>NC_140936.1:82270085-82925085 GCF_014529385.1 Adiantum capillus-veneris | reverse complement strand
TCTCAATAGTAACTGCATGTAAGGTAGTAACTGTCTTTTTTATGTTTGCTATTCATGCAGTACAGAAGCATGTCCTAGTTTGGAATTATTAGAGACGAAAATTGTGAAAAATATTAACCTAATTCATCAAGGTGATGTTTCCTTGTATCAGCTTGCTGCATAGCTGACTTGGCCATGAGCAAGATCAGCCTATTGACCCCCACCATTCTTCCTCTCCACCTTCCTTACATAACCTTTGATATACACCTCCTTAGTTGGCTTGTAAAGACTTACAAGACCATTTGTACCTTTCAAAATCATTTTAGTCAATTCAAACCATAGTGATGGCATAAAAAATTACAATATATCAAGCTACCAACTGCTCATCTAAATTTTGAAGAAAGCTACCAAGAGCCAATTTCTCCTCATAACGTTCACCTTCTTCAAATTGCAACTCTACTTCTTGGTAGTGTACTTTCTTGCAAGAGCCAAAATCATCCACCTCCACTTGCACCAGTTGGAGAAGATGCTCTCAATTGAAATCCATTTTCGTGTTCAAGTTATGGAAGGGAGGCCGGGCATTTGCCCATGTTGAAGCCATATATGTGAAAACATGATGACGCTTGTGAAGACAAGCTCAATGTGGACGTCCCCTTGTAAAGTGAATTGTCTAAAGGGCTTTAGGGAAAATCTGGTATTTCCATCTTTGGTAGTATCCCATAAGCTGTGTATAGTATCCCTCAACGTGAACACAATGGATGGAGAGAGAGAGAGAGAGAGAGAGAGAGAGAGAGAGAGAGAGAGAGAGAGAGAGAGAGAGATTAAATTTAAACTGGCATGGGTATCTTCACTAAGCTTGGAATTAATTTATAGAATATTAATAAAGCATGAGCTTTCTAAATGCAAGATCGTTTCTAAACTTGGAATTTAATTTATAGAATATCAATAAAGCATGAGCTTTCTAAATGCAAGATCGTTTAACATTCTCTCTCTCTCTCTCTCTCTCTCTCTCTCTCTCTCTCTCTCTCTCTCTCTCTCTCTCTCTCTCTCTCTCTCTCTCTCTCTCTCTCTCTCTCTCTCTCTCTCTCTCTCGCGTTCATGCTTGGGTGAGCGCTAGCGCTCACCCAAGCATGAACGCGAGGGAGAGGTGGAGGGAGGGAGTTAGAGAGAGAGATGGAATAAATTAGGAGGAGGCCAGAGATGCTACCAAGTTATCAAAGAGCCAAGGCTTTATTTGGGGATCATCCATGGATACTTAGATCTAAATCTCTCTAACTCTAGTGCTCACCCAAGCATGAACGCGAGGGAGAGGTGGAGGGAGGGAGTTAGAGAGAGAGCTGGAATAAATTAGGAGGAGGCTAGAGACGCTACCAAGTTATCAAAGAGCCAAGGCTTTATTTGGGGATCATCCATGGATACTTAGATCTAAATCTCTCTAACTCCCTCCCTCCCTCCCTCCACCTCTCCCTCGCATTCATGAATAGGTGAGCGCTATCAAGGACCCATAGCTTTATTCCAAGCTCCTGGATATGACCTTGTGAACACAGCCTCTCCAATCCTTCCAAGGTCTCTATCACTCTAGTCATACCTCTCTATTAATCAAGACCCACATATGGTCTCACACCTGAAGCACCAAAGCATTTTTGAAGCTACAAGGTACCAAAGAGTCATAACTTTATTCGGGGTTCTTTGAACTGAACCTGTGAAAGACGGTAGAAAAAGGGAAAAGAGTGATCGAGAGGGAGATTGGAAGGGAGGGAGGGCAGAAGGGAGGGTGAGAGATCCATTGTTTTGTTGCCTATAAATAGGCCCTGGGATTTTACTTTCTACCTTGACTCAGCCTATGAAGGTAAACCTATTTGGATCTCTTTCTATCTAGTTGAAATTTATTCAATTGTTTCAATTTGATCTGTTTCAATTTGATCTATTTAAGTTGTGAGGGTTGGATTTTCTCAGAGGGTGGGACTTGGTAACATTGTAAATAAAAAATGTGCTTTCTTCTCCATTGCTATTTTAAAAGGCTCTTATAGATATGCTCAAGATAGGATCAATTAGCCTATTATAGATAGGCTCAGGATGCTTGGTTTTTTGAATATTTGAGTTGAGTGTCTGAATGGTATCAAAGAGCAAGAAAATAATTAGTTGAATTGAAAAAAAACAGTGTTACTTATTTGCAGATCAAATCTTTGTAAGTATGTTATTAGTTATCTTTGAAGAGATGGCCAAGAAGTCTGATGTTGGCACTTGTGTTGAGTTCATTTACAATGGAGTGGCCATTGGTATAGGTCAAATAGAGAAGACTTCAAACCTAACAAAGCTACATGCAAGCAAATTTCCTTCAGGTTGCTTTTTTGTTGTTGTGCTAGAAGTGTATGATGGTAAGGATGCTCCATTGCCTCATATTCCTTCAACGAATGATGAATTGACTACTCTAAAGAAGGCATAATTTGCTGACTCATAGCATAATTTGCTGACTACCTGATGAAAGTTTGGTTGATAATTAATCTAGATCATATTTTTTAGCGGGTTACCAAGGCTGCAAGAAAAGATCAAGAAGAAATGTCTACATCTACTACTATGAATATAGCAAAGAGCATACATGCCAGTCCAATGCCATCAGCACGCACTCACGACATTCAAGAAATATGAAAAATTTGTAAAAGGCAAAGCTAAAGTGCTAGAGGGAGCATCTTTTGGGTTTGTGGAAGACAAGTACAACCCCGAGGAGAAATTGATGATAAAGAAAAGAAGGCTTATTTAATTTGCAGGGGCAATTGCTAGCAGAGAATTTCCCATCAACGAAGACATGACGGTACGACATGATATATTAGCAAAGCAGCTTGGAAACTTGAAGGTAAATATGGGCTTTTTAGTCTGAGGATACTAAGCAGGTTCTTTGGTTTGGTTATTCATATACTTTGATAACTGCAGGTAGAGCATGAATCCCCACTACCATGGGTTCCTCTTTGTCGTTTGGTAAAGCTAAAAAAAGCAAGGCAAGTCAGCTGGGACACCAAGCGGCTACAACCTTTGGCCGATGCATTTTTGTTGGAAGGGTATTATGAACCCAAGGGAAGCTTCATATGCTCTCTTGATGCACCAGGATATCCTCCCATTGATGTAGACGATGACACAAGAAGACATGGGATCCCCTTTGGCGTGAAGTAAATGAAGAGTTTGAGACTGACATCAAGGGCACTAGTTGGAGCAACCTGTGCGAAAAAATGTTGTACACCTGGGATGGCAATCATAGGCTTGCCGCTTGGATTGAAGTCATAGAAGAAAGTAACATATGTTGATTGTGTTATTTTTCAAGCATCTATACAAATGCATTGAATGTGTGTCTTCCTTATTATGTTAGGTGTAATACGAAAAAGACGCAAATCTGCACCCTCGAGTAGGGCTCAAGTACGAGTAGACCTAGTGAAAGTAGATTCATCAAACGAAGCAGACATGTTGAGCATAGTAATGCGTATAAACAAGTAAGATCTCGCGTACACTCATGTTTATAGTTGCCTGGAATTAGTGCAAGATTGAGTTTTGAATCGCAATGCTTCAATGTCTTGTAGATTGAACGAGTCAGGATACGTGTCCACATCTTACACAAACATGCTGTGGATGGTTAGGGCAATGGGTCTTGCTTCAAAGGAAATGATCATGGAGAAACTACCATGTGTAATGTAGAGCTGGATGCAGGCAGAGATAGATAAAAGGGTGGGAAAAAAATCTTGGTACAATGTGCCGATTGCACTGATGTTGCAGCTTCTTCATCCATTATGTCTTTTAGGATAGTTTGATTGTTAATGACAAAATATTTGGATCAATATTTTTTTCAATCGTTGTCGCTATATCTGCAGGAAAAATATAGGCTTGCCCTGAAAAAAATTGTGGCAGAGAAAAATAAGATGTTGCCGACCCAATTTCAAGCCCGATATAGAAAAGTATTCTTTGAGGTGGACGTGCAGTCTAAAAAAATGACAAGATATGCATTGGAAATTGTTGACCCTGCATTAAGAGATAAATGGTGGAGGTGGGTTGATCTTGGATCTCGTTCAAAGCTATAAAAAATGTTCAGAATGCATGTCTCCATTAACCACTTTCAAGTATTGTGCAGGACATTGCGGACAATCGAGTGGACTAACTAGACCAAAGTGGACAACAGAGGAAAGATTGTATGGGCTGGCATGTGTAGCTCTTCCAACAAACAAAAAAACATTCATCTTGTGCGCGATGGCCTCTGGTGATCCGGGAGATGTGAAGAGTTTGGACATTTCTCAAACTGGTGAGTGCATTTGATTGCCACATCGATAAACAATCGAGTCATTGAGATAGATTGTTTCAATCTAACATATTCATTGTTTTCATTGTCATAGGGGAATCTGGTGTTTTTTGAGAGTGGTTGAGAATTGAAGTATTGTGGTATTCCCTTTTTAAAGAGGCAGAGAATGTTTACAATTGTACTCGTAGTATACATTTGCAATCAATGCTTGGGTTGGACTTGGAGTTGTTCATCGAGGACGCTAAATCGATACATAAGGGCAAGACATTTGCTTATGAGTTGGGTGTGATGAAATAGAAAACACAATATGAGGTGAGCAAAGTAGTGGCAGATACAGGAAAAAAATGTTTTTGCAGGTATGTAAAATTAATAATGGAGGTCCAGCTAAGATCTAAATAATCCTCTAACAATTTTCTTGCTTGGTGTTAGAAGGTTGCAAATGTGCAAGTTTAACATAAAAGGGGCCATGAGCTTACATTCAATGCTCAAAATTGAAAAGCTAGAGCATATTTTTAATCCAATGCAGATAGTACGCAACTTTAGAAGCAGATTCTACCAGGATTTGCCCAGGTTCCTAGAGTACAGTGAGGGATACTTCCCTCCAAATGAGGAGAAGGCACACAACAATGTTGTGAAGGATAGAGAGGAAAGAGCACATGGATGTGCACATACATCTGCCATAGTAGAGTCCAGTGTCCAACAGCCTCACTCAGAGGGATTTGATACAACATCTCAAGTCTCAAAGTTATTACCTTCATGATTGCATAGTGCCTCCATTGTTCGAGTTGGGCTTAAATAACTTTTTTGATATTACTTTGCAGATGGAAGGATTTGGGGAGGCATCAGGTTCGCGGAGAGCGGCTCATGTAAGAGAGAAACGTGAGTATGTTTGACCAACATCCAAATCGTAAACACGTTTTATTCTTGGTGATCAGGAAAGAGAAGTGGAATGTCATCCAAGGAGGCGATAGACTTCGCAACCAGTTTAGAGACATAAATATTGCATGTTTCGGACCTGGCTTTGGTTACATACATGTCAATAGGTAAGCAACAAACTTGAATGAGAGTTGAAATTTGTTTTAGATTCTTGCTTGATCTGTCTAAGGGTTTTTGTATATGGCGTTGGCGACGACCATATTCAAATTGTGCATTTTGGTCTAGATAAAATAGACGTTGATTTGAAGAATGCCTTGCTAAGCTCTATGAGGCCACACGTCATAGAGAAATGTCTTTGTCTGATGCGTGATGGTTTGATCATGGATTCAACAGAAAATGCTTCCATTCTGTTTTTACCAACCAATGCAACTGTGGATGGGCTTTCTGAATCCATTGTGCCAGATTGGAATAGAAAGAAATCATGCAGGCTTGGACAGCTCGCTCGCCTGGGATTGTCAACAACAGATGATAAGGGTGTATTCGTGGTTGTGCTTCAGTCAGATAATTATGGAATGGTGCATGATATTGCCACTGCTATTGGATGGTGTGAAGACCACGTAAATGTGGTTGTTTGTAAAATAACGATACGCAAGAAGGAAAATAGGACTGTGCGCACAATGTTGGTTTTTGCAATGAGAAAAGAGCACACCTAGACATCAGAGGCAATTGACATACTCTCTAAAGATGCCTGGTTTGATTTGCTACATGAAAGTGATTGGATAAAAGAGATGGATGGGGCACCTATGTGAGGTACACTTCAACACCATCTCTCTCTAGAAATAGTTTTTTCCGTTGTCTTTGACATTCGTTTGACGTGTCGGTGGTATGTAACATGGGCATTGGTTACTTTGGCAACTGCTTGCCCAATACACAAATAGGAACGGCATTGTTGTCTTGTATGGAGGAGATTGTGGAGCATTGTCTTTGTTAGGGAGCCCGATGGGCCGATTGATGACGATATTAGAGAGCAACGAGGATTTTGCAACCAAACAATGCTCTATTCTTGAAATGCAGGCCCATCGGCTTAGAGAGATGCAAGAGCCAGAAAGAAGACATGCAAATGAGGTAGATCATGCCTTGAAAGTAGCATCCCTGTTAGAGCAACATCCTAACATTGTGGAGTTAGATCCTCTAGTCACTGACCTAGATTAGATATTCCAGAGCACCTTGCATGGTGTGTGGGGAACTCATTTTTGAGAATCGCTGTAAACTATCACTTTTGTTATCCTTTTGAATATAGAAGAATGTCAGGACACGGGTCCTGTACCCTAAGGACTAGGCTAGGCAAGGACTACGACCAAGGGCCGGGCTAGGCAGTGTGGACAGGGGATCCGTTTAGGGCAAGGGGCTAGGAGACCACCTATAAAGGGAGGTTGGGAGGAGGATCCAAGAGGGCCTAGTTGCCTAGTTTCTTACATTGGTATCAGAGCTGGCAACTCTCTTCCAATCTCTCTCTCTAGGCGTGGTCATCCTTGGCCTCTAAAAATATACCCCTTTGGTGAGAACCACTACTTTTTAAAGCTTTTTCCAATTTTAGAGGGGGCTTTTGCCAAAACGGGGGGGACCTTCCCTTTTCGGACACGAAGCTATGGAGCACGTTTCGGCGAGCTTACGGGCTTAAAGGGGGTGCCCTCAGACTACAGAGGCTTGTGCCACTGCATCTCGGCCGTAGCCGGCCTGTGCAAGGGGGACCGAGCCCGTCTTCACCCTCCTCCTCGTCGACCTCGCTGCCTACGCTCAATACAATAAGCATTTCAAACTTAAAAAGGCCTTTGAAGGCCTTTGGCCATTCAATTTGGTCTCGGCCATCATAGTGGCCCTTCCCACAGGAAAACCAGGTGGGCCTTGCTAGGCAAGCCTTCTTTTCGCCACTGTTTTCTTCTCCGATTCAGTGGCCATCATCAACATAAGTTGCTGATTGATTGCGACATTCTTAGCAGTCCGAATTTGCTGCACACAACTTTTGGACGTCTCGACAAGCCATCAATTGGTCGAAATTTTTTCCATTTTGCCTTCTTGCATGTGATGCAAGCCCCATCAGAAATACCTCCACATTGATTCGTCTATTCACGCTTCTTGTCGGTTGCGAATTTCATCAACACGTTTCAAAGATTAATTGGGTATTGCATACAACGCAAACCCGATTATTGGCCGCTCGAATTTTCTCCGTACCTTCGAGCGAATCATCGATTGTCGATTTGCTCAATATTCCAAGGGACTCTTATTCGGTTACGGTGCAAGCTACAACTACGAAGTATTTTCTTTTTGGAAAACAAGGCGGCTTTAGCACGACGCTTCACTGCTACGACACACAGTAGCTATACTTTACAAGTACTATCGACATTAGGTATTGTTTTCTCTTTGTTCGCACAACATAGATTCACCATGAGTGCGGAAATTGATAATCAACACATGTTCGACTTCGAATATATCAAATGGGCTCCGCCTGTGGATGTTATGGGGCCGGATACTCTCACAGAGAGTACCCTCGTGGCAACAGGGATGGATGGTGCAAACCCAGGTGATCCATCTCTGTCTCCTCGTTTGTCAACCCCTCCTCCACAGAGAGTGTTGGACATTCTCGAGGATGATAGTCAATTGCCAGATACCAGGGAGTTTGTCACTCGACAGGACTGGAAAACTTTTGATGCCTGATTTCGCAAGCTCTCTGTCAGGGTTCAAATCTTGGTTACACAAGTAGAAAATCTTACACAATTAATTTACAGAATGCTACCAGAATCAGCTCTCCACTTGCTAGCAACCCAGGGGGTTGCCAATTTACCAGTAAAGAGGTCCAACATGTCCACAATACTTCGATTGTCGAAACAAATTGGGGCACGACCAACGTGGTCAAGAAGCGCCTATCACCATCTGAATTTCAACGTGCAAAAAGTAAAAAATTATGCTTATTTGCTTAGGAACACATCAAAAAAAGCAGTGCCCACATGTCAGAAAACTACAGCATGATGCATGAGTTTGTGCTTTGCCATAAACTCCAGTTTTGGTGCACGGCACCGTAGTTATATGGCTTTTTGAATATGTTAGGAGCAGCCATTTTCTCATACTTCGATACGGAATTTTCAACATATTGTACGTTTTTTTTGAATTGGGTAATGCTAAACCCCAATTGTTTTTTGCCACCATCATTTTTGGTACGACCAGTCACATCATCTCGGCTTATCTGATCTGCCGCAAACATTCTGAGATGCATGCAAGATCACTGAATTAGGGTGTATATGATACACATGTCCTGCAACTCACGCTTCACATTTGCTTGGATAGTATTTTGAAAAACCAAATGCTTGACCCATTTTACATGCCATAAGGCTTTTCCTTCGTACTCCGATTATCTCGGCGACAAGAGCAGTTGGCAACCAAGTTTGGGGCACCTACATTATTCAGGATATCATCTCATCGAATCCTTACCAGTCTAATCGGTACAAGGCACTTATGGTTTTGGGCTCTCACCTTTGAGGCCGTCACTCTCGCCAAGGGCTTACCACTCTACATGCACGGCATGCTACCCAGGTAAAATGAATTCCATCACTTGTTGGTTTATGCTTCCGCTATAACACCAGACACTCTGTCAAGGACAAGATAAGTTTTTGATTGTTTGACATGATTTTTGGGTTGTTGTCAACGCACAACAACACTAAAAGAACCTCGACTTGATTCATGGGCAAAGTGCCAATGCTAAGTTGTCCTCATACAATCACGACCCCTGCAAGATCAGGGATCGGAATGAGTTCTATGTTTTTCTGTTGCCTCTCTTGATGCCAGCGTTACACAGACAGATTGTGGACTGCTTTTAGGATAAGCTGCCATTGAGGCATAAGATGTCTAAGAGCACACATTCTGGGCACACACTCTAACACTTACGGCAAGTTCCTCAGCCCAACATGCTCTTCTTCTCTCTCTCTCTCTCTCTCTCTCTCTCTCTCTCTCTCTCTCTCTCTCTCTCTCTCTCTCTCTCTCTCTACGAGAAACATGAAAATCTTCTAAGCAGCTTTTGATACATGTTTTGCTCGTGAGTAAGCTTGAGCCAAGGTGCTCTAACTCTCAGCTAAAATGTGGCTAAGATGCTACTCAAATTAGTCTTCATCGGTTCGTTGATTGAACACTATAAGGGCTAAGAGCCGATGTTAGGATAAGGGTAAGACCCAACTATTGGCATTCTTTGGGTGATTGTTCTCAAGATATACCCACGGAAGTACATATCAACATTAATGGACAAGCACGAGTATTGTCATTACGGAGGTTTAGGGTGTCATTTTTGCACGACATTTTTTCTGTGTGACACTCACGTTGAGTTTTTGACAATCTTCAACTCACAGCCGTGCTGATCTCTACAAGGAAGTATAGATACAACAATCAGTTCCGACAGCATGGCTGTCCACAAGAGATCGGTAGTTCACTTGTGTGGGTCTCCTGCTCTCTCTATAGCACTACGGAGTGTCTATGGACATACTGTTTTGGGGTAAGACCCGACAGGTGATTGCTACATCACCCCATGGTATTAAGGATCATAGTATGATCTGCATTGAGGATCACAATTGATCTCTCCCAGTTATACTTTCAAGGAAAGAATTCCGCAATCTACCACGCGGTAGCAGAAGAACACACTTTTCAAGATGATTCCACTCAATCTGTACACGGTTAACTATGTTGGTTACCGTTATCTGCTAGTTGAGCAGTTTCTACAAAGAGTCTTATTAAGGGGTTTGACTACGTAGATTCTAATCCAAGAGCTTGGATTGCAAAGGCAACAACCAGGCTTCCCAGTGCAATGGAGTTTGTTTTTTCAGGTAGGAGACGTGCTCCTTCCCATTTGAATCCGGGTAAGTGAACATTACGTTCGAATCTCCAGGTATGCATCTATTGATTTGGTGTTATTCCATTTTTAGTATGCTTTGCTTGGTTTTTCAATACGTATACGTACACTTGAATGTTACAGAGTCATGCCAAGGGCATGTCGGCACAAAGTATTTTGGGCCTAGAAGCCAATCTATCTTTCTGCCTTATGTTGTTACGAACCTACTTGTCGGGTTTAGTTTGGCACATGTTGTCGCATGGGATACAACATGGTCTAGGAACATAAGGCGTTTGGTTTAGCCAGTGTGGAGAAATGAATGAGGGTCCCTCTCACTCCTGTCGTAAAGTGTTTAGAGCTACCTCCACACCCAAGTACATCTTGTACTTGTAGGATGTTCTTTTTTCGACATCCTTAGTTGAGACATATTCCACATGTGGCGAATATGCGTCTCTGGGACTGACACTGGCGTCCCTATTTCAAATATGTGTCACGACAAAGTCCCTAAGTGCTGGTCACATTTGTTTTCTAGACCATTTTTAGCACGACGTATCAGGAGCAATTTCGTGGCCAGAAATTGTTGGATACTTAGAATGACTTGTTAAGGTACAAGTATTGCTAAACAACATTACAGATGGTTGTTTACACATATAGTAAATGAAAAGTTTCATTGTTTGTACCTAGAAGTGATCACTGTTTCAACTTCTATTATGGTTCAGACGTTTCCGCAAGGCTGGCAAAAAGGTTACAACTGAAAGTATTTAGTTTCTTTTCAGAACTATTTACATTCCTCTTTACTGTGTGCTAGACGCATCACATTTGCCATAAGTATTGGCAAGCATCATTATGGATATACAGGTTCGGTTAGTTTTTGCTAAATGCATGCACACTAGGTGTTATGGGCCCTAGTGTTTAGCAAGGGCTGATTTGGAACGGCATGCATATTCCACAAATTGTTGCTTATGAAGCATTTTGCACTTTATGTGCACTATCTCTATGAGATTACCTTTGAGTATATAAATCACCAATAGAGGTCATGGCTCGGTTTGGGCGTTTTTCAAGTTAACCACGATGGTTATTTTGGAAACTGTTGATTCTTCACCAAGGTTAAACACTACTGTGATTTCCCGTTCACCAGTCATCTGTGACGACTGTCTGTAAACCGTGAGGAAAACACACCTCAGTACTGTCAGTTATCCAAGGGGATAGGCAGATTACAAAGATTACAAAGAGTAATCTTGTTCTAAAGGATCTGCTAAGAGCATACGTTAACACAACGCATTTCTAAATAGATGAGTTTCTCCCTATTCTAGAATTTGCTTAAGTACGATTTTTTGACTTTGAACACCTCTTGTGGTGGGGTTGGAGATTGTGTCAATACTTTCATACATCAAGGACTTACCAGGTGTGCTGACAGAGCATGTTGGCAAGTAACCTTCATTAGGGATGAACATGTAACGGACTGTTCAAGATACTCAGGCGAGTAGGAAATCTGGCTCACAACTGCATGGAAAGTTACGCCAAGGTTTCCTTGCATAATTCCAGTACCTTCAGAAGATCTGAAAACTGGTTATGCCTTTGGACAACTCTTAGTTGTGGTTTCTCCTTTACAGTACTCAAGTGAGTTATAAATGGAGTCACCATTTAAACCCAAGTGACTCTTAGTTGTGGTTCCTCCTTTACAGCACTCAAGTGAGTTATATATGGAGTTACCATTTAGACCAAAGTGGTTGCAAACAGACAACAATGTTGAAAATCAAGATATTCCTCTTGGTTTCATTGAACCTCCTCACTACACCAATTATCGGTCATACAGACAACTGGCTCACTTATGGGACGTCAATAAAGAGAACACCAGTATTCTTAAAAAGATGTTACTAGTGTTTTCGAGGACGAAAACTCTTCCTTAAGGGGGAAGTAATGTCAGGACACGGGTCCTGTACCCTAAGGACTAGGCTAGGCAAGGACTACGGCCAAGGGCCGAGCTAGGCAGTGTGGACAGGGAATCCGTTTAGGGCAAGGGGCTAGGAGCCCACCAATAAAGGGAGGTTGGGAGGAGGATCCAGGAGGGCCTAGTTGCCTAGTTTCTTACAAAGAAAGTTTTTTTTCTCGGGTGTTTATACTTGTAATTAGTGAAGGAGCTATAATTTTTTGGTTCTTGTAAACTTATTTGTCTAATGTGCCTTACATTGATAGACTTCTATGTTTCTTTGATTGAGTGAAAATTTTGTATTCCAACAAGTCTTCACAATAAACTTTGAAACACCTTAGTTATCTTTTCTTGATGATCGAGCATCAGTATCGTGATTCGTCGTGTATCATCCAATCTCTCTCTGCCTTTCTCTAGAGATCTTCACATTTTTCTTGGCAAAACAACAAGGACGATGTTACTAACACACAAAGGATGCAACATTGGCACCAAATGATGTGTATTTTGCTTGCTTGATTTGTTACGTACTTCTCTCCCCTGTCACTCTGTAATGATGTCTTGTAATGTGGTGACTCGATTTTAATTGATGGCGGAGAACTCTGGCAGCATTAGGTGGAGGGAGCTTTTTGCAGAATATTAGAGAATCCAACAAAAATTACATAGAAATATTTTTCATTGGATTTGCTAAAATGCTCCTTTGCCAAAAAAAGCTCCCTCGGTTCCCCAACTCTGTGTGTGGTAAGTTAAAGCCCATAATATTTACCTAAACATCTTAGATGCATTTTCTACCCCACAACTTATGACTCTAGCCAGGGCTCAAGATTGAGATTCTCTGCATTTATTCATGTATTTTCAATGCACATGAGCAATAAAGTGTAAACATAATACTAATCTCTCTAACAAGAGGATGCAAGAAAATGTTCATAGCTTTCAGACCTCTACTAAGAGAGCTCAAGATCATGTTTCAACTGTATTGTTCATGTGTGTTGAGAGCACATGAACAACAAGGAATAATCTCAATCTTGGGCTCTTTGAGTAGTAATCTGCAAGTTGGAGGCTTAGGGCTAATTGTTCATGTACGCTGAGTGCAAAAGGAAAATTAAGAAAACACCATATCTTGCAATCCTCTACTTAGAGAGCTCGAGAGAATATTAAAACCATATTATTCATGTGTGCTCAACGCACGTGAAAAATAAGGGAGCTTCTCAATCTTTTCTAAATAGCAGGTTGAAGGTTTAGGGCTAATTGTTCATGTGCACATGTGCACTGAGTACACATGACCAATTGAGCAAAAACCATATCTTGCAAGTCTTTGCTCAAGATCATGTTTAAAACCTTATTGTTCCTATATGCTCAACATACGTGAACAATAAGGGAGAATCTCAATCTAGGGCTCTTTGAGTGACAACCTATAAGCTGAGGTTTATTCATCATGGGCTTGATGCACCCAAATCCACACACCATACATTATCACCACAATATGATAATTTGAAAACATATTGTTCATCATACACTATTTGAATAATCTACACTCATATAATACTTGCATAATTGCTTTGTTGCCTCCTTGTGGCTACTTACACTCAAATGGTCTTGGTTGAACATCCCCTACCGTTATTGTGGATATTGTTCCTGCAAAAGTTTCCTCACCTCTTTGACTGCCTTGCCATGGAAGTTTCCTCTACCATGTGTATTTTTCCTTTTGATTTTCATGCACTTGATGCTTGCCTTGTTTCTAGTTTTCTAGACCAAGATTACCTCCTTGACCCACACCTTGTTCTCTACCTCTGCTATTGCAGAGGACTTGTTCAAAATTACTTGCACCTTGTGAAGACGATTCTTCACTTACGTTCTTCTCTTCCACAATCAACAAAGATACAAGGTTTGTAAAACTTGGAATATTTTTACATGTATGGATAGAGGTCTTGAATTGCTTTTACACTCGTCCTAAACCATGCAATCATGCTTTCATCTTCTCTCATCATCATCGATTGTGACACCAAAAGATGTGAGGGATTCACATATGTTCTTAATCTTCACATATGAAAGCAAGCTAGAGGTATGCCATATGCCTCTAGCCTACTCATTTTTAGCCAAATGCTCATCACCCTCACTAACTAGTCACATTCATACTTCCACCACTATTAAAAAGGGGCAACAATGTATCATATACATTTTGTGAGCTCATAGTTTTCTCCTTTGTACATGCTAACAAAGGCTGAACTACATCTTCCAACAAAACATCATCTCCATCAACATACACTTCATTTCTGAATGATACAACCTATACCCTTTGTTCTCTAGATCGTAACCAATAAAATACATCTCACAATATTTTCATCCAGTTTTTAGCATTTTTGTTGAGGCACTAAATCATTAGCCGTGCAACCAAAGACACAAAAGTGACCAATATTCTTGCCATGTTAAGCCCCATACAAAGTGATAGACTATAATTCTTTGGTAAGACACTTGTTTACTACATATGCATCACACATGATAGCCTCAAGCCAAAACGCATGTGGAAAAGTTAGGCTTTTGACCATGCATTGTGCCATCTCCATAGTGACCTATTTTTCTTCTCAGTAATACTATTTTGCTAAGTGGTGTTGGAAATTGACGTTTTATCTCATGAATCACCAAAAATGGAGTGACCTGTTTTGACATGTATTCCCCTCCTAGATTTGGATAGAAGGTGCCCATAGTACAACCAGATACATTTTCAACCATAAGAAACATTGATTGAAGCAAATAAACACCTTGGAGTTTGCCCTAAGTGGATATACCATGCATGCCCCAAGCAATAGTTAATAAGATTCATGAAGCACAAATGATTTCAAAAAGATGGAGAATGCATCATGGCACAAGTGTCACTATGGACACTTTGCAATTTATAAATAAAGTGCTCAACTTGTTCAAGTATTATCTGATTTTATGAGGATTCATTATAGAGAATTTACCTCTTGGGTTGCCTCCTAAATGGTTAGTGATAGCGTTGAAGTTTTGTATAAACCCACTAGTAAGCCATGGCATCTCAGCTTTGTCAGCCTGAAGCCGCTAAGGTGGAGCACATATGTATAGGCTATCATGGACCTTATGCTATGTGATGAAATTAACTCAAAGGGGAAAAGAAATTTACTAAGGTAAGTTTAGATTTAGTTATATCAAGCATGAATTAGTACATTGAATAATGCTAAAACGACTTTTAGAACCATGTTTGTGCATAGTGAGTCTCTAGTCATGCCCTTTCATTTGAATGATGCACACATTTTTTTATTAAATCCATGGGGCAAAGAAATTAACCAATATTAATTTAAATCTAGATACATCAAGTGTAAATCACTACCTTAAATAATGCTATAAACAAATTCTAGAACCAAGGCATTGCCAGTTTTTAGTCATGCCTTTGGATTTGAATAATGCACCTATCACGTTCATGAATCTTATGGACAATGCCTCATGGCCTTCTTTGGGGAAATTTCTAATTATTTTTCTTGATGAAATCCTCATTTACAATTGTTCCAAGAAGTGACATTTAAAACAACTCATAAAGATTTTGGGAGTCATATGTCAGCATGCAATCTATGCTAAAATGAGCAAGTGTGAGTTTGTGCATTCCAAGAATAGTAACTTGGACTTATCCTTTTAGCTAGGGGTCTCATGATGGATTCTAGCAAGATAGAGACGGACTTCCCCCAAAAGTTTGGAAGTCTTCAAATCGATTGGGTATGGAAGGCTATTATGGAAAATCCATTTTATGCCAAGATAGTTGTGCCTACGATAGACCAGTTGAAGGGTAAAGGTTGACAGTGTGTTTGTGAAGTGGATCAATATAGTAGATTTGAAAGCTCAAGATATGTTAGCTATTGCTCCAATTCCGAATATCATAAATCCAAACAAAGCTTTTGTTTCAGACACTAAAGCTAGTAACAAGGCCTTACAACTTCACCTATTTGAGGGATTTACTGTACTTGGGAGACAAATTTGGTGTTTCTTTGCTCTTTAAATTTAATTACACACACTATGAAAAATAGTGCTCATAATCAACTATAAAGTATCTCCATCCTCATAATTTACTTAAAGCCTTCAATGGTGTTGCAGTAAAGCTATGTTTCACTTGCAAAGGAGAGAACTTATATGTGGCATACATAAGAACAAGCTCCGTCTTTCTTTCTTGATTCAAGATTCTTTTATTGAAGGGTTGTCTTGTCAATCCCTAGAAGCAAAGCAAGCAAAGGCTAAGGCACCGCTAGATTGTGTAGCTATTGAGAACTTCTCTCCAACCCCTTTTCCATCTGAAAATGAGTAACTCATGTGCTTGTCCAAGAGAATGATTCACACTACAAATGAATGTGCTGTGCTTTTCATTGTAGGAGTGGCATGTTGTCGCTCATTGATTGGATGGAAATGGAGAGTTCCACTCATGGGCAGGTTGAGCAGCCTGGAACATCTTTTGAAGGGTTGGCTATGACTTAGCACCAAGGTGGAAAGGTAGGTAAGGTTTGGGCATTGTGAGTTTCTAAACATGCCATTTGATTTGAATAATGCAGCTATCATGTTTGTGAATCCTATGGACAATGCCTTATGGCCTTATTTGGGGAAATTTATCATTATTTTTCTTGATAAAATCCTCATTTACAATTTCTCCAAGAAGGGACATTAGAATATATCATAAAGATTTTGGAATCATATGCCAATGTGCAATCTAGGCAAAAAAAAGAAAGTGTGAGTTTGTGCATTCTTATATTACTATCTTGGACATAACTTTTTTTTGCCAGGGGTCTTAAAATGGATTCCAACAAGGTGGAAATGGCCTTCTCCCAAAAATTTGGAAGTCTTCAAATCATTTGGGTATGGAAGGCTATTATGGAAAATCCATTCTATGCGAAGATAGTTGTGCCTACGATAGTCCAATTGAAGGGTCAAGGCTCACAAGGTGTTTGGCAAGTCGAGAAATAAAGTAGACTTGAAAATCTCAAGACATGTTAGCTAGTGCTCCAATTTTGGATGCCACAAATTCAATCCAAACTTTTGTTTTAGAGACTAAAGCTAGTATAACAAGGCTTTACAACTTCACTTATTTGTTGGATTTACCATATTTGGGAGAGAAATTTGGTGTTTCTTTAGTATTAGATTTAATTACATATACTATGCACAATAGTGGCCCTAAGCAATATAAAAAATACATGCATCTTCCTAATTTTCTTAGATTTAATTACATACACTACACTATGCACAATAGTGCCCCTAAGCAATTTATAAAGTGTTACAAACAGAAGCGCGGTTGCCCCGCAAAATACGTAAATAACACGTTGCAATCCATGAAAAGCACAAATCGGCATAATTGGCACAACCCATAGCGCTTATACAGCGCCCTACTCGAACAGAGAGACACAGAGAGCGGGAGAGAGAGAAAGGAAGCCTGCAGGCGCACCTCCTAGAGCGGAGTGCTACATCGGCATGGCGAGAGAGTAGAGATGAGAGGAGAGAAGAAACACACGAGCACTGGGTGCAATCTCCCCCCGTGCAAGAGTGACCATTTCCCTCTTGCACGTATTTGATTTATAGATTTCTTGAATGGTCAATGTGAGTACAAACTGGCCGGCTAGTCATAAATGGCCAAAGCTCATAAAGAGCACTTGAATAATCAAATATACATAAAATAGCCTATCTCGATCAAGCCTTTTCCACCTGTCAGCTCTGTTGCAATAAATAGTAAGATATCAATTCCATTATGATACTTGCCAAAAAAAGTAATTAGAACTTTGTGTCCAAAATAAATAAATAGCATTAGTAAAAATAATGAAAATAAGCAACATTGTTTATGTCTACCGTCATCCACATACTACCTATTCTAGTGTCCCATACCACTAGAATAAGTAGTATATGTCATACCTTGCTGAATCAGGATATCATTGGTCACACTCATCATGTAATAATCTATTCTCATCAATCTCAAGTTCATTTTCATAAATATTGTCACGGCAGAAAAGCATCATATACCAATTCCCAATCCAAGTCCAAATCCAAAGTCAAATATCTGCCAACATATACCCATTTCAAATCCAAAATCCAAATATCCTTCATTTTTTATACCCAGGTAACAAAATCACACGAGTTACAGTGGTGGCCAGCCGCTGCAGCATGATTTTGTGATCGATGTTGCTTAAATCGGCGAATCTACACCAATAAGACGTGTCGCCTAAATCAGCTAATCTGCACTAATACTGCCTAAATCGATGGATCTACATTTAGATTTGTGTAGAATAATGAATCTGCATTAAATGGAGGTGCGGTTGCCCTGCAAAATACGTAAATAACACGTTATAATCCATGAAAAGCACAAATCGGCATACCTGGCACAACCCATAGCGCGTATGTAGGGCCGTACTCGAACAGAGAGAGATAGAGAGTGGGAGAGAGAGAGAAAGGAAGCCTGCAAGCACACCTCCTAGAGCGGAGTGCTACACCGGCATGACGAGAGAGTAGAGAGGAGAGGAGAGAAGAAACACACGAGCACTTGGTGCAATCTCCCCCCGTGCAAGAGTGACCATTTCCCTCTTGCACGTATTTGATTTATAGATTTCTTGAATGGTTAATGTGAGTACAAACTGGCCAGCCAGTCAGCCAAAGGTCATAAAGAGCACTTGAATAATCAAATATACATAAAATATAATATCCTAAATTGCAATTGCCTATGTCGATCAAGCCTTTTCCACTTGTCAGGTTAGGAGCAGAGATTATGAGAATCGACAAGGTGTTTGGGGGTGTTTCGACCTTGATGGGAGTGACACTGCAGCACCAAGAGGTCATTTGCGCTAGCTGATTAACAATTGGAGGCCTGTTACCGATGCTTGTAAATGGCAATAACTAATTTGAAGATCTTCCCACTAGTTGTTGTGTTCTATGGCCACCGATCCACTGCTCGTTTTTCTTTTTCGATTCAACTTGATGTTCTTTTTCTGGGATTATTTCCACGACAAGGAAAGATGAGGACAATTTAAAAATAAAAAATAAAAAAATTCCCTACTTCTCCTACTATGTTCCTCTATCAAATCTCTTCTTCTCTTTACTTCGTACATAACCTTGTTCACCCTCCTCCACAAATCTATGTTAACGGTCAATTTTATTATAATTACATGTGCATACATCTAGCTCCTGTATTATTTCAAGATAATTTAATAGTTCTTGTTCGAAATGTCACGATTTCTATAAAGGTAAGCCTTGCTATCAAGCCATAGAGGAGAGATGAAGTTGTTACCATATACATGTGGTAGTGATGTGTGTGAACACACTAGGACCGCCGGGGCATTTTTTCCCTCTTTAGGAGGTTTTTTCCCCTGTGCATTGTATATACGCCCATCACTCTAGGGCTATCTATCTTTCCATTGCACACTAAGTAACACGCTCTCTATTGTGTGCCTTGAGCTTCCTTCATCTTCTCCAAGCTGTGTGTGTTTCTCTACAACCCTAATTTCAACAATTGGTATTAGAGCAGGTCACGTCCTCTCGGGCTTAGTCGCCAGCTGCTCCAGCACACGCCTGCTCACAATTGCCAAGATTTATACAGTCGCCAGCGTTCGCAGGTCGAAATTTTTTTTGGATAAGCTCGAAGAGCTTGGTCTGCTCAGAATTTTGATTTGGGCTCATTTCGGCCTCCGTTTCCACTACAGGCAGTACTGCACAGGCTATTTCATCATTTTGTGCAGAATTTCTGTCAGTGCCGTTTTTTGCATAACAGGTGCCTTATAGTCTTCTACGGTTTGTGCTATATAGCACAGGTTGTTCCCGCCCCGTTTCTCCTATTTTCGGGCAGTTTTCACATCAGGTGCAACATTTACCATGGCTGACAACAACAACACAGATGTGTTCAAGATGTTTGATGTTGAGGACAGGTTGGATGGGGACAACTACCCTATGTGGGCTTATATGATGCAACATGTTCTTGTGTCAAAGGGTGTCTGGAACATTGTGCAGCGCATTGATGTACGTCCTGGTTCTGATGATGTAGGCGATGTTGAGGATGTTGCAGGTCTTGCTGCAAGGATTGCAGCTGTTAGAGTTGTTTTACCTACGGCAGAACAAGCTCGTTGGGATGTTAAGGATGCGCAGGCTCATGCATTGATTGCGTTGTCTGTGAAGCGCACCATTGTTCCTCACATCCGTTCAGCAAAATCTACAAAACAGGCTTGGGATATTCTAGCAAGTCTTTATGCAAGCCGCAATGAGGCTAAAATTTCTTTGCTGCGTAAAGAGCTGGAGTCGAAGATTATGCATGAGGAAGATGATATGGACACTTTCCTTGCTAGTGTCAAGGATATCAATGAGTAGCTTATTTCTGTAGGTGAAGTCATTTCAGACAGTTCCCTTGTGCAGACTGACTTTTGCTAGTACTTGGAGACTGATGACCCAAGGAAATCCTGAAGTTGTCAAGTTTGATGCATTATGCACATTGCTGTTGCAAGAGTCGCTTTCTAGAAAAAACAGGACTAGGCAGCGTGCAGTTGAACAGGCTTTTATTGCTTCTCAAACAAAGGGTGGTAACAGTAATGTAGCCACTTCTTATGGTTCTGCTGCGAGTGGAAAAAA
Source organism: Adiantum capillus-veneris (assembly GCF_014529385.1). Lineage (NCBI taxonomy): Eukaryota > Viridiplantae > Streptophyta > Polypodiopsida > Polypodiales > Pteridaceae > Adiantum > Adiantum capillus-veneris. The sequence continues at coordinate 82,904,565 of NC_140936.1, read as the reverse complement.
TTCTGTTCCTAATGCTTCTGGTGGCAGCACTTCGTCTGGCAATTCTGGTGATAAGGGCAAAAAGAAGATGCGTTGCCATTATTGTAAAGCCAATGATCACTTGATCAAGTCGTGTCCTAAGTTGAAGGCCAAAGAGGCTAAGAAGAAAGAGGGTGGTTCCACTGCAAATGCTGGTTCCACTACAAATGCAGCCATTGTTGAGTCTTCTGTGAAAGGAGATTGTGATGCTGATGTTGATGCAGAATGGGCTTTTAGCGCAGAGTGCACTTACAATCCTGCTGTCCATGATGCATGCTTGTCAGTTGCTGCAGATTCACATGTGTGGTATTTCGACAGTGGTGCTACAAAGCACATTACCTCACATCGTGAATTGTTTACCTCTCTCGAGTCTGTCCCTCATGGGAATTCAGTCACTTGTGCCAACAACGCCTCTTATCCAGTTCAGGGAGTTGGAAATATTGTGCTCACTGCTGCTAATGGCAGTTCCTTCACACTTGTTGATGCACTTTATGTACCTGGGATCAAGAAGAATCTCTTGTCTGTATCCGCACTTGCTAGACTTGGACTTGTAGTCAAATTTGTGGATGACAGATGTACAGTTCATGATCTCAGTTTTGGTGATGAAATTGTTGCATCTGGGCTTTTGTGCCGTGGGCTGTATAAGCTCACTTTGTATGACAAGTGTGGACAAAATTTTGCAAATGCTGTTGCAGATTCAAGGGCTATTTCAGATGCAAAACTTTGGCATGCACGTTTTGGTCATCTGAATTTTGCCAGTTTGCTGCGTTTGCAGAAATCTGATATGGTTGCTTCTTTGCCACCTCTTCAAGCACCTGTCAAACATGTTTGTGAAGGCTGTATTTTGGGTAAAATGCAACGTTCTAAGTTTCCAAAGGATGGTTCAGTTTGGGCCACATGCAGGTTGCAGCTTGTGCATAGTGATGTTTGTGGGCCCATGCAAACTCCGTCCTTGGGCAATTACCTGTACTTCGTGACTTTCATTGATGATTACTCCAGGCATGCATGGGTATTTCCGCTTAAAGCGAAGTCCGAAGTTTTTATGTGCTTCAAACAATTTCTGGCTATGGCTGAAAATGTCTCGAAATGTACTATGGGCACCCTCCGTTCTGATCGAGGGGGGGAGTATATGTCTCATGAATTTAATGCATTTCTGGCTAGTCGTGGGATAAAACACCAATGTACAGTGCCTTATACACCTCAGCAAAATGGTGTTGCTGAGAGGAAAAACAGGTCACTCATGGAAATGGCACCATGTATGGTCAAAAGTCAAGCTTTACCGCATTCTTTTTGGCTTGAGGCCATCATGTGTGCCACTTATGTACTTAACAGGTGTCCTACGAAAGCTTTGCAGTCTATTACTCCATATGAAGCATGGCATGATAGAAAACCTTCTATTGAGCACATGCGTGTTTTTGGCTGTTTGGCATATGCTTTGGTGCCACAAGTGCAGCGCAGAAAATTGGATGATAAGGCTGTCAAATGTATTTTTGTTGGTTATAGTGCTGAAAGCAAAGGTTACAGGTTGTATCATCTGCAAACAAAACGTATTCTGGTTTCACGGGATGTAGTGTTTGTGGAAGATTCTGTTCAGCCCTTGCTGTCATGTACTAGAGACAGTAATGTAAACTCACATGACATTTATGACACTTTGTTGCCTCTTTTCAGTGGTGGAAATACGAATGTAAGTCCCAGTGAGGCAAATGTACAGCCTATGGGGGTTTCTGAAAATGTTTTAGATCAGCCTATTACTGATGCATATGTACATGATGTACTTGATGAGGAAAGGGCTGAAAATGAGCAGGCTAGAGGTATGCCAAAATGGCTGGTGCACACTTTGCGTGACAGTAAATTGGATGCACCTTTGTCTAGTCATACTCGTTCAGGCTGTCGCCATGCATCTTATGCATCAGATTGTTATGCTATGGCTGTGTCTAGTTTACATGATGTTGAGGAGCCTCTGACTTTTGATGAAGCACATAATTCAGAAAATTGGATGGCTGCCATGCAATCAGAATATGATGCACTTATAGAAAATGACACATGGACTTTATGTGATTTGCCTCCTGGCAAAAAGGCCATTGGTACGAAGTGGGTTTACAAGTTGAAACGCAAGCCGGATGGTGAGATCGATCGCCATAATGCTTGACTTGTTGCAAAAGGTTATGCACAACAAAAAGGCATAGATTATGAAGAGACTTTTGCTCCCACTTGTCGTATGACTACTGTGCGTTTTCTATGTGCATTGGCAGCTCATTTTGGTTGGGATGTACATCAATCAGACATTGTTACTGCTTTCTTGAATGGTGACATATTTGAGGAAGTTTATGTAACGCAGCCTCGCGGTTTTGTCATAAAAGGACAAGAGGACAAAGTGTGCAGATGTAAGAAGGCTTTGTATGGGTTGAAGCAATCTCCTCGTGCTTGGTATGAGAAAGCTGACACTCATTTGGTTAAACGAGGCTTTCGTAACAGTCCAACAGAAAGCACATTGTATGTAAAGCGTGAGGATGATGTATTTCTCATTGTGGTTCTTTATGTTGATGATTTGCTGATCACTGGACCAAATGAGAGACATATTAAGGCTGATTTGAATGCTACTTTCAAGATGAAAGATTTGGGATTGTTGCATCATTACTTGGGTATACAGTTTAAGCAGTGTGATGGTGGTATTGCCTTGTGTCAGAAAAGTTACATAGAGACATTGCTATGTAAGTTTGGACTTGAGGATTGCAAACCTATTGCCACTCCCATGGAAACAGGTTTGAAGTTGAGTCTACATGGTGCTGGTGATCCTGATGATGTCACTCTTTACCAAACTGCTGTTGGCTGCCTCATTTATGTATGCAACACGAGGCCATATATTCAGTTTGGAGTCTCACAGGTCAGCAGATTTATGCATAGCCCAGGGTCTAAGCATTGGCAAGCTGTCAAGAGGATTTTCCGCTACCTTAACGACACTTTACATCTTGGCTTGTTTTATCCCAAGGGGGGATCATTGCCACCAGACTTACATGCTTTTTCGGACTCAGATTGGGCTGGTTTTTTTGACACGCGAGTGTCCACAAGTGGTTTTTGTTTCGTGCTTGGCAGTTCATGTATATCATGGTTGAGCAAGAAGCAACCTACTGTGGCCACTTCGAGTTGTGAGGTTGAGTACAGGGCAGTCTTCACAGCTACGGTTGAGTGTGTATGGCTCAAACGCCTTATGGATGATTTGGGTGTTGGACAGGACACTGCCAACACTATCTACACAGACAGTCAGAGCGCATTGGCAGTTGCGAGGAACCCAGTTTTTCATGCTCGCACAAAGCACATTGAGGTGCATTACCACTATGTCAGGGAGAGGCTCTCAATAGGAGAGATCACCTTGGCTCAGGACAACCTTGCAGATCTTTTCACAAAGGCATTGTCTCGTGAGAAGCTTGAAGCTTTCCGCAAAGCTTTGGGCTTACTCCCCTTTGTGGATTGATCATGTCCTTAGGGCATGGCACTTCCCTTTACTCATGTGCCAGCTGTCGTTCACCGCATCACTCCAGGGGGGATTTGTTACCATATACATGTGGTAGTGATGTGTGTGAACACGCTAGGACTGCCGGGGCATTTTTCCCCTCTTTAGGAGGTTTTTTCCCCCGTGCATTGTATATACGCCCATCACTCTAGGGCTATCTATCTTTCCATTGCACACTAAGTAACACACTCTCTATTGTGTGCCTTGAGCTTCCTTCGTCTTCTCCAAGCTGTGTGCGTTTCTCTGCAACCCTAATTCCAACAGAAGTACACGACAATAACATAAATAAAACACAACTAAGTTTCTCTTAAGTATCCTACAAAGAAATTCATATCATGCTAAAAGGAACAAAAAGAGATCGACTTATAAGAGGAAGACGATTTAGCTTTGAGTTTTGATTCGTCACAATTATCGTTATTTGCATGATTATCACACTCCTAGGAGCATTTTTCTAGTTCTGATACCACTGCAACAGTCGAAAGCTTAGAGGGCCTACAAAATAGAGAGATAGCACATGATTGGTGATAAAATCAATTGATCTATATACTTGGTAAATCGCACAATTGAATAATAGTTTATCTCTCAATATAAATCTTGGAGCACATGGAGACATGGTCTTTCATCTCCATAAAGAGGTGATAGAGGAATTCCAAGATACTGGCCACTGTATCGGTAATTTGAAGAAGAACATAGATGGGCTGCAATGCCACTAATAGGATGGGCCCATCTCCTGCCAAAATGTTTCATCAAAGATCTGTGTTTATAAATATTTCATGCGCTCCGACTGTTAGCGATGCATGTCTCACCATTTTGGATCCACAATTGTAAGTTCATAGAGCCTTCACAAGACACGATACACGTAGGCACATCAAAGCTGATGTAGTTGCAAAAAATAGCAAGAGCCTGATGCTTCTTGCAAAAAAAAGTGGTGATTTTATTTGCATTTGTAACCACCGGCGCCAAGGAAGTTTCTTGATATCCTCCATGAGGAGATCAAGACACATGGGCTCCATACAATGCTAGGAAATTCTTCCTTGATCATTTGCCCCATCGCCTTGCAGCTTGCATCACTATCACTACTTGCACATTGTTCTTTACATCAACATCAAGGATAGCCAGGCAAATATGCCCAAAGATAAACTCTCCTGTGATCCTTTCCTCTGCTCTACGTGCACCAATAGCCCGCAAGAAATAAGTGCAACATGAGACAAGAATGTCTATGATGTCACGCCTATAAATATCTACCCACACACTAGAAATAATGGTGCAGCCATACTCTCACCAACTTTCCAATATCTTGTCAATCAAGGATTTTTTTTGCTCATCCAACATTGACGTGCGAATCTTGCTATAGTCAAGGCATATCCATGTATCTGTAGGTCCCACTTGAACGATTGCCTGGACCATCCTCTTCCACTAATCTATATACAACACATTAAATGATATATTGCACTCAATGAGAGTACAAAAAATCTCCATCTTTGCCACCCATTGCAGCTCCTTTATCCAAGCGTGTGAAGTGATACGAGAAGGCAAAGTGGTTTGCCTCGGAGCCTCCCCTGCAATGAGAGTACAACAAATCTCCACCTTTGCCACCATTGCCGCTCCTTTATCCAAGCGTGTGAAGTGATATGAGAAGGCAAAGTGGTTTGCCTTGGAGCCTCCCCCACAGTCTTCTCACCTGGCAAAATATCTTCTTTATCACCTGCACTATCAACCCATGCCCTCTTCCTACCAGTGGATGGTTGAGAAAAACTCTTGTCCACTTCAACACCTTCTTGTGAAGTTATGTTTGGTGAACTGTGCCACAAACGCATCATGTAAAGCATCCTGCATGCTCTGACCTCCTTTAACTTTACAAGCATAGGCCATTTCAAGGTGCTTCTTTATGATCAATTCATCCCTCAATTGTTGGGGTACTTTGTCACATGCACCACACTCATCCGCACACCCAATATGTATCAAATGCTTGATGACGTGAGTGATGGTGCTAGTATACTGCTTCCCACAATACTTAGACTGCCACGTATGGGTGCTTGTGCCTTTTTGGGATGGAGTATTGATGACATGGAGAACATTAGTATGCTTCCAGTTGGGGTTAGTCTTACACTGCATTGTGAAGCTTGCAAAGTTCGACGCCATAGGTGCATTAGAGACAAACAAGCACTTTGCATTCATGTACGAGAGAGCGGGAGCATGCAAGAGAGCATTGGAGAGAGAGAGAGAGAGAGAGAGAGAGAGAGAGAGAGAGAGAGAGATTGGACTACGTGGTTGGAGTGCATAAAGTCCTTCTCCAGTGTCCTTTGTGTAGACGTTTGGTTCACAGAGGCTCTCTAGAAATTGTGCAGCTTAGATTTGGGGTTATGTGCTAAGGGAACAAACAATATAGCCTAGAAAATGTTGATTAAGCGGTTTGTTGCTTGCCCATGATTTCTAGCCATAAGCACAAATTTTTAAATATTCCATACAATATCATATGGTACTGTAATGTATGATCGTACTATATAGTATTGCCCGTACGTACGTACTGAAGCTACCCTGTTTAGCATGCCAACTTGGATGGGTAGAGCGATTGGAAAACCAGATTGTGAACCCTTTGATTGGTCCATGTTGACAGAGAAAGGCTGGGCTCATGCAATTTGATCAGTACCTAGGAATCCCCCCCCAACCCCCCAAGGGCACTTGCAACATGGAGAACCTTTTTTTTTCCAATCCCCATAAATGACCCGCATGGGCAACAATAATCGTCCTTCCTTTGAACACGGGTGGAACACTACGTGCACATGCACCTTCAGAGGGCCTATAAAACAACCCTTGAAGCACCACATAGGTGTACATCCACTGGTTGAACATGCAAACATAACACATATACACGGAACCACAACCGCAACCACTTGTTGGTATGAACAACCTCTCCAGTCCCCCCATCGCTTTCTCTTCTTTGTGTACAATAGTCCAGACATTCTCCAACATAACAACCCCGACACACTGGATAGTTGGGTCTCTCACCACACACTTGCACACACAAACGCTCCCTTACATGTCAGGAAAGCCACGTGCGAGACCCCTCTCAATGACGTGGACTTAATAACCTACGTGGAGGAACTTCTTACAGGGCTGTTGGTTGAGACATAAAGAGCCAAGCAATCAAATTTACCTCTCTCAATGACGTGGACTTACTGACCTACGTGGAGAACCTCTTACAGAGCCAAGCAATCAAATTTACCTCCCGCTCCGCCACGGTGGCATACGCCTCTGTCTCCTTGCAAACCAGGGCGGGGTGCAACTTCATTGCTTCTCCCAGCCGGAGAGCGAAGACCCAGAAGTGAGAGAAGAGAGAGAGGGAGTATTGTTCCCCTCTGCGTGTGTGCATGAGAGAGAGAGAAAGAGAGAAAGTTCCGCCTCTCTGAGAATGTGTGTGACTGGTATTCTTCTCTGTATGTGTTTGAGCGTGTAGCTTGAGAGCCCGCATCAGAGATCTGCAGGAGGTCGATCTTCTACGGGCGACGTGTATTTTTGGCAAGAGAGAGAATGATGCAGATGTAGCAAGAGTCCACCCCTTGTCTTCTGGCACTCACATTTCAGCAATCTCCACTTTCTTTCGCCGTTGGGCAGCTACGGAGCTCCCTAATGAAGCTGGGGCACCAAATGGGAGGCCCTTTGCCCTTTATCTTCTTGCTCACGGTGATGCACCTGCCCTGCCTCCCTCTGTTTCACGCGCAGAGCACCTACACACCCAAAGATGTCTTCCTCATAGATTGTGGCTCTTCCACTAACACAACCGTCGATGGGAGGACATTCACTGCTGACTCTGCAGATTCATCCCTCCTCTCAAGCTCGGTGCATTCTGTTGCTGCCTCTACTTCGGCCCGCACTGCTGCCTCCCCTGTTCTCGCCACGGCGCGCATCTTCCCTAATTCCTCGTCATACACATTCCCTGTCTCGCCGTCGCGCTTCTGGATTCGGCTCTACTTCTACCCTTTCTCCTTTAACGCATACGACCTCAATTCTGCTGTCTTTTCTGTTGTTGCTAATGGGTTTACACTACTGTCTGATGTGCATGTTACCTCGTCCATACAGAATTCCAACTCTGTGTTTCTCTTCAAAGAGTACTCTGTCAATGTGTCTTCAACCACACTCACTGTCTCATTTGAGCCTGCCATGGGCTCCTATGCCTTCATCAATGCACTTGAAGTAGTCTCTATGCCTTCTGACATCCTCGTCGACAACTCGAGCCCTCTTGGCATGAACTCGCCGGAGCCTCTCGGTATGGAATCAACAGCTGCTGAATGCATGTACAGAATCAATGTGGGCGGTCCGGCCGTATCACCAAGCAATGATTCTACTGGTCTTTTTCGCACATGGGCAGCGAACGAGACAAACTTGTTCTCTACGGCCGGAGTGAGGAATGTCTCGACGAGTCGCAATGCGATTGTCTACACGCCGCCCCTACCTACATACATTGCACCCCCTGTCGTATATAGCACAGCTCTGCAGATGGAGGATAATCAAATGCCGGACAACTCTTTCAATATTTCATGGGTATTTTCTGTGGATCCCGAGTTTGTCTACGTTGTGCGTTTACATCTATGTGAGATTTATTTTAGCACAGCCGGTGTCCGGATATTTGAAATCTACCTTCAGAACCAGACCGCCTATCACTCGATCGATCTTGTTTATACCAAAGGTGCAGCTCATGCATATTACAGAGACTTCACTGTTAATTCTTCGGCCGGCATTTCGAGTCTATGGATCCAGATAGGTCCGACCCCAAATGCTGCAGTATCAAACAATAATGCAATCTTGAATGGCATTGAAATATGGAAGCTTAACAATTCTGCTGGCAGTTTGGATGGAGCCATGGTACTACCCGCCTCACGGTCAGGCTCTAGCAGGTTCAAGATTGTGCCCATTGTCGGTGGTGCCAGTGCGGGTGTGGTAGCTATGGTTCTTATCGTTGTAGGCCTTCTTGTTTTCTGCCGCAAAAAATCCAAGGTCTACAAGCACTCACCATCCGCATGGTTGCCTTTACCCATACACGGTGGGAACTCTGCAAGCATGGCAAGCAAGGTTTCCACTGTTTCTCACAAAAGTGGCACTGGTAGTTATGTCTCATCGGTGCCCTCAAGCTTGGGCCGCCAGTTTAGCTTTGCAGAAATTTTGGAAGCTACAAACAATTTTGATGAAGCTCAGGTGCTTGGAGTTGGAGGGTTTGGCAAGGTTTTCAAAGGCATGACGGATGAGGGAACTAAAGTTGCAGTAAAGAGGGGGAATCCAAGATCAGAGCAAGGGATAACTGAATTTCAAACAGAAATCGACATGTTGTCAAAGCTCCGCCATAGGCATCTTGTCTCCCTTATTGGGTATTGTGATGAAAATTGTGAGATGATTTTGGTGTATGAATATATGGCAAATGGGCCTCTCAGAAGCCATTTATATGGCACTGACTTACCCCCATTGTCATGGAGGCAAAGACTAGACATCTGCATTGGTGCAGCAAGAGGCCTTCATTATCTTCACACGGGAGCTGCACAAGGCATCATTCACAGAGATGTGAAGACGACCAACATACTCTTGGATGAAAATTTGGTCGCCAAAGTTTCAGACTTTGGATTGTCGAAAACAGGGCCGACTCTCGATCGGACTCATGTGAGCACTGCCGTAAAGGGAAGCTTTGGCTATCTTGATCCCGAATACTTTAGAAGGCAACAATTGACAGAGAAGTCGGATGTATACTCATTTGGTGTGGTTTTGATGGAGGTGCTATGTGCGCGTCCTGCGATCAACCCAGCTCTTCCTAGGGATCAAGTGAATATAGCAGAGTGGGCCATGCATTGGCAGAAGATGGGGCTTCTTGACCAGATAGTGGATCCACATTTGGCGGGCACCATCAACACTAACTCTTTAAGGAAGTATGGGGAGACAGCTGAGAAGTGCTTAGCTGAGCAGGGCATCGACAGGCCGGCAATGGGTGATGTGCTTTGGAACTTGGAGTATGCTTTGCAGCTACAAGAGACAGCTATGGCTGGTGCAATGGATGAGGACAGCCGCAACCAAATTTTGGAGCTTCCGATACGACTTCCGGCTCAAGAGCATTGGGACACAAGTGGGGCAGGGGGTCATAGCATGAATAGTATGGCAAGTGAAGAGGACTCGGAAGATGCGACTGCCAGCGCTCTGTTTTCGCAGCTAGTCAACCCGCAAGGCAGGTAGAGAGTGAAAGTTGATGTCTACGCAGAGTTTCAAGTGCAAGAGGTGCCTCTGTCACAGAGTCGATCACATTGTAAAGAATGCACGATGACATCTGCCCAAAGGTAACACATGATCACTCTTAGCTTGTGTATTTTAGGCCAGCTCTTTTTCAATGGGCATCTGCGGCTAATTGAGCTCTTGCGGTGGATGTCCAAAGAGCACATTCATTGTAAGGCCTTGTGAGCTCGGAATGTGCGTATAGCAATGTCTTCTCACGCTTTGTTTGTCAAATGACAGCCCTTGTCAAGGAGATTATGGCTCTAAAAGTGCCTAAAAGATTTTGCTCTGTGATTTGTTGATTTTCCTGAAGGATTGGAATTCTGACAGTATGGTCCTAACATGAAGCACATGAACTATAATCAGTGAGATATTAATCTCGACTGCGAATTTTGGGGCCTAGTAACACTGAAATCTCTTTTGGGTAGTGCCAAATAGGTGTCCTTCAAAAGTGTTTTTGGTACTGAATGTAGTATGTCTGATGGTTGGGTTGGGCTTGATAGATGTGGATGGGCCCTCCACTTAGTGACCTGAAAAAGGGCTTTGGAATAAGTTTCTCTTGGGCGATCCAGCTAATAAGACTCAATACTCACTGGTGTTTGGGAAAAAGGAACTAATCATTGTCCTATCGAGACACAAGTTCTTTACATGCTTTTTCATAGAGGAAATATAACTATTTTGCTATGTTTTCACATTAATTTGCTCAAACTTGAAGTTTCATTTTTATTTTTCGTTCTCTCGATCCTAATTGGAATTAAAGAGTTCTCGATCCTAATTGGAATTATTGAGGTTTCAAGCCGACAAATGATCACTAAAAGTCAGCAACGGGAGCGAAAAAGTTTTGTTTCTGCATCAGGCTTTTGAAGGTGTATATTGATGGACTTTTCCCAATCAGTGATGCATTGTAGCAATGCATACTAGACTTCAAATTGGTATGATTTTCATTGAAAGGATGTTGATGGTTCTGCTAGTATTTTCGTCAGAAGGTTTGCGATGGTTTTGCGAGTATTTACAGGTTCTGGTTGGGTCATGCTGATTTTGTAATTTTGCAAATGAGGAACATAAGAAGAGTTTGCCCTTGGTATGATTATTCTCTTGAATCAGTGGAAGCTTGGTGCGTGTTTGGTTGGGGGGGGGGGCGGTGGGGTGTTCTTTCCACATGGGAGAAGAGCTTTTGAGCTGTCAAGAAGCTTCTTTTTGGGTTTCATTGCTCTTTTCTTGGGCCCTTGCTTTGATGTTTTGATGTTGCTTTAAGGTTAAGTATGAGCTGTCCAAGAAAAGGGTTTGTCCACTGGGTTACCACTTTCAAATGGGAACTGGATCTGATGCATCATTGTAAAGTGACTTGACACTTAAGTTCAATTAAAAGGCAAGTATGGGTGTCAATTTTGCGTTGACATCTTAGTGTGTGCTTGGCAAATCACTAGTTTTTTTAGATTATTGAGTGATTAGTGTAAAGAGAGAGAGAGAGAGAGAGAGAGAGTGAGAGAGTGATGTATGTGTGTGCTAATAAGAGTCCTAGGGCCTTTTGTTCAACCAAGTGTAGCGTTTGCGTGCAAAGGTGGGATTTTGTTTTCCACTTAGGGCTTTTTGACACCGTGAAAGTGTGAAAGGCACTCATTATAAGTGATTAGTAGACTCTTCAACACTCCCCATTTATTTGACTTTCCTTCAAACTTTCAAGGCTAAGATTCTTTTCACATTTGTCCAAAGGAGCTAGCTTTGTTGGTTGAGTGCTTGACCTGGGTTTGTCGAGTGCAGCCAAACGACCCTGTTGTTGGGGGATGTGTTCGAAATGTGAGTTGGGAAGACACGGGGCCTCTGGCTGTGAGAGGCGTGAGAGAGAGAATAACAAACATTGATAGCTATGGCAATTATCGTAATAAAAAATAAGTTGAGTAAAGCTTTGAGTACAACTTATCCGATAACCAAAGCGGGTCGTGAACGACGTTGTTATTCGGATTAATTGAAAAGTAAAAGTTTAAACTCTCTTTACAAGATTAAGTGAGCCGTCAATAGCTTTGTGACTTATCAATCATGATTAACAAAACTTAAATTGATGATGATGATGACTTCTCTTCGTATCGTTTCAATGGCTCTCATGAGCTCTGCAAAGTTCCTTCTCTGATTGCCAAAAAATTGCCTCCTTCAAATGCCTTCGAGAGCTTCGTAAAGCTCTTGCTCTCTGATGTTCTCCTTTCAATCCCTTCCTTCTTTTCTCTTGCTTAATTCACTGAGTCGGGGAGAGAATGTGAACTTAGTCCATCTTTATTGCCTCACACTCCTCTTCCTCTATTGCTCTTTTCATGCCCAATTTCCTCCTCCCTCCTTCGTGGCTCCTCTCTCCAAGGTCGAGAGAGAGAGATCGAAAAAGATCTCCTCGTTACCTTCATACTTTTTCTTCACGGTCTTTTCCCTTGTGTTTTTTTCTCCTCTTCTTCTTTTTCTTTTCTTTCCCCTTCTTTCTTTCCTCTTCTTCTTCTTCTTTCTTTTCTTTCTTCCTTCTTTTTCTTTTCTTTCCTTTCTTTCCCCTTCTTCTTTCTCCTTTCTTTTTCTTCCTCTTCTTCTTCCCATCGCCTTCCTCCTCCTCTCTTTTTTTTTTTCCCTTTTTCCCTTCTTTGCTTGACTTGGCCACTTCTAAAAAAATATCTTCTTAATGCTTGCTTTTGAAGAGGGGTAAAGACGGTGCCATCATTGTCCTGTGTATTTCTTTATAAAAAAAAACCACTTAATGATTATTGAGCTTGAGCTCATGGACAACTGGCTTCTCTTGGGTGGCTTTTGGATGCTTATGGGCGGCCATGCTCAAAGGGAACCACATTGAACATACGCATCAACTAGGGCACCACATTTGGTGTATACATCAACTAAAGCCTCACCAACCACAACATTCTAACCAACGTCCCACTGCCAACATTCTAACCAACTTCCCGTTGCCATGTTGGGCAGTAATTACATATCAACCACCGTAGTGCCGAGCACAAGCCCATTGGCATATCGTGCTATCAATGCACTGCAGAGATGACATTCCAGACAAGATTCCTAGAGCACTTATTGATCTATTAAGTGCACAATATTCTTGAACCTGGCTGAAGTTCTAAAACACCCAAATGGAACATTGATCGAGGCGATCGAGCTGGTGGGAAACTGGCCTCCAATGAAACTTTAATGGACAATATCTTGGCAACTAGAACTTCAATTGCCAATCTGAAAGGACCGACATGCTCCATATGATAAGCACTTCATGTCGCATATGGCATACATTTAGCATTGAGCTAGTTTGTTATCAAACCTTGAGAGAAGTAATGCCATAAAATCTAATATTTAACTAGCCCAAATGGTTTCTTATATTAATTTAATCATTTAATGTGGGAGAATAAAAACAAGAGCTAGAATATAGACACGTGCTTATGGATCTATCTCAACATGGGACCAAAGTCAATGGGTCCAAATGAGAGATGGTCTGTCAATAAGGAATGCTAGCTAATGGAGCTTGAAAGACCTTAAGGTTAGCTTCATTAAAGACCTCCAAAGGTTAGTGTTAAAACCTCCTTAGATCTAGGACCTTAGGCAAGCTAGGCCTGAGCTTGAAGTGGGAACCCGGTCCAAGCTTGAGGTGTTTGTCGTGCTTGCTAAGTAAAGTGCTTGAGGTGCTTGTCATGTTTTATGACTAAGGTGCTTGAGGGGCTTCATGACTAAGGTGCTCAAGGGGGTGAGGTGTTCTAAAGTCAACATGATCCCTACAAGAATGGAGGCGAGTCCTAAAGCTAGGGACATGAGAGAGAATACACACACACACACACTCACTTAAGGCAAGCCCAAGACCTAAGAAGTAAGGACACATGTCAAGCACCTACACATGCTGCCCTTATGTAGTGCCTAAAACCTATTGACTGAGAATTCAATTAAATTAATTGTTTAAGCATTTTCCAAACCGTCTCTCTCAAAGGGGAAAGGAGGACACTTGTCCAAATGCTATCATGGTTTTTTGATATGCCTATTGCATGTGATTGGCTAGTCTAGAAAAGGTTCAATCAACTTCAAGCTTGAGCTAGGAAGAGGGATCGATCCAAGCAAGGAGGTGGGTAGCTTGACTATTTACTCTCTCTCTCTCTCTCTCTCTCTCTCTCTCTCTCTCTCTCTCTTATACACACACACACACACATACACACACACACACATACATTTCTCATGGTGTGTTGAGAAAGAACTCCATCTTCTTCTCCAAGCTTGAGAAGTTGAGAGCCTACACCAACAACTCTTGTCTATTTCACTTTGTTTTATAAGACTAGTTCTCTTTTTATTGTGCACAAATTTAAGTACTATGCATACTTAGAATCATGTTTGTGATGACGATGTCTCTCAAACACCAAGTAGAATTTGCCACTCTACTTTGGGAATATAATATGGACTCAAGAGATGGCATGCTTGTGGCAGCTAAGTCTCCCAAGCATCAAATGGATTAATCATCCATTTTGGAATGTCATAGGGTAAAAAGGGATCCTCTACTCGCTAAGAAACATAGACTAATGACTAAGGCTTTATCTCCTCTACTTCATAGTCAAGGATGACTATGATTTTGAGAGAGGTTATGTCATAAAATCTATTATCTAACTACAAACCAAATGATTTTCTCATATTAAACTGATCATTTAATGTGGGAGAATAAACGGGAACAAGAGTTAGAATATAGACATGTGCTTATGTCAGTCCGTAACGTTTCTTACACAAAAGACTAGGTTATCCTATTATAAGCTTTGTCAAGGTCCAATTGGAGGAGGACACATTCTTGTTTCTTGAACTTAGCATATTCTATACCAATCATGGCCGTCAGGATGTTGTCGTAGATTGATCTACCTTTAATAAATCCATGTTGATGAGGAGAGATAGCACCAGTCAACACTGGGGACATCCGTTTAGCAATGAGTGGCTAATACCTTGTACACCACAATCATCATAGTAATTGGTCTCCAATGTTTGAATGGGGAGCAAGCAAGTTGGTTGGGGATGAGTTTAATGAGCCCTTTCTTTACCCCCGGTTCAAGCGTACCTTTTGTAAAGGCTCTGTTGACCATATGCAGGAACGACGAGCCCATATCTTTCCAGAATTCTTAACAAAACTCAGCCGTAATCCCATCCCACCCTAGCGACTTCTCTTTACCCAGTTTTTTAAGAGTTCTCCACCAAGGTAAAGGGCCTTTCGAGAAAATTCGCTTGGTCAGGATCAACTAAGGTTGGGGTGGCCGAGAAAATCCTTGTTCTGGCTTCACTGATTATGTGTTCCTTTCCGATAATTTGGGTGAGGTGATCTAACATAACTTTTGCCCATCTCATCACCTTGCTGGTCGATCAAGGAGGAGATGGTAGTCTGCCGCTTTCTTACCTTGATCGTATGGGGTGTTTTTGTCGATATCTTTCGTTTTGAGGTGGTTTTCCTTGGCTTGAAGCCTAAGGATATTTTCTTGTGGAAACATTTTTGTGAAATCAATGTTTTGATTATCAATATTTTATTTGATGATCGTGGATGCTACTGTTACGGGACCCTGAAGAGCGGCCCGTAAATGGAACTTAGGGGCCGCGCGCGTTCGCCGATCCTTCACCTGAACACAAGTTAGCCGACTTCACAACAAGTTGAGCAAGTATTTCAAAGGGACGCGCGAGACAAGATTGTTGAAACAAGCCCGTGACGGGCGCTTTGTATTGATTCAAAAAGTTGATTACAAAAAGGGACGGAGGCCTCTCCAGCGCCTCTGAAGACTGGGTTAACCTAACTCCAACCTAGAATGGGTAAATGGTTTTATGGACGTGAGGACTGCCACCCCGGCTCCGGTTGAACAACCGGCCCCCTCTTGGCTACCCCGGCAGGATGCGCACGGTTCACCAAGAGTGGAGTACTACTCCCTTATAAGTCCTTTAATTCGGGGCGCTCAGGCAAACCACCCAAGCCCCAAGGCCTTGAGGTAGAAATCCCTCTCAAGGAGTCACCGTCGGTCCCGTCCAGGAGCCGCGGTTCCAAAATCTGATCAAAATGCCGAAACGGCCCCGCGGTTGCGTCCCGGGCCGTTTTGGTCCACGGGACCCCCGGGGACCCGGCCACGGCCCAAGCGGGGCTCTTACTTGCATAGAGTCTTTCGGGGGCTCCCGGAGTCATGTTTTGTCCACAGGAGCGACGGGTCCACGAGTCGTCATATCGGCCCGCGGGGAGCATGGCCGCGGAGAGGGGCAATTCACCAAACGGGGCCTCGGTCCCCCTCAAGTGCCGTCCACGGTGAGAAGTTAGGTTAGCGGGAGTTAGGTTAGAAATGGGAACGTGGACCGCCGGGCCGCATGAGGGACAGCCCATGTGGGGGCGCTAGGGGCAAGGAGGGACCGCCGGCGCACGTGGGAAAAAGTTCCCTCTCACGAGGATCCCAACATTCTCCCCCCCCTCAAGGAACTTGACATCCTCGTCAAGATTGTAAAGCATCTGACCACATAGTGCATACATCGCATAATTGTCGCATAACGCATCTTTATTCTGCTGAAAAAACTGAGCATAACTGTGCTGACAAACTACTGCATCCTATACTACTTGCTGTACATGGTTGTGGTCTTCTATGCCCTAGGCATGTGTTTGAGGTCCGGAATCCTGTAGTACCGAAGCAACAACTGTTTATCCATTGCAATGACTCTATCTTCTGGCACCCAAGTGCAATCTGACATTGGCCGCCCTCTCCACTTGACATAGAACTCTAGGTTGTTGCGCCTGAAACGGTGTTTGATGATAATTTCTGGCTCAAAGGGGTTTACTCCTTTGTCTAGTAGAGGTACATGGCGGCCGTATTTCCCATCAACCTGAAATCGTTTGAGTAGGCTGATGTGAAAAACATTGTGGATCTTGACGTTGGAAGGTAGCTCCAGCTTGTAGGAGACGTTGTTGAAATCTTGCAGTACCCGGTATGGACCATAGAAGCGGTGGTTGAATTTGGGTGTTAAGTTTTCGGGAAGGTTGATGTTCTGGGCACTTACCAGCACCAAGTCGCCCTTCTGAAAGAACTCTGTTCGTGCTTTTTCGTTATGTCTGGCTACATACTTATCTTTGTACTTCATCAAGTGCTTTCTGGCTACATCCAAACGTTTCTGCCAAGCCGTCAAAAACTGCTCAGCATCCTGATCTTCTGCATGCATAGTGCCCGAAGCAAGTGCCATGGGCGTAATCACCTCTTTTCCTGTGGCTAGCTTAAATGGGGTGTATCCTGTCCCCGAGTGCACACTGCTATTGTACTGAAACTCAAGGACTTCCAGAAAGTCTGCCCAATCCTTTTGATCTGCTTGGACATAGCAACGGATGTAATCTTCGATGCCTTGATTGATTCGCTCGGTCTGCCCATCTGTTTGGGGGTGATAGGTCGAAGAGAACCTGAGCTGTGTGCCTAGGAGCTTGAATAACTCCAGCCACATGTCGCTTAAGAATCGCCCATCGCGATCCGAAACAATGGCCAGTGGGAGTCCGTGATTCTTGAAGACATGCTTGAAGAAAAGCCGCGCCGTCTGGTAGGCTGTAAGGGGCGGCTTTGCGGGAATGAAGTGCGCCTGCTTTGAAAAGTAGTCCACGATCACGAAGATGGTAGTGAATCCGTGGCTTTCGGGTAAGTCGACAATGAAGTCCATGCTTATCACATCCCAGGGGTGAGATGGTGTAGGCATAGACATCAAAAGCCCTGCCGGCTTTATTCGCTGTGCCTTGACTAGCTGGCATGTTGGGCACGTTCTTACATATTCCACCACATCTTCCTGCATCTTTGGCCAAAAAAAGTGACGGCTTAACCTGTCAAAGGATCTATTTTGCCCACCGTGTCCTGCAACTTTGCAGTCGTGGGTTTCCCAAAGTAGTTTTGCTTTGAGTGTAGGATCATCTGGTACATACACGCGGTTATGAGCATACCATAGCCCATCCCGCAGGTCGAACAGCCCCACGGAAGTCTTGCCTTGTCGCCAACTCTGCATCATCTGTAATACTGCGGGGTCTGTCTTACTGGCCTCGCGGATCTGATCCAGTACTTCATCACTGCTTATTACGCTAACTGCATTAACCTCGAGCATGCGACTGAGGGCATCTGGCATTGCATTCTGCTTGCCCGGCTTATGGATGATTTCTATGTCATATTCTGCTAGCTGATCTTGCCACCGACTCTGTTTGTGAGAGAGCTTAGGTTGTGTCTGGAAATACTTCAGGGAAACATTATCTGTGTATACTTTAGTATGCTTGTCCAATACGTAGTGACGCCATTGGTCAAGACAGTATACCACTGCATACATCTCCTGCTCGTGTGTAGCCCATCTCTTCTGTGGGTCTGTAAACTTCTTCGAAATGTAGGCTACTGGTCTTTCAGCTTGCATTAGTACCCCTCCCAGTGCGATGCGTGAGGCATCGGTGTGAATTTCGAATGGCTTGTCGAATTCTGGGAGTTTAAGTACCGGTAGGGAACACATTACTTGTTTGATGTGCTCAAAAGCTCGTTGGGCTTCATCTGTCCACTTGAACGCTAGCGAACCCTTGGTGGTGTCTGTTATGGGGGCCATGATCTTCGAAAAATCTTTGATGGACTTTCGGCAATACTGAGTGAAAGCCACGAACTCGCGTACCTGTGTAACTGTTCGGGGGGCAGGCCAGTTCACCACGGCCTCAATCTTTTTAGGATCCACGCGAATTCCATCTGCAGTGACCAAGAAGCCCAAGAATTCCACTTCCTGTACTGCGAAGACGCACTTTTCCAGTTTTGCGTACCACTTGCATTCTCTGAGTCTGCGGAGCACCTGACGCACATGCTCTACGTGCTCTTCAAAAGTTTTGCTGTAGATTAGCAGGTCATCCAGGTACACAATGAGGAATTCATCCAGCATGTCGCCGAAATCTGTATCCATTCCAGCTGAGAAGGTAGCTACTCCATTGGTGAGGCCAAAGGGGAGCACTAGCCATTCGTGAGCTCCATACCGCGACCTGAAAGCTGTCTTGTGCACATCTTCATCCACAATCCGAATCTGGTGGTATCCTGATCGCAGATCGACCTTAGTGAAGTATTTTTCCCCTGCCAACCTGTCTGTTAGATCATCCATGTGCGGCAGAGGGTACCTGTTCCGGATGGTTATTTTATTCAGGGCTCTGTAGTCGACGCAGAGCCTGGATGAGCCGTCCTTCTTTGTGACAAAAAGCACCGGGGCCCCGTAAGGGGACTTGCTGGGCCTGATAAAACCTGCTTCAAGTAGTTCTCCTAGTTACTTCTTCAGTTCTTGTAGTTGTGTGGCATCCATTCGATAGGGTGGACGGGCTGGCGGCGAATGGCCAGGCACTAGATCGATCTTGTGGTCCACTGCTCGCTTAGGTGGGAGCCCAGCTGGAAGCCGCGGCGGTACCACGTCCTTGAATTCTTCAATCACCTTGATGATGCGACTATCCCCGATAGTGCACTCTTCGTCTGAATCTGCTAGTGTTACTTTCATCACACAGCAGTGAACCTGGGCCCCTTGTTTGAGAGCCTTCTCTGCTTGCTTTGGTGAGATCCACATTGAGTCTGGGACTAGGTCATCCCAGCTAACTCGAGTCTTCCCTTTTTCCGTTTTCGTCGGCGTTGGTGTCTTAGTTTGAGCTGCGTTCACCTGCCCTCGGGCTTGAGGTGGCACGTAAGGTTGTGGTTTAGGCGGAGCTTTTTCTTGAGTAGTCTTGCGGGCAGGAGGCGTGTCCATAGGTCGGATGATCGGGACAATCACCCCCTTACCATTCATGTCCAACATCAGTTGATTCATGCCCTTGGCATACAACCCCATCACGTAGGAGTCATACCAGGCCAGGCCAAACATCATGTCGTAGGAATCCATGGGTACGACGATGAAGTCCACTTTGGCTCGCCATTCACCTACTTGGACCGCCACATCGTAAGCCATCGCGGTGTTCGAGTCTTCGCCTTGTACGAAGCCCACTGAGATGCTTCGTCCTCCTCCGGGCTTGTAGGTCTTTACTCCCAAGCGTTTGGCACATGATGGTGAGATGAAGTTGTGACTCGCTCCCGAGTCGAGCATCGCCAATTGTGACTGCCCGTTGATCACCGTCTTGACATACATATTTGGGATCGGTTTGATACGAGCTGCTAGGCAGTGTAGAGAAGCTTTGATGGCTCCTACACGGGCCGTCCCTTCGGTAGACTCTTTGTTTCCACTTTCAGACTCTTGTTCCGTGATCTCAGTGATCTGCACTTGTGAAGATCCTGTCCTGTCAGCGTTGGTCTCATTGGCCTAAGCGGAGTGAGCTCGAGACTGAGAGCTAGCTTTGTGACAATCATTATCCCAGTGAGGACCCCCACAGTTACGGCATGGGCGGGAAGGATTCGCCCTCCAAGGCAGCGTCCGTTGAGGGGTCCCTCCAGGCTGGTTCACCGAGAAGTTCCTGCTACTCGACGAACCGCTGTAGCTGCTTGGCGCATTGTTGCGAAAGTTCCCGTACAGTCGGGGCTGGTTTGACAAGCTGCCTGCGGGCTCACTCCTTTGGGGCCCAGCTGAAGACTGATTTTTGTTCGAGTTGGAAGGGGTATTCCCACTTCCCCCAGACTTTGTGTTGGTGGCCCCCTTTCGGCGCAAGTCTGAGTCCACTAGCCTTTCTGCCATGGCCAGCGCTGCCATGTAGTCGGCCGGATTCTGCTTTTCGATCTCCCTACGGGCCCAATCTTTGAGCCCATAGAGGAAACCATGGAGTCTCACTCTCTCCCAAGTCATCTGTTCCACTTTCAGCATGGACTGCCTGTATTTGGACACATACTCCTGCAGCTTGCTTTCGCCTTGGGTGATGGCCCTCCATTCGTCTAAGTGTCTGAAGTCTTCATTCTTCGGAACGAAGTAGTCCCGCATCTCAGCCTTGAGGCGGGTCCATGACATGTAGGGGTTTTTCCTCTCTTCTAGGAGGAACCAACTGTAAGCGTCCTCTGCTAAGAAATGAGACACCACGGATGTCCATAAATGTTCTTCCATTTTGCTTGTGCGGTAGAAACTCTCCGTGTCACGGATCCATTTCTCCAGTATCATTGAGTCCCGTTGACCCGAGTAGGGAGTGGGTTTGATAGGCTTGAAACTCCCCATCCCATCACTCCCACTTGCGGGAGCTCCTGACGTGCTTGCCGGCCCTTTTCCTTTGTCTGCTGTGGCATTCTGAGCATTCAGCAGACTTACCTGTACGAGCTGTTGAACCAGCGCGGCTTGAGACTCTAGTATAGCCTCCCACCTTTCCATTCTGTCATTGCGGGGAGGGTCGTTCCTCTCCCCATGGAATGAGTCTCCATCCGCGTGACTCATTTCGTTGGGTGACGAAGGCGCGGACTCA
Organism: Adiantum capillus-veneris; assembly: GCF_014529385.1. Lineage (NCBI taxonomy): Eukaryota > Viridiplantae > Streptophyta > Polypodiopsida > Polypodiales > Pteridaceae > Adiantum > Adiantum capillus-veneris. The sequence goes on along the minus strand of NC_140936.1, from coordinate 82,883,440 downwards.
AACTCTGGCCCGGCTTCGCTGATAGGGTCTAGGCGTTGTAGTCTCCCTTGAGAACGTATCCACCTGGAATACTCCCAAGAGTCAATTACACCGTCCGCTGCGATTTCTTCTAATCTTGCGGCGGGTAGGGGAGTGCTGCTGGAGTCACTTTCGGCGGGTCTTTGTCCCCCTCTGTTAGGCATAGACCAGCTTTTGAATTTCTAGCTCTGATACCAAGTGTTACGGGACCCTGAAGAGCGGCCCGTAAATGGAACTTAGGGGCCGCGCGCGTTCGCCGATCCTTCACCTGAACACAAGTTAGCCGACTTCACAACAAGTTGAGCAAGTATTTCAAAGGGACGCGCGAGACAAGATTGTTGAAACAAGCCCGTGACGGGCGCTTTGTATTGATTCAAAAAGTTGATTACAAAAAGGGACGGAGGCCTCTCCAGCGCCTCTGAAGACTGGGTTAACCTAACTCCAACCTAGAATGGGTAAATGGTTTTATGGACGTGAGGACTGCCACCCCGGCTCTGGTTGAACAATCGGCCCCCTCTTGGCTACCCCGGCAGGATGCGCACGGTTCACCAAGAGTGGAGTACTACTCCCTTATAAGTCCTTTAATTCGGGGCGCTCAGGCAAACCACCCAAGCCCCAAGGCCTTGAGGTAGAAATCCCTCTCAAGGAGTCACCGTCGGTCCCGTCCAGGAGCCGCGGTTCCAAAATCTGATCAAAATGCCGAAACGGCCCCGCGGTTGCGTCTCGGGCCGTTTTGGTCCACGGGACCCCCGGGGACCCGGCCACGGCCCACAAGCGGGGCTCTTACTTGCATAGAGTCTTTCGGGGGCTCCCGGAGTCATGTTTTGTCCACAGGAGCGACGGGTCCACGAGTCGTCATATCGGCCCGCGGGGAGCATGGCCGCGGAGAGGGGCAATTCACCAAACGGGGCCTCGGTCCCCCTCAAGTGCCGTCCACGGTGAGAAATTAGGTTAGCGGGAGTTAGGTTAGAAATGGGAACGTGGACCGCCGGGCCGCATGAGGGACAGCCCATGTGGGGGCGCTAGGGGCAAGGAGGGACCGCCGGCGCGCGTGGGAAAAAGTTCCCTCTCACGAGGATCCCAACAGCCACTGGCTCTACTTTTATTTTATTCATTATTAGTGCGTGAGATGCTCTTTGAGATTCCTTCCCTCCTCCTCTGAGGTGAAAGCTTCACTACCCTTGCAAAAGGGTTTTCGAGTTTTGAACCCCCACCAATTCAATGCAAACCCTATCGCTACTCTCGTAACCTAGCGCCGAACTGACTTGCTCGAGAAAGCCTCACATCTAATAAAAGAAAACGCAAATCCTGCTTTCGCATGCTGCATCGCCTTCTCTCTCCTCCACATGCTGCAAGCGGGATGCCCTCCCTTCTGTCCTGCAGCGGCAGTGAACTGCTCCTCGAATGCCACGCACGGGCAGCCTCAATTTTCAAATTTCAAAAAATTGCAAGCTGCAGCAGAATCGACCTTGATTCTCAGCTTACTTTCCTTTAAATCAATTGAATCCCCTACTCTTTCGATTAATCAGTGTTTCATGGACAGCGATGTTTTAAAATTATGGTTACAATAGGTCTTGATTGCCAATGTAGAACCTTTTGTGGACCAAGTGTAGCAATGCTTCTTGCGTACAATGCAGAGAAGACATGAGCTGAGCAACATTGTGATTATGATGTTTAAGGAATCCCTTCTTTTTTTCTAAAGATAAACTCATTAGACTTTTGCAACGTAGTGACTCACTTCATTATAAAAACAAGCCGACTTTGTGTGCAAGGACTTGATAGATGCAAGCACGAAATTTTGATTTTATAATTAAGGTCCTTTTCTTAATCGGAACATATTCTTTTCTTTTTTTTAATACTCATTCAATTGATTGAGTTGAAATAATATAGAAAAAAAAAAGGTGCACGAGTGATTCGTTCGGGTGCTTGCATCTGATGCAAGACCCTTTGGAAAGACTCCTAGCTTTGGCTTTGTCACCGCTCGGAATGAATCCAAACAAAACCCTTTAAAGAAAGACTTTGTCTCTTTCATCACACTTGGCCCTCCAAATATTCCCAAGAACTTGGTCCCAATCTTTTGCCGCCCACTTTTTGGACAAAATTGTGTTGAGGTGACCAATCCACTCGAGGCAAAGCATAGCTCTTTGTAGATAGTCTTAGTTTGGGCGAGTTAAACAGTCTCTCTCTTGGCTACTTCCACGCTTTCCAATCTAGCGATGTTGAGCAGGGCGGAAGGGTTGGGGTTGAAACTTTTTCTAGAAGCCTTCTGATGAGGACTTCCTCCTGGAGCGTTAGGTTCCAACAGACATTTAGATGTGCTACAATTTGCCAATCCCCTTTTTGTTCATTCCACGAAGCATCCAAGGAACCAAGGCCCTTGTTACTCAAATTCATGTCAATGCCTAGCCAATGGTTATCAAGGCTCAAATCTTAAACAATTGGGCCCCACAGAGACCAATGCCTAGCCGTCCCTTTCCAATATCTAATTTCCTCTTTCCACTTGAGTGCACAGCAACTTTACAACTTTTTTCAATAAACTGTCCAATAAAGCCCCCTACTTGAGCCTTCATTCCAGAGGGGGGAAGGAGTCTCTTTTGGAGGCTGAGATTGGACCATATGCCATCTTTGGATTTCATGCTGTCTTCCATCAACATTTCCCTTGCCATGATAGCCTAGCTCTCATTAGAATTGGCAAGGGTGCATAAGAATTTAGCACATAAAGCTAGGTCATGAGTAATAGGGTCTATTATGCCCAGTCCACCCTAAGCTTTCGAGATGGCGATAGCTGTCCATTTATCCCATTGCCAAGGTCTACCATCAATCAGCTTATTCCTCCATAGGAATTCCTTAATTGGTTTCAAAATAGCGCTCCAGTTCCTCTGGGATAATTATAGGAGATGTGATGAGTACGTTAAATACACGATGAAGAAGGTATTAATTATCGTAGCTCTGCAATGGAAGGGAATCATGATGAACTCCCAACGCTTCATTTTCTTTTTAATTTTTTCCTGGACCCTGTCAAAGGTAGTCTTGTGGGTAGTTCCTTCACCAACATGTATCCCAAGGTGACGGAATATGTTGCCTCTCTTCACAACCTCTCTAGCCCAACCAACAACATCAAAGTTGTCGCCTTCTGTCAAAGAAACAAGCCTTGATTTTTCTATGTTGCATTGAGACTTGATGTTGTGGCAAACACCCCAATCTATAAGGCTAACCTAACATTGTTATAATCTGCGAGAGTTCTCCACCAGGGTAAAGGGCCTTTCGAGAAAGTTCGCTCGATCAGGATCAACTAAGGTTGGGGTGGTCGAGAAAATCCTTGCTTTGGCTTCACTGATTATATCTTCCTTTCTGATAATTTGGGTAAGGTGATCTAGCATAACTTTGCCCATCCCATCACCTTGCCGGTCGATCAAGGAGGAGATGGTAGTTTGCCACTTTCTTACCTTGATCGCCCTTAGTAGGGTGTTTTTATCAATATTTTTCGTTTTGAGGTGGTTTTGCTTGGCTTGAGGCCTAAGGATATTTACTAGGATTTTCTTGTGAAATCAATGTTTTGATTATCAATATTCTTTCGATTAATCAGTGTTTCATGGATAGCGATGTTTTAAAATTATGGTTACAATAGGTCTTGATTGCCAATGTAGAACCTTTTGTGGACCAAGTGTAGCAATGCTTCTTGCGTACAATGCAGAGAAGACATGAGCTGAGCAACATTGTGATTGTGATGTTTAAGGAATTCCTTCTTTTTTTCTAAAGATAAACTCATTAGACTTTTGCAACGTAGTGACTCACTTCATTATCAAAACAAGCCGACTTTGTGTGAAAGGACTTCATAGATGGAAGCACGAGATTTTGATTTTATAATTAAGGTCCTTTTCTTAATTGGAACATATTCTTTTCTTTTTTTTTAATGCTCACTCAAGTATGGGGTACCCAATCACACAAAATCAGGAATTAAAAGGAATCAACTAAAGATACGATGGGAAATTGTGTCCAGCGAGATGAGCAGGTTGAGGGCGATGGGCAGATGGGGAGGAGGCGTGCAGAGCAGGCAGGTGCCAGTGATGGGGAGACAAGTAGAGGTAGGGCGACGGGCAAAGCGCGTAGAGGAAGGGTGACAGGTAGGGATGCTCAGGTGGAGGTAGACTTCTACTATTTTTTTTAATAATAGGTGGTCAGAGTGAGCACTTGGCCGGCATGTTGGAGTGGTTACAGTACGAGCTCTAAAGATCTTCCTTTAGATGGCGCGAGTTCGAATCCCTCGCTTCCTTTTGAAAAGGTAGTGAATCTCTGAGAGGAATGTAAGGGAATCTTGTGGAAGGTATTGAATAAACTTAACAGGCTACCAGTAGGGGGAACTGAGTGAGTTGAAATAATTTTTTTAAAAAAAGACCATACAACCTCCATGCTGAGAATGAGCCATGGAGTCCAAAAAAACGCATTAGACCCTAACCATACAAACCAAGCATGAGCACAGATCCAACATTTCGACAAAGTTCCGGTCCTTATAGGGGGTCTATACCCATAATACATAGCAATGCCGACATATACAAAGCATATTAAAGAGATCCTGCAAGGATGTCATGAGAAACAAACCTGTTGCCAGTATGAAAACCCCTTACCAACATACCGCCCCCTCTCCCTCTCTCTCTCTCCACACGTCCATTAACGTTTGCATGCATGACACACAAACATGGCAATTTAGCAACAATAAATTCTTTTTTCAAAACCTTGCCTACTCTTCAATGAAGTTGTATATTGCTCCTCAGAGATCAATAATTAGCTCTTTTATCACACAATCCATCTTGTACTTAGCTCTTTTGAAGGGGGTCCATTCTATCACTCATCCGTCAGATATGTGCATGCATGACACACAAAAACATCTCTCACACTCTACAGACTTGTGCATGCATCACACAAACATAGCAATTTAGCAGCAAACGTTTCTTTTTTAAACCTTGCTTACTAGTCAATCAAGTCATATGTTGATCTGGGGCTCCCTCAGCCTTCAACCTACGGATATAACATTGCTTTCAAATATTAATCAAAATTGGGACTTGTTCTGGCAAAAAGAATAGTTGGCTCTCTTCGACAGAGGGACTTAACTTTTGGCAAAATGCAATAGACTTTACAGTTTGGCCTAACAACGCCTTCCCACGGTGAGTTTTGGAAAGGAATAAGGGAATAGCTTGCATAAACTTTACATTTCCATGGTCAGTTTAAGAGGGAATCCCTAAAAAGAAGGTTAACCTATTCCTTTTGTGAAACTTTTGCCAAATATGAAAATCAAATATGAAAAAGTTAGGAGTGCATTGAGACAGTTTCAACGTGCTAACCTTGACTAAAGGTAATAAGTTTATTTTTAGCATAACCAAGCTTCTACCACTTGTTATACAAGTCAAATGAGTATTTGAAAAGGAACCTTGTGAAGGTTTTTTTACATTTAAGGGTACCTTTTGATCAAGTTTTGTCAGTTTCAAAATGAGTTTAGATTTTGGGTTTAGATTTCTTGTTCGTACTCTTCGTGTAGGGACGCATGTCTTCTCTGGCATAAGATGGTTGGAGAGAAAAACAAAACATTAATTTCCAGACCCATTGAGAATTGGGCAATCTTACACCCCCGAACGTTGCCTTCGTCCACACACTTTTCAATGTGGCGGAGTTGGCTTTTAGCCCTTGACCCCGTAGGAAAAAGACAAGAGCTCTAACCACGAGCTCCAATCCCATTCGATGAATGTCTATTGGCAAGATTTATATTTTTTGTTGTCCACTTTGGGTATGAACTAGTCTTGCTTGGAAAAGGTTGAAGGTCTCATGGGCTCCCATGCAGTCTGAACCCGCCCCAGGTTGAATGAGAGTCATTTTCTTGGTGCCTTTGATTGTACAAGTATTCATTTGTTCCAAGCAATCGAGTGAACAAATTGCTACTTTCTTGATAATCTCTTAGTGTCAAGGATAAAGATTTGACATGCATCTTCAGAATTAGTGGCAAGAAAGTGTCTTCTTTTTGTAGCGAAAAAATTATAAGTTCATGTTTTGGAGCACCGATCTTAAATGTTTGCAAACTAAAATATCGAAGAAAATTTCAATCAGTCAATACTTCACATCAAATGTATGCCTAACTCTCTTCTTCAAGGAGGCTTATTTTACAAAGCCGATAACACATTATAAATACTAGTGTGACCAGCTCTCTCTCTCTCTCTCTCTCTCTCCCCCCCCCCCCCCCCCCCCCCCCCCCACCAAAAACCACCACAAACACACACACCCCCTTCTCACTGCGCAAGTGCTATTTACTGTCTCACTCACACTGCAGTGAACACATGCTAGTTGAACGAGGTGTTGACGTGTGGCAAGGAGGGGGGGCCGAAATCCCTCTCCCCATTATATCTATCCTATCTATAATGGGGGGAGGGATTCCGGCCCCCCCTCCCTACCATGCATTAGAACGTCCTTCATCCGGCGGGTGTGGCATGCACTTCGGGCGCACAACGATGAGAGAGAGAGAGAGAGGTAGCCTGTGTGAAATCCGAAAGAGAGGCGGGCGGAGCCCGTCGGCCACACTAGTATGAATAGATTGTGCAGAGGTCATTGCAAGAAAAAGGTATCAAAGTGATCATCAGTGACCTAATAAAACCATAGTCGGTGCACTATGTTTTCTTCTGCAAAAGTCTTCATAATAATTTATAAATAATGATTTCAAGTGGAAAACTGCCTCTTTCATGTATTTCAATTGATTTTGATCATTTTTAAGTGACACTAGTAAAACGGCGCCGCCTTCGGCGGCGACATGGCCCCTCTTACCCTCAGCCTCGTGCAGAACAGCCTGTACCGTTGCACAACGTCTACTTGAGGAGACCATACAGAAGGAGAGACTCACACAGGGAGATCACTGATTGCTTTTGGACTACATACGCGGCATTCAGATGAGCAGGAATCACAGTAGACTTCAGAATCCACCTGTACCATGGTACACTGACTGAGAGGGCCACTGAGCTTGGGAGATCCAGACGCCCACGGTTGCGAGGGCCAGAGAGAGAGAGAGAGAGAGAGAGAGAGAGAGAGAGAGAGAGAACAGAGCTTACACACGTGTAGGGGAGAGGGGGGGGGGGGGGGATCCCTCCCCCTTTTATAATAGTATATATTTTTCTCTATTTTGGGGTGAACTTTCTCCTTTTCCCCTTGCCCGGGCCCAATGTTCAAGAAAATCCATTTCGCCAAACATACAAAATTCCCTTTCTTGAATTTGCAAAGAGGAAATTTTAAAAAATTAGGTTATTTTTCTCTATTTTGGGGTGGAATTTCTCCTTTCCCCTTACCTTCAACACGCATTTTGGAATTGTCCCGACCCGTCACTATTTTTCTCTATTTTGGGTTGGAATTTCAATTTTTCCCCTTTCCTTGGCCCAATGTTACCATTTTTCCAAACATACATTTTTTTTTTTTGTTGAATTTGCAAAGATTTTTTTTAAATAATGTTATTTTCTCAAATTTTTATACTATTTTTCTCTATTTTGGGGTGGAATTTATCCTTTTCCCCTTGCCCGGGCCAAGTCTTTGAGGAAAACCATTTTCCCAACCATTCAAATTTCCTTTCTCGAATTTGCGAAGAGGAAATTTTAAAATTCTACACTATTTTTCTCTATTTTGGGATGGAATTTCTCCTTTTCCCCTTGCCCGGGCCTAATGTTCGAGGAAAACCATTTTTCCAAACATACAAAATAGAAATTTTAAAAAATTAGGTTATTTTTCTCTAGTTTGGGGTGGAATTTCTCCTTTTCCCCTTGCCCTCAACATGCATTTTTGGAATTGGAAACGACACGATATTAAGCTGAAACACATTTTTCCCCGAACACTGCCGGAGCATGAGGCCATGTGATTGTCCCGGTCCGTCACTATTTTTTTCCATTTTGTGGTGGAATTTCTCCTCTTCCTTTGTTCGGGTGCAGTGTTCAAGAAAAGCCATTTTTTCAAACATACAAAATTTCCTTTCTTGAATTTGCTAAGAGGAAATTTTAAAAAAGAAAAACCATTTTCCCAAACATACAAAATTTTCTTTCTTGATTTGCAAAGGGGAAATTTTAAAAGATTAGGTTATTAATCTCCATTTTGGGGTGGAATTTCTCCTTTTCCCCTTGCTCGGGCCCAAGGTTCGAGGAAAACCATTTTCCTAAACATTGAAAATTCCCTTTCTTGAATTTGCGAAGAGGAAATTTTAAAAAATTTGGTTATTTTCTCAAATTTTTACACTATTTTTCTCTATTTTGGGGTGGAATTTCTCCTTTTCCCCTTGCCCGGGCCTAGTGTTCGAGAAAAACCATTTTTCCAAACATACAAAATTCTCTTTCTTGAATTTGCTAAGAGGAAATTTTAAAAAAGAAATACAATTCTCCCAAACATACAAAATTCCCTTTCTTAAATTTACGAAGAGGAAATTTTAAAAAATTACGTTATTTTTCTCTATCTTGGGGTGGAATTTCTCCTCTTCCCCTTGCCCTGAACAGGCATTTTTGGAATTGAAAACGACATGATATTAAGCTGAGACACATTTTTCCCGAACACACCCGGGCCTGAGGTCACACGCTTGGCCCGGCCCGTACATCTCTCTCTCTCTCTCTCTCTCTCTCTCTCTCTCTATTCCTGAAGTTTTTTCTCCCTGGCTCTCGACATTCGTACACGACTCGCATAAACTCGGGGAGCCGCCATTGAATCTCTCTCATTCTCCCTCTTTGCATTCGCATCGTGACCAATGCTCGAAAAAAACTTTTTTCCAAAAGCTTGGCAAACCTACATATGAGAAAGTTTAGAGGTAAAATGACTAAATTTGAAGGCTTTTACACTAAAGTACATTAAAAAAGTCTAGAAAGCTATTCATCGGACTCTCTCTCTCTCTCTCTCTCTCTCTCTCTCTCTCTCTCTCTCTCTCTCTCTCTCTCTCTCTCTCAGGGCCTGAGCACACAGCTGTCGGATCTCTCGTCGCTCTCTCTGTGTTCTGCGCAGTGCTCAGAGCCTCAAGCCGGAACTCTCTCCACTGTTCTTCCTCAAAGAGCATTGCCGACGGCCTCAGCCTGCCTCTTTCACTCTCTCACTCTGTTTCTCTCTCTTTGCGTTTGCACGCTCTCTCTCTCTCTCTCTCTCTCTCTCTCTCTCTCTCTCTCTCTCTCTCTCTCTCTCTCTCTCTCTCTCTCTCTCTCAGGGCCTGAGCACGCAGCTGCCGGATCTCTCGTCGCTCTCTCTGTGTTCTGCGCAGTGCTCAGAGCCTCAAGCTGGAACTCTCTCCACTGTTCTACCTCAAAGAGCACTGCCGACGGCCTCAGCCTTGCTCTCTCTCTCTCTCTCTCTCTCTCTCTCTCTCTCTCTCTCTCTCTCTCTCTCTCTCTCTCTCTCTCTCTCTCCGGTTCGCACTCAAGGCCTAAGCCTGTCACTGGCCCGCTCTCGTTCCCACGCTGCATGGCACACTGGCCTGAGCAAGGAAATAATGCCATGTGGCAGGGGGGGGAGCCGGAATTCCCTCCCCCATTATCTATTAGTATAGATAGATAAGCTGAGACGCATTTTTGACGAACACTGCAATATTTCCTTGATTTTATCAAGATGAAATATTTAAAAATTAGGTTATCTTTTTGGGTTTTTACACTATTTTTTCTCGATTTCTGGGTGGAATTTCTCCCTTTCCTCTTGCTTTAAACTGGCATTTTTGAAATCTAAACCGGCACGATATTAAGATGAGACACATTTTTTACGAACACTACAATAATTCCTTGATTTTTTCAAGAGGAAATATTTAAAAATTATTTTTTAACAGTAATTTTCTCGATTTTTGGGCGAAATTTCTCCCTTTCCTCTTGCCCTCAACCGGCATTTTTGAAAATGAGACTGGCACGATATTAAGCTGAGATATATTTTTGACGAACACTCAATATTTCCTTGATTTTGTCAAGATGAAATATCTAAAAATTAGGTTATCTTTTTGGGTTTTTACACTATTTTTCTGGATTTTTGGGCGAAATTAGGTTTTTTTTTGGGGTTTTTACACTATTTTTCTCGATTTCTGGGTGGAATTTCTCCCTTTCCTCTTGCTTTCAACCGGCATTTTTGAAATTGAAACCGGCACGATATTAAGCTGAGACAAATTTTTTACGAACACTACAATAATTCCTTGATTTTTTCAAGAGGAAATATTCAAAAATTAAATTATCTTTTCTGGTTTTTACACTAATTTTCTCGATTTTTGGGCGAAATTTGTCCCTTCCCTCTTGCCCTCAACCGGCATTTTTGAAAATGAGACTGGCATGATATTAAGCTGAGAGATATTGTTGACGAACACTCAATATTTCCTTGATTTTGTCAAGATGAAATATCTAAAAATTAGGTTATCTTTTTGGGTTTTTACACTATTTTTCTGGATTTTTGGGCGAAATTAGTTTTTTTTTGGGTTTTTACACTATTAATCTCGATTTCTGGGTGGAACTTCTCCCTTTCCTCTTGCTTTCAACCGGCATTTTTGAAATTGAAACGGGCACGATATTAAGCCGAGACACATTTTTTACAACACTACAATAATTCCTTGATTTTTTCAAGAGGAAATATTCAAAAATTAAATTATCTTTTCTGGTTTTTACACTATTTTTCTCAATTTTTGAGCGAAATTTCTCCCTTTCCTCTTGCCCTCAACCGGCATTTTTGAAAATGAAACGGCACGATATTAAGCTAAGACACATTTTTGACGAACACTGCAATATTTCCTTGATTTTGTAAAGATGAAATATCTAAAAAATAGGTCATCTTTTTGGGTTTTTACACTATTTTTCTCGATTTCTGGGCGGAATTTCTCCCTTTCCTCTTGCCTCCAACCGTCATTTTTTAAATTGAAATCCACACGATATTAAGCTGAGACACATTTTTTACGAACACTACAATATTTCCTTGATTTTTTCAAGAGGAAATATTTAAAACTTAGGTTATCTTTTCGGGTTTTTACACTATTTTTCTCGATTTTTGGGCAGAATTTCTCCCTTTCCTCTTGCCCTCAACCGGCATTTTTTAAATTGAAACCAACATGATATCTGGGCAGAATTTCTCCCTTTTCTCTTGCCCTCAACCGGCATTTTTTAAATTGAAACCGGCACGATATTAAGCTGACACACATTTTTGACGAACACTGCAATATTTCCTTGATTTTGTCAAGATGAAATATTTAAAAAATTAGGTTATCTTTTCTGGTAGAATTTCTCCCTTTGCTCTTGCCCTCAATCGGCATTTTTGAAATTGAAACCGGCACGATATTAAGCTAACACACATTTTTGACAAACACAGCACTGTGCCAGACAATCCGTCTCTCTCTCTCTCTCTCTCTCTCTCTCTCTCTCTCTCTCTCTCTCTCTTTGGCCATCCAGCCCAGTGCTCGAAAAAAACCTAGGTTTAGTGTAATCCCACCTACAAACTTTGAAATTTACCTCTAAATTGACCTACAAAATTTAAAAAAAATTTGTGTAATTTAGTGTAAAAACCTTTCTCTCTCTCTCTCTCTCTCTCTCTCTCTCTCTGCGCGCAAGACTCAAGCACATATGTGTGTGGGGCTCTCTCTCTCTCTCTCTCTCTCTCTCTCTCCCTAGTAGGCGACACCTTCTCTCTCTCTCTCTCTCTCTCTCTCTCTCACACACACACACACACACACACACACACACACACACACAGGCAGTGGGAGGCCTAGGAGTCTCTCTCTCTCTCTCTCTCTCTCTCTCTCTCTCTCTCTCTCTCTCTCGCAGAGGCAGGGATGAGAGGAGCGCGCCTGCAGCTTTTGATTCAACGCCCGGGTCCCGAAGTCAGTCCCTTCGTGCAGTCTCTCTCAAACTCTCTATCTTCGTGATGTGTGCAGTGTCTCTCTCAGACTCTCTCTCTTTGTGCAGTCTTTGTCCGCTGCCGGGCGCCAGGACACACCAACCGAAGCATGCTACTGATGACGCGTGTAAGGGGGGGGGGAGCCGGAATCCCCTCCCCCATTATCTATTAGTATAGATATTTAATTTTACTTTTATATAATCTAGAGCATGTACACACAAGTCTTGGTCAAGAAATACATTGAGAGAAAAGCTAAGACTTGTGAGGCATTTGATCACTATACATGGCCTGATTCAACTAAGACAAGGTGGGAGTATGGCAAAGAGGAAAGCACACCCATGCATGTAAGCTCTTTGCTCATAATTGAATGACCTCCCGAATAGGACTCTGCCTCTTAAGCACCCCTTTTTGACCACATTTAGAACTTCGTGCACAAAATCACAATCATTTTTAAACCTGTCATTGAAACCTTAACCTTCCAAGGGCTTTATACAAAATTTCTCACAAAATTCTTTTCTTCTTGCCAAACACCCCCCCCCCCCCCCCAACAAAACAAAACAAAACAACACACCAAAAAAAAAAAAAACTCACAATAACGAGTAGATGTATTGAAATCAAGAAATGTACAAAGAAACCTCAAGCTCGCGTCGAGGCATGAGGGAACTCTCTATACACCTAGTAGTTAGAAAGCCATAGGCATAACCCATGAAACCTTACTCACTGTTAGCGATCACGACGATGAGTGTTGCCTGATTCCACTTGTCTGTATATTTCCTTTTCTCAATGACACTTATCACTTTCTTGCTATCGTGGATAATCTTTGTGAAGTTAGCTATTGAGAGGTCATTTTGACATACATCTTCCCTTCTTAAGAAAATCAACCCTTCATATGGTGAGAAAACAGATGGTAGTTTTGTGTTGATCATCGTAGGTGACCTAGTTAGTCACTCAAATATCACCTCTAGTTACTATACTCCATAATCTTGTGTAATAGAACTATGATGAGAGATAGAACTTTAGTTCTATTAGCCTTAGTTAAAGACTCCCAAGCGGTGCCACTTACTTTATTGTTATTTTATGCCCTAACAACCGTTCGAGATATATTAGACCGCAAAGAAGGTGAACGGTCACGTTGGTATCTCGAAAAAAACCTAGGTTTAGTGTAACCCCACCTACAAATTTTGAGATTTGCCTCTAAATTTTAAATTTGAAGGTGAGAAAACTTACAAAAATTTAATGTACACACCTTTAAATTTAGTCAATTTAGTGTAAACACCTTCAAAATTTAATGTACATACCTTCAAAATTAGTCAATTTACCTCCAAAATTTCTCATGCATAGAGTTTTTGAAAACAAGGTTTTTTTTTTCTTTTTTATAGCAAGGATCTTAAATGAAAGGTTTTCTTAAGAAATTAAATCTCAAAGAAAATTTTAATCAGTCAATACTACATGTCAAATGTATGCCTTGCTGTCTTGTTCAAGGAAGCTTGTTTTACAAAGCCAAAAACGCATTATAAACGTTGTGCAGAGTTCATTGTAAGAAAATGTATCAAACTGATCAGCAGTGACCTCATGAATCAATGGCATTCTCTCCCTCTACGCGTAGTAGTGGGGTGGACTACGTTTTCTTCTTCTGCAAAAGTCCTCACAAAATTCTTGCTTTCTTGCCAAAGCTTTTCACTCCTCTTAGTTTTTTTCTTTCAAGCTCATAATAATGAGTAGGAGTATAGCAATCAAAAAATGTACAAAGAAACCTCAAGCTCGTGTTGAGCCTTTTCTGTACACCAAGTAGATAGGCATAACTTGTGAAACCTTACTCATCGTTAGCTGTCATGATGGCGAGTGTTGCTTGATTCCACTCGTTCACATTCTTCCGTGGATAAAGTCTAGCAATGCTCCTTGCATACATACACAAAAGACATGAGCTCAGCAATCTCCATCCCATTAGACTCTTTCGGAGACTGTGATTGTGATGTTTAAGGAATCCCTTCTTTTTTTCTAAAGATAAACTCATTAGACTTTTTGCAACGTAGTGACTCACTTCATTATCAAAACAAGCCTACTTTGTGTGCAAGGACTTGATAGATGGTAGCACTAGATTTTGATTTTATAATTAAGGTCCTTTTTTTAATCGAAACATATATATATATATATTAAAAAAAATAGTTTTTGAAATAATTTTTTTAAAACAAGGTGAAAATTCACCATGGCCTACATAAGGCTATTGACAAGAATTTTCTAATTAAAAGCTTCTTTGAGAAAAATAAAAAGTGACACTATTATTTTTAAACATGTAGAGTCACAATACAATATTATGTTTTTTTTTTAATAGAAAAAGTGTAACAATGAACTATTTACATTACAATATATTCAAAAGACATAAAAAATAATGTTTGACACAAACTCAATGCCCCTCTTTAAAGGAAGAGAGATACACAAATGTCAACACCCTCTCACAAAGGCCAAAACAAAATAATTTAAAATTATCATTAACTTGTCATGTGGCATTAATCGACAACCTTGTTTCAATGGTCCAGATTTTCACCCAAGGACTCCTTGTGTAGTCCAAATATCATACAACCTCCACGCTCAGAATGAGCTATGGAGTCCTAAAAAACACATCAGACTATAACCATACAAACCAACCATGAGCACACACCCAACATTTCAACAAAGGTTTCGGCCTTTATAGGGGGTCTATACCCATAATACATAGCATTGCCGACACATATAAAGCATCATCGAAGAGATCTTGCAAGGATGTCACAAGAAGCAAACCCACTGCCACCAAGAAAGCCCCTTTCAGACAGGACTCAAGTAAGCAAACCAAGAACCCCATACCTTCAAGCATGCGGCAAATCGGGGGGAGTCCAAGCACTCCATCACCGGCTACGATGAAGCATTCACCAAAAAAGACGATAGAGAAGAACTCCACTTCAAGCACCAATGACACCAGAGACACGACGGGTACTGACAACAGGCTATTTAGGGGAGCCAAGTACCTTTAGAGCTTGGGGTAGGAGTTCCCATTCGGCACAGAACCCCATCCGTAGCAAAAAATAGGAAAATAGAAGAGCTGGCGGTTGTTTTAGCTCTTCGTAGAGGCAGGAGGGGCCGCCTCCACCTCTTCCACACAAAGAGGGAGCCGAGAGAATAAGGACACATGCATGCAGGCTAGAACCACTCGGAGCCTCACACCAGAGGGATGCGCCTTCCGACACATTCACACACACGTCCCCAGAGAGCAAAGCCCCCACCCCATCTTGTCGCACACCATCCACAAGCACTCCAACTTCATGGCCTCACAGGCAACAGAGAAAGGAGCAGAGCCGCTCCGACTGATATTTTTGCACGTGCTAGTGGATTGGTTCTTGCCTTCAGACTTGTAGCAATCGAAACATATCCTATTTCTACAAGTCTGAAGGCAAGAAATAATCCACTAGCACGTGCAAAAAATACATATTGTATGACTACAAACAATTGTTCCCCCCCCTCTCTCAACCCCCCCCCCCCACCCCAAAAAAAAAAGAAGAAGAAAACCACACCCACCCACCCGTCAAAAAAAACATACACCTCTCTCTCTCTCTCTCTCTCTCTCTCTCTCTCTCTCTCTCTCCACGTCCACAAACTTGTGCATGCTTGACACACAAACATGGCAATTTAGCAACATTAAATTCTTTCTTCAAAACCTTGCCTACTCTTGAATGAAGTTGTATATTGATCCTCACAAATCAATAATTATCTTTTTTTTTTTTTTTGCAAAACTCACAATCATGAGTAGATTATATTAGCACCCCAAAAGAATTACAATAATTAGTCATGCTCGTGTCCAGCCATGACATCTTCTAGCAAACATCAATACATTGGCTAATAGGAGGGCCACCCCGTAGCAAAGGTATAACACTTGGTTGGATAAGGATTAGAATCTTACCCATGTAGTTTTGATATTTTTGCAATCATAACCTTGTTCCACTCTTCAAAGTTTCTCTTTCCCAATGGCACTAATCGTTTCCTTGCTTTCTTGAATGATCTCCGTGACCTTTGTTGTTTCAATGACATTCTCAAAAAGTCGACAGTTTTTGTTACCATATACATGTGGTAGTGATGTGTGTGAACACACTAGGACCGCCGGGGCATTTTTTTCCCTCTTTAGGAGGTTTTTCCCCCCGTGCATTGTATATACGCCCATCACTCTAGGGCTATCTATCTTTCCATTGCACACTAAGTAACACACTCTCTATTGTGTGCCTTGAGCTTCCTTCGTCTTCTCCAAGCTGTGTGTGTTTCTCTGCAACCCTAATTCCAACAATTGGTCTCAGAGCATGTCACGTCCTCCCGGGCTTAGTCGCCAGCTGCTCCAGCACACGCCTGCTCACTTTCTCCGATTTCAGTGAGCTTTGGCGAGCGTTCGCAGGTCGACAAAATTTTGGGTAAGCTCAAAGAGCTTGGTCTGCTTAGAATTTTGATTTGGGCTCATTTCGGCCTCCGTTTCCACTACAGGCAGTACTGCACAGGCTATTTCGTCATTTTGTGCAGATTTTCTGTCAGTGCCGTTTTCTGCATAACAGGTGCCTTATAGTCTTCTACGGTTTGTGCTATATAGCACAAGTTGTTCCCGCTCCATTTCTCCTATTTTCGGGGAGTTTTCACATCAGGTGCAGCATTTACCATGGCTGACAACAACAACACAGATGTGTTCAAGATGTTTGCTGCTGAGGACAGGTTGGATGGGGACAACTACCCTATGTGGGCTTATATGATGCAACATGTTCTTGTGTCAAAAGGTGTCTGGAACATTGTGCAGGGCATTGATGTACGTCCTGGTTCTGAAGATGTAGGCGATGTTGAGGATGTTGCAGGTCTTGCTGCAAGGATTGCAGCTGTTAGAGTTGTTTTGCCTACTGCAGAACAAGCTCGTTGGGATGTTAAGGATGCGCAGGCTCATGCATTGATTGCGTTGTCTGTGAAGCGCACCATTATTCCTCACATCCGTTCAGCAAAATCTGCAAAACAGGCTTGGGATATTCTAGCAGGTCTTTATGCAAGCCGCAATGAGGCTAAAATTGCTTTGCTGCGTAAAGAGCTAGAGTAGAAGATTATGCATGAGGAAGATGATATGGACACTTTCCTTGCTAGTGTCAAGGATATCAATGAGCAACTCATTTCTGCAGGTGAAGTCATTTCGGAAAGTTCCCTTGTGCAGACTGTTCTTGATGCCTTACCAGATTCCTACCAGGCTTTTGCTAGTACTTGGAGAATGATGACCCAAGGAAATCCTGAAGTTGTCAAGTTTGATGCATTATGCACATTGTTGTTGCAAGAGTCACTTTCTAGAAAAAACAGGACTAGGCAGCGTGCAGTTGAACAGGCTTTTATTGCTTCTCAAAGAAAGGGTGGTAACAGTAATGTAGCCACTTCTTATGGTTCTGCTGCGAGTGGCAAAAATTCTGTTCCTAATGCTTCTGGTGGCAGCACTTCGTCTGGCAATTCTGGTGATAAGGGCAAAAAGAAGATGCGTTGCCATTATTGTAAAGCCAATGATCACTTGATCAAGTCGTGTCCTAAGTTGAAGGCCAAAGAGGCTAAGAAGAAAGAGGGTGGTTCCACTGCAAATGTTGGTTCCACTACAAATGCAGCCATTGTTGAGTCTTCTGTGAAAGGAGATTGTGATGCTGATGTTGATGCAGAATGGGCTTTTAGCGTAGAGTGCACTTACAATCCTGCTGTCCATGATGCATGCTTGTCAGTTGCTGCAGATTCACATGTGTGGTATTTCGACAGTGGTGCTACAAAGCACATTACCTCACATCGTGAATTGTTTACCTCTCTCGAGTCTGTCCCTCATGGGAATTCAGTCACTTGTGCCAACAACGCCTCTTATCCAGTTTAGGGAGTTGGAAAGATTGTGCTCACTGCTGCTAATGGCAGTTCCTTCACACTTGTTGATGCACTTTATGTACCTGGGATCAAGATGAATCTCTTGTCTGTATCCGCACTTGCTAGACTTGGACTTGTAGTCAAATTTGTGGATGACAGATGTACAGTTCATGATCTCAGTTTTGGTGATGAAATTGTTGCATCTGGGCTTTTGTGCCGTGGGCTGTATAAGCTCACTTTGTATGACAAGTGTGGACAAAATTTTGCAAATGCTGTTGCAGATTCAAGGGCTATTTCAGATGCAAAACTTTGGCATGCACGTTTTGGTCATCTGAATTTTGCCAGTTTGCTGCGTTCGCAGAAATCTGATATGGTTGCTTCTTTGCCGCCTCTTGAAGCACCTGTCAAACATGTTTGTGAAGGCTGTATTCTGGGTAAAATGCAGCGTTCTAAGTTTCCAAAGGATGGTTCAGTTAGGGCCACATGCAGGTTGCAGCTTGTGCATAGTGATGTTTGTGGGCCCATGCAAACTCCGTCCTTGGGCAATTACCTGTACTTCGTGACTTTCATTGATGATTACTCCAGGCATGCATGGGTATTTCCGCTTAAAGCGAAGTCCGAAGTTTTTATATGCTTCAAACAATTTTTGGCTATGGCTGAAAATGTCTCAAAATGTACTATGGGCACCCTCCGTTCCGATCGACGGGGGGAGTATATGTCTCATGAATTTAATGCATTTCTGGCTAGTCGTGGGATAAAACACCAATGTACAGTGCCTTATACACCTCAGCAAAATGGTGTTGCTGAGAGGAAAAACAGGTCACTAACGGAAATGGCACGATGTATGGTCAAAAGTCAAGCTTTGCCGCATTCTTTTTGGCTTGAGGCCATCATGTGTGCTACTTATGTACTTAACAGGTGTCCTACGAAAGCTTTGCAGTCTATTACTCCATATGAAGCATGGCATGATAGAAAACCTTCTATTGAGCACATGCGTGTTTTTGGCTGTTTGGCATATGCTTTGGTGCCACAAGTGCAGCGCAGAAAATTGGATGATAAGGCTGTCAAATGTATTTCTGTTGGTTATAGTGCTGAAAGCAAAGGTTACAGGTTGTATCATCTGCAAACAAAACGTATTCTGGTTTCACGGGATGTAGTGTTTGTGGAAGATTCTGTTCAGCCCTTGCTGTCATGTACTAGAGACAATAATGTAAGCTCACGGCTAGAGGTATGCCAAAATGGCTGGTGCACACTTTGCGTGACAGTAAATTGGATGCACCTTTATCTAGTCGTACTCGTTCTGGCTCTCGCCATGCATCTTATGCATCAGATTGTTATGCTTTGGCTGTGTCTAGTTTACATGATGTTGAGGAGCCTCTGTCTTTTGATGAAGCACAGAATTCAGAAAATTGGATTGCTGCCATGAAATCAGAATATGATGCACTTATAGAGAATGACACATGGACTTTATGTGATTTGCCTCCTGGCAAAAAGGCCATTGGTACGAAGTGGGTTTACAAGTTGAAACGCAAGCCAGATGGTGAGATCGATTGCCATAAGGCTCGACTTGTTGCAAAGGGTTATGCACAACAAAAAGGCATAGATTATGAAGAGACTTTTGCTCCCACTTGTCGTATGACTACTGTGCGTTTTCTATGTGCATTGGCAGCTCATTTTGGTTGGGATGTACATCAATCAGACATTGTTACTGCTTTCTTGAATGGTGACATATTTGAGGAAGTTTATGTAACGCAGCCTTGCGGTTTTGTCATAAAAGGACAAGAGGACAAAGTGTGCAAATGTAAGAAGGCTTTGTATGGGTTGAAGCAATCTCCTCGTGCTTGGTATGAGAAAGCTGACACTCATTTGGTTAAACGAGGCTTTCGTAACAGTCCAACATAAAGCACATTGTATGTAAAGCGTGAGGATGATGTATTTCTCATTGTGGTTCTTTATGTTGATGATTTGCTGATCACTGGACCAAATGAGAGACATATTGCTGAATTTAAGGCTGATTTGAATGCTACTTTCAAGATGAAAGATTTGGGGCTATTGCATCATTACTGGGGTATACAGTTTAAGCAGTGTGATGGTGGTATTGCCTTGTGTCAGAAAAGTTACATAGAGACATTGCTATGTAAGTTTGGACTTGAGGATTGCAAACCTATTGCCACTCCCATGGAAACACGTTTGAAGTTGAGTCTACATGATGCTGGCGATCCTACTGATGTCACTCTTTACCAAACTGCTGTTGGCTGCCTCATTTATGTATGCAACACGAGGCCAGATATTCAGTTTGGAGTCTCACAGGTCAGCAGATTTATGCATAGCCCAGGGTCTAAGCATTGGCAGGCTGTCAAGAGGATTTTCCGCTACCTTAGTGGCACTTTACATCTTGGCTTGTTTTATCCCAAGGGGGGATCATTGCCGCCAGACTTACATGCTTTTTCGGACTCAGATTGGGCTGGTTGTTTTGACACGCGAGTGTCCACAAGTGGTTTTTGTTTCATGCTTGGCGCTTCATGTATATCATGGTTGAGCAAGAAGCAACCTACTGTGGCCACTTCGAGTTGTGAGGCTGAGTACAGGGCAGTCTTCACGGCTACGGTTGAGTGTGTATGGCTCAGACGCCTTATGGCTGACTTGGGTGTTGGACAGGACACTGTCAACACTATCTACACTGACAGTCAGAGCGCATTGGCAGTTGCGAGGAACCCAGTTTTTCATGCTTGCACAAAGCACATTGAGGTGCATTACCACTATGTTAGGGAGAGGCTCTCAGCAGGAGAGATCAGCTTGGCTTATGTGCCAACACAGGACAACCTTGCAGATCTTTTCACAAAGGCATTGTCTCGTGAGAAGCTTGAAGCTTTCCGCAAAGCTTTGGGCTTACTCCCCTTTGTGGACTGATCCTGTCCTCAATGCATGGCACTTCCCTTTACTCATGTGCCAGCTCTCGTTCACCGCATCACTCCAGGGGGGATTTGTTACCATATACATGTGGTAGTGATGTGTGTGAACACACTAGGACCGCCGTGGCATTTTTTTCCATCTTTAGGAGGTTTTTTCCCCCGTGCATTGTATATACGCCCATCACTCTAGGGCTATCTATCTTTCCATTGCACACTAAGTAACACACTCTCTATTGGGTGCCTTGAGCTTCCTTCGTCTTCTCCAAGCTGTGTGTGTTTCTCTGCAACCCTAATTCCAACAGTTTCTAGCCTTCCAGACGTGTTTAAAGTAACAAAACTTGACAATTTGTGTACTGACTAGAAGTGGTTGGCTCATGAGCACCTTTCCACCCAGGAAGAGATCATGCTTGCAGAACTCATTCTTGCATGAGCACCTTTCCACCCAGGAAGAGATCATTCTTGCAGAACTCAATCTTCCAAGTCTTTTGAACCCACACATGTCTTTCCTACTAGGCCATAGATCCTAGGGCAATCCTTGAACAGATGGGATAGGTTCTCACTTGCCGATCTACATTGTAGGCATCTATATGGACCAACACCTCTAGCTAGGACCTTCACCCTAGTTGACAAGGCCCCCCAGAGTACCTTCCATACAAAGACCTTCATCCTAAGCGGCCATTGTGGGCACCAGGTGTTCTTAACAATTTCCATCCATCTTGCCTCCAACCATTGCTTGCCCCATTGCTTGTTCAGGTGGGAGAACCAATCCAGTGAGACCATGAGGATGTTGTACACCTCCTTGGTGTGTGGTTTACAGAAGTATTTGTCTATGGGCCATCGCCATGCTTTCCAATCAAACTTAGACTCGTAGGTTGGTAGGCAACAACTGTCAAGCCGTTTCAAGACTCTATTTGCCAACAATCTTTCATTCCCATTGAGACTGAAATGGAAAGCTAGTTGGTCAGATCCTTTCTAGTCATCACTACTACTGTAGTCCCAAAACTGGCCCATTCGTTGGAGTCCTTTGTTGTTCATCTTTCTGGCCACCTCCCTCCAAGTAGGGTTCAACAGGACGCTTCCCACCTTAGAAATCCAAGGGGATCAGTGAGACATCGAGTTGTGAAAGTATCTAGTTATTTCTCCCCATTCCAAGGCCTCCGTTGCTCTGCTGCATTTTTGAGCTAGCTCGCCAATTAAGCCCCCAAGCTTCAAGTTAGACCACTAAGGGGTGATCAGCTTGTCGTGCAGATCTAGCCCTTTCCACTGGCCACCTTGCAAGTATAGTCATTGTCCATCATGGCCTTTGTCATAACAACCCAGGCTTGATCTTGCTTCATGATTGCAACCACAAACTTGGCACACTGGGCCTCTGCGTGAGTATTAGGGTTTAGACTTATGGAGAGATATCGACTATATCCCATTACCAAAAGCATCCCAAAATTTGATGGGGTTTGTAAGAGATGGTATAAAAGGTCCATTAGGGTATACACAAAACCTTGCAACAGAGGGACATTATTAAACTAGAAAACCATTTGCTACAATAGCTCAAGGATTCTCCTAACCATAAGCTTCAAGAAAGCAAGGAGAAGATATAGAACTTACAATCATTATCAAATCTAATCAAGAGAAAAAAGACAGGGTTCGAGATTAGACAAAGGCAAAGGGATTTGAAGAATTTTGAGAGTTTTCAAGTGAGGAGGTGGAGTTTGCAATAGAAGAATCAAAGCAGCGAGGTAAGTTTTGGTCACTTTTCAAGCCGGTAGCTTTAGATTTCTTAGGTGCTATAATATTTATTTTTGTTCACCTTAGGTTTAACAATATTGTTCACAAGGAAACATGAGAGATGCATCACAATCATTTTGTGAACTGTTTCCACCTGTTCTTGCTAGGAACATTTTGGATGAGAGAAGATTCACGATGGAAATGATAAATACATTGATATATTCTTGCAGCGTTCTACCTTGGGCAAGGATGATGCCTAAGGGACTATGGACAAAGTCACAGAATCAGTAGGGTACGTTACCAAAAGCTATACAAGATCATGAATAAAAACTTGAAGCACTCAAGAGTGAAGGGCTCCTTGCTACCAAAGCCATTGATTGTTCAACATACAAGGCTTATAATTATTTTGAGGCTCATGGAGATGCGTGGGGAGCCTTTTCACATCAATGGATGTATCTTGGTAAGAAGAAAGGCCTAAAGTTTAATTGTTTCATAATTTTTCTTTGACTTAAGGACTTTGCAAAGAGAAATGAAAAAAATCTACGATCTTCAACTTACTAAGGTGAATGGGTAGCCACTTTTGTGATTAAATTGGATGAGAGTGAAATTGAGAAGGAAAGAAAACTTGAGAGAGTGTTAATAACCCTTATGAAAAGAGATCTTGATACAAGAGGGGAGCAAAAAATCCTAAAAATTTTAGTATCCAATTAAAGAAAAACCATCGAGAAGATTGTGCACCTTTACATAGGGTTTGATGGAAATTGCTACCTTTATCAGCAGAGAGATAGCCATAAAACGTATTGAAAGGGTACTATTTAATATTGGAATGCATGGGGGGAATGTGGTGATTGAGATAGACCCCAAGAGGCCATCTAGCAAGAACAATGTTTCTAGAAAGACTTGAATTGGTAGGGTGAAGGCCAAGACCTCACTAGGACTCCATGATGGGAAATTGGGTGGGGGTGCATCCAAAGTCTAGTACAACCAAGGGAAGTCCCTACATAATGATGTGAAGGAACATATAGTTGATGGTAGAGCAAGAAATCAGAAGGCAAAAATTTGGGAAGCCTTGGATACAATCTTCTCTTACTATGATAAAAATAATTGAAAAAACAGTGATCCTTTCAACTTCAAGAAAGAGCTCAACAAATTTAAGAAAGCTATGAAAAATACTTGGACCTTACAACACTTCACACACTATATAGTAATAGTTGTTGATTATGATTTTGCTAATTTACTCCAATGCTTTTGCATAAGTGACTAGATGACTTTTTTTTTTTGTAGCATATTATCTATAACTACACTTCTTTTTTCACGAAGAGATATGAAAGTTTGCCAATTTGGTCTATTCAAGGTATGGAGAAGTACCACTATCAAACAAGAACCAAATTTTTGAAGTACTCTAAACATGCTGGAGCTTAAAGAACCAAGTTTCTCAAGCACATTAGACATGGTGGAGGATCTCAGAGAGCTAGTAATAGCTTGCTTGAAGTATTCAAGTGGTTTTACAGACAAGTGTGGCATGGGACAAGATCACAAGAGGCCAAGAAAATATTAGACAATTTTTGAAATTGCTACATATATAAAAAGGGATATGCAAAAACGGAAAGATGCATACAATACGTCAATTGTAGTGAAAGGTTTTTACAATGGCTTGCCACTAGAGAGAGACAAGGAATCAATTGGGTAAGATTAGAAGGACCAGCTGTGGTAGCTTTAGACAACATAATGTTTTTCAAAATTTCCCCCACTTCAAGTAATCTTGCTTCTTGTAAACCGTGCAACTACTTGTCTATGTTGCAAGAAGAGGCTAGGACATAGCCTCTTCTGACCTACCATAGTGTCATAGTATGCATTTCTTGAGGCCATAAATCTTGGAGCAAGTCTAAAAACTCTAATAACCTCTTGCTTGGGCTAAAAATTATGATTTGGTCCACTCCTAGGTGTATTGGATGTGGGTATACCACCCTTGCTGCAAGCATGGGGAGAGTGGCTAATTGGGAGATCTTCCTATGATAGATAGCACTTGTCTCTTTGTTGAGATTCACAATGTAATGGCTCAAAATCTGGTCCCTCTTCAGATCCAAAGGCCTTGAACCCTCCATCTCCCCAAAAATTTGTCAGTGAGATCCACAATGTCAATCTATGTAAAGGAAGAGAAATTATTTATACACAATCAAAGATTCATTGGTGTAGACATTGTGCCTGCAAATTTTTTATCTTACCTTAGGGTTATCATCATGTTCAAAAAGTTCCTTTCAGAGGTCAATTACAAAGGGTGGATTTTTCTCTTTACTTTCTCTTGCACCTTCTCTGGCCATGTGGTCTATTTTCAATATTTATTGTGTTTGATGGAACTCTTCAATGTAATGTATTCAATCACAAGATTAAAACTCTAATTTCTATGCTACTCGCAAGGTTTGTGAAGCATACTCCATTCATCTATGAGCAATGCCAATTTTGTAGACCCTACTCTCTTTGTTAAGGTTTGTGCCTTGACTATATCTAGAAAGCTCAGATAGTTCCCAACCTTGTGTTACTTTGTAGGGCCAATGCACACCTTTGGAATGTATAAGAGATCATTGCTAAACCTTCAAGGAAGATACCCAATTGGAAGGGAACATTGAAGATTCCCATGACATAGACAAACTTTAATATAATTGATTCACTTGGAAGAGTAGAGTCATCAATCTATTATCATCTGTCTCTTTAACCTCCTCAATGTCCATGGCTTCGACACTGTTCCACCCATACACCATAGTCATCACCCCATCCTCCATATTCATCTTAGTATTCTTCATTGTTCTCACAACATAAACTTTTTGGGAAAGGTGCCCCCCTTATGTGATTTTAGTATGAACATAGGGCCATCCGATAATGCTAAAATTGTGTAAGAAGGACACTTTTGAATTCGAAGAAGATGAACTGAATGTTTCATAAATTTGAAGAAGGGTGTCCTCTCCTTATGAAAATTTAGCTAGCACAGAAGGGCACCCGCTCACTCTATTTTCACATAAGGAGGACACTCTTGATGTTAGAGAAGATTCAAAAAAAAATTCATAGATTTGAAAGATGTCCTTCTTATGCAAATTTAGCATGCACATATGGGCATTTGGGAACACCGAAATTGTGTAAGGAGGACACCCTTGAAGTCAAAAAACAATATTCCATGAAATTGAAGAAGGGTGTTAGTGTTCATGGATGTCCATCCATGGTTTCTAAATTTATGTAAACAAGACACCCCCTCTAAAAGCTAGCAAAAATACAACACACCATAATGTCCTCTTTGCATCATTTTGGATAGATATACTATCTCAAAATTTGAAGAAAACTAGGTGGGTTAGATTAAAATGACAATTAGAGGAGCTCTTAGCATAATTTTGGATGGATAGCCTATCTCATTCAAGAGAAAACTAGGTGGGTTAGTTTAAACTCACAATTAGAGGAGCTCTTGGATGGATAGCCTATCTCAAAATTTGGAAGAAAACAAGGTGGATTAGTTTAAACTCACAATAGAGGAGGTCTGGGATTTATATAAACCCTTAATCACGTGCTTTAAAAATTGGGACAAATAGTCAAATTCATGCGCTGATTTGATAATGTGCCTAAAAAATTGGGACAAATGGTAAAATCCATGCACAAAGGCTATTTTTAACCTCAAGGTTTGGCAAAATCAAATCATGCTTAGGTATTTGTGTGCAGCTATGTAAGGGGAGGATGCCCTTCAACGTATTTTTCACTCACTTTTGCTCATTTCTTCTTAGAAAATCCTTACTTCCTGTGGGTAGATTGAACCTCACATGCTCAGAGTGGGGGTTGCGAGATGAAGCTATATGTTTATTGTCTGTTAATAATCACCGGGCTACGAGATGAAGCTAACGACTGTGCTTGAGGTTTGTGAGCAAAGCGAAATGACTATTGTGCTGTGAGCAAAGCTACGAGATGAGCTGTGAGCGAAACGTGAGTGGCGAGCCTACTGGACGTATTCGCTAGCCCTGGCTACGTTGCTTTGAGCAAGACCAAGCCGTTGAGGGCTTATCGCTTGCAATCCGCCCCTACTCCCTAAGCATCCCCTCTAGCCCGCCGACATAAGCGACCTGCTTTCGCCGAGCTCCCCTTTGTCTGATGGGCAGGGTGAAACGATTATTAACTTGCCTTAATAATCATCTTTTTGGTTTGTGCATGAATCGCGATTATTAACGTTAATAATCGCCTTCTTATAAGCCTTGTGCATGTGGAGAGTCACGCGCTAGTAGCAATTATAAGCATTGTGCATGTGGAGAGCCATGCGGTAGCAACAAGGTGGAGCATCTCCCCCCGCCAACCCCCTTCCTCCCACTGTAGCGATAATTAACTATTATCTTAAAGAGATAGCGAGTATTAGTATCTATTTGGTAAGGTGATTATTAACCCTTCTATAACTTGGTGGCGGTGAGGTCTTGCACCGCGCCATGGCGAGCTCTTCTAAGCCGTCCTACGCCAAAGCAATGGCAGGCAAAGAGCAGCCCGACGCTCTGAAGGCTATCGAGCCGACATGCGAGCTTGCGAAGCTAGGCGCCGATGATAGCAGGCAAAGCTCTCTGACTAATCTGAGTAAGGAGGAACTGAAACAAAGAAAGACGCAAGTGGAAAAAGACCTAGCGAAAATCCTGGGTGTACTACCATTGAACAAAAAGTCGCACAAAGATCAGGCGATGCAGGAGGATGATGCTGAAGTGGCCAAAGGGGACAGAGCTTTCCAAGCACTTAAAAAGGCGCTCCTGCAGCGTGTTGAGGTGGAAGATGCCGTTATGGTGGTTGTTCCCCCTGCCATTGTGAAAAAAAAACTTGCGGAAGTTGCAAATTCCACGCTGCTCTTCGGGTTTATGGGGAGAGTTCCCAATAGAATTGAGCTCTGTATTGGCTTTGCAGTCCACTGGTGTTGAATCAGCACAGTTTAGTAATGTTCACCCAATATATAGCACAAGGATTCGTGTCAGTTCAGTTCAACGACAGTGCAATGGTTGAGAGGGTTTTGGCGAAAAGCCCGTTGTTCTTCAATCGCACGCCGGTATGCGTGCTCCCTTGGGACCCTCTGTTTGAATCTAACGAGGCATTCAAGGATCTCTTCCCAATATGGGTGGAGTTTGTCAACCTCCCAGTTTGGCTTAGGAAGAACCTAAAGGACCTCGCAGCTTCGCTTGGTGATCCACTGTTTGTCCCATATGCCAGAGCCTCGGGTGTAGCAGCAAACAAGGTCTGTATCTGGTGGGATCTGCGGAAGCCATAGCCAAAGAACTTGGTGGTGAATGTTGGGGCAGGACTAAAGGTCATTCCTCTTAACTTTAACACCTTCTTCGGGGCCTGCTTCAAATGCAATAAATTTGGGCATTATGTGAGGGCGTGTCCCATTGAGGTGCTAAAGCCTACAGATGAGAGAAGCGAATTACAGGCTACACCACAGGGTGGCACGAATACAATAGATCGAACAAAGAAGACTATTGAAAATCTTGGCAAGGCAGAGGGTGGGCAAGATAAACTCAACTCGAATAAAGATGTGGAGAAACAAGATCATGGCAACCGGGTAAGGGCAAGACCACCCAAAGCTACCGCTTTTCATCCACCACTCAGCAAAGAACGGCCACCCCAGTAATGCAGAAGATCGTGATGTCTCCAACTCTTAGATCAAAAGATGAGGGATGGCAGCAAGTATCTCATATTTCATGTAAACGGTTTAAAGCAAAGGCCAGGGCATTGGCACAATTCAAAGATCTCCCACCGGATTTCCCAAAGCCTCCTGTCATATATGACAACATATTCGAAGTGTTGGGGAAGATAAATCAAGAGGACCTTCTCACTTCCAAGCTAGATACCATGCAGGTTCCAGCTGAGAAGCAGCCAATGGAAGAGGACAACCTGAATGGGAACTCTATTGGAGAGTTCTTGGAGACATAAGAATTTGTCCCCCTTTCCCAATGATGGATGCTCTCTCTATTCAATCTTGGAACGTGAAGGGATTAAGAACCCGGAAGAAGAGCACTCTCTTTTGGGAAGAAGTGAAGAAAGAGAAGGCATTCAATTGCTGGGCCATCCAAGAACACCATTTGGATGCTTGTTGCAAGAGAAAACAGGCTGTAGGGAAAAAACTTATCTTTTATGGGGAAGGAAGCGACAATTTCAGTGGTGTCTTGTGCATTGTTGACAGAGATTTGGAGCCAAAGGTAGTTCTAAACCACCCCTCCGGAAGAGTCCTTGGTCCTAAAATAAGATGGGACAATCAACCTATCACCATACTAAATGTTTACGGCCCTTGCAACGCAAAGGATAGAGCTAAACTATGGATGCAGCTCAGGGATACTCCAATCGAAGGGGAGTGGATGATGGTAGGAGACTTCAGTATGGTTGAGAAAAGAAAGGATAGAACAGGCTCCGCCAGTCTCCTGACTGGCTCAAAAAAGTCTAAATGGCCGAGCTTATGTGAGAAGTGGGCTATGATTGACTCGTGGGAAGTGGGCCCATGGAACAACATTCCTGGATTCACCTACACAAGCCTTCAATATGCCCGCACTGCCTCTCAGTTGGACAGATGCTACTACTCTCATCAAGCTGACCGGATCTCATCATCGTTAGAGATGAAGGTAATCTCAACAAAAAGCCTCTCTGATCACATGCCATTACACTTACAGGTCAAGAAAGATAAAGGGGGGGGGGGGGGGGGGGGGGGCAATCCTCGAGAGGGGAGGAAAAGCTTCTTGTTACAGGGACGCACCTGTTCAAAGACCCTCTCTTTAGAAGCATCACCAAGAAAGCATTGGGGAAGCTCAAGAAAGATGTGGGGATGAATAAACCTAGTGCTTGGAAGATATTTGTTCGGAGTGTACAAAAAGCTATCAAAACTTCGGGCCCGCCGGTTAAAAAAGCCAATGAGGCACATATCAAACATCTCATAGAGGAGGTAGCGCAGTTAGCCTCTAGGAAGGCTGTCGGACTAGCTACCGAGGATGAGCACAAGTGATGGCTTGAAGCTAAATCTTACACGGCCAACGAACAACTGGAGGAAATCAAGAAGGCGAGATTGCTATCTAGGGAAACTTTCCTTCAATCAGAGCCTTCTAACCAATCACATTTTTTTAGAGCTCTGAAAATGAGGAAAAGTCGAGGCCGTGTGCAAGTGCTCGATGATGAGAAAGGGAATACAATTCAAAACCAAGATGTGATGGCTACACTTATGCTCAAGTACCTCAGCCAGATTATTGGCCAGCCAGAGACCCAATCTCAGGAAGTAGAAGAAGCCCTAGCGTCTTTACTTGGGAGTGTTGAGAAGAAGGTTCCCCAAGAGGAAGCCAACCGCAACCTTCTCTGAGGAGGAATGCTCAGCGACACTAAAAGCTCTTGGCAATGAAAAGTCTGGGATGGATTGAAAGCTGAATTCTTTAGGGAATTTTGGGATGATCTCAAGGGTCCAGTCACACGGATGGCCAATGAAGCTGTTTCCGAAGAGTCGTTGGATGCAAGTGTTAAGAGAGGGCTTATCAAGCCCATTCCCAAACAGATCTGCTGCTCTCAACTTAAGCATTGGCGTCCCATTACGATGATGTCAGTAGCATACAAAATCATTGCCAAGGCAATAGCTCTTAGACTTGCCCCCTTCTTGAGTCGGATCATCTCCCCCCATCAACACGGGTTCATTAAAGGGAGATCTATATATGAGAACATCTTGGCAGCAATGGTAGGAATAGAGTATGCATCTTTCTCCAAGCAAGAGTGCGTCTTACTGCAACTGGACCTTGACAAAGCCTATGATAGGATAGAATGGTCCTATATAGAAGAAGTCATGGGAGCTCTGGGCTTTGGGCCTCACCTCTGTCGCTCTTGTTTAATGAAAAAATTGTGGGCTCTTTTGAAGTTAAAAGGTCTATTAAGCAAGGATGTCCCTTGCCCCCCTTGCTTTTCGCCATCGTGTTGCATCCTCTCATTACGATGCTCGAAGCTAGTGCTGCGTGGGGAGAGATCCAAGGTCTAGCATTACCGGGCAACGACCAACTACTGGAAAAAATGTTCGTAGATGATTCACTGCTATTCTTGAAGGCGTGCCCTCAAGCTGTCAGGAGAGCGCTAGAGATTGTGCAAACTTTTGCAGTGGCCTCGGGATCCAAGTGCAATATAGAGAAGACAAGACTAATCTCCATGTCGGAGAACGACTCTTTTGACCCTGCAGTCTGGACATGAGAGATCATCTCAAAAGGGAGTATATTTAGACACCTGGGAGCCCCCATAGGGGTGGACGTAACCCACAGTCAAAGCTTTCAATGGGTCCTTGAAAGAATAAGCTCAAAAATGAGAAGATGGGAGTTTGTTCTCCTCCCCTTCCAAAGCCGGATTAGAGTGATTAATGCTTTTATGATCCCGTATATTGCTTTCCTCAGCCCCGTGCTCAAGATGGCTAAATGTAAATGGAAGGAATTCTTAAAACCAGTGAAAAGGTTTCTTTGGAAGAACAACATGAAAACATCCTGGCCATGGCAGTGGGCTAGATGGGAGGTAGTTGCTCGCCCGGTAGACCAAGGAGGGCTCAACATTATTAACCCTGTATCCCATGCTGAGGCCCTTTGTGCCAAATTTATGGTCTCATTGGCTAAACAGGACCAAGCTTGGGCTATCATGACCAAGGAAATGCTTGATGCAAGAAAATTGGGTTCGAAAGGGGGAAAGTGGAAGGGGGTTGTGATGCACGACAAACTTCTCGCCCTGAAGTGGTCTTATCTTAGATTTGGTGGACTCTCAGGGGAGCTGATGAGGAAGTGAAAAAGTACAGCGGCGGTGTTGGAATGGGGGGAAGTAACCAGATACTTTAAGAACTCCATTTTGCACTGGTCCCCTTGGCTCTCTAAAATATTGGGGCCGCCGCAAAGCCCCTATTGGATAGAAATGGCCAAGAATGTGAATAATAAGGGGCTCACTTGACTAGAGCAATTCTGGGATGGCAATATGAAGTGCTGGAAAACTCTAACTCTATAGCCATCCAATTTCAACTGAATGGCTTTGAGATCTTACTAGTCCACAGGGTGATGAAAGAGCTTGATAAGGTGGTGATGCCAATTTGTGAATCCAACTTTGAATGGGACGCTTGGAGATGGTCCGGGAGTAGCCTCTTTTGGAAACCACACTCTAAAGGCATTTACCATGCATTAATGCACGAGGATAATTGGTGTAGCCCCCTCAACAATTATGGAAGAGGCAATGGACGGAAAAGTGGTGGGAGGAAGTCATGGAGAACATTTGGAAGCCAAGTGGAAAGTGATGTGGGGTGCTCTGCCGACGGGAGTAAAGGTATAAGAAAGAGGCATCAGGTCCGATCGTTGCTCAGGGTGCAGAATGGCTAGTGAAGACCTAGCCCACCTTTTCATGGGATGCCAGGCAATCAGGGGCATGGCTGGGAAATTATGAATGATCCGTTTTTTGTTAGAAATAGGTTGGGAAGTCCTGGTCTTCTGGTCTGCACTCAAATAATCAGGTACTACTTCTTGCACCATATTTGGCAAGCAAGGAACCGCCACGTGTTTGAGGGGGATATGGCTGTGGCATGCTTTTGTGAAATCATACAAGAGAGCAGAGTGACGATTCACATGATCGGAGGCAAACAAGCCTCAGAGGATTGGTCTAGAACAATACATAACATCTTGTAATAGGGAAAGCCTAGGAGTGGTAGTGGCTTTTCTGCCAAGCAGATAACGTGCAATCCTGGGACCCTCGAGGCTCGGTTAGAGTTCAATATTGTTGTATATTGCTAATGTTCTTAATACTATCCACTCACAATTGTGAGTTTTGCAAAAATAAAAATAAAAATAAAAATCCTTACTTCCCTTATCACTTATTTCACCTATGTTTTCCAATGCTCTTTTTCCCTCTTCACTTCTAGAGTGTTGGCGTCATTATTCAAATATGATCTCAAGAGGCTTGTTATAATACTATATGATACCTACATAACTGTTCAAGCACATTCCGTAATCATTTCCTTTTCAAAGTATTTTTCCTTAGGCGGTGTTGTCTCTACACAAAAATAGTACACATGGTTGAGCTCCCACGAACATTATTTTTACGCAAGGGCGACACCCTTTAACAAGCAAAATATTTTAGGGTGTTGTCTCTATGCAAATTTAGTATGCTAAGATAAGCCTTTGCTTTCTCTTTTTTTTTTTCAAAAGAACGATACCCTTTGATAACAAGCACATGTCAAATTTGACAACATAACTCAAAATATGGTGATTTTGACCGTGCCAATTGGAGGGCTCAAAAACCTTAAAATTGACTCATGGCCCATCTTTCTTTGACTTTTTCCCCTCTTAGGGTATCCAAAAGAGGCAAGACATGAGTCAATTCTAGGTTTTTTGAACGCTCTGGCCACACTGAGGGGGGGTGTGTTTCAAAAATTACCATATTTTGAAAAAAATTGTTGATTTTTTAGTACCTTATATGAAAATTTTAAGAGTAGTCCAATTTTGTGCAAGAGGGATGCTATTTATACATTATGTATTTTTAGCAAAGCTGTTAGTTTTAATGTATTCTTGCTATTTAGTATCTTGTACGAGGAATTTTAAGGTTACTCCAATTTTGTGCAAGAGGAATGCTATTTATAAAACATATATATTTTTATTCAAGAGTGAAATCCAATATAGTTAATCAATTTCACCCACAATTATAGCAACCCTCGTGTCTGTCTTTGCACATTTAGTGCAATGTAGTTATGTTGAAAGTAGCATGTCAAGCCCCAAAGCATATTCCATGCCATCTTCAAGCCCTATACTTCAAGAGCATAAATAATTTACCAACCATGGTGAGAGATGTTCAAGCTAATTTGAGATGATGAAAATTGGCTCCGAGTTTGCTGGCTATCGTATCTACTACTTCCTCCTCTACCTTCTTGTCCTATTCTATGATCTTCTACTCATAAACTTTTCTCTATTTTTTCTTCTGCTTGCAAAAAGTGCATCTTTAGCCATAACCCTTTTTTTTAATTTTATAGCAAAACTCACAATTGTGAGTGAATTATATTGAACAGCCCAAAAAATTACAACCTTAGCCATATTCCTTTTTTTTTTTTGTGCAAAACTCATAATCGTGAGTGGATAGTATTAAGAACAACAGAAATATACACCAACCTCAAGCTCAGACCGATCCTTGAGGATCAACGGACTACAAGTTTTTTGCTTGTTAGAGAAACCACAACTACTCCTAGGCTTTACTTATTACAAGATGTCATCATGACATGTATTGTTCTTGACCAGTCCTCTGAGGCTTGTTTACCTTGGATCCTGTGGATTGTCACTCTGCTCTCTTGTATGATTTCACAAAAGATTGCCACAATCCGACCCCCCTCAAACACACGGTGGTTCCTTGCTTGCCAAATATGGTGAAAGAAGTAGTACCTGATTATTTGAGTGCAGACAAGAAGAGCACGACTTCCCAACCTGCTACTACCAAAGAAGAGATCAGTCTTGAAGAACTTAATTTTCCATGTCTTTTGAATCCATTTGCATATTTTCCGAGCTATGCCACTGATTGCCTGGCATCCCATGAAAAGGTGGGCTTGGTCTTCACTACCTATTCTGCACCCCGGGCAACGATTGGACCCAATTCCTCTTTCTTGTATTTTTTCGCCCATTGGCAGAGCACCCCACATCACTTTCCACAAAAATATCTTCGTATACTGAGGCCACCTTGGCTTCCAGATGTTCTCCATGACTCCCTCCCACCGTTTTTCCGTCCAGTTCCTCTTCCATAGTTTGTTGAGGGGGCTACACCAATTAGCCTCGTGCATTAATGCATGGTAAATGCCTTTAAAACGTGGTTTCCAAAAGAGGCTACTCCCGGGCCATCTCCAAGCGTTCCATTCAAAGTTGGATTCACAAATTGGCATCACCACCTCATCAAGCTCTTTAATCACCCTGTGGACTAGTAAGATCTCAAAGCCATTGAGTTGAAATTGGATGGCTAAAGAGTCAGCAGTTTTCCAGCATTTCGTGTTGCCATCCCATAATTTCTTGTCAAACGAGCCCCTTATTATTCACATTCCTGGCCATTTCTATCCAATAGGGGATTTGCGGCGGCCCCAATATTTTAGAGAGCCAAGGGGACCAGTGCAAAATGGAGTTCTTAAAGTATCTGGTTGCTTCCCCCTATTCCAACACCTCAGTTGATCTTTTGCACTTCCTCATTAGCTCCCTTGAGAGTCCTCTAGATCTGAGATAAGACCACTTTGGGGCGAGAAGTTTGTCGTGCATCACAACCCCCTTCCACTTTCCCCCTTTTGATCCCAGTTTTACTGCATCAAGCATTTCCTTGGTCATGATAGCCCAAGCTTGGGCCTATTTAGCCAATGAGACGATAAATTTGGCACAAAGGGCCTCAACATGGGATACAGGGTTAAGAATTCCGAGCCCTCCTTGGTCTACCGGGCGAGCAACTACGTCCCATCTAGCCCACTGCCATGGCTGGGAGGTTTTTGTGTTGTTCTTCCAAAGAAACCTTTTCACTGGTTTTAAGAATTCTTTCCAGTTACACTTAGCCATCTTGAGCACGGGGCTGAGGAAAGCAATATATGGGATCATAAAAGCATTAATCACTCTAATCCGGCTTTGGAAGGGGAGGAGAACAAACTCTCATCTTCTCATTTTTGAGCTTAATTTTTCAAGGACCCATTGCAATCTTTGCCTGTGGGTTACGTCCACCCCTACGAGGGCTCCCAGATGTCTGAATACATGCCCTTTTGAGATAATCTCTCCTGTCCAGACTGCACGGTCAAAAGAGTTGTTCTCCGACAGGGAGATAAACCTTGACTTCTCTATATTGCACTTGGATCCTGAGGCCACGAAAAATGTTTGCACAATCTCTAGAGCTCTCCTGTCAACTTGAGGGCACGCCTTCAAGAATAGGAGCGAATCATCTGTGAACATTCTGGCCATATTCCTAACCCTATATCTCATTCTAAATGTGGATTGATGATATATGGAATGATAGCATTGTGGTTTTCAAGCATACAAAAACCTTACAATATTGAAATCATAGCATTGGTACACCTTTTCACATCTAATTGCACAAAAGCCTTATAAATTGAGCCAAAAAAATGAGCCATTTGCACCAAACAAGTAATTGCCATTGATATCAAAATATTTTGTTGAAAATGCCAGTTGTAGGAAACAATGTGTACAAATTTCCACCACACTAAAAAAAGGGTAGGGTTCTAACTAAAAAGTAGGCTTTAGGTTGGAAGTATATGCACAGACCCTTCTAGCACGTCCTTGCACAATTTTTTTTCAATCTTGCTCGGGACCTGCAAATCATAGTATCAAAAGGAGAAAGTGAGCCTATGACATATCATACTATCAAAAGGAGAAAGTAAGACTATGACATATAAACAAGAAAAAAATGATACAAAGAAAAAACCATTTTATGTACACACATTCTTGCCATCTATTTTAAAAGCAAAAGCTGCAGCCAAATTTATCTCTTCATTCTATAGATCCTACCTCACTTGGTGCAATGTGCATACTGATCTTACCTTGTGAGCTTAGCCTTCATCCACAAATTTTGCTACATCTTCTGTGTCTAAGCAAATAACTAACATCGCTGCTCTAGAAACTTTCAAAACTGCCTTTGTAAAAAAGTCCATAAATACAATGATGGGATTAAAATTGTTACTTTCTAGTGCTAGCTAAAACACAACATGATTGTAATGACAAGAGGCCTCTAATAACTACAAAACATGGTTCAAAAACAATTAAGTTACGTGTCTGGCACCATCCACAACCACAACCAAACACACACAACCCACAACATAAACTGAGTCCAAAGCACAAAAACTAAAGTCCAAAGCATGTTAAACTGACATAATGGAATAACTATAAGTTCAACTTTTGTGTTGCCAATGAGTTACATGTTAATCATTTAGCATAGAGCCATTTAAAATGTTATCCAAATAACCATCCCTCATGGGAAGTAGGCATATAAATGGGTTAGTAGAGAGTGTTAAGCTGTAATGACAAAACATGACAGTACAAGGGTTTGTACAAAGTTTGGCTTCCTAAAATTACATGATTTTTTAAAGGATGAGATATTAGGGCTAAAAGACCATTGTAGTCAAATGTGACCCCATCAAGCATTCTCCATAATTGGTCGTCTTTCCACCTCGCTTGAGTGCAGATTTAACATAGTTGTCCTCCGATGTAGGCTTCACATTGAAGGTTAAAGCTTCGGCTCACCCATCCATAGCATCACGCCACTTGGAAAGAACCTCTTGCAAATCCTTGGACAAGAATTGACTACTATGATCCTCTAGGCTAGGTACAATGATGTAGGAACCATGCAAATTATAATGGCATTTATAAAGACTGTTGTCGATCAAAAGCACATTTCTCGTACCGTATCGGGGAACCAGCTTTAGAATTTTGTAGATTCTTGAAAAAGACTGGTTTTCCACCTACCATTTTGAATGTGGCTACATCACACAACTCTTGTCCAACCCATCCGCTGAAGTAGTCACAAAGCCCCCCAAACGTTGCCTTGATTATTCTGTTCACTCTATTCAGCATTGTTGGAATCCATATGTAAATATTTGCCCAACCCACAGCCCAAGCTAAGAACTATTTTGCATCCTTGGGAACGTAGAGGTACCTGAAGAACAAAAATTCCCGCTCTGTGGGCATGCACAAATCATACATACAACAAAAAATACTTCAAAGCCTCAATCAAACTTGTTATCCATTTTGTTGATGAGGTCAAATCCAACAATTTCAAGATCAGGTGGCTGAACATCTGGGTTATCAGGATCTTCAATCCATGAATTACAGAGGACACCATTAAGATCAAACACTAATGTCCGTCGTGAGGGGATATCAAATAGAAGTGATGTGATTGTTTTTAGAATATAGGGGGGTGGATCTTTGATAGTTATTATTTCTTTGATAGGCAATATGAGAGTTCCCTTTTCTTTTGGTATCTCTCTAAAAGACATAGGTTTTACATACTTTAAGGAATAGACTAGCACTTTTTAACCAAAACAAGAGTGACAATTGTAAGAAATTGAGAGATAGAGAAATGAAGGCCAACGTAAAATTTTCATTTCTATTAAGAAAGCAAGAATCAAATATTTTGTCATTATAAGAGATGCAGACACGAAGTGTCTTCAATGTCACATTTTCTTGCAAACACGAGGCTTTGGGGGTGAGAAATACTACTGGGATGTTTGTCATAATAATCAATATCTAATTCTCCTAAATGATTTTCTCATATTAAATTGATCATTTAATGTGGGGAAGTGCCAGGGGAGATACAATATTGGTTAAGCTAGCAGACCGGCCACTGTAGGGATCCAAAGGAGGGAAAATAGGGATCCAAAAGGGGGGCCATCTGCAAAAGAGCCATGTGCAACAATGGGCTAAAAAGACCCTAAGGTTCAGCCCATTAAGACTTCCAAAATGCTAAGGTTCCAAAATTCAAAGGTTGTGTCCAAAGGTCAACCATAGGAGGGGGCGAGCCTTTCTGTGTGTGTCCAAAAAAGTCTTTGCACATCCCTACATAAGAGGGGGCGAGCCTTTCTTGTAGGGGATGAGAGAGAAAGACACACACACACACACACACAAGCTCCCTTTACACAAAGGGAATGAGGGACACATGTCAGCTCCCTAGCCCAGATGCCCACAAGGTGTACCCAATTCCTATTGGATGTCCTTGGAGGTGGACCAATGAGAATTAGGCTAGAGTAAATCTAGTTTAATTAATTTAAAAACACTTAATAAAAGAACCAATGAGAATTAAGTCCTCTAGAAGACTATTGGATAGTCTCCCAAGGGGTCCAATGAGCATTCAGGAGCCCAATGGCTTGCCTGATTCCTGTTGGCCAGGAGGCAAATGGGTCCAATGAGATTTTAGTTGAATTATTAAATTACCTAAAGCTCTTACAAAAGGGGAAAGGGGGACACATGTCAGAAGGCTATCACTTATGTTGCTTAATAGTCATTGGCTAGCCCTGCGGAGGACCAATGGGAGATAGCAAGAGCAAATAGCAAGAGGGCTCGCCCAAGAGAGAGAGGGGGCTGATTTTTGCAAGTCATTATCACACACACACTCACACAATCTCATGTGTGAAGAAAGAGAAGACTATCTCTTCCCAAGCTTTAATGGAGAGCTCATCACCTAGTCCAAGCTTGTGAGATAAAAGCCTACATTGACACACTCTTGGCATGTGGATGCAAATCCAACCAGGAGCCAAGCTTCAATGCATGCTCATCTCCTCTACCAAGCTAATTACTAAGCTAAGCTATGCTAATATGAGTGATTATGTGAGGAGATGTACATCTTTCTCGTAAGATACTCCTTCTTCCTCTCAATCTACTCTCATACCCTGCTAGCTCTCACCATCTTCGAAGGTGTGTGAGGTCTTGGGTCTGAGAACGGGGATAATTAATGTTGTGTTTGCTAAGTGTTTTGCTTAGTGCATGAAGCTTTCATCTTCATTGCACTAGCTAGTCTTGAAGGAACACAAAGAATTGTATTGTACAATGTCTCTCTTGATGGGAGAAACCATAATACAAAGCCTTTTGGAGGGGGGATCGGCTCCATGCAAATCCGGTCCTCAACTCTTGTGAATAGCTTAATTTCTCTCTCTTTTGAAATTATTGTTCATGCTATCTAACTAGGTGTTATGCTTTTTGTTGCTCTCTCCACCCAAGCACTCTTGTAATTCTCATTAGGAATCTATTCTAATGAAATGCCCACTATGTTCATCCTAATTTCCGCTACACACAAGTTTTTAGGCCATTAAATGTTACATTGGTATCAGAGCACAAGGTTTCTCTTTTCTTGCTCAAGAAGGGAGGTCCTCAAGCTAGCTATAAATGGTTGGTATTATTAATTGCCTGTTAGTAAGTAGAATAGGGATTTTTCAGCCTTGCAGTGCGCCTGCCTTCGTGCAATTAACGGGGCATCACCATCGAGAGCTATGGTCCTAATAGTGGAGTCCAAAGGGCTTGCCTACGGCTTAACCACTATTGAGCTATTAGAAGCTTGACAGGAGCCAGTGCTGTTTTGGTGTTGAAAGACCCTCTCTTCTATTCCTTGCAATTAATGGTATTCGAGCCACTGGTACAGTAGCTTGAGTGCTTTTTCTAAAGGGGTAAAGAGGAGTAGCAACTAGGGCTTGAAGTGCCAAAGTACACCTAAAAATTTTACACCTAAAAGTTGTTAGAATGGCTGACAATAGTAAAGAGAGTGAAATTAATGTTGATAACTTTGATTTTGCTAATGAGTAAGCTACTAATGATTCTCCGATGCTTGTTAACTATCCCTTTTCTAGGCTTCAACAAGCCATGGGCAATCCATCTCTCCAAAGTGAAGTGCAACGCCAGCTCTGTGCTCACGGGATTCTCCAAGCTCATCACCATGACGAGAGAACACCTAGGAATCCTCCTTGTGAGACTCCCAAAAGAGGTCTCTCTCCGATTCGGGAAGAAGAAGAGAATCCTAATGAAGGGCTCAAGAATTTACTTCTTGATGATGCATCTCCTTCCCAAAGGAGAACTCAAGAGCCTCCACTGAAGGAACGAGAAAGAAGTGAGTCTCCCGCCACCTCGGCGGAGATGGCTCCACGAAGATGGCGGGCTAAACGCTCTCCATCACCACCAAAGCGGAGAAGACCATCGCACCCTTCTCCACATCATAATTCAAAGAGGGATGATAAGAATGAAGAGAAGAAAAAGGCGAGAAAGAGGACACCCTCTTCTCCATCTTCTTCATCCTCTTCCTCTTATGAAAGTGATGGTGAAGACGACGAAGATCAAGACAAGAAAAAGGCGAGAAAGAGGTCACCCTCTTCTCGACCTTCTTCAAATTCTTCACCTTTTGAAGAAAGTGATGGTGCAACCTTTGAACCATCAAAAGGAAGAGGCCATAGGAAATCCTATGCCGCATGGAAGAGGTCATCCAAGCTAAAGAAGTTCAAAGAGGGAGGGAAGAGCATCTCTTTCCTTACCTATGATGGTACCTTTGGTGCTACAGACAAAGTCTTGGCCTTTATCCAACAGTTCGATGTGGCGTTTGCAGATGAGGGCTTCACGGAGTCCTCTAAGCTATTCCATGTAGCTATGCACTTTCAAAAGTCCGCCAGGCAATGGTGGTCTAGCCCACGAGCCAATGGTGAAGCTCCACAAACATGGAAAGCT
This sequence comes from Adiantum capillus-veneris, assembly GCF_014529385.1. Lineage (NCBI taxonomy): Eukaryota > Viridiplantae > Streptophyta > Polypodiopsida > Polypodiales > Pteridaceae > Adiantum > Adiantum capillus-veneris. The sequence continues at coordinate 82,842,876 of NC_140936.1, read as the reverse complement.
TTAAGAGCTTCCATTATGAAGCAGTTCTTGGCCACCAATGCCAAAGACAAAGTACTCACCCAATGGAGCAGCTTAAAGCTCTCTCCCTATGAATCCATCCACAAATATGTAGACAAGTTTTGGGACCTACAACTCAAAGCCACTGTCTTCAAAAAGTTGGATTTTGGAGAGCAAAAGAAACAATTTTGTGCGGGCTTAACCGAAGAAATGGCGGAGTATGTCAATTCCCAAAGGCCATGTGCTTTCAAGGAGCAAGAAGCTTCAATCACTCCCTTAATCGGGAAATTGAGGCTTCATGTTTAAAGCTATGTGGACAAAGATGACTTATTTATCTCTCCTCTCAAGCATGAAGATGTAATCCTAGGGGCACCATGGTTTGACCGCCTGGCTGCCCATGTGAAATTCCCTGAAAGGAGAATCTTCTTTAAGTTTAGGGAAAAAGACATGTATATAGATGCTAAGGAAATGGGTAACACTTTTCCCATTGTACATACACCAGCTTTCAACAAGTCAATAAAGAGCTCTATTTCCGTGTACATGATTTTTGTTAAAGATTCTCAAAATGAACCTAATGCTTTAGCAAAAGAAAATAAAAGCAACCAAAAGGAATTAGAGTTATCCAATTTTCTCAAGGGATTTCAAGATGTTTTTATTGACGTCATCCCTTGTGAGCTACCTCCTAAACGAGGAAATGATGACCATGCAATTGAACTTCTTCCAAGAAGTTCACCGCCTAACAAACCTCCTTATAGAGTTTCTCAAGCTCAACAAGAGGAGATTATGCGGCAAGTGCATGAGTTAGTTGAGAAGGGCATGGTTAGGCATAGCTCATCTCCATTTTGCTCACCTGTGCTATTAGTGCAAAAGAAAGATGGCACATATCGTATGTGTGTCGACTATAGAGCACTAAATAGGATCACTATCAAGAATAGGTTTTCCGTTCCACGGGTAGGAGACCTATTTGATAAGCTACAAGGATCGACCTACTTCAGTAGGATTGACCTAAAAAGTGGCTATCATCAAATAAGGATAGTTGATCAAGACATTGTAAAGACCGCATTTCGCACCACATTTGGTCTTTACGAATACATGGTCATGCCTTTTGGCTTGACCAATGCACCAACCACATTAAACCGCTTGATGGAGAAGCTGTTCAGGCCTCATCGAACCTTCACTGGAGTGTTCTTTGATGATATTATCATCTACTCTAATTCATTAGACGAACACAAGCAACACCTCCAGGTAATATTTCAAGTTTTAAGACATAATAAACTTTATGTTAATCGAAAGAAAAGTGAATTTTTCTAGCAAGAGATTCAATATTTAGGTCACATTATCTCTCAAGATGGCATCCAAATGGATCCATCCAAGTTAGAGGTAATAAAAGGATGGCCTAAACCAAGGAATCTTCATGAACTAAGAAGCTTTATAGGTATGTGCATACTATAGACGCTTCATAGAAAAGTTCTCACAAATTGCGGGACCATTACATGACCTAACAAAGAAAAGTGTTAGGTATACATGGTCTGCTAAGGAGAACAATGCTTTCGAAAAGCTTAAAGAAAAGCTTATCTCTCAACCTGTGCTTACACTACCGGATCTCTCAAAACCATTTGAGGTCCAATGTGATGCTTGTGGTGATTTCCTTGGAGCTGTTTTGCTCGAAGAAGGGCACACCATAGGCTATGAGAGTCGAAGGCTCGACCCTGTTGAGCAAGCTCTAGGAATATATGAAAAGGAACTCCTTGCAGTATTTATTGGGGACTCCTTTCATTCTGTGAACGGATCACCAAAATCTTAAGTACTTCATGACGCAGACCAAGCTCTCCGACAAACAAATGAGGTGGGCAAATTTCCTTTCGCAATTTCATTTTCATATTGCTCACATTGCTGGCAAGCATAATCAAGTAGGTGATGGACTCTCAAGACGGCCGAGAGTGAATGCCGTTTCCATAGCAAGTCACAATGATCTATCTTCAATGATAGATGAGTATGCTATTGATCCCGATTTTAGAGATGTGATTTCAGCCCTTGCATTAGGGAAGAAAGAAGAACCATTTACTTTACAAGATGGTTATCTTCTCTATGGCAATAGACTATGCGTTACTAACTCACCATGTGAGAAATTAATGTATGAATCTCATGCTCCACTTTATGCGGGGCATCGAGGGATTCAGTCTACCTTAAAGGGAATTGAAACATATTTCTATTGGCCTACCATAAAAGTGAACATACAAGAGTATGTTTCTAAATGTGTGGTATGTCAAAAGACAAAATTTGATAGAGGGAAGCAACTTGGATTGCTTCAACCCTTGCCAATCCCTAATTCACCATGGGATAGCATATCCATGGATTTTATCTTTGGATTGCCTAAGTCTATCCATGGGAATACGGGAATATGGACGATAGTAGACAGGTTCAGTAAACAAGCTCATTTTATACCTGTCAAAAAGACTATCAAAGCCCATCAAATGGCAACCCTCTTCATTTCACAAATTTTCAAGTACCATGGCTTGCCAATGTCCATAGTGTCGGATAGAGATCCTAGAATGACCAGTAATTTCTGGAAGGGTCTCTTTGAGAATTTAGGGACAAGGCTAAACTTCTCTTCGGCCTATCATCCACAAACGTATGGCCAAAGTGAAATAGCTAAACTAACAATTCTCGATCTACTAAAAGCCTATGTAACGAAGTAGATCAAAGATCCCAATGGGAGAAGTACTTACCCTTAGTGGAGTATGCTTACAATAACAGTGTACATACTTCCACGGGAAAAGCACCTTTTCAGGTAATTGAGGGGAGATCAAAAAGTCCCTTGCTACTTAAGGTACATGGGAAGATCTTCACTGCAGATGAGTATAGCCGAGACCTACAAGAATCTTTTCAAAAGATTAGGGATGCTATCTCTATCTCACAGCAAAGGCAAAAGGCTGTTGCTGACAAGCACAGAAGATCCCAAGCCTTTAAAGAAAACGATTGGGTCTTATTAAAGTTTCGCAAGGCTCGATTAAGGAACACGACGGGCAAGAATCCTACGGGACACCAAAAGTACTATGCTAAACTAGCAAAAAGGTACTATGGTCCCTTCCAAATTCTTAGGCCAATCAATGAGATGGCCTATCAACTCAAGTTGCCCAATCATTGGCTCATACACAATGCTTTCCATGTGAGCCTATTAAAGCCTTACAAAGGAGAGCCACCTCAAGAACCAACTATTGAAGACCCACCGGAGATCGAGGACCAAGAGGAGGTGCTGCAGCCCGAGTCTATTCTCCGACATGAAGACAAGGTACCTATTAAGAGGCAGTGAGACTATCCGACAATATCTTATTAAGTTTAAGAATTATCCTTTTGAAGATGCTAGATGGATGCAAGGCATACAATTAAAGGATAACCTAAACCTTGTCAATGCTTACAATGCTTCCCAAGAGTAAGCAAATGTACAAAATGTTAAAAATGAACAAAGTTTTTTTTGTCTTATAAGACTCTCTTTTTCTTTATTGTGCACAAAAATGAAGTAGTATGCATGCTTAGATCAAGTTTGCGGAGACGACGTCTCCCAAACACCAAGTAGAGCTTGTCACTCTACTATGGAAGACTGATAGGACTAATGTGTAGACATGCTTGCGGCAGCCTCAGGCTCTCAAGGGCCAAATGGACTAGTCATCCATTGTGGAATGATGTTGTAGGGTAACATAGGGATCCTCTACCCGCTAAGAAAAGGACTCATGAATATTCTTTATCTTCTCTACACCATAGTCGAGGACGACTATGATTTCAAGAGAGAGGTAATGTCATAATAATCAATATCTAATTCTCCTAAATGATTTTCTCATATTAAACTGATCATTTAATGTGGGGAAGTGCCAGGGGAGAAAAAGCCACAATATTGGTTAAGCTAGCAGACCGGCCACTGTAGGGATCCAAAGGAGGGAAAATAGGGATCCAAAAGGGGGGCCATCTGCAAAAGAGCCACGTGCAACAATGGGCTAAAAAGACCTTAAGGTTCAGCCCATTAAGACTTCCAAAATGCTAAGGTTCCAAAATTCAAAGGTTGTGTCCAAAGGTCAACCATAGGAGGGGGCGAGCCTTTCTGTGTGTGTCCAAAAAAGTCTTTGCACATCCCTACATAGGAGGGGGTGAGCCTTTCTTGTAGGGGATGAGAGAGAAATCCACACACACACACACACACACACACACACAAGCTCCCTTTACACAAAGGGAATGAGGGACACATGTCAGCTCCCTAGCCCAGATGCCCACAAGGTGTACCCAATTCCTATTGGATGTCCTTGGAGGTGGACCAATGAGAATTAGGCTAGAGTAAATCTAGTTTAATTAATTTAAAAACACTTAATAAAAGAACCAATGAGAATTAAGTCCTCTAGAAGACTATTGGACAGTCTCCCAAGGGGTCCAATGAGCATTCAGGAGCCCAATGGCTTGCCTGATTCCTATTGGCCAAGAGGCAAAGGGGTCCAATGAGAGTTTAGTTGAATTATTAAATTACCTAAAGCTCTCCCAAAAGGGGAAAGGGGGACACATGTCAGAAGGCTATCACTTATGTTGCTTAATAGTCATTGGCTAGCCCTGCGGAGGACCAATGGGAGATAGCAAGAGCAAATAGCAAGAGGGCTCGCCCAAGAGAGAGAGGGGGCTGATTTTTGCAAGTCATTATCACACACACACTCACACAATCTCATGTGTGAAGAAAGAGAAGACTATCTCTTCCCAAGCTTTAATGGAGAGCTCATCACCTAGTCCAAGCTTGTGAGATAAAAGCCTACATTGACACACTCTTGGCATGTGGATGCAAATCCAACCAGGAGCCAAGCTTCAATGCATGCTCATCTCCTCTACCAATCTAATTACTAAGCGAAGCTATGCTAATATGAGTGATTATGTGAGGAGATGTACATCTTTCTCGTAAGATACTCCTTCTTCCTCTCAATCTACTCTCATACCCTGCTAGCTCTCACCATCTTCGAAGGTGTGTGAGGTCTTGGGTCTGAGAACGGGGATAATTAATGTTGTGTTTGCTAAGTGTTTTGCTTAGTGCATGAAGCTTTCATCTTCATTGCACTAGCTAGTCTTGAAGGAACACAAAGAATTGTATTGTACAATGTCTCTCTTGATGGGAGAAACCATAATACAAAGCCTTTTGGAGGGGGGACCGGCTCCATGCAAATCCGGTCCTCAACTCTTGTGAATAGCTTAATTTCTCTCTCTTTTGAAATTATTGTTGATGCTATCTAACTAGGTGTTATGCTTTTTGTTGCTCTCTCCACCCAAGCACTCTTGTAATTCTCATTAGGAATCTATTCTAATGAAATGCCCACTATGTTCATCCTAATTTCCGCTACACACAAGTTTTTAGGCCATTAAATGTTACATGTTGGAGGGGAGTACTGTTTTTGGGGGACTTCTTCAGAGAAGGCGGTTACTTCGGAACTTCCTTGCTCATTGCTTTTCCATCTCCGCCTAAAACCAAATGCCAAGTGACTTACATGATGATGAGCATGAACATGATCTATAGAGATAAAGCTATAAATGACGTTGACCCTACAAACTTTATGGATGTGCTGAGATGCTTTTCTTGAGCAATCCATGAGTAAAAGAGGTCTCACCATAAAGGTATCAATGAGGTTGACGCTACAAACTTCATGTATGTTCTGAGACGCTTTTCGTGAGCAAGCCATGAGTAAAAGAGGTCTCACCATCATTCTCTTACTCAACCTTGTTACTTTGCTGCTTTGAGCAGTTCATCTCTGATGCTCGCATATTTGTGAACTGTCTAGTTGCACAATAAAGAGACACATCAATAAAAATCATTCAATGCCTGTAGGGAGCCAAGTTTTAGATAGCCAAAACAACTCACCATCAGCATGTTTCTTTCTCTTCCTTGACTTCTTCACCATATCACTAGGAAGAAATTTTGGTTTAAGTTTCCTTTGGTTTTGGTTCACCTACTGACAGTTGAGAGGGCTCCACCTCAGCAGGCTGGGGTTTTGTCAATTGCCAAGTGTGAGCCTTCCTCGCAAGCCAGAGTTTTGTCACTTGCCAAGGATGAGCCTTCCCTACCAATTGGAACTGAATGATCATCAAATTGCATGTTTGTGTCTATGGTGTGGGCGTTTGGAGTTGGATCAACATTCAGGTTTGGCACCTAAGCTGGTAATGTTGCCACATATGGCATATAAATGGAACCTGTATCTACACCACAAAAGTTGTAGCTTGTGTATTTAGAAAAAGTTTCCTACATTCTTAACAAACTCTATTAATCTCGATAGACAAGGAGAATAGAAAACCAACCATTATGCACACGCATCGACTTTGTCAATTCTGGAATACTCTGATTATAGGAAGGGTTGGGGTATTATTTCTCTGACACAACCCATACGGCAAAACACAAATCATGGTATGCATTTCCATACGCTAGTGTATACACACACACTACTTGTGCCTTGTTAAGTACCAAAAAGACTCCATTGGGACTTGTGGAAAGTACCATGCAAAACATAATCAGAGTAAGGTTTTGAATCTTGAGAGTTGTACTTGTCTGGTAATATCCCAGAACTCTACAAACCACTTAGAATGTTCACATGATACTTACATTGCACTTAAAAACCTAAATGCAAAGTTTAGTTTTAATACACAATGTATCGATCTTGATGCATACCTCTATACGGACAACGTCATCTCAATCTTTGAGTTGCTTGCATCAGCCCCTAGAGCTACCAATGCACTTGAGAGAGCAATGATCTTTGCATCAATTACCATCAGCTCAGAATCAGATGCCAGATGCTCCTCCCTCCATGCTATCTTTCAATGTTTGAAGCTCAACTAGTTGCCCATGAATCATTGCTATAGCTGAAGATGTTCCCTCTATCTTCCGCATGCTCTGACTTTTCTCTTGTAGTTGCACTTGGGTTAGTGTGATTTTCACACTCTCTAGTGTACTCTTTCTTGCAGCCAACATCTACTCTACTTCTATCGTGATTTGGAGATTAACAGAGATGGAATTCAAAAATGAGTGAAGGCCCAAACTGCAAGAAATAGAAGTTATCCCCCCATGGTCAATGAGAGCCTTCGAAGTGGATTGTGTGGTCCAAGTCGCATGCTGACCATTCTCATTGTAGTCAATCCAATTCTTGAGCTTCTTGTCCAGGGATTTAATATTGACATAATTATGTCAAATTTTGTGTGATTACAAGGTCTTATTGACACATTTACATGATCACAGTAAACATGATCACACAAAAACCGGTTTAGGGTGACTTGAAAACCCACAAAACTCCCGTCGTGCTTTTCTGTTTCCCTGGTGGGCCCGTCGGGTTTTATTATTTTCCCTGCGGGCCCGCCAGGAAAGCGAATAAGTTCGGCAGGCTATTTGCGTTATATATACGCGGGCCTGATCGGGCCCGCTGGGTGTATTATCGCTTTCGCCTTCTGAGCAAGAGAGAGAAAGCGAGAGAGAGAGAGCTCAGAGAGAGAGAGAGAGAGAGAGAGAGAGAGAGAGAGAGAGAGAGAGAGAGAGAGAGAGAGAGAGAGAGAGAGAGAGCGCTTGTGCCACCTTTGTAGGTACGTCGAGAGGAGAGAGGAGAGAGGGGGTCATGTGGGAGCGTACTCTACGTCGCAGTGCGCGGTAGTAGCAGAGTACATGGCCACACGATCCGGGTATGTGTTGTGTGTGTGTATACATTGTGTGGTAGCGTGCCTTTTGTCGTAGTGCGCAGCAGTAATAAGGTACCTTACCACACAATGGGAGTGTGTGTGTAAACTGTTCTCCGGAACAGTGCTTATCACGGGGGCATCACCTCGGTGACGCGGGGAAGATGGTTCCTTGTGGTAAGTATTGGCTTACTGTCTGGGTACTACGTCGGTAACGTGGCGAATCTAGTATCCTTATGGTAAGTCAACTTCCCTTCCCCTTTCCCAAAAAACATATGGGCATCGGTCGGTAACACGGCTAAGAGATGTTCTTATGTAGGCCATTGTTTTTCCTTGGATTCAGGCGGCACTCGGTCGGTAACGCGGCTAATAGAGTGTCATTTGTTAGAAGCATATGTTTTTGCATAAATGTGGCGTCCAGGTTGTTAACCCAGCCGTACGAACGTCATATAATTTGTATGTGCATGTGCAATTAATTTTTTAAGTATTAAGTATATGAAATACTTGGTCGATAACGCGGCCGTGAAGAGTATTTCATATGCAAAATGTATGAATTGTTTGATTTTGTTGTTTTTAACTGTCCATTTGAAATTATATACTAGCTAATCATATTCAAAAGAATACTTTATTCATCAATCATCGCTATTTTAAATGTTCTATTTATATAGAATAGAGCTGGCATCAATCATCACTATTTTAAATGTTCCATTTATATAGAATACTTTATTCATCAATCATAGCTATTTTAAATGTGTCATTTATATAGAATACTTTATTTATCAATCATCGTTATTTGAAATGTTCCATTTATATAAATTACATGTAAAAAAATATTTGCACACAAATTACATGTTTAATATTTTTTTTTAATCTTTTTAAAGGACTCTCAAGCATTATCAATTTATCGCTAGTTTTAATGCTTCATTTACATAAATTCTCTGCAAAAGTCTAAATACATACAATTTGCATGTTAAATATTCTTTTATAACTTTTTAAAGAGCATCAATTATCATCGCTTTTTGATTGCTACATTTACATAAATGCTATGTAAAAAAGTGTGTGAACACAATTTGCTAGTGCAATTTGTATACTTCCAATGTTTTAAAAGTTTTGAGATTTTAAGTCGGTGTGTGCTTTGTTTGAATTAGTATGTGCGCACGGAGAAAAATATAAGTTACAAAATTGAGTATATGCTGAAATGTTAAAGACCGTTAACATGTACTGTTTGATCTGAATTAAGTTCTTATAAACCATTTGTTTAGGCTGCTTTTGACACGTGTAACAGATTGCAATTTTAAGTGAAGATTATATTCAATTTTTATCAATATTTCCATAACATTTGTTAAAGTCTTCAAGTGGTGGTTAAGAGTTTACCTAAGATAGTGTGAGAGTGATAGTGTCATTCGCAACCATGAATTTGTATTTGATATGCTGTTTTTGTATTGTCCAATGCAAAGATGATGCCAGATCAGAAGAAATGTATTATGCGTGCCATTCATAAAGAATGTATTTTTGCAATCTCATCATGTGCAGCTGACCGCATACAGCAGATTAGTGAAAGCGATGTCTACATCAAAGACATCACTAGCGCTATATGGGAGAACACAGAGCGTAGGTTGCGACTTGAAGGCCAATACGAGTTGTTGAGTCCAGCTGGGATATGAGAATTTGACCCCCACCATAAAGTCAGGACATTGTTGGGCAATATGAAAGTATGTTGCAGAGACTTAAAGGAAGATATCCCACCTGCTTGCGACATGTCAAAGTTAGAGCTCTGGGATAAATTGTGGGAAGAACAGAAGGTAAAGATGAAGTGTGTGAAAGCGCAGGACCAAGTAGCTCTACCCAAGAGATTGAAGATGGCACAAGATGCACAAGCAGCTTTGGGAGGTCGATCCGATGCCAGTAGCACCGGCACAATCATGCGCACTGCTTTGAATGCAAAGTGTACTCATCTTGTCGGCATCCCTCATGAAGTCTTGGTAGAAGGTATGAGGATTGGAGCTGGCTCCTTCGGTGTGTGCACATTGTACACTATCAAAGGCATCTCATTTTTCCCAGACCACATTACATATGTGAGAAAATGTTACAAGGAAGGGAGTGAAGCAAAATTTGACAGATTTTAGACAGAGTAGGGAATGCAAACGCTTCACCCCTCCATTGTTAGGTGCATTGGGTTTACTACAGAGTCTCCTTGGATTACGATATTCCCATACTACAATGGGGGTACCGTGGGCGACATGATGTGCCGCTTATCATTCTCTCATGGATTGTTCAGACGACACATGCAGAGGCTACAACACGGCTGGAGGTCATTTCCTGTAGCAAACAACCCTGTAAGCGAGACAGACACGGTGCGGATCAAAGCAGTGGTCGAGCAGATGCCGGCAATTTGGCATGCCTTAATCGACAGCGTTGCGGCTGCCCACCAAGCCGGTATAGTGCACAGTGACCTGCACCCGTTCAACGTAATGTTGGACTTTACTCGCGCCAATAAACCCTGCGTCAGTATCATTGATTGGGGTATGATGCTGAGAACACCTGCTAAGCGCGTGGCAAACAATTATTTGTCTCCAACTGCACAGTCGGACGAAGCAATTTTGAATGCACAGAGAGCAGGGAACGCCAAGATGGCTAAGCGACCGTGGATTGCTCCCGAACTATACGATCCACGGTGCATAGATGCATACTCAAAAGCCAGTGACATTTATGCATTGGGCTACATGTTCGACATACTGACAGATTTTTGGAGTGCAGCCAGAAAATTTTATTTTCCAGACGATGTTTTTCACCACCCGGACAAAGATGTCATGAGGGCTATTCGAATTAAAGTAGATTGTTGGATGAAGTTAAAAGATCGGGACCAAAGAAGGAATGCTTCTGACGTGTTGATGTTTTTCAAAGAACATTTAAAGACAGACCCTAATCCTGTGCAACGTCCAGTTGTTGAACTTGCACCATCATTTTATCTGATTTAAACATTTTTATGATATACATGTCTTGTTAAGTGTATTCAAATTTTTATTGAAGTGTATTATGTGGTTTGAAGTGGTTCACCTAATTGAGTCAATTATCTTGCCTTGTGTCATTTAACTAATTGAAGTGGTTCACCTAATTGAGTCAATTATCTTGCCTTGTTTCAAATTTGTCATATAAGTTTTAACTGTCATTATTTCAAATTAGCCTTGTGGTTCAATTAGTCGCATTTGAAGTGGTGGTTTTTAGTGGATTCCACGCAGTGTCCCAATGAGTGAGAATATATATTTGCCAATGATATTGAATATTTGTCACTCTGTTGACTGTAGCTCTAAGAGAAAATGGCTGATCAAGAACAAGATATTGGCACCCAATCACTGCCTGATGATCAACAACAAGCGGCTATTAATGCATTTCAGCACATGAAGTCTCTGGCACACGGCATGTCGGCACAACAAGCGACGCGTACTGCTCGCCGACTCTCAAAGTGGGCAAATCCAAACCATATGCAGTGGAAAGAGATCAATAAAGAAGTGACAAAGGACATGATGAAGACAATATGGCCATGTGAGGATGTAGAGATCAAGAAAGGAAGGTGGAAGGTTTCAAAGTGCACGCATGATGGTATCAAAGATAACGATGAGAGGATTTATTTGGAGGTTTATGGACATCCCCTGCACAATGCAGATTGTGCGCTATTTTGCCAAAATGTTATATGTTCACTTTGTGCAACAGCGACCAGTAGACTTCTCGTCAAAGGAGACAATTGTTGCCACTCATGATTTAAGGGAGAGTTGTGTTACTTTCACCCGAGATGAGCTGGCATTGATAGTGGAAGGCGCCGACATACGTTAAAGAAAGAGAAGGATATTTACACGACACAATTGACAATGGTTTGTTGAAAAATACAAAACCATCGATTTTCAGGGGAGAGGAGAGAGAACGCAACAAAGATATAATGAATATATTCCTCAACAAATGGGATGGGTTTCATGATCTTAGACGCACTCTAGATGCAGCCAAGACATTGCAAACAAGTCAAGGGATCTAAATAGGGGATGTTCCTCAAGGAAAAAGGCATCGTACCACAGATTTGGGTAGCCTTTGAGGTTGTGTTCAAAAAGAATTTCTATCCACCACAAACAAAGCAGACAGAAATTGGTGAGCTTGGGACAAGTGCTCTATGCACCATCATAGGACATTGTTGGAGTATATCTCACACTATCATGATGTAATCTTCAAGCTAGAGGGTTTAGGTACCTTTCAGCAGGTGTGTGGATTTATACAAGGCTTGACATCATAGCTCAATAGGCATGTCAAGACTAAGGACCCCAAGACGCTTGAGGAGGCTATAGTGTAAGCGCATATACACGACGATCCCGATGAGAAAACACTAGATAATACTCACATTCCTGACACTACAAATGCAAATGCACCCGCATAACATGGGCACAATAAAGGAAAGTATATTAGCTTCAATGAAGGCATCCAAGAAACCCAAGGGGTCTAGGGCAACAAAAGAAAGAAAAATTATTTTTTACATGTTTAGGGAGTGGGCACGTAAAAAAATATTGTTCCAAGCGGAAATCTACTGCCTAAGGAAAAGACAGAGTAGTGCACATGGTGCATTTGTTTCCTCTTGAGTCCTCTTGGTTCTCTACTATGGCACACACCAAGGTGGTGAATTAATGTTATATAACGGCCTCAATGTGGTAGCATATGCATGGGTCTATCCAAGGGCATAGGGTGCGAATCTTGGTGGATGACAGTGTTTTGCACAATTTTATTAACTATAAGTTAGTGAAAAGGATCAAGTTTCCCCAAACTTTGGGTTTCCATTGTTACAAAGTAGTGATGATGAACGGCCATGACGCCGAGGTGTGGGACACTCAAAGTGAGATTTGTACCGCTGTAAATTCAAGGGTATTACATGTCCTTGAATATCAAGTTATGAATATGGAGCAACGGATGTGGTACTTGATCGAGAGTGGCTACATAGTTTAGGATCATCACTTAAACATAGCTATGAGCACAATAGTTTGATGTTTGAATTCAATGGCATGTACGTTGTCAAGAAGTTTGCGATCTTGCCAAGAAAGCACCAGGATTTTGGCTATGAGAGTTTGTGAGAGAATTCCAAAAACTTTATGAAGGAGTTATACCATAGATGCCATGAGTCTAGGGTTTGGAAGGAAGTGCAATCAAGGAGAACCCACTCTTTCTCTCTTGCACTCACACACACAAAGAAAGAACAAAAAAGAGAATATCAAAACAACACAAAGATGAAAGCATCAAGGCTATAGTCGTATTGTATCATGGGTAATATGAAAGGGTTAGTAGATGAGTTAATGGAGTTCAATCTTTGCCGACCAAAAATGCTACAAATTTTTCTTTGAAATTGTATGCTTACCATAATGTATATGTTTTGTTTAGCAACCGGGATTAATTGTGTGTACAAATTCTCTTACGCTTATGTCAAAAACAAAGTTATAGTCTATAAGGGTAGTATGATGGATCCGCTGAAAGAAGTATTTCATTGAGCTTTTCTGGGCCAAAGAGAAACATTATACGTTGTTGAAAATGTATTTTACGGCTAATCCATACGTTAATTGCAATAGATCGCACACAGTGGAAGTGATAGAAATTCACATCATGTGGACTATGTATCTAGAATAACTCTAGCATGTGCAAAATGTAGATATGAGAGAAGTGAAAAGAAGATAAATTTCACTCCCAAGACTATTCTTGCACGTAATCAATAAGAATACTTTGGGGAGAGATGTACATTAAGCACGGAGAGATGTACCTTGTGCACTAGTGTTTCTTAACAATACAATTGTTGATAGAGCGTTGTTGCTTGAATGCCTTCACGAGAAACAATTAGGACACAAGAGAGATGGAGATAGGAGTAGAGGTAGAAGTATTAAAAGATATGGAGGTATAAATTAGGCTTGGAGATGAAAAACAAGAAAATCAACAAAATAACAAAGCAAAAAAAACACCTTACTTATCAACCCCTTCGAGAGTATTTTCCAATTTGATGAAGATGGCAAGAGATATAATACTTTGGCCTTGATTGACTAGAGTTGATGTTTACAAGGATGCTTTCAAGTTTAGCTATCCTTCCTCAAAGGCAAATATAGGGCTAAAGGCTAATTTGGTATGAATCCTCTCACTCCCTCTTGAATGCTTTTCAAGGAAGAAGAGGTCCCCTTTCATAGGTGAAGGGAACGCCCAAGGGCTACACAAGAAAGAGAAGAGCCAGTATGAACAGGAACTGGCAAAGTTTAAAAATGAGTTGTCCCTGCACGATATAGGCAGACTGGGATCCACCATTTTGATCATATCTCCTCAATCGTATCTCCAAATAAAAAAGTAAGAATAAAGGTAGAAAATGCAGCTCATAAGCTACGACCCCATTTTAAATACTTTTTTCAATTCGGATTGGAACCTTCTGTAAAAATTTCATCGAAGTAGGGTACATTTCTTGTAGAAAAAGTCTTCTTGTGGTCCCCTTAGCGTAGACATTCATTTGATTTCAATGGACACATCATGCAATATGAAAGCATGACATTTCTCCTTGACAAAGTTTTGAAATCATCCTTGTAATAATACATTAAAATAGGTGTATCTTTGAAAATCATGCAAGCTCATGTCCCACTAGGATTTGATTCCTTCCTAGTAGCTATTCAAAAGAAACATAAGAAAAATACAAAAAATACATAGAGTATATATATTGGAAGTTACCCTAGATATAAGATCTAGCTAGGGTGTATGAGATAGTAGAAAAAAAGAACCAATGCTTTTTTCCCCAAGTTAAAGAAGCGGAGCTATTGATGTTTTTTTCCTTAGCACTTTCTAATGAGTCTTACCACTCACTGAGCGAGTTTTTTCAAGCAAAGACAAACCCGAGCAAAGTTTGTATGCATCTAGAAAACATTTAGCTCAACTCTAGCTTTCTAATTATACTAATTTTCAGGTCATGATGTGGTGCTTTTTGTATGGTGATGTTCATAGTGCTCTATTGTCAAGTAAATTGGTTTTTACATTTTCTTTGCACCTATCTCTAACCATGCATATAGCATATGTATATATACATATGTATGAACACATAACCACATGTGTGTGTATCTAGATAGATAGATAGATAGATAGAGAGAGAGAGAGAGAGAGAGAGAGAGAGAGAGAGAGAGAGAGAGAGAGAGTCTGAGAGAGAAGGAAAGTGAAGCTCTCATGTGGTACGAACAATCCCAAGTGACCTCAAAGATTTATCGAATGAGTCTTGACCTCAAGACATGCTATTCAAAAGGAGTAGATTTAGAGAAATAAAGGTTGGCTAGGTTGAAGGCCAATCTCTCTTTAGCCATTGGAGTTGGCACGGTTTGAGAGAGAGAGAGAGAGAGAGAGAGAGAGAGAGAGAGAGAGAGAGAGAGAGAGAGAGAGGTCCAACATGGCTATCCATGCAATATATTTAGGGGGGGTTCGAACTACCTTGACCTTTATAACCTCAATCGAGGTGGCAAGCCTCCTGCTGACGGCTAGGTCAACAACACGACATAACTCAACCAAGCCTTATTCTTTGAGAGTTATGAAATGTTGAGTATTATGATTAGAAACATCATTTGTAATAAGTAGCTAGTCTAGTTGTAGAAGCCAGGGTGGAATGGCACTTCCAGATTGTAAATACCAAGCCATTGACCCCTTGAAGTCTATTTTTGGTTAACCTAAGGTAGCCTTATTATATAAGGTACCTAAGTCATTTTGTAAAGACAACTTTTATCATAATGATAAGTTTGAAGCTACCTCGACTGTGTGTGAGAGAGGAAGAGAGAGAGCGTGAGCTTCATCCTGGCGCTACTCCCTGCTCATTCATCACATTGTAGATCCGACTGCACCATTGCGCTAGCCTCGGCAAGAGCTACGCGACAACTCCAAGCATTTCTCGCGGAACAAAGCAGACATGCTCGTGCATCTACGAGCTATTTGCAGTTGTAAGTAGATCAAATGATGTTTGTTTTCTGTGTGCAAGTAGTCATTAGAATTGTGCTGACATAAGCTACACATAGGTACTCATAAATTTCACTTTTGGGAACTTTCAAAATTTTGCTCTGTCTTCATACGTGTTTTCTGAAGATGGGTCTAGAGCTAGGATTTTGGGTGTAGAGGCTTAGGGATAGGTGATCCTAGTGAGGGGATGGTTTTCCTTGAGTTTCGTACGATTCTGGTATGATTTGGTGAGTTTCCCTCCGTTGTATGTATGTGGCTAGGTGTAGTTGAGAGTAGTGAGACTCTAGATTGTGGATTAGTTGGCCTTCCAGACTGTTGTATGTGTAGGATGGTCTCAGCCTGACAAGCTAACGAGATTTCCTATGTGTGCCTATCCTGTCATATGTCTCCTCGGTTGACATTAGTTGATCTAGGTTGTGTTGCATGCACTTTATGGGTGGTGTGATTCGCTCCCACAACATTGGCACCATTGTCGGGGATACAAGGACTTAGGTAGGTATTCCTACTAACACTCGTCTGATGGTTGCTTGCTTTAGTTTCGGCTAAAAAAAGCATTTTTCTTAAATGGATCCGGAAGAGGTTATTCCGAGATCAAGTGGATAGCCAGGAAGCGTTTGTCTTGCCGAGGGTCTGCGACTAGGTAGATTTAGTTAGGATTTGTAGATTAGAGTAGTTGTTGGTGGTCAAATGGTTTCTGAGGTGATAAAAGCATTTACTAGTCTGTGTGTGGCATTGAAGCGCTTTTTTACTCATAAATGCAAAACCCCATTTGATTTGTAGGAGTAGCTTTAGGTAAGTGGTATGATTCTAATCTAGAGTTATTCATCATTGCTTTATTTGCTAAAGTGTGTGGGTGCATTAATGATCTCTGAAATGTTTGCTTTTGATGAGAAAATGCAATAAAAAGAGTTCTGTTGACATTTTTGGATGACTGATTGATGCTGAGCATATAAAAGGGCAAGCGCAAGGGTTCTGTGAACAAAAACTGAAATTCTGTAAACTTGGACTTTATACACGTATAAAGTCTCAAGGGACATCTAGAGACCAAATCTAAACAATTTGATTGCACCAATGTGCTCAAAAGGTATCATTTACCCTAGGAACACCTTGAGTGGGGAGTATTGGCATAGATTTGGGGACCAAAAGCCAAAAGATAGAATGGTTGTGACTAAAAAAGCAAAAACTTGTGATTCTAAGCACATTTTGAGCTTTTAATTTTCTGTAAACATATGTACATGTTGCTAATGATAAGGGGAACGTAGAATAGAAATAGATCTGAAATCTGAGACAATAGACTTTATACGCGTATAAAGTCTCTAGCACCATCTTGAGACAAAATTTTGAAAATCTAACTGCACCAGTGTGTTCAAAAGGGGGGTTTTACCCTAAGTATACATTGAAACTTGAGTTTTGACCAACTCATGATACCCAAAAGACAAAAGACGGAGTGTCGAAAATAGAAAATAGAAAAACTTGTGATTCTGAGCTCAGTTTTGCATGAAAATTGGTAGAAGTGATTGAAAGCTAGTGCTAGAGACTTGGGAATGCCTGTGAATGAATTTTGACCAGAAATTCATTCGCAGATATCATATGTGTATGAAGTCTCAAGGGTGATTTTGGCAGCAAATTTGACCTTTTGACATTATACCCATCTTCTGCATGTTGTGTTGAGCACATACACCAAGTTTCATGTCATTTGGACATATAGATTGAGAGTTAAGGGGATTTTACTCTTTCATAGGATTTCCTTGTGAAAAGTGATGATTTTGGGCAATTTTGACATCCAAAATTTGATGTGAGTACATATTTTTGATCTACACACTAAGAGGCACCTCTGGTAGAAACAGAACTAAAATCTGAGCAAAAGACTTCATACGCATTGAAGTCTTAGAGGCCAGATATGGGGTCAAAAGTTGCAACTAAGTGTACCCTTGTGATCTATAGCATTCATGCCAAATTTCATCAAATTTGGATCAATTTTGGGCTTGCAAAGACCATAAGACGCATCTCGACAAGTGTATGCTTGTATTGGCTATAGCTTGCACAAAAAGTGTCAAAATTCAATTTTGAAACTTGTTGTGAGTGCCTGTGTAGTGCCAAAACCTCTGGAGTAAAATTCACTTCATTCTAATCAGTTATACTTCATACGCGTATGAAGTCTAAGGGACACTTTTAGAGACCAAAATTGAAATATGAGCTTACCAAGGTGTTAAGAACCACAAGACAAGCTCACAGACCAAATTTGTCCAATTCTGAGCACATAGACTTTATACGCGTATGAAGTCTCAAAGCTAGATCTGAAAATCAAATTTCACTTTTGAACACATAGGGGGTTTGGAAATGATGTGTGAAGCTTGGTTGCAAAATTTCAACTCATTTGGACACATATGTA
This sequence comes from Adiantum capillus-veneris, assembly GCF_014529385.1. Classification (NCBI taxonomy): domain Eukaryota; kingdom Viridiplantae; phylum Streptophyta; class Polypodiopsida; order Polypodiales; family Pteridaceae; genus Adiantum; species Adiantum capillus-veneris. The sequence goes on along the minus strand of NC_140936.1, from coordinate 82,824,830 downwards.
CAGAGATTTTTGCAGATACAAGAAGGTAAAGATGACAAAGTGGTGATTTTGAGCAATTTTGACATTCAAAATTTGTTGTAATTACATATTCTTGTTGTATGCATCAAGGAGTATCTTGGGTTAGAAATCTAAATGAATTCTGAGCCAAAAGACTGCATAAGTGTACGAAGTCTTATAGGCCAGATCTCGGTCAAATCAGACATTTGAGTATATCTCAGTGTCTTAGAGCATAAAAGAAGTCCCTAGCCAAATTTCATTGAATTTGGAGCTCATTTGGGATTGCAAAGAGCAAAAGGACAGAAAATTACAGATTCAGGCTTGTATTGGTCTTAACTTGCTCAAAAAATGTCCAAATTGAATTCTGAAACTTGCTGAGAGTTTCTTGAGTGATAAGAAATCAGTGGAACAAAAGTCACCTCATTCTGCCACAAAAGACCTTATACGCGTTGTCAGGAGTTTTTTGGAGCAATGGATTGCATATATGTACATACACATGCATGGTGCATCAAATAAAGGATTGCCCATTCTTCAAAGCCAGGCGGTTACGTGGGGCCCACGTGTGTACAGGTGGGACAACATGTACATAGTGCATCCATTTTCACTATCACCAGTACCAGTGTGTTTTTTCTATAATAATGAGAAGTTGGTAGCGCATAAAACTTCTCGAGGAAGCTATTCGCGGGCCGACGACATGAGATAAGCAGGTGCGTCAGAGGGAATGGGGTCAATACTTGCATGTGGACGAGTACGGACATGACATGGGTGTTTTCTTGTGCTAATTATGCAGAAAGGTCATCGTGAGGACCATAGTTTGGGGCCAATTCACGTGGTTGCAGGATGCATTATTGGAAAAAGCTGAGTGCCAGGTGTGCGGATGATGCAAAAGGGTGACAACTATGCACTACGAGGTCAATTTTTGGCATGTTCGGTGTCCGTTTGAGGTCAACTAAAAGGCCAAAGGTACCCAAGTAATAAAGCTAAGTGTGGGAACTGAAAAACCTGAGAGAAGACCAGAAAACGAGTGGAGAGAAGAAGAGGAATAGCCGCAATTGTGTTTTTGCTTTTTTTGGAGCCTGTTTTGGCCATAAACTGCTCATCCGAGGTCAGATTTGAGCACTTTGACATTGTAGATTGGAGTTTTGGGCCGTTCTGGACGTGATGGTGCTGTCCATTTTGCCAAATTCCTCACTATTTTTTTGTTTTTTTGACTGTGTAAGTTTCTCCTATGAGCGAAGCTTCTGCTTCAATTTGTGATTGTATCTGGCATATTTTACGTATATTGTGTGAGCTATTTGCCCCATTGGTGTTGGCCCAAGCTCAATTGTATCCAAACATCAGAAATTATCCTCTTTTGAGCTGATTTTTTTGGGTGTGTGTGTATCTGTGTGTCTCTATGTGAAGTGGGCAAATGGGTAGTCTCTCTCCTTTTACTCCATCGGTGTGTTCCCTATCTCGGCCAGGTGGGTTGTGTAAGCCAAGTGGTGCCCCATAGTGTGTGTCTATATCATCCAAGAGTGTGTGTTGGGTCATTATAGAGGTGTTCTGTGTGTTTCCATCCCACTCACATTCTTTTGGCGCCCCCACGGAGGATCTTCTTCGAGTACCTTCTGCTTCGAGCTTCGAGATTCAGGATTACAGGCTACAGGTTATAGGTTACAGGTTACATGGACAGGTACATGTACAGGTGATTCACACACGTACAAGTAGCTGGAGTACAGTGATATACTAGCAGTGGAGTCACTTGCAGTTGTCATGGGTGTGCATCATTTGATGCCTGTTTGACCGCATTGTCTGTTGGTATTGTACGTTACTTGTGGAAACTGCCATTGTACGCCTTTGTGGAGCCATACTTGGTTGCATTTGGCAGTCCCAGCCATTTCTGAGACTTGGTCTGGAAGATAGTCATTTCTAAGACTTGACTATACGAGATTTGCATAAGCCTTCGTGTGAGGGTCGATAGCGTGAGGTTTTATTGAGCTGGGGGATTCTCAAATGTGGAGATCCTTTCGGTGATACAGGTAGCTGGAGCACCCTTTTCGCGACCTCGCCATAGCCTATGTACTAGTGATTCCTACTTGATGCTCGGGTTCTATTGTTGGCAGTTTATGCATACATATACAGTCTATATTTTGGGTTCACACTGCTCTCCTTCTGGGGAAACTCTGCCAAAATTTTTCAAAGTTGTGATGGTTGGTTTTTTGGTCTTTTGAGCCATTTATGCTGTTATGCTGCTGAAATTTTGGCAAAATCAAAGGATAAGTCAGGTGTGCCTTCTTGGGAGCTTCATGGTTGGCTTTAATGGATGATCAAAATGGCCCTCAATTCACTCCTTTTCATTTAACTTAAAGAATCCAGATAAATGTTCATATGTTCAGGAAGATTTTTTTCCAGCAGTGCATAGTCTTTATGTTCGGTCCAATAAGATTAAGAGAGATATTGGAATGTCCTTTGCCTGTTGTAATTCCGATGATCAACTATGAAAACTCATTTGATGTGCATGTGTTTGTCCTTATCTAAAGACAAGCTCCATTGAAGTTTCTGGGGATTGAGTCAGTCAAAAGTTTTGGGTTCTTGCACGTGAGTTCGAAGGGGTTCTCAAAGCATCGTAGCTTGGGTAGTCATGCCTTTCTATTATCCGGAATTTTCATGGAAGAAGTGATAAAGATGTGGAAGACTATTTGGAAAAGATGGAGGTTGCCTGTATGAGCAACCAAATTCATGACCCGGCGCAGATGTTACATCTTCTCCAAATTTGTTTGAAGAGTGATGCACAAGTTTGGTCCGAAGCATTTTAAGAGGAGTTGCGTGCAGCAGATCCACCTGTAAGATTGAGTTGGGACAATCTAAGGCATGGATTAGAAGTGGATGTAGACGGCTCGATAATCACCATGTGGGAACGTGTTCTTAGAAGATGGGCAGCGAATTACTTAGTAATTACTAGAGTAATTACTACAGTAAACCCGAAGTGTATAAATAGGGCCCATTACATTATTATCGGGTTGGCAATTGTTATCACTTGTATTAGCGCTTTGGGCTATAATTGTACTTGAGCATCAGTGGCAGTATTGCCGGCTGTACTTTCCCTCTGTAATCATATTCGCTGTAATCTTGATCTATAATCTCAATCATGTCATATATTTTAGTGATAATTACTTCTCATCCAGTCTTCTGAATCTGAATCTGAATCTGAACCTTATTCCAATCTATAAGTCTGATTCTTATTTCAGTATCCACATTTCAGTCTAGTCTCTGATATTTGTCCAGTCTGCTACCTGAAATCTTCCCACACTAGTAGCTGAAATCCTTCAACACTGGAATTAGCTATCTCAAGAGATCAGCTCCAATTCCATTTTGGCGATCACGGTGGCTCGATCGTTGACTAAAAGACTATTCTCCCAGTTGAAGTTTTCAGCAATGGCACCAAAATCCAATCGTGACCGGAAATCTACCATTCGTGTGGACCCCATTACTGAGGAGTCAGGAAGAGAGTCTGACCCCAAGCAAGAGAAAATGATTAAAACTGAGGCTCAAGAGGAGCATAGTCAGGCTGATGAGGCGCAGGACTCACAACACTCCAGTCATTCTCGACGCCGACGAGCAGAACGGGAAGCACGAAAGGCAAAGAGCTCCAAGAGTTCTCAGTCTTGCCAGAGAGATGAGCATATCAAGGGCAGAAAGGGAAGTCACCGTACTTCTAGCAGACAAAATAGAGAAGATACTGATACTGAGACAGATACAGAGATTGATTGGGATGCTGACACTGACAATTGCAAGAAGGCTCCCAAGCGTCATTCTGAAGCCAAGAAGAGAAGTGGTGGGATCAGCAATAATCGAAATGATTACACAGCTTCCCTGAAGATTTCCTTTCCCATATTCAAAGGAGGGAAAAAGGATGATCCAGATGTTCACATACAAGCTTTCGAGCAGTATGCTGAACTAAAAAACATTGATGAAGATGATTGGGGGGAATATTTTCCACAAACCTTGAAGGAGGCAGCGAGGAAATGGTATTACATGATTACCCTGCATGCCAGCTGAGATCATATAACAAATTACTTAAGGCCTTCATCTTGGAATATTCTGACAATCGAGGGGACGAGGATATTCTCTGTGAATTGGATCACATCAAACAGAGGAATTTGTCAGTCCGCAGCTATGTAGAAAAGATAAAAGAACTGACTAGGCAGTTGCAAGAACCGCCATCTGAGAAGAAATTGCGGGCATGTTTTCTGAATGGATTCAGAAGCAAGAAGCTTAGGGAACAAGAAGTACCACCCCCTACAAAAAAATTCAATGACCTAGTCCAAAGAGCATTAAAGTTGGAACAACAGGCTAAGAAAGAGAAGAGCCACAAGAAGCGAAGGACCAGTAGCAGTATCTCGGCTACTGAAGCTTCTGATTCCAGTGCAACGTCCAGTAGCTCCAAGAGCAGCTCCAATGAACGAACAAAGGAGAAATCAAAGAAGGGATCATGGACCAAGAAGATTGAAGAAATGGCTAGGCAGATTGCAGAAATTAGCCACACAAGACAACCGGTCCGAAAGATGGAGACTTGGTGTTCAAGATGTAAATCCAAGGACCACATCTCCACTGAATGTCCACAATGTACCTACTGCAAGGCCTTTGGTCACCTATGGAATAATTGTGGCATCAGAATTCACCATTTTAAGAAAAGAAAGGATCTATCAGTGGTTGCCTACACTGAACCAGTGAAGGTAGAACCAATCATAGTAGCTCAAGAGGAAAGACCAGGTACCAATGGTACTGGTCAAGGACGTAGCAGATACCAACCAGGAATGGGCAGAGGAAGAGGAAGAGGCAACTTCCAGACCAGGAGCATGAATTGCTATACTTGTGGGAAGTATGGTCATTTTGCAGCCTAATGTCCAGATGCACCGGTAACGACTACTACTGAGGCTAAGGCACCATAGCCAGTCCCAGCCAGGGTGGTTACCAGGAGCAAGGGAGTAATCATTGAAGAAATTCCAGACATTTCAGAAGTACCAGTCAATCCTAAGAGCAACAAGTGGGCTCAACAAAGGGGAGTTTGGAAGGCCAAAGGTAAAGAAAAGGTGGTAGATGAGTGGCAAGAGCAGCGAGAACTAGTAGCTAAAATCACAGAGGATTTAGCTAAGAAGCTGCCAGAGCAGCCAGAAAGTTCCAAAGCTAGAGTCATTCAGAAGGTACCATCCCAATCGACTGATAAAGATCAGTCAGTACCGGCCATGACAGAGACCATGCTGGCTATAGTACATGGACTAGCTAATGAAATGGGAGTGGATGGAAAGAGTAGAAGTACTGCTAAAGAAGAATGGAAATGTGAAGACACCAGTTCTTCAAGCTCTGACAATCAGTCTGACCAAGAGCGAGAGGAAATTCATGTGAAAATTTGTGATAGAATCCAGAAGCTGACTGTAGAGCTGGAGGATATAAGAAAGACCTTGCCTGAGGTGGCCAACTTTATCAGACAACGTAGGAAGACCGAGGTAGAGGCCAGAACAGTGGACTTGACGGCTATCGGGGATGATGAAGTTCGACTTATTCAGGTAGACTACAAGGTTAGGAAGTAGTGGGAACCTCTCTCAAGCGTCATATTGGATGGAGGAGCATGAGTCAACATAATGGGAGCCCATCTTCAGCAAAGAATGGGTATCACTAACATGAAACCAACACCATTCAAAGTAAGAATGGCAGATTATCGAGTGGTACAAGCGACGGGTATGATTGAAAACATGCAGATAAGAGTTGGGAGGAAGAAATTCAAAACCAATTTCCTAGTCTTGGATGTGCAGGGAGCATATGGAATGCTACTAGGCCACCCATGGTTAAGAACAACACATGCTGTTCATGACTACGCAAACCAAACTTTGACCATAGAAGGGGCCAGTGGTGGCAGAATCAAAATCCAGACCAACAACACCAGGAGCTGGAAAAAGGAACTGAGGCCGAAGGAGTTGTGTCAGAAATACAGAGCCAAGAAAATTGAGCGAATGCTAGCAGCTATGAACATATTTCCTTTGGCAGAAATCGATTTGAATGCAGTCCTGCTGAACAAAGAGCAAGCTGACAAGTAGAAGAGACAATTCCCTGATCAGTTTACTGAAGTCAATGCAGGGGAAAGAACAGTTCAGCTAACCGGAAGAATAGAGGAAATAGCTGATACTGGTATAATGGAAGAACCAGTATGTTCTGAAGAGTACCCACTGGATCAGAATAATGATTCAGAAATGAATGGAACTTCTTGGGACTACGCTGAAGAATCGACCAAACGAAAAGGAGTCGGACCAAACTGGCTGCTTCCAGACAATCAGGAAGTAGAGGAGTGGAACCTGGGATCAGAGGAAAATCCCAGAATGATCAAAGTCAACAAGCACCTCAAACCGGCAATGAAGGAAACGACACGGAAAATGTTCCAGAACTATAAAGATGTGTTTGCCTGGGAACATACATATTTGAAGGGAGTAGATCCTGAAGTCTGTCAGCACCGAATACCACTGAAACCGGATGCTAGGCCAGTAAGATTGCAAAGATATCGGATGAACCCCAACTATGCAAAGAAGGTCAAGGAGGAGATTGATAATCTTCTCAAGGCTGGGTTCATTACGGAAGTAGCAAGCAGTGATTGGTTATTTCCCATAGTCGTCGTTCCTAAGAAGAATGGGAAATTAAGAGTTTGTGTTGACTATAGGAAACTAAATGCCCAGACTATTAAGGATCCATTTCCCTTACCTTTTACTGATATGTTGCTTGATGAGATCGCAGGATATGAGATGTATAGCTTCATGGATGGTTATAGCGGCTATAACCAATTACAGATCGCTCTTGAAGATAGGGCCAAGACCACTTTCATCACTGAGTGGGGAGCATTCATGTATCTGGTGCCCGGGGGATTCACCATGGAAAACTTACCGCACCATGTAAGTGCAGGGGAGGGGGGTTTTTTTACAAGTTACATAAGTGTATAAGTTAGGGGTAGGCCTCTAGTAATTTATCTCCCAAGCTTTAAAATAAGGGAAGGGGTATCATATTTGTGTGTGTGTGTGTGTGGGGGGGGGGGGGGGGGGGGGGGGAGTGAGAAAAGGGAAACATGAGAGGAAGTTTTTTTGTTTCAAAATCATGGCTTCCCAAAAGATTCTTCCCTTGAACTTGTGAGTCAATAGCTACAATGATACATGCAAGAACTAACACTGCTTTGTATATAGTCCATTTGTTGAGTTTGTATAGATGCAAATTTACATGAACGTAGCAAAACTTTATAACCATGGTTTTTGAGTAATTTAGATGGGTCAAAATTGGACACGAATTGGACGAGTAGGTAGAGTGCAGGCTGATCGCGCACATAGTTTCAAAGTCAAACTAAGACACATTGAGGGTACATCTAGTTATCAATAGAAGTGGCTCCTTAGTATGTTGCCAGTCACTATGCTACATGTTCTTTGACTAGTTTTACTCATTTAGATCATGTAAGACTTAAATTTTATATGTAAGATAGGGGTATGATAGTTTTTGGCATGGATTGTCGTATAAGCGTAGAAAGGGGGGTCATATTCCCTAATATGAGTTGTATATAGGGGTTTTATCAAAGTTTTCTGCTCACAGGTGGCGTTCCATTTTGTATATAGAGTGAATCCCCCGAGATCTGGTGATGCCTTTTGGCCTGTGCAATGCACCAGCTACTTTTCAGTGGTGTATGATGGAGATGTTTAATGAATTTCTTCATCGGTTCCTCGCCATTTTCATGGATGACTTCACTGTCTATTCAGATGAGGAACATCACCTTCTATTCCTAGAGATGGTTTTTAAACGCTGTCAGGAGAAGAGGATTTGTTTGAATCCATTCAAATCTGTATTTTTGGTCTGGAAGGGATAGCTACTGGGACATGTGGTTTCCTGCAATGGAATAGAGATGGCCAATGACAAAATACAGTTTGTCCAGCAAGCTAAAACACCCAGAACTGCTTCAGAGTTGAGTTCTTTCTTGGGTTATGTGAATTTCTATAGAAGAGTTGTACACAAGTTTGCTTCTCAAGCAGTACCACTATATGAGCTTACAAAGAAGACCAGTAAGTTCAACTGGACTGCTGAGTGTGAGGAGAGTTTTCAAAATTTGAAAAAAGCCATTACTAGTAAACCAGTCCTTAGGCAGCCGAATTGGGAATTTATTTTTCATGTACATGTAGATGCTTCAGGATTGGCAATGGGGGCAATATTAGCTCCGCCAGATGGCAGAACAGACTATCCGGTCTATTTTGCTAGTCGTAGATTCAGTCAGGCTGAACAAGGCTATACGACTACTGAAAGAGAAGCCCTCGGAATGGTTTTTAGCGCTACGAAATTCAGGCATTACCTATTGGGGAAGTTATTCCATTTTTATGTGGATCATCAAGCTCTTCTGTTTCTGATTAACAAAGTTATTATTCAAGGAAGGCTGATAAGATGGATGATGTTCCTTATGGAATTTGAATTCAGAATTTTCCATAAGCCTGGCCGAAACCATTGTGGAGCTGACTTTCTTTCCAGAAGTACGGAGGGATATTCAGAATCACCTCTGAGAGATGAGCCTGTGGATGCTGATTTATTTCAGTTAGAAGCAGAAGAATCAGTGGATCCTGAGTGGTATGATATTTATCAATTCCTTTCCCAAGGTGCCTTTCCAGAGGATTGGAAACAGAATCAAAAGAAAGCTCTGATCATAAAAAGCCAGAAATTTACCATCATCGGAGGAGTACTTTATCGACTAGGTGTGGATGGTATACTTCGACGATGTGTCCCTATGGAAGGAAGAATGCAAGTGATTTCAGAAGCGCATAATGGTGAGTCTGGTGGACACTTTTCCAACGAAGTGACCTACAAGAAGATTCTGCAAGCAGGTCTGTGGTGCCAAACACTGATTGTTGATGTCAGAAGTTTTTGTAAAACTTGTGAAATATGCCAAAGAATGGGCCGACCAACAGCTGCAGACATGACTCCCTTAATGCCAATACAACCATTGGCAATATTCATGAAATGGGGACTGGATTTTATGGGACCTTTTAAGAAGGTGACTCCCAAGAAGAACAAGTACATCGTGATGGCTACTTATTATGTTACCAAGTGGGTTGAAGCTAAGGCTCTTCCTGACAACACAGCCAAGTCAACTGCAAGGTTTCTGTTTGAGAATATTGTCTGCCGATATGGATGTCCAGTAGAAATTGTGACCGATCAAGGAACACATTTTATCAATGATACTATGGAAATCCTATTGGATATGCTTTCAATCAAGCATCGAAAATCTACTCCTTACTATCCTAGATGCAATGGACAAGCTAAAAGTAGCAACAAGACAATAAAGACTATTCTCACTAAGGTGGTGCAAAAGAAACCAGACCAGTGGGATTTGAAGCTTCAGACTGCTCTATGGGCTTATAGGACAGCTTATAAGGTAACTACTGGAATGACACCATTCAGCATGGTGTATGGTACTGAAGCTATGGTTCCTATGGAGTTTGTAATCCCCAGTCTAAGAATGGCTGTGAAGTATGGATTAGACTTCAACCATAATCTTAAGAAAAGGTTGGATGAACTGATGCAGTTAGATGAACTCAGGAAAAGGGCTATATTGGAACAAGAAATTGTTCAACAACGAAGGAAGCACTGGAATGATCATCGAATTAAAGTTCGAGAATTCCAGAAAGGAGACTTAGTGCTTCTATATCAATCTAGATTGGGTCCAAAGAAGCCAAATTTGAAGATTGCCTGGGCAGGACCTTTTGAGGTCGATTGGGTCTTCTCCAATGGCACAGTTAGATTGAAATATTTATCTAGACTGATGTTGCCGGGAGTGTATAATGGAGCAAAGATCAATCTCTATTATTCAGAGACCATAGAAACTGAGTTAGAACAAGGAACTAAGGAACTGGAGGTTGTTGATCAAGAGATACCGGAATCAGATATTTTTGGACTTTTTCATGTGCAACCAGTTCCAGTTTCAGAACCAGTACCAGAAGGACTAGATCAGTCGAATCTTAGAATCAGTACCAGTATGGTCGCACCAGACTAGGAATCAGTTCAGTACCAGTATGGACACACTTTCCAAATTTTAAGCGCCCAACGGTCAAATGGCATGCTAGTGGTAATTATTACAAGGATGGGTCGCAGTCTTGTCCAATGCATGTCTGCCACGACAGCAACAACGACACACACAAGTCTAGGAGCGGTGAGTGTTGGAGATTTTATGGCGCGAACACGTATAACAGTTAGCAGAGTTAGCATTTTTCCCCATAAATCTCCTGCGCGACTCTTTCCTCCTGTCAACCATTCGCCATCGCCGAGCTCCAAGGTTTCTTCACTACAGTCACAAACTTTGACCTTTGATGAGACAGCTGACTGTCAGACAGTCTTACCAGCGTCACCAAGAAACGGTTTTGACACAAGTAAGTCATCTTCTCCTTCGCCTGTTTCATCGTCATCGACCTCACAATGTATGGGTAGAAGGAAACGCTCCGAGAAGATGCAGGAAACTCTTGAGGAAACCCAGGCTATAGTTGCTGAGGCAAAGGCAAGCCTTCCCGTTGTTCCATACAGTAAAATCCAACGATATGTATTTACTGATCACGCAATGACTCTGCTACAACTCTGGGATCTGCGAGTTGTGTTGCAAGCTACAAGGATTGCTTTTGATTCAGATATCATCAAGCAAGTTCTTGACTCCTTTGATGTTGAAACTAGCAGTGCTATGGTAAATAGTAGGAAGGTGTCAGTGACACCAGAAGCCATTGCATTTGCATTTTGGATGCCTAATGAGCCCAAACCGTCTGTGGCAACTGCGCAGCAAATAAGTATCGCTTTGAAGGAGGATGAAATGGCTAGAAAGAAGCGTAAGGCAAGTGCTCAAGGAGTTCCAGTAGCAGGACTGGAATCCTCCGCTGCTTACAGGTTTGTAGCTGAAGCAGTCATTCTTAAGAATAACCCAACGTATGTGTCAGAAAAATTGTTTGCTATGCTGTTGGCCAAGATATTGGATCCACAAGTCCATATCAACCTTTGTCAAATACTCTCGCATAATGTACTCCAATAGACTGCAAAGCTGAAATCTCAAATTGTTTTCAAGGCATGGTATGTCTGGCAATTCCTGTATTGGGCTACTGCTGCAGATGTTAATGAGCAGGTAAAACAGGCTTGGAGTGAGCAGCTCATTTCTGAACCAAAGAAAATTGAACTGTCCTCAGACGACGAGGAAACTGACAGTCAAATGATTTACACTGACCTGAAAAGGAAAGCCACTGCAGAAGAAGCTGGCAGTTCAAAGAAGCCAAGAATTACACTGACAAAAAGCAGTGAGTTTTTGAAGCAAATAGAAAGCCAAGTTAAGGCAGTAAGCACTGAGAAAGCTAAGATGAGTAAAACTGAGCAGAAATCTGCTCAGAAGACTGTGCCTGATCAGCTAGCTGTCAAAAATACAGTTGCTACTGGATCTGGGAAAGATCATGTCAAGCCAATCACTGTTGAGAAGATACCAGACCAGTCAGGGGACAAAGGCAAGAGTCAACTGGACAAAGGGAAAGGTCCAGCGTTCTCAACTTTGTCTGGTGGAATTCCTGCCATTATTGGAAATCCTCTACAACTGGTAAAATAGGATAAGTTGCAGCAAATGCAAACTTAGAAATTGAGAGGGCATCTTTTGCTCAGCAAAGCCGATTATGCAACTTTACCCTACGTGGCTCCAGTGGCAATATATGAACCTATTGATTCTGATCCAACCACGGTCAATGACTGATGTTCAGTATTGATATAGTCTTCTTGGAATACCATTGTCAGTTGTATGGGACAATTGGTGGAGGTTGCTGGATTAGAAGACGAAGTCAAAAAGCTTATAGCTGACTCAACAGAAGCACAACATCAGATTGAAATGCTCCAGAAAGCCTAGGAAGTGCAGAACATACAACACAGGGTACTGGAAGCTCAATCAAAAAGGACTCAGGAGTTGTTGAACAAAAAGTTAGCTAAGGCTGAGTCTGAAATTATGATCATCAAAAGTCAAAGGAATGAAGCACTGAGAGCTGTCGAGCGAGCTGAAACGATGCTCAGGATGAAGCGGGCGGAATTCAGAAAGCTGCTATTGCACCATATAGCTCTGAAGCATTCACTGACTGACAGATACATCTACAATAGCTTGTCTGAAATTTTAAACCCTTCAGGAAATGCTGTTTTTGACTTAGAAAATTTAAATTCCTTGATGGAAAGTATGCAGAGCGATTTGTAGGACAAGGTGGATGAGTTCAATAATGCTCTGATGAACCAAGCTATAATGGATTATATTGAGCAACAGACTTCCCCGGATGAGGATGGAGAAGATGAAGAAAATGAAGCTGATCAGGAGGAGGATGATCAAGAAACTGGGCATACAAAGGATAATGATGATGCCCCACCACCATCTCCATCTCCAGGACCTGGTACTGGTGGGACAGGGCCAGATGAAGAAGGCCAATCACAGCTAGACCAGCTAGACCAAAATGAGGGTCAGTGGGAAGGACAGGATAAAGAGCACCAGTCGGGCAATCAATAGACTGAAGAGAAGCAGCCCAGTAACACTGGGAATCAGCCAACTGATCTGTCCCATCACAGCAGATAGGCTAAAGGGAAAATGAAAGTTCAGGATGAGGGACCAGTGGTGGCTGATCATCAGCATTCACTGCAGCTCATTACTTTGAATAAGCAACTGAGACATCAACAAGCCTCCATCACCAGACAATATTTGGAGGATGATGCTCTCTGGACTGACTTGGAAAGATTTCAAAGACTATATGTGGGAGCCAGGGAAATGGTAGAACATTGGAAATCAGCTTCTTTCCATGATAAAGAAGCTTGTAGACTACCTGCGCATCCCAGTACAGTCCAGCTGTTGGAAAGAGTTCCGGAATGGATGCTCAATGCTGATGAGAAAGTGGCAAACCCGCACTGGCAAAGGCAGTCTACTGCAGATTGTCGATCCTTAGCTCTAGAACTGGAACTTCTGCTGGGTAACAAACCAACTTACCGCTGCATGAAGGATGTCAGGGTACAACTCAAGGAAGTTCTAGTACAAATGCAAGCTGCCAGAGGTGTTTTGGATCAGAGAGTCAAAGGCATTCTTGAGGACCAGAAAGCCACTAGTAGAGGACCTCAAACGCGAATGTCAGTAGGAGCACATGCACCTGCTCTCCGAACCCTGTTCCAGCTAGTGAGAATCACCAGAAAGATGATGCAGCAGGAGAACCAGGTTGTTCTCAATTTCTTGGAATTTGTGCCTGATTCCCCAGTTCTCTTGTATGTTGTTCCAGCAAGAGAAACTAAGCTGCCAAGATTCTTTCCAGCGCTGTATCTACTCACATATTTCAAAATAATTGATGAGCTCCAGGATTGGTATGAGCGATCAACTGTGGAATGGAAGACTTGGCAGACATTGCTCAATGATGCTCTCCAAATCAATGACATTCAGGCAATGAAAGAGGAGTTGCATAGGATTTAGCTGTGTATGGGCCAGTGGAAGATTCAAGTCAGAGGATTGACCAGGATTACTAATCAGTTGCTACAACTCACGGTTGAATCTTCCAAATTGCCTGAAAAAGACATTGCAGCAAAGCCGGGTCTGGCACCGCAGTACAGGGAGATGGCTGAGATTCTTTTCGAAGCTCGCGTCAAAACAAATTAGCCTCTTCCAGAAGGATGGATCCATACTGCTTCGCATTGTCATAAGCTGGCCAGAACCAGATTGAGCAAGGACAGGCGTACACTCTATGATCTTGACACCAAAACCTATCATTCTCTCACGCCTTATGAGGTAGAGATGACCACAGAATGGCGGGATCAGCTTGAGCAGGAGGCCATTTACCGACTGATTCAGAAGGAGAATGCTGGTGCTGGGACTTCTCAGGAACCATCTCGGTCAAAGAGCAAAGGCAAAAGGAAGACGGTCCAATGGAAGGATATTGGGTAGTTCCATCTCAAAATTCAGTGGCGATTTTTCTTCTCAGCAAGCAGGGAGAGATGACAGCTCTACCTTGGCCTGATGACAACTCCACCTTGACCTGGTGAGAGCTCCACCTTGGCCTTTTCCGTTGCCTCCCACAATCCTTGGTCCTTCTTGAACTCCTACTCGTAATCTTTGAATGGCCATTCCCTATGTGGTCAAGTTGGCATCCCAACATCAGAACCAGACGATGGATTTTTCAGTCTCACATCACAATCAGACAGGGGATTTTTTCAAAATTTTTGGAATCTTGCCAAAATTCAAGAAAGAAGGGAAGGATGTAGACGGCTGGATAATCACCATGTGGGAACGTGTTCTTAGAAGATGGGCAACGAATTCCTTAGTAATTACTACAGTAAACCCGAAGTGTATAAATAGGGCCCATTACATTATTATCGGGTTGGCAATTGTTATCACTTGTATTAGCGCTTTGGGCTATAATTGTACTTGAGCATCAGTGGCAGTATTGCTGGCTGTACTTTCCCTCTGTAATCATATTCGCTGTAATCTTGATCTGTAATCTCAATCATGTCATATATTTCATTGATACTTACTTCTCGTCTAGTCTTCTGAATCTGAATCTGAATCTGAACCTTATTCCAATCTATAAGTCTGATTCTTATTTCAGTATCCACATTTCAGTCTAGTCTCTGGTTTCTGTCCAGTCTGCTGTCTGAAATCTTCCCACACTAGTAGCTGAAATCCTTCAACACTGGAATTAGCTGTCTCAAGAGATCAACTCCAATTCCAGTGGATTTTGTGGAGACAGAAGACCCTGACAAATTGTGGCAAGAAGTACAGGCTTTAGTGCAAAAGGAAGGTGAGCCAGTAGATGCGTACATACGTAAGTTTTCATTGGCATGGGAGCGGATGTGCAAGGCCTTAGCACCACAAGTACCCCCACCTGATATGATGAAGAAGGACAAGTTCTTGGCTGGTCTTTGGGAGAATATACGTTGGAGAGTGGAGATAAAGAAGCCTAGGACATATGAAGATGCATTGGAGGTGGCAAGGAACAAAGAGTGGAAGCTAAGAAAAATGAGCCAGCTAGGGGTGGAGTCTTTACCCATGAGGTCTGAATTTCAGCCTATGGATTCTTTGCAAGGTCGCATGCCAGGGGTTCATCATGAACCAGTGGTTTCCGTTACTCCTCAGGTTATTCCAACAATGGTCACTACAACAGTGCAAGATGATGGGCTAAGGCAAGATATGAGGCAAGTGGTATATTTAATGAAGAATCTCAGCCTAAACATGCTAGGTCAAGTGGGAAATAATTGAGGTCGAGGGAGGTTTGCAAATCAGCTAGGAGGTGAAGAAAGACTTAGGAATGGTGTTGGACAAAGCAATGGTAGGTTCTGGAGGCAGACGCCCACGTGTTATAATTGTGGAGAGTTGGGCCACATCAGCCCACAATGTGATAAGCCACCAAGGATGGGGGGAGACATGTATCCATTGCCAAGACATGTGCTAACTAGGTCAAATGATTATGGCATCGAAATCAAGGGAGAAGAAGTAACCAGTGGATTAACCCAAGAGGAAAAGGGAAAGACAAAAGTGATAAGTGTAGTCACCTTGGAGAAGGCATCAAAGCTAAAGGATACATTAGTGATGCCTATTGGGAAGAGGACCACAGAGGAAAAGGAAGGAAGAAGTGCCCCAGGTCCTAGCAAGAAGAAGGGAAAGAGCCATGAAGGCGAGGATGTCAAGGCCAAGAGGAAAAGGAGAGCTCGTCGCAAGTTTCATATTTCATATTTTCCACTAGGGGATGGGAAATTAAGCTATGACTTGAAGGAGGATCTGATAAGCATGAAAGACGATGTTACTTTTGGGCAGCTTATAGAGATGGTGCCTAAGCTAAAGAGACAGTGGAAGAGGATGGTTAACCCAATGGACAGAGAGCCACAGAGAGGTTCAGTGAAGGTGTTGGAAATGGATGAGCTACCAGACATTTGTCCAATAGTAGATATGTGGCACAAAAGAAAAAATTTGGGACAAGGTTATGTGGATGGCGGAGCCCAAATATGTGTCATAACACACTCATGCGTTGAGAAGATGGGTCTCACAGTGACTAGGGTGTCAAGCTTCCGGATCATATTGGCAAACCATCAAAAAGTAAAATGTTTGGGTGTTGTAAAGAGCTTAGAAGAGGAGGCGTATGATGTAAAGGCGGTGGTTGATTTTCATGTGATGCCAGTGGGGTTGGGAGCATATCCTATTATACTGGGTAGACCATGGTTACGTGCAGTGGGAGCTGTTTGTAAAGAATGAGGATGCAAGAGAGCTACACAAGACAAGCACAAAGCACACAGAGATGGAAAGCTTCTTCTTCTTCTTCACAAAAAAGAGAGTACAAAATGACTAAGTGCTAAAGCTGAAAAGTAGCACATATGTACATGCGGTCACTAAGTGTGAACTCGCTAGAAGCGTACTAGGCTGGCACTATAAGTGTAGTCCAGCTGTAGAATCACTGGCAGAGATCCTCCGTGTCGGTCACCTAACGCGCCAGTGAGTAAATGCCGTAAGCGGCCAAGACTCGTAGTGGATGCCAGCTCAAGGTGTAGAGCTCGACATCTCAACACTCCCCCTCGAGCTCTGCATGTCGCAGAGTCCAAGCATAGTCCGGAAACGTCGAAGCTTCTCAGCTCCGAGGGCCTTGGTAAAGATATCCGCTATCTGCTCCTCTGTGCTGACGTAGACCAAGTCGATGTCGCCCGCCAACACTCGCTCTCGAACGTAGTGGTAATGGACCTCTATGTGTTTGGTCCTGGCATGGAACACTGGGTTCCTAGCCAACTGCATGCTGCTGAGGTTGTCACAATGGTTGAAAATCTGCTGGTCCACTTGCACTCCCAAGTCCTCAAGTAATGTGCGTAGCCAAGCTACCTCGCACGCCGCAACTGCTGCACCTCTGTACTCGGCCTCTGTGCTCGATAAAGCAACCGTAGGCTGCTTTTTGCTGCTCCAAGTAACAGCAGCACTCCCAAAAGAGAACATGAAGCCACTCGTAGATCTCCTATCAACAATGCTACCTGCCCAATCTGCATCTGTATACCCATACAATGCTAATGGTGCATCTGCTGCATAGAACAATGCGTAGGCAAGAGTACCTTGCACATACCTAAGTGTGCGTCGTACTCCATCCAAATGTGGCTTCCTCGGAAGTTGCATGAACTGACTCTCCAAGCCTACTGTGTAGCTCAAGTCTGGCCTCGTGATAGTCAAGTAGATTAGACTACCCACAATCTTCCTGTACATGTTGACATCCTCAACAACATCACCCTTCTCTGCACTCAGCTTTGCATTCACATCCAAGGGAATAGAAATTGGCTTACAATCAGCCATACCATACTTTGACAACATGTCCAAAGCATACTGTCTCTGTGATAGCCATACACCCTCTGGAGTCCTGATCACTTCAATGCCAAGAAAGTAGCGCAACTCGCCTAAATCTTTCATTTCAAACTCCTGTTTGAGAAGACCCTTCACATGGTCAATCTCCATAGCATTGTCACCAACAATAATAAGGTCATCTACATATATGGTAATGACCACAATCCCCACATCACTCTCACGTACATAGAGTGAATGATCAGCATGAGCTCTCCTAAAACCAATACTGACAAGATACTTGGCAATCCTGTCATACCATGCTCTAGAGCCCTGCTTCAAACCATACAAAGCTTTGAGAAGTCTGCATACATAATCTGGGTAACCTGGATTGACATAACCAGGTGGCTGATCCATATACACTTCCTCTTGCAACTCACCATTCAAGAAGGCATTCTTTACATCCATTTGATGCATAATCCATCCTCTAGATGCAGCCACTGCTATGACAGCTCTCACTGTCGTCATCTTTGCCACTGGAGCAAAGGTATCCTCATAGTCTATGCCATACGTCTGTGCATAACCCTTTGCGACCAGCCTTGCCTTGTGACGCTCAATGTTACCATCAGCCTTATGCTTGGTTTTATACACCCATTTACAACCAATAGCTTTCTTGCCACTTGGCAATGGCACCAACTCCCATGTGTCATTTGCTTCCAATGCAGCCATCTCTTCATTCATTGCATCATCCCAATGCACATTTCCAACTGCATCCTCAAAACATGTGGGCTCCACATCCTGTATCACCTTAGCCATGTAGGCTTGGTGATGCGCTAGATACCCATCATAAGTCAATTTCTGAACTGGATTTCTGACTCTATTAGATCTGCGCGGTCCTGGGTCACTCCTTTGCCCTCTAGCATCTTCTTGTACTTTCCTTACACCAGGTGTCCTGACAGCCGGAATTCCAAATTCCTCATCAAGACTTTGTTCAGAACCATCTGAATCCATGTCTACATGTGAAAAACCTGATGATGCATCAACCATAAAGGGAGGTTCATCAACCTTTTCCTTTCCTTTTCGTGATACATTCCCTGTACCTGTTGGTGGAGTAACCTGCGTACGTAGTCTACCATTCCATGGTTTCTCAACAGAGCCACGAGAAGAGGACTCTTGTGGTCCACTCAAAACCTGTGACTGTGGCCTCACATTTTGTACAACCACATCATCTTTTACATCAGCCCCAATAGTGCCATGTGCATTACTGTACCAGCTGCTCATCTCATCAAAGACTACATCTCTGCTCACTCGTAATTCTCGTGTAGTAGGATTGTAGCACCTGTACCCCTTTTGTTCAAGGGAATATCCCACAAGAATACATTTCTCTGCTTTAGGATCCAATTTCCTACGCAACTCATCTGGTACATGCACGTAAGCTATGCAGCCAAACACTTTCAAGTGTGCCAAATCAGGCTTTGTACCTGTAAACTTTTCCTCAGGTGTTACATTATGCACCGTAGCTGTAGGTGTCCTGTTCATAATGTACACAGCTGTATTTACAGCTTCAGCCCAGAAATGATGAGGCATGTTCTTCTCATTCATCAATGCACGTGCAACCTCTGCAATGTGCCTGTTTTTCCTTTCTGCGACCCCATTCTGCTGTGGAGTATATCTGCATGTAAACTGCCTGTGTATACCATGCATTCGCAGAAAATCTGAAAAATCATTGGAGAAGTACTCTCCCCCTCCATCTGACCTCAATGTCTTGATTTGCATATCTGTCTCCTTCTCAATCATGACTTTGAAGTCTTGAAAGTGACCAAACACTTCACTTTTGTTACGCATGAAGTAGACCCATACTTTCCTTGTATGGTCATCAATGAAAGAGACATAATACCTGCAACCATGTATACTTGAAGTATCGGTTGGACCCCAAACATCTGTGTGCACCACCTCAAGTGGCTTTTTACATACATTGCGCTCATGTGGAAATGAGCCCTTTGACTGTTTTCCAAACTGGCATGCTGCACACACTTTATGCATACCATCCACCTTGAATTTGGACAAACCTTTTACGATCTATTTTGATTGCATGCTGCGCAATCTCTGCTCATTGACATGGCCAATGCGTTTGTGCCAAATGTCAACATCAGCCACAACACCTGTGCCCTGTGAAAATAATGCAGCTTTTACCTCAGGCATGTCTACATTCAGCGTAAACATTCTGCCCACACATTTGCCCTCTGTGATCAGCTTACAGCCATTCTGGAAATCTTCTACATAACAGCCATTTGGATTGAAGCGAACCTGCAAACCCTGCTCAACCATTTGTCCAACAGAAACAAGATTCTTTGTAATGTTTGGGACATGAAGTACATCTGCTAAGTACTTTGATTTCCCACTCTTCGTATTTAGAGGTATGTCCCCTACATGAGCAATGGGGTGAGCTGTGTCATCTCCTGTCTGCACATAGCCTGACACATCTGGTTTGCGCATATCTCTAAACCACTCTCCACGAGACGTCATGTGATTAGAGGCACCTGAATCCACATACCAAACATCATCTTGGGTGGAATTCTCTGTAGTCATTGTATTCATTACATGTTGCATAACAAACATGCGCTCGTTTTTGCTATCATCTGCATCTCTGCTAGTAGATGCATAGTTGCCCTGTTCTCTCTTTCTACTTGCTTTTCCCTTTGGACAGTCACGTGACATGTGACCTCTTTCACCACAAGTCCAACATTCTCTACTATCTGGAGTATGTTGCTGCCTGCTTGATCCTGCACCACGACCTCTTTGACTCCCCCTGCCTTGAGACTGGTTTCCCCTGCCACCTGTATTGTTTTGATTTGATTGACCTTCCAGAAATTGGCCCCTGCAACCCCTTGGGCCTTGACCACGACCTCTACCTCTACCTCTGTTGGAGTTAGAATAGAAGGCCTGTTCAGAATTATTTCTGCCATGAGAAGAAGATGTGTCAAGGTTCTTCTCCTCAAGAATAAGCATAGAAATCAAATCTTGGAACACGGGGATGTCGTCTCTTGTATTCATGGAAGACCTAAAATGTACATACTCATCTCCTAGACCATCCAAGCATGCACGGACAATGTCATCGTCTTCCACTGAGACTTTAATAGATCCAAGAGCCTCAATGATACTCTTGATCTTCAAAGCATAATCATTGATGGAGAGGTTGTTCCTCTTAACCTGATTTAGCTCCGACTTTAGTTGAAGCTTCCTGGCCTTGGTGTTCACCTCGAACACTCTGCCTAAGTTTTTCCATGCAATGGCGGGGGTTTCAGCATCCTGTAGATAGCCCATCATGCCATCTGTGATGCTCATAGAAAGCCAATACATCACTTTGCTCTGGCCTTGTTGCCAGTCCCTCAAAGCTTTCCTTTGTTCTGCTGTAGCATTTGCCTCGGGAATCTCTGGTTCCTTTTCATTGTCTCCTTCTACATAGTCCCAATAACCTTTTCCTTTTAAGAAATTTGTTATTCTGAACTTCCATGCAGGGTAGTTATTTTTCTCAAGCTTCTCAGTAACAATCTGACTGAAACCGTCAGACATCTTGAAGCACTAAGACAAAATAGCTGCAATCTGCAAAAACCTGCAAATCTGCTGAACCTGCTATCGTGGTTCCTGTAACGCTTTCTACACTCAACGAGTGTCCACAATCAAGCGTACATACAACCACTGTACTTGTACAGTAAATCTCTGTATACCGCACTTTGGAGACCTGTTCAGAAACTTGTGCAGAAACTTGTGCATCTGGTCGTGGATTGCGAACGAAGGGATTGTGATGCTCTTGCTCTCTTAGCCTCTCTTGCCTGCACCAGGCTCTGATACCATGTAAAGAATGAGGATGCAAGAGAGCTACACAAGACAAGCACAAAGCACACAGAGATGGAAAGCTTCTTCTTCTTCTTCACAAAAAAGAGAGTACAAAATGACTAAGTGCTAAAGCTGAAAAATAGCACATATGTACATGCGGTCACTAAGTGTGAACTCACTAGAAGCATACATGCGGTCACCTAACGCGCCAGTGAGTAAATGCCGTAAGCGGCCAAGACCCGTAGTGGATGCCAGCTCAAGGTGTAGAGCTCGACATCTCAACACTGTTCAAGATTGGAGACGTGGTACAATTAGCCTCTATGGAAAGACAGTGCCAAGAAGCTATATAATATGGAAACAAGGAAACGATTGGAGGAGCTTTATGAAGATGAGGATGAGTCTAGTGATGAAGACTATTCCATAGTGTCTGATGAGGATAGTGATAGTACTACCAGCAATGATGAGGATGTTGATGTTGCATTTCTTTTGATGGACAAAGAAATCCAGGAGTCTGGTTTAGTTGCATTTGCAAATGAGGTTGAAGATGAAAGTGAAGGGTCTTATGAAGTGATTGAAGGGTTGATGCAAACCAAGGTTGAATTGTCAAAGAAGCAAGAATTGATGACACAAATGATTAGTGGAGACCTGTCATCTATGGAAAAGGAGATATATTTGCATATGCTGGCTAGTTTTCCTGATTTGTTCATTAATTCATATGAAGAGATCAGAGGGTTCAAGGGAAAAGAGATGCATATAGAACTGAAATAAGGTGCTAAGACAGTGCGGCACATGCTAAGAAGGATGGGTCAAGAGCAGATGGAATCCTTGCGGGAAGAGGTGGACAAGTTATTGAAGGCAGGGTTCATAGTCCTTGTGGAGACCACAGAATGGGTGAGTCCAGTAGTAGTCAGCCCAAAGAAGGATGGGAAGTGGAGGATTTGTGTAGTTTTTAAACCCTTAAATGAAGCCACTAAGAAGAACCCATATCCTCTTCCATTCATCGATCAAATCTTGGATTCAGTGGCAGGTTATGAGAGGTACAGTGTGTGTGATGGTTTTTCAGGCTATTTTCAATTGAAGATTGCTCTTAAAGACCGAACAAAGAAAACTTTCATCACGCCATGGGGCTGCTATTGCTACACGGTATTGCCATTTGGATTTTCAAATAGACCTTCCTTCTATCAAGAGAGAGCACATTGGGCATTGGAACCATTTATTGGTAATTGTGTTAAAGCTTTTATGGATGACTTCTGTGTCTACAGCAGTAGGGCTGAACACCATGAGAAGCTGCAGATGGTATTGGCTTGATATGATGAATGTGGAGGACAACTAAATCCAAAGAAATTTCATCTAGCACAGCCAAGAGTGAAGTTATTGGGTCATACGGTGTTAGAAAATGGCATTGAGGCTGATCCAGACAAGGTTAAGTCTATTATTCTTCTTCCATCACCTACGAGTACTAAGCAATTGGCAACCTTTATACATAAAGTGAAGTACATGGCACGGTTTATTCTATTGTCTTTGCAGCTCCTTTATCCATTACAACAAGTGGCAAAGCATGATCCATTGCAATGGGATGACAAGTGTGAAGAAGTGTTTCAAGAGGTGAAAGAGGTGTTAGGGGGGTTGTCAGCCATGCAGGCTCTTGATTGGGAGAAAGTGTTTTATGTAAATCCATCAGTAGGGGATGATGCCATTGGATCCATGCTGTTGCAAAAGGGAAGGGCAACCATTATATGAGGCCAGTGTATTGTGCAAGCCGAGTGAAGTTGGTAGCAGAGAGAAAGTTCTCGGAAGTAGAGCTAGTGATGGCTAGTGTAATATTTGCTTGTCGATGATTTCGTCATTACTTGCTACCACGACCATTTGTTTTCTTGACGAGTTATGCTTTTTTGACACAATTAATTAATGGCACTAACATGTCAAATGTGTTCAAGAAATGGGTAATTGAGCTGCAAGAGTTTGAGTTCTCTTTTCTAGTGGAAAACAGTACAAGAGCTACCCTAGCTGATTTATTGACTTACAAGGAGAATCCCCTTCTTGTTAAGGAAGAGGTGGTGAGAAAGATAGTTGAAGAAGTTACACAGATCAGCAATGCACATGTGTTGTTCTTTGATGGCTCATACAGAAAGAGCCATGATGCGGCTTCAGGGGGTATAGCACTTTAAGATCCAGAGGGGAAGCTAGTATGCAAGAGAGGGTTCAAATTGGATGCACATAGTAATAATGAGGCTGAATATGCTACGTTGGAAGCCGGATTACACATTTGTTTGAAGCATGGGATGAGAAGGCTGAGCATAAAAGGTGATGCCTTGTTAGTTGTGAAGCAAGTGCTGGGTGTGTGGAAGAGCAAGAACACCTCGTTGAAGGAAATGTGTTTCAGAATTAAAGGCCTATTAAAAAAGTTTGAAGCATGGAGCATCAGACACATTGAACGTTCTCTAAATGGAGACGCACATGAAGCAGCTCAAAGCATGATTGGGGAGCTATTTGTGTTGAGGACCAATTTACCTCTTTATCATGGCTGGGAAAGTTTGGCTCAAGAAGAGGAGTTTTTGCTAACAGGAATCATTCCAAAGGACATTCAGAAGTCTAAGAAGTATGGTTTTGTGCGTAGAGCATACAGGTACAAATTGATTGGTGATGTTTTGTACATGAAAGGGGTTGATCTCGTGTTGAGACGTGTACCCTGGCGGGAGGAGCTTTATAGAGTGTTGGAAGAGAATCATGAAGCCGCATGTGGCAGCCATTTTTCTCTAAAGATCACCTTGCATAAGATCCTGCAAGAGGGGTATGTATGGCCTAGTTTGCACAAGGATGTTCACCATTGGTGTAGGTCTTGCAATAGGTGTCAAGCATGAGTTCTACCAAACATCGAGCGAAGTTATCCGAGCAAGCTCAAAACCGAGAAAATTTATTAAGCGACTTGCTCAAGTATATGTATAGTTCTTCTCTAGAAAGATCTTTCTCTAAACTCAAACAATAAACGTCAGCACCATTGCTAGTCTCTTATGGTGCTAACCTCACTCTCTCTCTCTCTCTCTCTCTCTCTCTCACACACACACACACACACACACACACACAATAAGTGTTTAATCAATAATTAATTGGTAAACATGAATAGCCTATAAACCCTTACTATACATTTGTTTGCTTATTCCTTCGTCAATAACACAACATTGTGGGCAGCAATGCTACTATTCTCTCCTAAGCTATCCACCTTGTCATGGGTACTGGCCTTCATATTAACTACTGAAAAATCTATGCCAAGCAGCTCATAGAAGTTCAACTTTATGGCCTCCTTATGGAGACTCAACTTTGGCCTTCATAATATGAGGTTGGCATCCAAATTGCACATCACATCCCGCTTCATGCATCAATTGAACAATTCTTTCACAAAGATTGAAGATGTGGCTCCCTTCCATTTTGGATCATTCTTTGAGAAAATCTAGTAGATGTCAAGAAGGTCATATTTTTTTTGCGGCAAAATTCAATATCTTTTGAGATTGTGTCTATTCAAGATAAGGTGGTATGGAGATCTTGCTAGCTAGATGAGGGAAAGAATTGCATTGTATCAACAACGCACTGTTTTGCACACCATAGGGACTTTCCAAACCAAGAGCTGCCATGTCCAACCACCAGGAAGAACGCAACCAGTGTCTCTCTCTCTCTCTCTCTCTCTCTCTCTCTCTCTATATATATATATATATATATATATATATATATATAGAGAGAGAGAGAGAGAGAGAGAGAGAGAGAGTGACAATCATTAAAACAATAAGCAATCTGTTTTGAGCTAATACAAAACATCTTTACAACAAAATGTCGAGCTTGGAGAATCTCCATAAAAAAATCTTTGCACTCCAAGAGATCAGAGTTGACTACATCTACTTTTTTCTCCGCCTTATCTTTTTCCGCTTTCTCTTCAACTTGCACATTCTCCCACTTAAATCTTGACTTCAACTCTCTTCGTTGGATAGATCTTTAAGGTCTCTTGGGATAGTTTCCTATGGCATTAAAATTCTCTTCTTCTCGGGCCGGGGGGGGGGGGGGGGGGGGGGGTCATAAAAAGAGGAAAATGCTATAACCTTTATATCACCCAAGTGTGCTAGATTGGTTATTCCATTTCCCTCTTGAATAATAGGTCATGATTTTATTGCTCGTTACCTTCATAGTAATTGCACTCTTTTGCAATATTGTGCCTAATGTGAGCAAAGAAGTGAGCGACGACGTAGGCACTGAGAGGGTGCCGATGATTATAAGCATGTGAACTGACTCTCTCTTAAAAAAAAAACTCTCTGAAGTAGTCTGTGCTAGCGTGGACTTCTTGAGAGAGTTAATTCTATGAAAGAGGCTAAGGATGTGAGAGGTGAAAGAGAGAGGCACTTACTAAGTGTGTGTGTGTGTTGGTGTGTGTGTGTGTGTGTGAGAGAGAGAGAGAGCTCATAACTCGGATAATGCCAAGCCTCCATAGAAGCTAATTAGCTAGCCTATTGAGGGTCAAGTTTGCTTGCACACCCTTCCGTGGAACTCGATGCCGAGTGGAGAAGTCAGGACCGTTGACATTGTGAAACTCACCGTTGAGGAGGGCTGACAACATTCCAGGCAAGCCAGCCGTCTAGCTGGTGCACAAGGGCATTCCAATGACATTGGACGTGGGAGAGAATAATTGGACGTGGGAGAGAATCCTAATGAGTTCTTTGTCGGTAGAATGAAATGATTTGAGCCCATATTGCACACGTTGTGAGCATTTTATATGCTGTTGAAGCAAAATGCTTCTTCGCCAGAATGCCGGTTTAGTTTAAGCTTGAAAGTAATTATGGAAGACGAACCCGTGATCTCTCCCCCCCCCTCTCTCTCTCTCAAAATCTCTCAAGGAGTCCACGCCGGCGCGGACTCATACAGAGAGTTTTAGAGAGAGAGAGAGAGAGAGAGAGAGAGAGAGAGAGAGAGAGAGAGAGAGAGAGAGAGAGAGAGAGAGAGAGAGAGATCAGAGAGTGATACGCAATTGCGCGCTCGTCAAGCTCAACCGTCACGCAGCTGCTGCCATGGCCGGCGAGGAAGCTCATCGCCCTCATGTATTGCAGAACAAGCTTGACAGTAGTCGCGGAAGACGAACCCGTGATCTCTCTCTCTCTCTCTCTCTCTCTCTCTCTTTGACATGAAAGACTCAATGTTGAAATAATCCTAAATCAGCTGTCTACTTACAAAACCCTAGCCATTCTCTCTTGGCTAGTATCAGAAACAATCTTCCGCACAAAATAACATCTCATCAAGCCTTCAAAGCATATTTTCATTTTGGGAAATAGGTCTCTTTCTTCTTCTGCTTCAATGTCTCTAAACCAGCCTTATGTTTGGTTAGCCGCCGCCGAATGGCACGGGGTGCAGGTCTAATGGCAACCACTTGTTCTTGTAGGCGGTGCGAAGAGCTGCCTTTTGATTTTGTGAAAGTACTGTCAACACTTGCGCTACTGACAGCCTGACTACCTTGATTTTGAATAGCTTGTTGGGTGCTCCTCCAATCACCTTGGATACTCTCAACAGAGCAGGCTCTGCTTTTAGGTCCTTGAGTTGAGTCTGCAGCCCCCCCTTGCTCTTGGCTCGCAATTCATGCACCTTGATCTTGGCCATTTTAATGAGCAATGACCTTAGAGTAGCCTTCACGAGCAGCAGCCCATGAGCAAGAGGAAGCGACCTCATTTCTGCAGATACCGCGAGCTGCAAAGGTCTGCTGTCGACGAAGGCAAGATTTCGTAAGAGCTCTCTCTCTCTCTCTCTCTCTCTCTCTATAAAAAAAAAACTCTTTGAAGGAGTCCACGCCGGCGTGGACTCCTTCAGATAGTTTTTTTTTTTTTTAGAGAGAGAGAGAGAGAGAGAGAGAGAGAGAGAGAGAGAGAGAGAGAGAGAGAGAGAGAGAGAGAGAGAGAGAGAGAGAGAGAGAGAGATTTTGGATAGCTTGTTGGGTGCTCCTCCAGTCACCTTGGATACTCTCAACAGAGCAAGATCTGCTTTTAGGTCCTTGAGTTGAGTCTGCAGCTCCCCCTTGCTCTTGGCTCGCAATTCATGCACCTTGATCTTGGCCATTTCTGTAGATACCGCGAGCTGCAAAGGTCTTCTGTCGATGAAGGAAAGATTTCGTAAGAGCTCTCTCTCTCTCTCTCTCTCTCTCTCTATAAAAAAAAACTCTCTGAAGGAGTCCACGCCGGCGTGGACTCCTTCAGAGAGTTTTTTTTTAGAGAGAGAGAGAGAGAGAGAGAGAGAGAGAGAGAGAGAGAGAGAGAGAGATAGATAGATAGATAGATAGATGGATAGATAGTTCTATTATCGTCCTGGGAGGTCAAATATGACCTATGGGACCAAATGAACATGTCACGTGGTGTGAGTGGAGTTCATAAGTGACTCTCGATGCTCCAAAATGGCTGAAATGAGCGTCGCAATAGAGAGTCCACATCGTGGTTGGGAGAGGAAGGTATGTAGGGAGAGATCATGGCTGAATATATGGGGAAAAGAGGACCTAATGTGGTCAAAAGCTGAGCACTCAAGTAGTGTGTGGTACTCACTCTCTCGCACTTGACGAGGGCATAAGGTGCAAAGTCGATGACACTCCTCGCCTATGCCCCAATGTCCTGTCTCGCAGCGTAGAGCATGGGAGCTAAGACGAATGGAGGCAATGGTGCGGATCGCACTCAACGGGATGGGCTCAAGGATGTAGGAATGGGTTCGGTTACCTCGTTCCGAGAAGAAGAGAGATTTGTAGTTTGGGGCAACATGTGTGGTGTAATGGCTGAAGCGAGAACCTCCGGATTTCTCCCAAGCCGTGATACATTGGCGTTGTAAGAAGGCCTCATTAACTTGGGAGTCGATCGACGCATCCTTGACCAAGTGACATGCATCCCATCTTCCAAACCATTTCTTGATATCAAGCATCCACCCCGAACTTAGTATTTTGCTCTTGCATGTCTTTTGAACCATTTGACTTGCTTCATATGCGATTCTAGGAAGTCGATGCAAAGGGCTACGTTGTGTCTTATGCATGTACTCCACAACCCTTTGCATGCCCAAGACCTCAATGGGAAGCAATCCGGACTCAAGAAGTAAGAGCATGTAGGGTGTTTGTGTCTTGACTTGGAGAAAGTTGGTGAGAAAACGCTTTTGGACATTCTCAAACTCTTTCCAAGTAGACTTCCCGATGCTTCCACCCCACACCTCAACTCCATAAAGAAGCACCGGTGTCACCAATGTGTCAAAGAGGTACTTTTTGAGATCCCAACACTTGATCTCTCCTGCATTGCACATGTTCTCAAATGCATAATAGGCCCTCTTTCCGGCTTCCAAGCGACGCATTGCACAATCCTTCCATTTATGATTGGATGGAACCTCAAGGCCAAGGTACTTGAAGTGATCTACCACTTCAAGTTTCTCATTGTTATATACAATGCATGGATTTTCATCATTGAGGGTCTTTACAAGCATAACCTTGGTTTTGGATCCATTCACGATCAGCCCGCTATGTAGGCAAAAGCGTTCCAAGACACTCATAAGCTTTTGTGCATCTTCTAAGGTATGTGCCAAGAGCACTACATCATCGGCATAAAGCAAAAGCATGATCACCGCATTTCCAATCTTAACCTCTTCTATGCCTTCTTGCTGCATGAAGTCAAGAACCATGCATTCCAGTTCATCAATGAGTAGCCCAAAGAGGGTTGGGGAAAGTGGGCATCCTTGTTTGACACCAATAGTGCTTGCAAAAAATTCTGAAATTCCATCTCCCATACGTAATCGACATATCACTTTTTGGTAGATGCGAAAGACTGCATGCATAAATTCTCTCGGCACTTGAAGGCTTTGCATACGTCTCCAAAGATTTCCTCGCGGTACCATGTCAAAAGCTTTCTTGAAATCCACAAAGCAACAATACAACTTTTTCCTTTCAATCGAGACGCTTCCATAAGAACTCGAAGAGTGACAAGGTGATCAATAGTGCTATGATGATTTCGAAAACCTGCTTGGCCAAGTGCACGTTTGCCATTCTTTTCAGCCCATTCACTTATCTTCATCTCCATGATACATCCAAATAACTTTGCCATTAAAGAACCAACCATTATAGTGCGATAGTTGTTCACATTGTTTACATCTCCTCCTTTGTGCAAAGGTTTGATCCAATTTGCACTCCAATCATGAGGCATGCCATACTGAAGTGCAAGGTTAAACATATCGCATATCCAATATCGTGTTTTCTTGCTTGTCCATTTAATCATTTCAGCCTTGACACCTTGAAGGTCACCTGCCTTAGGAGTAGCAAGTTTCTCAAGCGCGCGGCATACATCTTCAATGGTAAAGAAGGGAGACATAAACGGAAGGGAGCTACAACACTCCATCTTATCAACATTGGGTTGCTCATAGAGATTCTTACAATGCATATACATATCCTCAAGAGTCAAGTCACCAAAGCTCTCAACGCGCTTGCCTTTTAGATTTTGCCAAAACTTGCCACATGCATGTGCTTTCTCTTGTGCTAAAAGAAGTTGTTTTTCGACTTCCCACCTTCTCCTCTTCTTTTGAACAAGTGCTTTGTATGTGTGTGAACATTCCAAGTAAACTTCCTTGTCTTTGATTGCATCCAATCTTAGCAAGTGTTTTTGGGCTTGACTACATTCCATGTCAAACCATTTCTTCTTGGTGCTACCCTTCTTAGACCTTTTGCAAGACATGTGTTTCACCGAAAAGCATTCCTTCGCACAAGAGAAAATTACTTCTTTGAAAACTTTCCACTTGCATTCTAATGTTGGGCTCTCTTGATGCTCTATCATGCTTAACATTTGGTCCACCATATCAACATATATAAGTGCTCGTTTGAAGTCTAGACGTAGGTACAAATGATTCACATCATGATTGGAGGCTACATGCTCGGGCTGTTTACCACACTTGAGGTCAATACATAACATCCTATGATCCGATTCCGGATTCCATTCACCAAGTGTAAAGCTTTGTATGCATTCTAGAGTGGCTTCCGAGAACAACATATAGTCAATCACGCTAGCACCGTTGTGCTTTCTACATGTAAAGTCATTGGTGCCTTGCCATAGAGATACACCATTTGCAATGAGCATTCCGGTACTATTGCACATATGTAGAAGTGACTTTCCATAGTGATCCACTTCTTTTGCATCATTAGAGCTTCGATTATACATGTATGAGTCATCTATTCTTCTTGAGACATGCGGCATGTCTACTTGTTGTGTGTCATGTTGTAGCATATTTGTGCGAGCATTCATGTCTCCAAAAACAATGACTTCACCTTGATCCTTGTAATGAGCAATGTCTTCCTCTAGTTCAACAAAGGGCTGATCTCTATCCATATTCAAGCAAGCATAAAAGTTGGAGTCATAGTGAGGAATGTAGCAACCGGCCACAAACATGACTTGACCATTTGGTGGGCTGATTTTCAGCCATAAGTAGCGTTTATACTTATCTTCTTTGACAATGGAAACATCTTTCAAACCCTTTTTGGTCATACATGCTACGCCTCCTTGGCCTCTTCGTTGCTTTGCATTTTTGGCCCACATCAAAGAATGCACATCGTATTTGTCAAATCCAAGAATTCGTTGCGCATCATGCTCCCATGTTTCGACAAGAAGTATCACATCGGAGTCATTGGTAAGCTCATCAATGCCAATTCCCACATTCCATAGATACCCGTTACAATTCCAAAAGCTTATTCGCAAGCGTGAGTTGGTCTCATAGATCATGTGTCCCTATTTGTTGGGTGGACTTGCATCCTCCTTAAGTGGCTTTTCTTCTTGAGGTGATACCTTAACCTTCTTGCTTCTTTCCTCATATGCTTTGCGACGTACATTTTGTTGCATAATAGTGCGATCCTCATATACATTACAACCTGTTCCTTTGAGGTAGATCCAACCATTGTCAAGGATGATCTTTCTCTTTACCTCATCAGCCATGGTACATACAATAGGTCTTTCTCCCGAGCGAGGGACTCCTTGTTTTCCAACTCGATGTGCACCATAAGCCATGATTCCTGACATGCCAAAGTGTGTAGCAAAAAACTCTTCAATAGCAACTGCAAGAGATTGGGGTGTTTCCATGCTTTCCTCCTTGATTCCACGAATGACGATGTTCTTTGAGCGTTTTTGTCGTTCGTGCAATTCTTGAGTGTCCACATTCTCTACATTCTTTGCTTGGACAACGGCTTGCGTGATAGGAGATGTAGAAACCACATTATCCTTACATATATCAGCCCATGATTTGGATGCATTTCTCATC
Organism: Adiantum capillus-veneris; assembly: GCF_014529385.1. NCBI lineage: Eukaryota > Viridiplantae > Streptophyta > Polypodiopsida > Polypodiales > Pteridaceae > Adiantum > Adiantum capillus-veneris. The sequence goes on along the minus strand of NC_140936.1, from coordinate 82,793,398 downwards.
TCACATACATCATGTCGTATTGTATCTATTGTTTCCTCTTTCAATACATGATCACTCTCGACTTTGCTCAAGCGCTCTTTCAATACATTCATGTCAACAAGAGAGCGTTTACATTCTTGAACTTCATTCTCAAGATGCATCAAGCGTGTTGTTTGCATTTCAAGAACCTTCTTGAGGTGCTCATTCTCCACAACAAGAACTCTTAAAGTACCATTCTCCATTGCAAGTGCGCGCAACTCTTCACCTTGTTTGTTGACGGTTTCTTGTAACGAGATCAAGTAAGCCATGATCATTGCTTCCGTTGTTGTAGATGATGTGGTTGGATTAGCATCCAAATTCCTTGGAGATTTTGCATCATTCTCCATGGCGAGTGTGGCTTTTCCACCCTTGCGAGTTTTGTCTGACATTGCCTTCAAGTTGGCAACAAAAACACAAAGTTTTGACAGTTTTTTCAGTTCTGAGATGCTGTTACAGCAAAGCCTTCCATTACACAAAAAAATTCTGTCTTTACATCAATGCGTAGAGGGCTTCGTGCTCTTCAATTGAGGCTATAGATCACCTAAATCGGAGTTCGGAGTTCGGAGTTCGGAGAGAGAGAGAGAGAGAGAGAGAGAGAGAGAGAGAGAGAGAGAGAGAGAGAGAGAGAGAGAGAGAGAGAGAGAGAGATGTAGCCGCGCGCTCGTCAAGCTTAACCATCATGCAGCTATAGCCATGGCCGGGGACAAAACTCATGGCCCTTGTGTATTGCAAAACAAGTTGTACTTTGATTGATGCTCCCGACTGCTTGGCTAAACGCCGCAAGGCTACTTCCAAATAATTAGGCTCCCTCAACAAGGAGCTTGCCTTCCTGCCAGCATTTGTCAATTTCAGCTTAAGTGCAGTAGAGCGGTGTCATCGTCGTTCTTGATGGCCAAGAATGTGTGGGCATGCAGTCTTCGCATTGATGACTTCTCTTGAGAGATGCAACAATAATAATAGAGCTGTTAAATATTGCATATTGACACTCTTTCTATACGGTTTTGTCAGAAATCGCCTATCAGTAATGTAATCACTTTTCCTTTTTAAGCTCTATGCTTATATGAGAGAGAGAGAGAGAGAGAGAGAGAGAGAGAGAGAGAGAGAGAGAGAGAGAGAGAGAGAGAGAGAGAGAGAGAGAGAGAGAGAGAGAGAGGACTTCATCTTCATTCTTGCAAAATCCCTCCTTCCATGTGCCTTCACAATCATGTAGGCCCTATCTTCACCCTTCATGTCAGCATTATCTGCATGATCTTCATCACCTCCCCGACTCGTGCCCATGAAGCCCTCGTTGATAAGGGTCTCCTCTCCGCAACTCGCCTTGAAAACTCAAAAAGAGGACTCAAAAAATTCTCAGAAAGAGTCCACTCTGACACGGACTCCTTTATCTGGTTGTTGATGAAAATGACTATAGTTGAACTTCTTGCCTTAGCTAGTGTAACTCCAACAGGCTTCTAGCCTTTTCTTGCCCATCCTTGTCGCTATATGACACGTGAAGGCATTAATGGTGGAGGTTTAATTTGTCGTTGATCAAACTTAGTCTTGCAAAAATACTAGCGCTTCCCCTACCAGATGCCCTTCGATCCCTGGACGTCATACCTCAAGGCACTCTATCTTAACCACCTAGGCTAGCACATGACCTTGAGCATGATGCAAGGTCATACGTATAAAAGTCTTGGCCCCCTATTGTGGCGATCCAACATCCTGGATCCCGCTTGTCTTGCAGATTGAGGCGCATTTGTTGATCCCTTTACTCTGCCCCCATATCACTTATAGACGTGGCTTGCCAACCAAATCCAATGAATGGAGACACTCATATTTGCCTTTCCTAGCCAACAATGTTGTTTCAAAGCTGTATGTTGTAGCAGTCAACAACCTAGTCACCGCTTGGAGGGGGGTACCCTGTGGGGTGCTCAGACAAGTGCGTAGTAGGATTTCACTTTGTTCAAATTTTACAAAATAGAGTAAAACTTAATAGGAGTGGGACAAATCTACAAGGTAGTGGAGAGGCTCCAACATGAGGACAACAGACATGTTAAAGGAAGCTAAGGAGTGGATCCTAGTTGTTTCATAAAAGGGGATCACAATCTTGTAAGATTCGCACGTGAAGGGAGGGGAAGATGTTGAAGCCCTGTGGGCATGGCTGATTATCCTACGGTCGAGAAGGTAGAGATGTTGACGATGGTGAATGTGTCGATCGAATTACCGTGGATTTTACTGCATCCAGCTCATTGAACCTTTTGATCGCACGCATTGTATGTGCCCTTGTGTTGCTACTGTTGGAGGGCCTCTTCGTTCACTTTTGTAGTAGATCAAAACCTTCCTGTAGCATTCACAAAAAATGTGGCACTCTTCTATTTCTTCAAGCCGGGCCATTGATAACTAAGTGAATTGGTAGATGGACTAATGCGGCACTCACCTTCACACACACACACACACACACACACACACACACACACACACATATACTTGCCCAAGCATCTACCATGGCTTGATTTTCTATGACCAGGGGCCGTACTTGGGGGAGGTGTTTAGGGACAATGATAGATAGATAATATGTAGTTTGATGCTAAATGCTTCCTATTATGATTTAAGTTCATAAGTATCTTGTTGGGTTTTGCTCGTTTTTATGATTGCTCGGAGTTTGAAATTCCCCGTCAAGCATTTGGGAAAAGAGTGTTGAAGCCAGAGCTACGAAAAACCATTATGGCATTTGATGTGTTTGAAAAGTGGGGGATTGATGCAATAGGCCCGTTACCTATCACAAGTAGGGGCAAAATCTATATTTTGACTGCAGTTGACTATCTCTCTAGATGGGCAGAGGCTATAGAAGTAAAACAAATCACTGCAAAGGATGTGGCAAAATTTGTGTATGATGAAATATGTTGCAAGTTTGGGGTGCCACTGGAGCTACTTTCAGATAAGGGGCCAGGATTTAGAGATAAATTGCTAGATTTTCTATGTGCGAAGATGAAGATTAGGCACCAACATACCACTCCTTATTACCCACAGTGTAATGGATTAAATGAAAGATTCAATGGTGAGTTGGTACAAATTCTTTCGAAGGTGACAGAGCAGCAAGGAAAGAATTGGGATTTGGAATTGCCTAGTGCATTATGGGCTTATCGTATTTCGGTGAAGACAGGTACATGGTTTACTCCATTTCATCTGGTATATGGAAAGGAAGCTTGTGGAAGTAGAGTTGCCTGCAGTAAAGTTTTTAGAGAAGTTGCTTGGGCCACCTATTGATGTATTCAAAGAGAGGCTCTTATAGTTACAAGAGGTTCAGTTGGATAGGATGAGTGCATTGGAATATTATGGGCAGATGCAGGATAAGGCTTTGGCAAAGATAAATGAAAAGGTCAAAAGTAAGGGTATCAAGAAGCATGACTTGGTTTTGCGCTACAATAGGAAGCTGGATAAAACCTTCCAAAAGAAGTTTCAAATTAAGTGGGAAGGCCCTTTTAAGGTGGTTGAGTGTTTTCCAAATGATACATATCAGTTGGCTAACATGGATGGGATTCTACATAAATCAAGGGTGAATGGATTGCGTTTAAATTTTTTTGGCGTTGTCAGGAGTTTTCTGGAGCAACCGATTGCGCATATGTACATACACATGCATGGTGCATCAAATAAAGGATTGCCCATTCTTCAGAGCTAGGCGGTTACGTGGGGCCCACATGTGTATAGGTAGGACAACATGTACATAGTGCATCGATTTTCACTATCACCAGTACCAATGTGTTTTTTCTATAATATTGAGAAGTTGGTAGTGCGTAAAACTTCTCGAGGAAGCTATCCACGGGCCGACGACATGAGATAAGCAGGTGCTTCAGATGGCATCTAGTGGCGTCAGGAGGTCGAATGGGGTCAATACTTGCACGTGGATAAGTACGGACACGACATGGGTGTTTTCTTGTGCTAATTATGCAGAAAGATCATCATGAGGACCATATTTTGGGGCCACTTCACGTGGTTGCGGGATGCATTATTGGAAAAAGCTGAGTGCCAGGTGTGCGGATGATGCAAAAGGGTGACAACTATGCACTACGAGGTCAGTTTTTGGCCTGTTCGGGGTCCGTTTGAGGTCAACTAAAAGGCCAAAGGTGCCCAAGTAATAAAGCTAAGTGTGGGAACTGAAAAACCTGAGAGAAGACCAGAAAAAGAGTGGAGAGAAGAGGAGGAACAGCCGCAACTGTGTTTTTGCTGTTTTTGGAGCCTATTTTGGCCATAAGCTGCTCGTCCGAGGTCGGCGTCCGAGGTCGGATTTGAGCACTTTGACATTGTAGACTGGGGTTTTGGGCCGTTCCGGACATGATGGCACTGTCCATTTTGCCAAATTCCTCACTATTTTTTTGCTATTTTTGCTGTGTAAGTTTCTCCTATGAGCGAAGCTTCTGCTCCAATTTGTGATTGTATCTGGCATATTTTACCTATATTGTGTGAGCTATTTGCCCCATTGGTGTTGGCCCAAGCTCAATTGTATCTACATAAAAAATTCTCCTCTTTTGAGCTGAGTTTTTTGGGTGTGTGTGCGTGCGTGTGTGTGTGTCTCTGTGTGGAGTGGGCAAATGGGTAGTCTCTCTCCTCTCACTCCATCGGTGTGTTCCCTGTCTCGGCCAGGTGGGTTGTGTAAGCCGAGTGGTGCCCCATAGTGTGTGTGTGTATATCATCCCAAGAGTGTCTATCGGGTCATTATAGAGGTGTTCTGTATGTTTCCATCCCGCTCACAGCGTATAATGTCTCAAGTGTCAAAATAAAGGTCAAATTCACAAGCTGAAACTTGCAGTGGGTAGAGGACATCAAGGAGAGCTCACATACCAAATTTTGTCAAATTTATAGCATGTAGACTTCATACGCGTATGATATCTCTAGCCCTATTCTAGAGGTGAAAACTCACAGTGAGCTTCTAGAAGTGTTAAGCACTATAAAAGAAGCCTAGTGACCAAGTTTCAACAAATTTGGGTCACATTTGGTCAAGATACAAGCAAAAATCCTAGATCCTGAAACTGTTTTGAGTGCTGTTTCAAGTGTAGTTCACCAAAACTGCTCTAACTTTTGATATTCAACTCCAAATCAAGCCAAGTATAGCCAGGAGAAAAGCTTGCGGGCAATAGCACACACCTGACTTGAATTTTAGAGCTGAATTTTCCCAAGTCTCCTAAATCCAAACTTTTAGGGTACCCAGAACCAGTTTCCAAAGACCAAAAGAGTCACAAGTTTTTAACTTCTTAGAGACCTGATCAAGGGCCAAAGGTGCTTATTAAGGACTATCTTTAGAGTATTGAGTGGGCCTAACATTAAGGAAGCTAAGATCAATGGAAAGCCAATCTACCAATCCTTTTGTAGATATGACCAGAGGTATGGCAAGCCATGCTAGAAGTACTAAAATGCCAATCTATCCACATTTTGACACAAACCCACACAATGCACTAGGAACACATGGATATTTGGTCAATGAAGGACCACAGATATCTCCACCAAACATGAGAATTCCTGCAAGAATTCCAAAAAGGGAGCCACTTGGATTCACTTCTAGAGCGATAACCAGAGATGAAGTGATCATAGAGATGGCAGGCTGCCTCCTCAAGTGAATCTGCCTAATGGACCATGGATATACCCAGATGCAGCCATAGAGCATGAATTTTATAGAGGTGGAAGTTCGGTCACAACAGCACCATATATACCATCACCACCCCCTATAAACTACTCTTATCCAAATCAGAGCAGAACCTTGAGAAGATATGATACTAAGAGTGAGAGTAGGACATCTTCTCGGAGGAGTGTTCACGGAGAATCAAACCCACAATAAAGCCAAAGATATCTAGTTATCAAATGAAGCTTAAAGAAGGATTAGCTCAAAGACTTGCTCCGCTAGTTAAATCTAATCTCCAAGAACCTCTATGGTGCGCGATTGAGAGAAAATGGACAAACCACTACGGAATGGAAAATGCTAAGGAGAGGTATGCACAACCTGTTACAGTAGGACCTCCTCCACCTAGATACGCTATGAGGAATGCGCGAGGTCCAGTAGGAGTTGCAAGGCCACATCTTGTCTTAGGACAACAACCTCTTCAACCAAGTGCTAGAATACCTATAAACATGAGATACACGCCGATGATGGCAACATCTAACAAACAAGCACTAGTGCCAGCTCCAATGTATTACAACAACCAAAGTGGGTACTTTCCTTCAAAGCGATAGAAGATGAGAGAAACAAATGGAGTAATGAGGCCGGTACAACCTACACCTCTTGCGTTTCGACCTGAAGAAAGAAGATACGAGATGGACAAAAGGACATTGCGGTTCATTGCGAATAGAGGCTTAGCAAGGTCAAAGCCTGTTTACCATCAAGAGGAATTGGAAGAAGAAACTCCTCAACCAGAGGTAGATTGTTACAGAATCTGTGACAACCACTTGGTCAAACAATGTCTTCACACGGAGATCACTCAAGTGAATGCCTATTGTCTTCACTGTGGTGTCATTCACTTGATCCCCAACTATCCAAAAAACCCTAACCGAGTTAAAAAAATCACAACGAATGTCTCAAGAATTGTTCAGCTACCCAGTAGCTTAGAAAATGAAAACGTAGTACCAGTTCAGGTAGTTACGCGAGCGCAAGCTCAAAACGAAGTTGTTGAGAACCTAGAGAGAGAAAATGGAAGCTAACATGAGTCAAGAGACGGGTGAGCCAAAAACCGACGCGCATAGTCAAAATACCAAAAGCAAACGGAATAGCTAGAAAGCTAGAAAGTCCACGATGAAAGCACGTAGGGAACGAGAGCAGAAACCCTTAGCTGAGAAGCTTACCCAAGCTAAAGAGAAGATAAGACAACATGAGAAAGGGCTGCATCTTCTCTTACAGAGGCTACTCAACCTACAACAGAAACATCAACGAAAAGTGAGCCAAAAAGTGCTAGTTTGGGAGGATCAGTGTTGGTCAAGAAGGTTAATGAGCATTTAGATGACCTCCTAAAAGACTATGAAACACGGCTCAAAAACAACCAAACCCAAGAACAGAGATGGATGACATATCCATACGTGGAACTAGAAAAGGACAGGCTTGAAATGTGTAAAAAAATGATTCAAAAATCCCAAGCTTTACTAGAACCACCAGTTGGATTAAAACCTAAAGGTGTGATCCTTGTCCCACCTACACCAGGAATCCCACCAAACCAAGAACAAAAAGATCCAGATTCCAGTCACGAGCATGGACAAAAGCTCAAGGACCCAGCATTAGAGCCAAGGATAGTGTTGAATACCATGGATAACTCTTGCGAGGGATTTCACAAAACAAACTATACCTGACAGTTGTAAAGACATAGATGGTCTTGATGAATTGTGGAAACAAGTCAGAGAGACCAATGAAGCGAGTAACCTAAGCAGATGCGTAAACTGGAGGGTGATGGAAGAGGAGTATCTCTTCCACCAATAGAGGAATTTGAGGCTGGATCTCAAATGAATCTAGAAATGGAATCATATTGGGGAGACAAAGAATCTCTGCAGTCTATGGACAATCAACCCCATTCATTAAGAACACTACCATCCTATACGGGAGAGTACAAGGCCAAGTCTGAGTTTGTTGCAGTCCCATCACAAAGTCTATCTCCCAACAAGGTCATAGATTCAAAAGGGCTGATAGACATTTTGTCGACACCAGTCACCTGTACAATAACGTTAGCCGAGTTTCTCAGAATACGACCAAACCTGTGGGCTACTGTGGGAAAATACCTAGAGAAATTTGGTGTAAAGAAACCAATGACATAAATAGAGGAAGGGATCAAAGAGATAGAAATGCCTCAGCTAAATACTAGACCAATGCCTTTGAACAACCTTTGAACAAGGTAGGCAAGTACTATGAGGGAGAAAATGGGAACACCACTCTTCCTGTGGAATTTCAAGGTGTAAAAACCATGGAAATCCTTGACAACGGACCCGACGTTTCCATCGTAACAAAAGAGGTCTGGAAAAAATGGGGAAAACCAGCAGTGAGGGCTACAAGGATGAAACTACAACTTGCAAATGGACACATGGAAAGGCCCATATAAGGACTGCTAGAAAAATCAGTTGTTACTTCTTGTGGAATTGAATATGTGCAAACCTTTGCTATTGTTGACTTTGGCAAGAAGAACAACTATGATGTCATTCTAGGAAGACCATTCATGCGACAATTGAAAATGGTCCAAGACTGGGGATATGACTATATCTACCTGAGACATATGGAAACCACGACAAGGATAAACTTGAAGGACCATAGTTACAGGGATGTGACAAGAACACCTATGGAGGAGTTTGATTTCACTACTGTAGTAGGATCAGAACTTCCAGCATGGTTGGAAAATCCTAAAGAACTATGGATATGTGGAGCTTCACAATGCGAAAGCTTAACACGAGAGGAAGGCATCCTAGAAAGGGCAATTGAAGATGAGGATTATATCCTAGAACCCTTTCCTAAGGAAGAATTAGAGCCACATGGATGGGAACACATCTTCGCTACTCTGGGTGTGTGCACTATTCAAGAAAGTCCAACAACAAAGTTTTGTGATGAAGATGGCTTTGATGTCGTTCCTTACTTTTCAATGAGTGTAATCTAGGAAAATGAAGACGAAGAAGAAGACGAGTTCTACGACTCTGTAGAACACTTGGAGCTTCAAGAAGATACGTACAACGGAAATCCAAATGACCCAACAGGTGATAAGCACAAAACTTTAACTAATGTGCGGTTTTATGATTGGCCAGATCAAAAACCCAAGAACCAATGTCATCACTACAAGAATAACGTGCATCAGATGTGGATTCCAAAATCCTTGGTAGAAACGCAACTGCAACAAGCACCCTCATACGTGGCTTCCATAGATAAAGAAAAGACTCGACATAGAAGAACGCAGCCTTGTCGACAAGCTACGAACGCTTTACTCAAGTGGATACAAAAGTCATCCCAGAAACAACAATCCAAGAGCAAACAGACAACAACTTTCCATAATCAGCCAAACCACAAAGGGAAAGTGCTAGAATGCAACATTACGGAGGATAGGAGCGATAGTGATGATTCTTACGGAATCCCCTACCAACAACTCAGGTCATCACTATCACTAGCAGCTTCTGTAACAATAAAGGACGGCAAAAAGAAAAGAATAACAAGTCAGAACCAAAAAGTTTGACAAATCTGGATACCAAAGAGCGATATTGGCCAAAAGCAGGTATGGATCAAGAAGACGAAGATCTCTAACAAGAAATCACAAGATCCAATGCCAAAAGAAAAACAGTCAAAGTCTGCAAGAACGGCTAAGCATATCCCAAAGTTGCAAGCTTCTGAAACGCAAATTTGGGTTTCAAAGAAGTTGATTCAATCACAAAGAGGACAAGAGTTTATTTGGATTTCAAAATAGTAAAAGTATTAACTCCCAAAGTCTGAATCTCAACCAAGAGTACAAGAGTTGAAGCAAAGATCGTTGAGTACTCACACAAAGACAAGGTGGATCCCAAAAAATTATCTTCAAACACAAACGAAGTAGGGACAAGTATGGGTTCCCAAACAAGCAGCATCAATGCAGCAACCAGTAATCACAAAGAAGTGGGTCCCAAAGGAAACCAATAAACCTACTATCAATGCACCGCCACTTGAATTCTTTCAATTCCTCCTATGGTTACAGTACAGTTATTAGAAAGAACCCACTACTAAGGAACAGTGCCAAATATGACAACCAACCACAAGGCTAAACTGGCTTCCAAAGAAGCATCAAACAGATAAGTAAGCCTTCAAAAAAGCTCTACAACCTTCCATCAAGCAAATGACACAAGAGCTTCAAGAAACATCACATTGCTTAGAATAGGAAGCCTCACCAGCAAATGCCAATAAGCAAATTGCTTATACCCACATCTTGCACAACCTAAATCTTTTTCATGCATTGATTGTGTATGCATAATAGGGCTACATTACAAGGCCTGCATAGACACAATTTTTGATTGCCCAAGCACAACACATACCCGTGGCGATACCTCGTCGTCAGGGAGGACTCCAAATAGGAGGGGGGGAGGCATTCTAAATGCAGACCTAATATATGAATATTAGAGGGAAATGTTTTGTGAGCTGTATTGAATTTTTTCATTTGATTGTGATAATTTTTGACAAATTTCAGAGTATATGCCCTCATAGTAGAGTTACAAGAGGAGTACGGGCACATCCAGGAAATATCGCGCATCTACGAGATATTTGCGGCTGTAAGTATATCACACGATGTCTATTTTTTGCGTGCAAGTAGTCATTAGAATCATGGCAACATAAGCTACACATAGGTACTCATAGATTTCAGTTTCGGGCACTTTTAGAATTATGTTATGTCTTCATACGCATTTTTTGCACATGGGTCTAGAGCTAGGATTTTGGGTGTAGAGGCTTAGGGACAGGTGATCCTAGTGAGGGGATGGTGTTCCTTGAGTTTTGTACGATTCTGGTATGATTTGGTGAGTTTCCCTCCGTTGTGTGTATGTGGCTAGGTGGTGTAGTTGAGAGTAGTGAGACTCTAGATTGTGGTTTAGTTGGCCTTCCACAATGTTGTATGTGTAGGATGGTCTCATCCTGACAAGCTAACGAGATTTCCTATGTGTGCCTATCATGTCATCTGTGTCCTTGATTGAAATTATGTTGATCTAGGTTGTGTTGCATGCACTTTATGGGTGGTGTGATTTGCTCCCGCATCACCTCCATTGGTTCAAAAAAAGGCGCTCAATTTTGGGACCCACAAGAGGGAGACCTTTCCCCTCGAAACAGAGGCAAGTTTGGTACTTTTGGTGAAAAATAAAAAGAAGGGTTTGATCTCTAACCCTCATTTATAATTTCAAATCATATACCACAAGCTCGTATCTCATTTGTTGCTTTAAAAGATTTCTTTTGTACCTAGACATTACAACAACAGCCAAATGCGAGGTTATTGGAAAAAGAAATGTCAATGTTGGGGTGTTGTGGCATGTACACTATGAATGCACGTGATGAGTCATGCCTGGGGGTAGTAGGGAAATGGAAAGCACCTTGTGAAGCTGCCTTGGTCACACAATATGAATGCATGTGCTTAGTCATGCATGTGAAGCTACATTGCTACTTCCACTAAAAGCAGGCCGCATCTAATGGGTTTAGAAAAGGTGCCCACAACTTTTGGAAATTGGAGAATCTTGCAGCCAATAGTATGCCATGGTAGGCCAAGATGGCACAAGAAAAGCTGGGGTGGACTGGTATCTACATGTTGAAGGCAGGGAAAGTTGGGGTGGACGGGCATCTACCCTTAAACTTTTCTTATCACCTCCACTTTCACAAGTAGTAGTGAGAGTTTGAGAACTATGACATACTTTTTCCCCAAGTGCGACCCCTTTATAGCAGGGTGATCATTTCCCCACTACCCCCAATCCCCTTAGGCACGAGTCATCTCTTAATAAATTCCTAACTCCCTCTAGCCATCCGCACCGGTGCGGATGGGTACAGAGAGTTCTTTTAGGTTCAATTTGCATCTTGGATGGTGGGAAAAGGTGGATGACGATATTCATACGTGTGACCAAGGCAGCTTCACAGGGTGCAAATTGCAATCCATCTCCCTCTAGCGATCCATGCCGACGTGGATGGCTAGAGAGAGGTTTTGCAGGTTTATGACGCATTCTGGATATGGCTTACGAGAGAGAGAGAGAGAGAGAGAGAGAGAGAGAGAGAGAGAGAGAGAGAGAGAGAGAGAGAGAGAGAGAGAGAGAGAGAGAGAGAGAGAGAGAGAGAGAGAGAGAGAGAGAGAGAGAGAGAGATCCAGCCTTGCCCGTGCTCTAGAGAATCTTCTTGCTGGAAGCATGTGGAGTTGCAAGCTGATTATGGAACGGTGTTATCCACCTTGGGTAGTAACCCCTCGTTGCTTTCAGCCATTGATGCGCTCACCTTCCTCTTGCTCCCCTCTTGCCTTAGCCTCTCCTCATCACTCAGATAGTCACAAAGCAGAACTTGCTCAGCTCAAAGGCCACCAAGCTAGCCTTCTTGGAGCCCCATCTCAGCCCTCTGGCCTTGCTGCAATGAAGTGACTGTGTGTCTTGGTTGTAGGCACAAGCTCTCCTTTCAAGGATGTGAGCCATGTGAAGATGAGAGGTGTAGATGGCCATGATATCAATGAGACGAGTTTTTCTAAAGACATTAACAGTGCCTTCCTTGCATGAAACCTATCATGATTAGCTAATCTCCTGGTACGCAGCATCCTTTGGGTGCAGTAGGTCATCATTAATATATTCTTGTCAAATTTGTCCTTTATTGAAAGACCCAACTACATGAATGCAACCCTTCTCACCTGCAACATAATGTCTTCTACTGCCTATAATGCAACGGTCATTTTTGCAGCATTTTTTGTTAAGGCTCAAACCAACCACACTCTCAATTGTGAGCACAGAAAACAAACCCTAAGACTCACAACCACCATAGCCAAGCTACAAGTGTTTAGGACAAGCATTGGAATGTATAGATCAATGCTTGATTAACTTCGAACTGAGTTTGAAGTCAATTTATTTTTCTCCCACCATCTTTGCTCAAAAGATGCTTTCAATTGATGCTTATTAGTAGGAATGAAAAGCATGTTAGTGGCTAGCTCGCTTGTTTCCTGAAAGTGGTGCCCACCTTACACAGATGCTCCCTCAACCTTAACAACCGACTCCACATCGTCGTGCTAAGACAACGGAATCAAAGGCACCGAGTGTTATGCAACAATGTTGAGCTTTTCACAATGAGATCGAGATGATGCTTACTTTCTTATAGACTCACCCCCAATCATCTTGTTTGATGGTGTTTGCAACTTGTGCAATGGTGGTGTAAACATGGTCCTTGACAGTGATCCAAATGAGACTTTGCGATTTGCTGCTCTACAAAGCCCACTTGGACGAGCGCTACTTTGGACATTCCCATGATGACATTTCTAGAATTGTGCTTGTGGAGAAAGACAAATCATATATAAAATTAGAATTTGTGTTGTGGGTAACAAACTATCCATAAATACCTTTTCCCTTGATAGTAAGGATGTTGAACCTTTTTCTACTGCTCTTCAAGGATATGGTGTATGATATTATTGCAAATGATCGTTACAACATATTTGGGAAAACACGCCAATGCCATATGATAGACACTTTTCATACACAATGAGCTGCATTATGTGTAAATATTGTAAATTATGTAAGATACAAAAATTAGGTTTTGTCTCAAAGAGAGAGAGAGAGAGAGAGAGAGAGAGAGAGAGAGAGAGAGAGAGAGAGAGAGAGAGAGAGAGAGAGAACACACATGAAGGGTCACACGGACACCAGAGGTGATGAAGATGCAATATAAAAGGCTACCATTGTAATTGATAAGGGGAAGAGTCAAGACCATTCACTCCTTGCTCAATATCATTTGATACTTAAATGATATAAGAATCTTCCTATGATAGCCATGTTTACATCTATCACCATGATCTATCACTTATGGTGTACACATTATCTTGAATGTCAGAAGTATGCTATAAGAAAAATATATGTAAATGTTGGGAAGGTGTGTGTGTGTATGTGTGTACGAGAGAGAGAGAGAGAGAGAGAGAGAGAGAGAGAGAGAGAGAGAGAGAGAGAGAGAGAGAGAGAGAGAGAGAGAGAGAGAGAGATATTCCTTTATCATCCTTACTACTTAGCGGTCAACTATGACATATGGGAGCAGTGGAAACATATCAACAGTATGTGGAGCTGATCATCAGTAATACTTGATTCTTGTGTGTGTGTGTGTGTGTGTGTGAGAGAGAGAGAGAGAGAGAGAGAGAGAGAGAGAGAGAGAGAGAGAGCCATGGAATGCGCACATCTATAATAATGTTTGGCTTTTCCTATATATGGTGCCTCTAGATGTAGAGAAATTTAATAAGCAAGTTTTCATGCTTTGATGGCTTCAAGAAATTATCATGTGAAATTAAGTATTCCCAAAATGTACCAAGATTTGACAGCGCTTTGTATGTTGTCCTATTTGAGTGATTGGTTTTGCTTGATAAATCTAGCTCGCTCTTGGAATTCCTCCTTTTTAACGGTAAAGTAAGAATATGTTACCCTTAAGATAAATACTAGGATGAGATAGAAAGCTTATTATTATTCTTAAATGTGCATATGTACATTATAGGAAATATACTTATGTATCTAAAATGTTGCAAGATAGATCTTGTAGCATTCGTTCCCACTATGTACGTGTCACAACACGACAGCGTGTTGCTATTGGGAGAGAAGAATGTGCCTTCATCGCCATTCATATGTACAACAGAGCTTATGAAGCTCACTTATCAAGATGAAATACAAGAATTTCTTTTGTGTTACTCCATGTGTCGTTTTCTTTCAAATGTTGATAGTGTGTTGAATGAAAATTCCTTAATGTCACATGCTTCTCTCTCTCTTCTCTTCTATCTATGGCTACTACTCTCTCTCCTAAACAAGCAAACGTTGTCAATAAGTTGAAAGAACTATTAATGGACTATAAAGAAGTAATCCTGTATGATTTTCCACCAAGGTTACCATCGACACAAGCTATGCAGTGACGAAGGAAATTTGGAATGGCGGCCTCTACACCAAAACAAACTCCATTGCGCCACAAGGGAAATGAGATAAGGGCACCACCTAGTCTTGGAAGCGTGGGCTAGGACCGCTACACAAAGAGAGAGAGAGAGAGAGAGAGAGAGAGAGAGAGAGAGAGAGAGAGAGAGAGAGAGAGAGAGAGAGAGAGAGAGAGAGATCACTATGACTGAAGCATTAACCTTAGTGTGTGTACAAGGAATGGATGACTTCAAACACTCCCCACACAAATAGTCATGTAGATTACCAAACAACCACTCAAGGATTAGCCAAGATCACATCAAGCACTCTCACACACATATAAAAGATTTCTCTTAATTAACATAAGTAAGAGGAGGAGAGGTTACTAGCATGAAACAATTTGCACTCTAGAATGTGCAAGAATAGAGTGAATGAATGAGCTTATGGGCTCATGGTGAGTGATACAAAGACTCAATGGGCTGAGGGAGGCTTGAAATTACAAAGGGGAAGGCCTCTTTATATAGGAAAGAGAGTGATTAGGAGTGAGGTTAAGATCCAAGTGTAATTTGTACAAATGAAGCTTGATTAGGGACATTCAACCAATGAAGAAGCTCCTTCCAAGTGATTTGTTGACCAATTAGCTCCATCATCGCTTGTGTTGTCTTCACTCCTTCCTCCATAGCTTGAGTCCAAGAGCTTCCTTATTTTAAAATGTAAAGAATCTACATAAAATCAATACATATCTAGTAATAATAGAAAGGGGTTGAATGAGAACTTATGAATTACAACAAGATTAAGCATGATTTGAGAGGTGATTAAAAGATGAAATTTTGATGGGTTTTTGAGCTTGAGAGAGAGGAGGAAGGAGAGGAGGGTGAGAAGACTAATGGCTGATTTTTAGAGAAGGTCTCAATGTGGAAAAGGAAGGGTGTGTATGTGTAAAGGTAGAGGGGGTGGTCTCCACCACAGTTGAAAAAATTGGTCTCCGCCATTTTGGCCATATCTCATAGACCGTAGATGCAAAAATTATTAAAAAAATATGGCCAGAATCTCCAGCTCATCAGCTACAACTTTGATGAAGACAGCTTTTCTTGGATCGGAGTGGAAGTATTTTTTAAAAATTCAGCAAAATCATGTGTCTGGTTCCTTCCTTTACCAAGTCTTCCACTTGGGTCCCATTTGTTTGAATCATCATATGGCTCCAAAGCCATGATGATATGAGCCACTCATGACCCTTGAATCATGGGTGCATGGATCCACAACCACATCATATCTTTTCTTTTCACATTTACATATTTTCCCTTCCCTTTACCACTAGGTTCTCCCTCTACCTTTCACCTCCGGTGAACTAGTCAAGAAAAAATTCCTATCAAATCATTTTTTAAAAATTTTTCCAAGAGGTTGTTCTCACTCTTTCTTTTATTGTAAACCTCTAGAAGCAAGGAAAACCAACAAAATATGATAAACAAAAATTTGTGATAGGCTCGGATCAGCAGCATGGCATAGATGTGGTTGAAAGCAGTAAACCACCCTATAGAATGAGACATTATGAGGCTACTAAGATGGAATGTCATTTTTCTAACTATCTTGGTAGAGGCTTTGTACAACCCAATTGCTCACCAAGGGCTTCTCCCATCTTATTGGTGAAGAAAAAAGATGGTAGTATGTGCATGTGCCTATACTATAGAGGATTGAATGCTATTACTGTTAAGAACAAGTACCCATTTCTAAGAGTGGATAAGTTATTTGATAAGTTCAGACTCGAGGGGTGCAATATGTAATCATGTTGATGTCTAAGGTGAGCTCAAAAGGAGGGATTTTGAAATGCAAAAAATTTAGGCAAATTAACAGAAATACATTAAAATAAGGGGTTTTTATATTCAATTTTAGCAAAAATTCTTAAAATAAGGGGTCATTTCATTCATGCAGACATGTTAAAAGAGGGGTATTTTTCATACCCCGCGATCGCACATTATATAGGGGGGTACTAAATGGTGAACCCTCGAGAGTTCACACATATTTGCATCTTTACAAAGTGGTTAGGGTATCATCAAGTACACATTAGGCTTGAAAATTTACCCAATACTGCATTCAAAACACGTTTGGACAATATGAGTTTTTTGTTATATCCTTCAGGTTGACCAATGCGCCAGCTACTTTCATGATACTTATGGACAATGTCTTGAGACCGTATTTGGGCAAGGTTGTTATTGTTATTCTCGATGACATTCTCGTGTATATTGCCTCTTAAGGAGGAGAACTTACAACATTTGAAATAGATGCTTGAACTATTACGACAAAATATGTTATATGCTAAAGAATCAAAGTGTCATTTTCTCAAGGAGGAGATACACTATTTAGGACTTCTTATGTCAGCTAATGGGTTGCACATGGATCGATCCAAAGTGGATTTTCCATTACGAGGTGGCCCTGTCCCAAAAATATTGAAGAGCTTCAAATTTTCTTGGGATTTGGAGGTTTTTATCAAAGGTTTGTTAAAAACTACACTCATATTGTTGTTCCAATGATGGACTAACTAAAAGCCAAGGGGAAAACATTTCAATGAGGTGCAGCTCAAGAACAAAGTTTTGATGCTCTCAAGGATGCATTAGCTATTTCCTCTATTTTGGCTATTGTGGATCCTTTGAAACCATTCGTTTTAGAAATGATGCCACTAATCATGTTGTTGGAGAAGTCCTTCTACAAGAGGGAAGGCCAATTTCTTTTGGAAGCAAGAAGCTTGATTTAGCACAATAGGATTATTTTGATTATAAAAGGGAAGTCTATGCAATAGTGTGGTTTGAAGATATGGCGGCATTATTTGTATGGAGCTCAGTTTGAGATTGTGTTTGACCACAAAAGCATAAAATGGTTTACACAACAAACATATTTGAAGGCTCAAGCTAGGTGGGTTGAGATTCTTGAGGAGTATGATGCAAAGCTACGTTATTGTAAAGGATGATACAATGTGGTAGTTGATGTTACCATATACATCTGGTAGTGATGTGTGTGAACACACTTAGGACCACCGAGGCAATTTTTCCCTCACTAGGAGGTTTTTTTCCCCGTGCATTGTATACATATCCATCACTCTAGGGCTATCTATCTTTCCATTGCACACTAAGTAATACACTCTCTATTGTGTCCCTTGAGATTCCTTCATCTTCTCCAAGCTATGTGTGTTTTCTTGAAACCCTAATTCCAACAATTGGTATCAAAGCAGGTTGCATCCTCTCGGGCTTAGTTGCCATCAACTCCAGCACAGGTCTTCTCACTTTCTCCGATTTTTGTGAGCTTTCGCAAGCGTTCGCAAGTCAACAAAAATTTCACTACAGGAAGTACTACAGATTCTATTTCGTCATTTTGTGCAAAAATTTAGATAGTGTCATTTTTTGCATAATAGGTCCCTTACAGTCTTCTACGGTTTGTGCTATATAGCACATGTTGTTCCTGCTTAATTTCTCCTCTTTTTGGATAGTTTTCGCATCAAGTGCAAACATTCATCATGGCCGATAACAACACAGATGTGTTCAAGATGTTTGCTGCTGAGGACAGATTGGATGGGGACCATTACCCAATGTGGGCTTACATGATGCAACATGTTCTTGTGTCAAAGGGTTTCTAGAATATTGTGCAGGGCATTGATGTACATCCTGGTTCTAAGGATGTAGGCAATGTTGAGGATGTTGCAGGTCTTGTTGCCAGGATTGTTACTTTTAGAGTTTTTTTGCATATGGTAGAACATGCTCGTTGGGATGTAAAAGATGTGCAAGTCATGCATTGATTGTGTTGTCTGTGAAGCGCACTATTACTCCTCACATTCATTTAGCAAAATGTGTTACCATATACATGTGGTAGTGATGTGTGTGAACACACTAGGACCGTTGGGGCATTTTTTCCCTCTTTAGGAGGTTTTTTCCCCCGTGCATTGTATATACGCCCATCACTCTAGGGCTATCTATCTTTCCATTGCACACTAAGTAACACACTCTCTATTGTGTGCCTTGAGCTTCCTTCGTCTTCTCCAAGTTGTGTGTGTTTCTCTGCAACCCTAATTCCAACAATTGGTATCATAGCAGGTCACATCATCCCGAGCTTAGTCGCCAGCTGCTCTAGCACACGCCTGCTTAATTTCTCCGATTTAAGTGAGCTTTGGCAAGCGTTCGCAAGCCGACAAACATTTTGGGAGAACTCGAAGAGCTCGGTTTGCTAGAATTTTGATTTGGGCTCATTTCGGCCTCCGTTTCCACTACAGGCAGTACTGCACAGGCTATTTTGTCATTTTGTGCAGAATTTTTGTCAGTGCCGTTTTCTGCATAGCAGGTGCCTTATAGTCTTCTACGGTTTGTGCTATATAGCACAAGTTGTTCCCGCTCCGTTTCTCCTATTTTCGGGCAGTTTTCACATCAGGTACAACATTTACCATGGCTGACAACAACAACACAGATGTGTTCAAGATGTTTGCTGCTGAGGACAGGTTGGATGGGGACAACTACCCTATGTGGGCTTATATGATGCAACATGTTCTTGTGTCAAAGGGTGTCTAGAACATTGTGCAGGGCATTGATGTACGTCCTGGTTCTGAGGATGTAGGCGATGTTGAGGATGTTGCAGGTCTTGCTGCAAGGATTGTAGCTGTTAGAGTTGTTTTGCCTACGGCAGAACAAGCTCGTTGGGATGTTAAGGATGAGCAGGCTCATCCATTGATTGCGTTGTCTGTGAAGCGCACCATTGTTACTCACATCCGTTCAGCAAAATCTGCAAAACAGGCTTGGGATATTCTAGCAGGTCTTTATGCAAGCCGCAATGAAGCTAAAATTGCTTTGCTGCGTAAAGAGATGGAGTCGAAGATTATGCATGAGGAAGATGATACGGACACTTTCCTTGCTAGTGTCAAGGATATCAATGAGCAGCTTATTTCTCCAGGTGAAGTCATTTCAGACAGTTCCCTTGTGCATACTGTTCTTGATGCCTTACCAGATTCCTACCAGACTTTTGCTAGTACTTGGAGACTGATGACCCAAGGAAATCCTGAAGTTGTCAAGTTTGATGCATTATGCACATTGCTGTTGCAAGAGTCACTTTCTAGAAAAAACAGGACTAGGCAGCATGCAGTTGAACAGGCTTTTATTGCTTCTCAAAGAAAGGGTGGTAATAGTAATGCAGCCACTTCTTATGGTTCTGCTGCTAGTGGAAAAAATTATGTTCCTAATGCTTCTGTTGGCAGTACTTCGTCTGGCAATTTTGATGATAAGGGCAAAAAGAAGATGCGTTGCCATTATTGTAAAGCCAATGATCACTTGATCAAGTTGTGTCCTAAGTTGAAGGCCGAAGAGGCTAAGAATAAAGAGGGTGGTTCCACTGCAAATGCTGGTTCCACTACAAATGCAGCCATTGTTGAGTCTTCTGTGAAAGGAGACTGTGTTGCTGATGTTGATGTAGAATGGGCTTTTAGCACAGAGTGCACTTACAATCCTGTTGTCCATGATGCATGCTTGTCAGTTGCTGCAGATTCACATGTGTGGTATTTCGACAGTGGTGCTACAAAGCACATTACCGCACATCGTGAATTGTTTACCTCTCTTGAGTCTGTCCCTCATGGGAATTCAGTCACTTGTGCCAACAACGCCTCTTATCCAGTTCAGGGAGTTGGAAAGATTGTGCTCACTGCTGCTAATGGCAGTTCCTTCACACTTGTTGATGCACTTTATGTACCTTGGATCAAGAAGAATCTCTTGTCTGTATCCACACTCGCTAGACTTGGACTTGTAGTCAAATTTGTGGATGACAGATGTACAGTTCATGATCTCAGTTTTGGTGATAAAATTGCTGCATCTGGCCTTTTGTGCCGTGGGCTATATAAGCTCACTTTGTATGACAAGTGTGGACAAAACTTTGCAAATGTTGTTGTAGATTCAAGGGCTATTTCAGATGCAAAACTTTGGCATGCACGTTTTGGTCATCTGAATTTTGCCAGTTTGCTGCGTTTGCAGCAATCTGATATGGTTGCTTCTTTGCCGCCTCTTGAAGCACCTATCAAACATGTTTGTGAAGGCTGTATTTTGGGTAAGATGCAGCGTTCTAAATTTCCAAAGGATGGTTCAGTTCGGGCCACATGCAGGTTGCAGCTTGTGCATAGTGATGTTTGTGGACCCATGCAAACTCCGTCCTTGGGAAATTACCTGTACGTCGTGACTTTCATTGATGATTACTCCAGGCATGCATGGGTATTTCCACTTAAAGCGAAGTCCAAAGTTTTTATGTGCTTCAAACAATTTCTGGCTATGGCTGAAAATGTCTCAAAATATACTATGGGCACCCTCCGTTCCGATCGAAGGGGGGAGTATATGTCTCATAAATTTAATGCATTTTTGGCTAGTCGTGGGATAAAACACCAATGTACAGTGCCTTATACACCTCAGCAAAATGGTGTTGCTGAGAGGAAAAACAGGTCACTGACGGAAACAGCACGATGTATGGTCAAAAGTCAAGCTTTACCGCATTCTTTTTGGCTTGAGGCCATCATGTGTGCCACTTATGTACTTAACAGGTGTCCTATGAAAGCTTTGCAGTCTATTACTCCATATGAAGCATGGCATGATAGAAAGCCTTCTATTGAGCACATGCGTTTTTTTGGCTGTTTGGCATATGCTTTGGCGCCACAAGTGCAGCGCAGAAAATTGGATGATAAGGCTGTCAAATGTATTTTTGCTGGTTATAGTGCTGAAAGCAAAGGTTACAGGTTGTATCATCCACAAACAAAACATATTCTGGTTTCACGGGATGTAGTGTTTGTGGAAGATTCTATTCAGCCCTTGCTGTCATGTACTAGAGACAGTAATGTAAGCTCACAAGACATTTATGACACTTTGTTGCCTCTTTTCAGTGGTGGAAATACGAATGTAAGTCCCAATGAGGCAAATGTACAGCCTATGGGGGTTTCTCAAGATGTTTTAGATCAACCTATTACTGATGCAGATGTCATGATGTACTTGATGAGGAAAGGGATGAAAATGAGCAGGCTAGAGGTATGCCAAAATGGTTGGTACACACTTTGCGTGATAGTAAATTAGATGCACCTTTGTCTAGTCATACTCGTTCAGGCTCTCGCCATGCATCTTATGCATCAGATTGTTATGCTTTGGCTGTGTCTAGCTTACATGATGTTGAGGAGCCTCTGACTTTTGATGAAGCACAAAATTCAAAAAATTGGATGGCTGCCATGCAATCAGAATATGATGCACTTACAGAAAATGACACATGGACTTTATGTGATATGCCTCCTGGAAAAAAGGCCATTGGTACGAAGTGGGTTTACAAGTTGAAACGCAAGCCGGATGGTGAAATCGATCGCCATAAGGCTCGACTTGTTGCAAAGGGTTATGCACAACAAAAAGGCATAGATTATGAAGAGACTTTTGCTCCCACTTGTCGTATGACTACTGTGCGTTTTCTATGTGCACTGGCATCTCATTTTGGTTGGGATGTACATCAATCATACATTGTTACTGCTTTCTTGAATGGTGACATATTTGAGGAAGTTTATGTAACGCAGCCTCACGGTTTTGTCATAAAAGGACAAGAGGACAAAGTGTGCAAATGTAACAAGGCTTTGTATGGGTTGAAGCAATCTCCTCGTGCTTGGTATGACAAAGCTGACACTCATTTGGTCAATCAAGGCTTTCATAACAGTCCAACAAAAAGCACATTGTATGTAAAGCGTGAGGGTGATGTATTTCTCATCGTGGTTCTTTATGTTGATGATTTGCTGATCACTGGACCAAATGAGAGACATATTGCTGAATTTAAGGCTGATTTGAATGCTACTTTCAAGATGAAAGATTTGGGGCTGTTGCATCATTATTTGGGCATACAGTTTAAGCAGTGTGATGGTGGTATTGACTTGTGTTAGAAAAGTTACATAGAGACATTGCTATGTAAGTTTGGACTTGAGGATTGCAAACCTATTGCCACTCCCATGGAAACAGGTTTGAAGTTGAGTCTACATGATGCTGGCGATCCTGCTGATGTCACTCTTTACCAAACTAATGTTGACTGCCTCATTTATGTATGCAACACGTGTTGACTGCCTCATTTATGTATGCAACACGAGGCCGGATATTCAGTTTGCAGTCTCACAGGTCAGCAGATTTATGCATAGCCCAGGGTCTAAGCATTGGCAGGCTGTCAAGAGGATTTTCCGCTACCTTAGTGGCACTTTACATCTTGGCTTGTTTTATCCCAAGAGGGGATCATTGCCGCCAGACTTACATGCTTTTTCGGACTCAGATTGGGCTGGTTGTTTTGACACGCGAGTGTCCACAAGTGGTTTTTGTTTCATGCTTGGCAGTTCATGTATATCATGGTTGAGCAAGACGCAACCTACTGTGGCGACTTCGAGTTGTGAGGCTAAGTATAGGGCAGTCTTCACAGCTACGGTTGAGTGTGTATGGCTCAGACGCCTTATGGCTGATTTGGGTGTTGGACAGGACACAGCCAACACTATCTACACTGACAGTCAGAGCGCATTGGCAGTTGCGAGGAACCCAGTTTTTCATGCTCGCATAAAGCACATTGAGGTGCATTACCAGTATGTCATGGAGAGGCTCTCAGCAGGAGAGATCGGCTTGGCTTATGTGCCAACACAGGACAACCTTGCATATCTTTTCACAAAGGCATTGTCTCGTGAGAAGCTTGAAGCTTTCCGCAAAGCTTTGGGCTTACTCCCCTTTGTGGATTGATCCTGTCCTCAGGGCATGGCACTTCCCTTTGCTCATGTGCCAACTCTCGTTCAGCGCATCAATCCAGGGGGGATTTGTTACCATATACATGTGGTAGTGATGTGTGTGAACACACTAGGACCGCCAAGGCATTTTTTCCCTGTTTAGGAGGTTTTTTCCCCCGTGCATTGTATATACGCCCATCACTCTAGGGCTATCTATCTTTCCATTGCAAACTAAGTAACACACTCTCTATTGTGTGCCTTGAGCTTCCTTCGTCTTCTCCAAGCTGTGTGTGTTTCTCTGCAACCCTAATTCCAACAAAATGTACAAAATAGGCTTGGGATATTCTGGCTGGTCTGTATGCAAGTCGTAATTATTAAGTATGGAGCCTGATTTACTGCTTGTAATTTTTTGTATTAAAAATGCACATTTGTAAGGCCCCCATTATGAGGAGAAGCCATCATGCGTGAAGAAAAATCACTCGTTGAAAACCACAATTTTCACGGCCAGTCTCGAGCAAAGCTTGAGATTGGCTTCGCCAGAATATTCATTTTTGTCGGAATATTATGGTCGGACGGCAGCCAAAAAGTGGTTGAAAAATGATCGGTCGGTTGGTCGGTGGCCGATGTTTGGAAGTCAATGACCAGTGGCCAGTGGTGGAATTCAATGACCGATGGCCGATTTCAAAGGACTTGTCTTCTCAAGGGTGGCTACACATGGGTGGATTGGAGGGTCCGATTTGGACTTGTCTCCACAAGGGCGGCTACATATGGTTGCCTCTCATCAGAGAGGGCAACCCTTTTGGCCTATGAAAGGAGGCCTCTTCTACACACAAAAGTGAATTGTGAATCATTGTGGTGCATTGTGAAGTTGATCTGAGATGGTGAGAGTGAAGCAAGGCAGGAGCTCCAAAAGGGTATAATCCCTTTATAAACTACTTCTTGTTTTGAAGTACTAAAGCCATTGAGTGGCTGCTTTCCCGTGGATGTAGCCCACATTGGGTGAACCACGTATATCATGTGTACTCTCTCTCTCCCTCCCTCTCTCTCTCTCTCTCTCTCTCTCTCTCTCTACTCTATAATCTCTTCTATGTGAAAATTATCTCTCTCCCTTAAGTAATTTACACAATTATCTACTTAGCTACATCCTATTTCCTAACAACTGATATCAGAGCAAGGTTTGCTCGTAGATAAAGTATCTCAAGGAAAGGATTCCTTAAATTGAGTGGGAGTAATGGCATAGGAAGGGAAGCTCAAGATTGAGGATTTCAATGGCAAAAACTACCAACATTGGAAGATGCAGATTCAAGACTATCTCTACCAAACGGACCTCTATTTTCCACTAGGCGGTCTTGCAAAGAAGCCCGCAACAATGGCAGATGAAGCATGGATTATCCTTGATCAAAAGGCATTGGGAATAATCCGGTTAAGCTTGGTGTCAACGGTGGCCTTCAAAGTTTTGAAGATGAAGACCACGGAGGACTTGATGAAGTCACTTGACAACCTCTACAAGAAACCATCGACATCCAATAAGGTATTTCTTACGAAGCGCTTGTTCAATCTAAAGATGACATAAAATGGTTCAGTTGCAGAGCAGCTAAATGACTTTAACACAAACATAAGTCAACTTCAATCGGTGAAAATCAATTTTGATGAGACGAAGTGCGAGCTCTCCTTATACTATCATCTCTACTGTATAGTTGGGACAACCTTGTGATGGCTGTAAGTAATTCTATCTCTGGCACAAATACTCTTAAGTTTGATGATGTTGTGGGTGTTCTCCTAAGCGAGGAAATGCGAAGGAGAATCATCAAGTGTTGCACTGTCAGTGGAAACAAGAGGAAGGCCTAAGGAGAGGTTCAAAAACCAAAAGGGTCGTGATCGCTCAAGGTGGAGCAAGTCACGCACAAAGTAAGTTCTTGAATGTTGTAACTGCGGCAAGAAGGGCCACGTCAAGAAGGATTGTTGGTCTAAGAAGAAGAAGAAATCGAAGTCTCAAGACAAAAAGCCAACATCAGGGGCCAATGTGGCAGGTAAAGTAGAGCAAGATGCTCTAATTCTCTCATTAGACAATGTGTTTAATTCTTGGATAGTAGATTCCGGGGCTTCATTCCATGTGACACCACACAAGCAACATTTTCAAGATTACACCAAAGGTATTTTGGGTATGTATACTTGGGAGATGATGATTCTTGTGAAATTGTCGGCAAAGGTACAGTTTGTTTCAAAAACACTAACGGAAATGATGGAAGCTTAGAGATGTTAGGCATGTTCCTTCTCTTCACAAAAATTTGATCTCTACAGGACAATTGGACGATGAAGGTCACAACATTGCATTTGGAAATAAACGGTGGAAGATCTCAAAGGGATCTTTGGTGGTTGCCAAAGAAGAAAAGGTTGGTACACTTTACTTGTGTACTATTAGCTCGCAATCTTCAGCTTGTGCAGCAACTACAGAAGTCGACAATGTGGTGTGGCACTATTGTCTTGGGCATATGAGTGCCAAAGGAATGCAAATCCTTCAAACAAAGAAGCTTCTACCAGGTTTGAAATAAGTGGACTTGGAGTTCTGTGAAGATTGTGTTTATGGTAAACAAAAGAGGTAAAATTCCTAAAAGCAAGAAATGAAAGAAAAAGAAAAAACTTGAATTGATTCATTCTAATGTTTGGGGTCTTTCAAGTACACCATCCCTTGGTGGCTCATTGTACTATGTAACATTCATAGAAGATGCAACTAGAAAAACATGGGTTTATATCATTAAGAATAAATCCGGTGTGTTTTCCATATTTCAAAAGTGGAAAGCCTTTGTGAAGAATGAGTAGGTACCAAGGTTAAACGCCTCAGATTCGACAATGGAGGCGAATATTGCAGCCAAGCTTTTGAAAGCTTTTGTGCTAGCAATGGCATTCGGAGGAAAAGAACAACCCTAAGGACACCTCAACAAGATGAAATTTCAAAAAGGATGAACAACACAATCATGGAGTGAGCACGAAGCATCGGATACATGCAGGCTTACTACTTGAGCTTTGGGCGGAAGCAGTAAGTACATCTGTGTATTTGATCAACCGGTCACCCTCAACAGCATTGGATGTGGGAGCTCCAGAGGAGGCATGGACAGGTAAACCAATGAATTATTCATTTCTCAAAGTGTTTGGGTGTGAGTCTTTCATGCACATAGATAGAAGCCTAAGATCAAAGCTAGATGCAAAGTCCAAAAAGCGTTTTTTCATTGGCTATGGACAAGGTAAAATCTTTAGGAGTAAGGATGTAATTTTTAACAAAAAAAATATGTACAAAGACTACTTGGAAAGTATTGGAATTAGGGTTGCAGAGAAACGCACACAGTTTGGAGAAGACGAAGGAAGCTCAAGGCACACAATGAGAGTGTATTACTTAGTGTGCAATGGAATGATGATAGCCCTAGAGTGATGGGCGTATATACAATGCTCGGGGGAATAAAACTCCTAAAGAGGGAAAAAATGCCCTGGCGGTCCTAGTGTGTTCATATGGTAGTGATGTGTTCACACACATCACTACCACATGTATATGGTAACAAATCCCCCCTGGAGTGATGCGGTGAATGAGAGCTGGCACATGAGTAAACGGAAGTGCCATGCCCTGAGGACATGATCAGTCCACAAAGGAGAGTAAGCCCAAATCTTTGCGGAAAGCTTCAAGCTTCTCACAAGACAATACCTTTGTGAAAAGATTTGCAAGGTTGTCATGTGTTGGCACATAAGCCAAGCTGATCTCTCCTGCTGAGAGCCTCTCCCTGACATAGTCGTAATGCACCTCAATGTGCTTTGTGAGAGCATGAAAAAATGGGTTCCTTGCAAATGACAATGCACTCTGACTGTCAGTGTAGATTCCTGTCCAACACCCAAATAAGCCATAGGGCGTCTGAGCCATACACACTCAACCGTAGCTGTGAAGACTGCCTTGTACTCATCCTCACAACTCAAAGTGGCCACAATAGGTTGCTTCTTGCTCAACCATGATATACATGAACTACCAAGCATGAAACAAAAACCACTTGTGGACACTCGCGTGTCAAAACAACCAGCCCAATCTGAGTCTGAAAAAGCATGTAAGTCTCGCAGCAATGATCCCCCCTTGGGATAAAACAAGCCAAGATGTAAAGTGTCACTAAGGTAGCGGAAAATCCTCTTGACAGCCTGGCAATGCTTAGACCCTAGGCTATGCATAAATATGCTGACCTGTGAGACTGCAAACTGAATATCCAGTCTCATGTTGCATACATAAATGAGGCAGCCAACAGTAGTTTGATAAAGAGTGACATCAGCAGGATCGCCAGCATCATGTAGACTCAACTTCAAACCTGTTTCCATGGGAGTGGCAATAGGTTTGCAATCCTCAAGTCCAAACTTACATAGCAATGTCTCTATGTAACTTTTCTGACACAAGGTGATACCACTATCACACTGCTTAAACTGTATACCCAAGTAGTGATGCAAAAGCCCCAAATCTTTTATCTTGAAAGTAGCATTCAAATCAGCCTTAAATTCAGCAATATGTCTCTCATTTGGTCTAGTGATCAGCAAATCATCGACATAAAGAACCACAATGAGAAGTACATCACCCTCACACTTTACATACAATGTGCTTTCGGTTGGAATGTTACAAAAGCCTCGTTTGACCAAATGAGTGTCAGCTTTCTCATAGCAAGCATGAGGAGATTGCTTCAACCCATACAAAGCCTTCTTACATATGGATACTTTGTCCTTTTGTCCTTTCATGACACAACCGCGAGGCTGCATTACATAAATTCCTCAAATATGTCACCATTTAAGAAATCAGTAACAATGTCTGATTGATGTATATGCCAACCAAAATGAGCTCTCAATGCACATAGAAAATGCATAGTAGTCATATGAAAAGTGGGAGCAAAAGTCTCTTCATAATCTATGCCTTTTTGTTGTGCATAACCCTTTGCAACAAGTCAAGCCTTATGGCGATCGATCTCACCATCCGGCTTGCATTTCAACTTGTAAACCCACTTCATACCAATGGCCTTTTTTCCAGGAGGCAAATCACATAAAGTCCATGTGTCATTTTCTATAAGTGCATCATATTTTGATTACATGGCAGCCATCCAATCTTCTGAATTATGTGCTTCATCAAAAGAAAGAGGCTCCTCAACATCATGTAAGCTAGACACAGCCAAAGCATAACAATCTGATGCATAAGATGCATGGCGAGAACCTGAATGAGTTCGACTAGACAAAGGTGCATCCAATTTACTATCACGCAAAGTGTGCGCCAGCCATTTTGGCATACCTCTAGCCTGCTCATTTTCAGCCCTTTCCTCATCAAGTACATCATGTACATCTGCATCAGTAATAGGCTGATCTGTAGCATTTTCAAAAACCCCCATAGGCTGTACATTTTCCTCATTGGAACTTACATTCGTATTTTCACCACTAAAACGAGGCAACAAAGTGTCATAAATGTCCTGTGAGCTTACATACTGTCTCTAGTACATGACAAAAAGGGCTGAACAGAATCTTCCACAAACAGTACATCCCGTGAAACCTGAAACATTTTGTTTGCGGATGATACAACCTGTAACATTTGATTTCAGCACTATAACCAACAAAAATACATTTGACAGCCTTATCAGCCAATTTTGGGTGCTGTGTTTGTGGCACCAAAGCATATTCCAAACAACCAAAAACACGCATGTGCTCAATAGAAGGCTTTCTATCATGCCATGCTTCATATATAGTAATAGACTGCAAAGCTTTCGTAGGACACCTGTTTAGTACATAAGTGGCACACATGATGCCCTCAAGCCAAAAAGAATGCGGTAAAGCTTGACTTTTGACCATACATCGTGCCATTTCCATAAGTGACATGTTTTTCCTCTCAGCAACACCATTTTGCTAAGGTGTATAAGGCACTGTACATTGGTGTTTTATCCCGCGACTAGCCAGAAATTCATTGAATTCATGAGACATATACTCCCCCCCTTGATCGGAACGGCGGGTGCCCATAGTACATTTCGAGACATTTTCAGCCATAGCCAGAAATTGTTTGAAGCACATAAAAACTTCGGACTTCACTTTAAGTGGAAATACCCATACATGCCTGGAGTAATCATCAATGAGAGTCATGAAGTACATGTGATTGCCCAAGGACTAAGTTCGCATGGGCCCACAAACATCACTATGCACAAGTTGCAACCTGCATGTGGCCTCGACTGAACCATCCTTTGGAAAACTAGAACGTTTCATTTTACCCAGAATACATCCTTCACAAACATGTTTGACAGGTGCTTCTAGAGGCAGCAAAGAAGCAACCATATTAGATTTCTGCAAACGCAGCAAACTGGCAAAACTCAGATGACCAAAACGTGCATGCCAAAGTTTTGCATCTGAAATAGCCCTTGATTCTGCAGTTGCATTTGCAAAATTTTGTCCACACTTGTCATACAAAGTGAGCTTATACAGCCCACGGCACAAAAGGCCAGATGCAACAATTTCATCACCAAAACTAAGATCATGAACTGTACATTTGTCATCCATAAATTTGACTACAAGTCCAAGTCTAGCAAGTGCAGATACAGACAAAAGATTCTTCTTGATCCCAAGTACATAAAGTGCATCAACAAGTGTGAAAGAACTACCATTAGCAGCAGTAAGCACAACCTTTCCAACTCCCTAAACCAGATAAGAGGTATTGTTGGCACAAGTGACTGAATTACCATAAGGGATAGACTCTAGAGAGGTGAACAATTCACGATGTGAGGTAATGTGCTTTGTAGCACCACTGTCAAAATACCACACATGTGAATCTGTAGCAACTGACAAGCATGCATCATGGACAGCAAGATTGTAAGTGCACTCTGTGCTAAAATCCCATTCTGCATCAACATCAGCATTACAGTCTCCTTTTACAGAAGACTCAACAATGGCTGCATTTGTAGTGGAACCAACATTTGCAGTGGAACCACCCTCTTTCTTCTTAGCTTCTTTGGCCTTCAACTTAGGATACGACTTGATCAAGTGATCATTAGCTTTACAATAATGGCAACGCATCTTCATTTTGCCCTTATCACCAGAATTGCCAGACGAAGTGCTGCCAGCAGAAGCATTGGGAACAGAAGTTTTGCCACTTGTAGCAGAACCATAAGAAGAGACTGCATCGTTGTTACCACCCTTTCTTTGAGAAGCAATAAAATCCTGTTCAACTGCACGTTGTCTAGTCCTCTTTTTTTTGGAAAGTGACTCTCACAGCAGCAATGTGCATTATGCATCAAACTTGACAACTTCTGGATTTCCTTGGGTCATAAGTCTCCAAGTACTAGCAAAAGTCTAGTAAGGCATCAAGAACAGTCTGCACAAGGAAACTGTCTGAAATGACTTTACCTGCAAAAATAACTTGCTCATTGATATCCTTGACACTAGCAAGGAAAGTGTCCGTATCATCTTCCTCATGCATAATCTTCGACTCCAGCTCTTTACGCAGCAAAGCAATTTTAGCCTCATTGCGGCTTGCATAAAGACCAACCAAAATATCCCAAAGCCTGTTTTGTAGATTTTGTTGAACGGATGTGAGGAACAATGTTGCGCTTCACAGACAACGCAATCAATGCATGATCCTGCACATCCTTTACATCCAAGCGAGCTTGTTTTGCCGTAGGCAAAACAACTCTAATAGCAGCAATCCTTGTTAAGTATGGAGCCTGATTTACCCTTGTAATTTTCTGTGGTAAAAGCGCACATTTGTAAGGCCCCCATTATGAGGAGAAGCCATCGTGCGTGAAGGAAAATCACTCACCGGAAACCAAAATTTTCACGGACAAGAATCAGGGGCAACTTTAAAGGCCTCGGGGGCGGAGGCCCCCGAGACTTTTTTTTTCGCCGGAATATTATGGCCGGACAGCGGCCGGAAAGTGGTCGGAAAACAACCGGTCGGTTGGCCGGTGGCCGTTAGTCAATGGCCGGTGGTCGGAAGTCAATGGCCGGTAGCCGAATTCAATGGCCGGGGACCGAATTCAAAAGCGGACTTGTCTTCTCAAGGGCGGCCACACATGGGCAGATTGGAGGGTCCGATTTGGACTTATTCGCACAAGGGCGGCTACACATGGCTGTCTCTCATAAGAGAGGGCAGCCCTTTTGGCCTATTAAAGGAGGCCATTTCTACACACATTTCATAGTGTGAAGTTGATGCAACAAGGTGAGTGTGAGGTGGTGAGAGTGAAGCAAGGTGGGAGCTCCATTAAGGGTATAATCCCTTTGTAAATTACTTCTTGTTTTGAAGTACTAAAGCCATTGAGTGGCTGCTTTCCCGTGGATGTAGCCCACATTGGGTGAACCACGTATATCGTGTGTACTCTCTCTCTCTCTCTCTCTCTCTCTCTCTACTCTATAATCTCGTGTATGTAAATCTGTCTCTCTCCATTAAGTAATCTACTCAATTATCTATTGATAGCCGTTTTTTCGGCTCTTTGTAATTGCCACAGTGAGTTACCTCACCCTACCAAAATCACCCAAACACTGTGGCTATCCCTACCATTTCACTGTACATAGGCGTGCGTGAGTCACGGGACTTTTCCCATATCTTCTTAAAAACCCTCAGCTAGCTAGTCACTGGGCTAGGTGAGCCAAAAAAAATAAAAATAATAAAAAAATAAAAGTATATTATGGCCTCTTTGTGTGTAAATATTTCATTGTATATATGGCCTAAATATAGGGTTTTTTTATAATTATTTTGGTATTTTATTTAAATATTTCTACTTAGGTGTGTGTTTTATTAAACCTATGTACACCTTCTTTCATCCTCTTACACCATAATTATATTTTTTTTGCCAATATGTACATACTCTAACCTCATATTTTTCCTTTATACAAATCACTCCCACATTTTCACCCTCACCCTCGTGAAAACAAAAAATTGATTTCTACTCATTGGTTACTTTTATTATATTATTTACTTGCATACCTTTTCCTCTTTCACCCAAAATAATTCAAGGAGGGACCATATCATATGATTCCAATATCTTTCCATATCCATAACTCCTCCATATTTTTATTATTATTTTTACTCATTATTCTAACACCATGTGCTCATTGAGCTAAAGTCCATGAATAGTCCATACACTAGTCCCACCATGTATATATTTCTTATTTCACCAATAATCCTCCTCCATGCATGGGTCAAGGGCAACTTGAATGCTTTGTATTATAATATGACAAAGGAGGGGCTCACTCTTGGATGCATTGTACAAATTCAACAAAGGAGGGGACCACTAAAAGACTTTTGCAGGCATAAAAAACAGGCTTTTTGGTGAGAATTTTGGCACCTATCTCCACTCCGAATTTGGAGCGGTGGTCAAAAGAGAAAATGTAGCCCACGCTCTGAATAATCACCCCAAATTTTTTCATGATTTTTCGAGCTACCAGCTGTGAAATATGATTTTTTTAGTGGACCCCAGTTTTCCCATGCTATGCAGCCACACTCTCTCTTCCACTTTATCATTTTCCTCTTTCACACACACTTCTCCACTCATCATCCCCATCTCTCTCACCACTCCTCTCTGCACACTACTCACCTTCTCCTCAACCTTGAAGAATAAGAGAAACCATGGTGAACTCATACCTCCCACACACAATTCCATTCCAAAATTGACCACCTAGTCTCATTTTTCCTCCTCCAAATTATCCATATCTATCAAAAAACCACAAAATTCAGCCTCTTCTCTTAAAAGACAGCATCATGGTGGTTGATTACTCAGCTTCAATTACCGTGTCTCTCAAGGAGGGTCAAGAGTGGAGAAAAAATGTACCGTCAAAGCTAGTGGACCGTCAACAAGCGTCAAAATTGGCCCTACTCAAGACACTTGGAGCATCAACCTTGTAAGAAATCCACCTTTTCTTACCTCTTAAGAGTTTTTCTTCCTTATTTGTATCCTACATGGATACTCCCATTGTAAATATTCAATTCCATTTGTAAATTAATACTAACTCTACTAACACTAACCCACTATGAAAAGTCCTATCACCTCCATTTCTCTCCTCTCTCTTTCCCCACCAACTTCTTGATAATTCCAAGCAAAAGAAATTAGATAAATTGCTGAAAATCTAACCCAACCATGGTTAGAGGAGTAACCCTAGCCTTCAAAATTGCTATAAAAGGAGGGTGTAGCTAGCATAAGGGGGGGGGGAGCCATAAGCAAGAGCACTATGCTATAGCTTGAGAAGCCAAGCTCAACCTCTCTAGAAGGAGCTCTTGAGTGGAAGCTCATTGTCTTATGCATGTGCATGTGTTGTAATAGGGGATTAGCAAGGGAAATCTATGCCATTGTAAGAGAGAGAGTGATCATTCAATTGAGAGTAGGAAATCTATCATTTCTCCTACTAGTGTAAGCCCAACATTCGCTGAATCAAGGAGGGTGGATTTGGACTAAGCTTGGATACTTTGTCTCCCTTCCAACGTGAAGTAATGGACAACAATGATGCGTAAGTGTCTTGGTGTTTTTTTTTTTTGTTAAGTTCTTGATAGCTTGTCTCTGGTGTTGTCATCAATCTAGCCATAAATCCCACATACTGTAAGAGGGTGACAGGGTGGAGAGGACTCCCTGGCCTTAAGACAGTGATTGGGGTGGCTTTTCTTGTGATGTGTTGTGGTGAAATTTACGCAAGCTATGTTGAACAAGTACTAATCTCACTTTGATTTGTCATGACAGATTTGTAAGAAGGTATTAATGCAACAAGCACCCCCTCCCCCTTTCTCTCTCTTTCTTAAATATATAGTTGTGTTTGCTTGATCATTGCCGATACGTTTCAAAGCAGCCCGAGCACTATCTCTCTCTCTCTCTCTCTCTCTCTCTCTCTCTCTCTATCTCTCTCTCTCGTGTTTTAGTGTGTGAGAGTATTCCATTGGTGTTAGGGTTAGTGTAAATTCCTTGCTTGTTTGTGGGTTGCTCCAACGATTCTCCTCTTTTGCGTCCTAGTTCGCTCTTAAACTAGGTGGTGCCCCTTGTGTAGTTGGGATTTGGCGGTGGGTTTGTTGTTTTGGTTTGTGTTGTGTTGTGCCCCAGCCCCATTGAGCAGCACGGGAGCCTTGAAGGGTGTCTAGAGGCCACTCTTCTTGTTGCCCGCCCCGGACCGCCTCAAATTGGTGCCCCCACTGAGGACGGCTTGTGTATTTTTGTGTAGAATCAACCTTTAGCATAGTCAAGTAGTTTGCATGAATCACGAAGCTTTGTATGATCCCTTCATTCCCATTGCAAGGCAAAAGGTACACATAATTGTTAGTACTAAGTTGCAATTTCAACGTGTCATTCGTAGAATTTTAGGTCCTCTTAGGTTGGCCGAGATAAACGCTTCAGTAAATCCTTTTATTTTGCCTCTCATTAGGTACAACCTTAGTTTGGACGTCTATATTTTTGTTTTGTTTTAAGCATTAGGACATGCATAGGCCATGGATAATGGCCCAGGAATAGAGGTTTTTCCCTTTCATTTTACTCCACACATTAGAATAAACATTGCAATTAGTAGAAAGATCCATTTTCAACAACGAATGGTGTTCATGTTTGGTGCCCAAAGAGAAGGAGAAATTCTTGCATCACCAAACCCTGTCATTCTACCTCTCATCAACTACCACACTTCCTTTGATGTACATGTGTTCATTTTATTTTAAAATGAAATGCAGCCCGGCAAAGTAGTGTGTATGTTTGTTTTTTCTTTGTCCAAGTTGTTACAAGAAACAAAAAAACGATCATTTATTCTAACTGGGAATGTGTGTGCAGTGAAAGTTCAATCCTTAGAGATCTAGCTCTATTACCAATTGAGTTGCAGGAGCAAGTAGTAAGGCGTCTCCCTCATAACAAGAGGGTGGTGAAGTTAAGACGGAAGGTCCTACGCGTGGATTCCATTTTCCTCTTGTTGTTGGGCACTAAGGAAGACCGCGCATTCATCCAACTAGTGTGTGCCCTAAGATTGGTAAATAGAGTGAAATTTGGCGTTTGGCGAGTGCATTTCACCATTGAGGAAGACCCTTCAGGAAACTTGCGGCCAGAGTTCATGCTTCATAGACTCACATTTGGTGAATTTTTCCCTCATTTGCGTCTTATTAATAGTCTTCCTTTCGCTTTCAACAAAGGAGATAGGGAGCTATTCAGAGCTTGTCTTAATAAAGAGAGCATAGAGAAGATTGCAAATTTGTATAAATTCTCATCCTTCTCTACTTTCTATGACACTTTGTTCATAGAGACATTGTAAATCTCTTTATGCTTTTGAATGATTTAACCATAATCCTAAGGAGTTTTTGTCCAGGAATTTTGTAGCACAAGTGGAGTCTTTAAATCTTACGAACTTGATCGGACTTGATGAGGATGTTCTTTATGAAATTGTGAGAAGGTTGCCTCACTCCGACTGTGTGGAACTCGAAGGAAAGGAGCTCCTAGTCAATTGCTACTTTCTCACGGCCTTCGACGAGCATGAAGATCTAGTTTTTATACAAACCGCTTGTGCATTGGGAATTGTAGAGCAAGTGCAATTTATCACTTGGGACGTGGTTGCTCTTTTGGATCCAGAAAATGAAGTTCTAGAGATTTATGTTTATCGCCTTAGCTTTGAAGAATTTCAACCCTTCTTAGAGCTCATCAATAGTCTACCCTTTTGTTTTGATCAAACAAATCGAGACCTTATTGAAGCTTGGATAGCTGAAGAAGAAAACCTAGAGTGGTATTTTCTCACTTCTTCATTTGCAGGCGAGTGGTTCTAGATCTCTATTGTATCCCTTATTGTAACCCGTGTTGTAATCTTTCATAATAATGGAGAGCCAACGCCAAATGTCTGGATATCCTCTTTTCTTTGGAGAGCCTGGAGAGGATGCAGAATTATTTTTAGCAAATTTCAAGATGTCTTGCCATATCAAGAGGATAGTAACCGATCAAGAACGTGTAGAAATGTTTGAGGTGGTCCTTAGGAAAGATGCTAGTACTTGGTTTGACCCTTTGCCTGAGGAAGTTAAGGGGAATTACACAGAAGTTTTGAATCGTTTTAAGAGATACTTCTTTGATCCCCAAAACACTCAAAAACTATGGCAAGACATTGTTTCTCATAAGCAAAAAGACTTAGATGACTACTACTTGTACAAGCAAGAGTTTCTACGTCTTTGGGCTCTATGGATACGAAATGTTGCTAACCCTGGTGATGGTGCAGAATTTTTAAAGAAGGAGAGGTTCATAGCCGGACTCTTTCCTGACCTTAAGGTAAAAGTTGAGGCGGGTGCACCTGCTACTTTTGATGCAGCTGAAACTAGGGCTGCTGAGAAGTATAGGAAACTCAAGTGCTTAAGGGGAGAGGTTCCAATAGAAGGTCTTAGACCCAAAGGTAAGTCACAAGCATCAACATCGAGGGAGATTGCTGAGGTAACGGCGGAAGTAATTGAGAAGTTAAACGAATCTTTAAGCAGCCTGTCAATTCACCTTGCACAAGCTGTAGGTCCAAAGGGACAAGCAAAGAAGTCTGAAGAGCGAGATCCACGACCTAGGAGAGTCTTGCAATGTTGGAATTGCGGAGAGTCTGGACATGGGATGTATAATTGTCCTTGGCCCCGTGGGGGAGCCAGGGAGGCCTAACTTGAATTACCCAGTGATGAATGCAGGTGAAGGAACTGGTCAACAACCAAGGCTTCTACAAAGGCCAAATGGACCAAGACCACCTCCACAAGGGGTAGAAGGAGTTCCACCTTTGCCAGATCCAAATGTGCATGTGGTAGAGGTGACAAATTCAAATGAGGTTGACATGGAAGCCAATGGAATTAAGCGTGGCCTAGGAAAAGGTAAAGAGAAAGAAGGAGTCACATCACAGAGTGACCATGGACAAGGCAAGAAGGCAAAGGAAACCAAGGAAACAAGAGGACTCGACGTCGTATCAACCTCCAAGACTTCCCTCTTGGACATGGTATGGCTCCGTACAACTTGTTGGAAGACATGAGAGGTAAGGGTCCTGATATTTCATGGCCTTAATTTCTTGCATTATGTCCACAAGTTAGGAGGGATTTAACAAGGGCAGTTAGCACTAGGAGAAAGGTAAAAGAGAGTGTGCCTGTTGTAAAATTGCACAAGCTGAAATGAATGAGGACATTACACGGTGCTAGACTGTTACATCAAAGGGAGATTGGTTAGGAAAGTCTAGTGGATGGGGGTGCACAAATTTGCATCATGACAGAGGGATCATGCAAAACTAGGCATGCACATCATGAGACACCTGAAATTAGGGTCAAGATGGCAAACAATAGCAAGGCTAGGTGCGTAGGCATTTGTAAAAATGTTTTTGTGGAGCCTTTGGCATTAAGAAGGCAGCGGATTTCTATGTCATGTCTACCAAGGGAATGGTTACCCATTTATCCTAGGAAGACCATGGCTATGAAAAACGTGCAGAGCTTTGCAGGATTGGGAGAGTGGGAAAAGGGAAGCAGGAAACAATCACAAGGAGGTGCGTAGGCATTTGTAAAAAAGTTGGACCTAGCATTAAGAAGAGTAATGGCAGCTACTGAAGGGAGTTTCCATCGAAGTCATGGGGGTAATTTAAAAGCAACAGAGCTTTGCAGGCTTGGAGAGTGGTCTAAGAGAACGAAGGTGTCAGAGAAGGAGCTGGAAGGTATGCTATCAACAACACTTACAAAGGATGAAAGAGAGGAGTTCAAATGTGTGCTAAGGAAGTTTCCGAGGCTTTTTGCTAAGACTACACGATGTGCGTGGAGTAGATGTGTTCAACACAAAATTGAGTTGAAGCCAGAGGCCACACCTAAGGCTCAGAAGCTACGAAGGCTAGGAGTCATCAAGGAGCAGGCTTTACTCAAGGAGGTAAGAAAGCTTCTAGCAGCAGGTTCATTTATCCAGTGGAGAATTCAGAGTGGGTCTCTCCTGTTGTTGTCACTCCTAAGAAAACGGCAAGTGAGGGTGTGTGTGGATTACCGTCCCCTCAATGAGGCAACAAAGAGAGATCACTTTCCCCTCCCATTCCAGGA
This sequence comes from Adiantum capillus-veneris, assembly GCF_014529385.1. Classification (NCBI taxonomy): domain Eukaryota; kingdom Viridiplantae; phylum Streptophyta; class Polypodiopsida; order Polypodiales; family Pteridaceae; genus Adiantum; species Adiantum capillus-veneris. Next base: position 82,755,113 of record NC_140936.1, on the reverse strand, counting down.
TGAGATACTAAATGAGGTAGCTGGTCATGAGAAGTACACTGTGTGTGATGGTTACTCAGGTTACTTTCAAATAGGGATTGCACTGGAGGATCAATTGAAAACAACCTTTATCACTCCTTGGGGTTGTTATGCTTTTAGAGTCATGCCATTTGGTCTGACAAATGCTCCTGCAACATTCCAACGTTTCATGAATATGGTGTTTCAAGCATTCTTTGGAAAGTCAATTAGGGTGTTCATTGATGATTTCTGTATTTATAGCTCAAAATCATTGCATCTACAAAGGGTAGAAGAAGGTTTAAAGAAGCTCTACGACATGGGAGGTCAACTCAACCCCGACAAGTGCCATATAGGTGAGGATGAAGTAATCTTGCTTGGTCATAAAGTTTCTACAAAGGCATTGAAGTGGATCCTTCAAAGGCAAAGGCTCTTATTGAGCTACCATCCCCAAGAGTCTTAAGGAGGTCATCTCATTCATTCAAAGGTGAAGTATATGTCACGCTTCATTCACTTAGCCTCGGAGTTACTTCACCCTTTGCAAAAGTTGACACAACAAGTAGAATTTGCATGGTCTGATGAGCTTGAAGAGTACTTTTGTAACATTAAAGTCATTTTGTCAGAGCTACCAACACTCATGCCTCCTTGTTGGGAGTACACATTCTTTGTTAGCTCTAGTGTGGGAAAGAAACAATTGGTGCTGTGTTGCTACAACAAGATCCCCACAGTACAAGGATGCGACCATCTACTTTGCTAGTAGGGTCATGAATGCTTTGGAGAGAGACTACACAGAAGCAGAACTCATGATGCTTTCTCTCATGTTTGCGGTGAGAAAGTTTAGATCCTACCTGCTACCAAAACCTTTTGTAATTCTCACTGCAGAAAATTTGTTCCCTTGGGTGTCATCTCAAATGAATCTTAGTACTAGGATCTCAAAGTGGATTATGGAGTTGCAAGAGTTTCAATACTCTTTCAAGGTAGAAGATAGTGTGCGTGCACAATTGGCAGGGATTCTCACTTATAGGGTGCATGAAAAGGAGATTAAGGTGCCTGAAGTAAAGACCCTACCATTGCCACCACCAAAAGTATTCCTAATGCTTTTACTTGTTCTTTGATGGAGCTTTTCGTCGAGCCACAGGAAAAGCAGGGGAGGGCTAGTGTTGCTCAACCCAAGTGGAGAGGTGGTCATGAAAGAGAAGTTCAATCTACCAAGTTCAGCTAGCAACAATGAAGCAGAATATGACACACTACTTCATGGTTTGAAGATGTGCATTGGCCAAGGATACAACGCCTCATGGTAAAGGGAGATGCACTTCTCATTGTTAAACAGATTTTAGGCATTTGGGCATGCAAGAATGAAGCTTACGGACAAAAGTTCATGCATTCGTAGATTGTTTAATCAATTTGAAGAAGTGCAACTATATCATATTCCTAGGAAACAGAATGAAGATGCTGATTTACTTGCACAACAAGCCGTTGCATGTGTAAAGAAAGAAGTGCAGGTCATCATGGTGGCGGCTGCTGTCAAGCACCGAGGTACCAGGGATTGGAGTCATTGGCTCCATCATTGCTACATTTTGGAGGGTGAGTTTCCACAGACTTCACAAAAGCTCAGAAGAGGAGACTCATGAAGAAGGCAAGCGTATATCTCTTCCTAGAAGGCTCCCTCTATCAAAGAGGGAAGGATCAAGTGTGCAGAAGAGTACCAACTATCAGGAAATTCCAGCCATTCTAAAAGGTTTGCATGAAGAGGCATGTGGTGGTCATTTTGCCCAAGAATTAACTGTGAAGAAGATTTTGCTTGCGGGGTATGTTTGGCCAAGTTTGCATGTGGATGTTCAACATTGGTGTAAAAGCTGTCACACTTGTCAGATAAATGGAAATAGAAGGTTGGTGCATGGCCGAGGCAAATAGTGCTTGCAAATGGACCCTTTGAAAAGTGGGGCATTGATGCTATGGGTCCTCTGCCTAGGACAAAAAATGGTAAACTCTACATTCTAGTGGCTGTAGACTATATGACTAGGTGGGTGGAAGCACAAAGTGTGGCAAAGGTAAATGAGAAGACAGTGAGCAAAATTCGTCTACACTCACATTTGTTGTAGATTTGGCACACCTTTGGAGATTGTTTCTGATAATGGTCCAGGGTTTAGAAAAGGATTGCTCACAGAAGTTTGTGAAGAGCTTCACATTCTACATCGTCATAGCACACCATACTACCCACAGTCAAATGGTTTGGTGGAGAAGGCTAATGGTGTCATTGCAGGAATCATTAGAAAGATGGTGCAAAACAAGACAAAATTATGGGATGACTTCTTGGATGGTGCCTTGTGGGCATATCGAACCACATATAGGGAAGCCACGGAGTTCACACCATTTCACTTGGTCTATGGTCAAGAGGCTTTGCAGCCTATCGAGCTCAACATTCCAACAATGCGACTTCATGGCAAAGAGCACAAGATGATCAAGAGGTATGGATGGATCGACTTCTTACGTTAGTGGAGCTTGAGTGGAAAAGAGAAGCAGCATATGAGTGCTACAAGAGGAAAGCCACACAAGCGAAAGAAACGCACGACAAGAAACTGAAGGACAAAGGCATCAAGGAAGGAGAGCTTGTGCTAAGGTATGACAATCGACTTGACAATCGTTTTGATGCCAAGTTTGAAACAAGATGGCAAGGGCCATACATAGTCAAGAAGGATTTCAATTCAAGTTACTATCAGCTTATGGACTTGAATGGTAAAGAGCACTCCAGGAAAGTAAACGGGTATCGCTTGAAGCCCTATTTGAGTCGCCTTCTACCAAAGGATCTACCAAAGATCTGTCCAAAGGCCGCTGTCTTATGTAAGTATTGTTACATGAAGCATGAGTGTAACTCCAGCCAAAATTCTGTGGGGCCAAACAATGAAGATCTCGTCAAGGACTCTGAAGCACTCTCTTTGGAAAAGATGCTCTATGATGGTACGTGAATATACCATCATCCAGGGGGAGGGCTAATGATAGCCGTTTTTTCGGCTCTTTGTAATTGCCACAGTGAGTTACCTCACCCTACCAAAATCACCCAAACACTGTGGCTATCCCTACCATTTCACTGTACATAGGCGTGCGTGAGTCACGGGACTTTTCCCATATCTTCTTAAAAACCCTCAGCTAGCTAGTCACTGGGCTAGGTGAGCCAAAAAAAATAAAAATAATAAAAAAATAAAAGTATATTATGGCCTCTTTGTGTGTAAATATTTCATTGTATATATGGCCTAAATATAGGGTTTTTTTATAATTATTTTGGTATTTTATTTAAATATTTCTACTTAGGTGTGTGTTTTATTAAACCTATGTACACCTTCTTTCATCCTCTTACACCATAATTATATTTTTTTTGCCAATATGTACATACTCTAACCTCATATTTTTCCTTTATACAAATCACTCCCACATTTTCACCCTCACCCTCGTGAAAACAAAAAATTGATTTCTACTCATTGGTTACTTTTATTATATTATTTACTTGCATACCTTTTCCTCTTTCACCCAAAATAATTCAAGGAGGGACCATATCATATGATTCCAATATCTTTCCATATCCATAACTCCTCCATATTTTTATTATTATTTTTACTCATTATTCTAACACCATGTGCTCATTGAGCTAAAGTCCATGAATAGTCCATACACTAGTCCCACCATGTATATATTTCTTATTTCACCAATAATCCTCCTCCATGCATGGGTCAAGGGCAACTTGAATGCTTTGTATTATAATATGACAAAGGAGGGGCTCACTCTTGGATGCATTGTACAAATTCAACAAAGGAGGGGACCACTAAAAGACTTTTGCAGGCATAAAAAACAGGCTTTTTGGTGAGAATTTTGGCACCTATCTCCACTCCGAATTTGGAGCGGTGGTCAAAAGAGAAAATGTAGCCCACGCTCTGAATAATCACCCCAAATTTTTTCATGATTTTTCGAGCTACCAGCTGTGAAATATGATTTTTTTAGTGGACCCCAGTTTTCCCATGCTATGCAGCCACACTCTCTCTTCCACTTTATCATTTTCCTCTTTCACACACACTTCTCCACTCATCATCCCCATCTCTCTCACCACTCCTCTCTGCACACTACTCACCTTCTCCTCAACCTTGAAGAATAAGAGAAACCATGGTGAACTCATACCTCCCACACACAATTCCATTCCAAAATTGACCACCTAGTCTCATTTTTCCTCCTCCAAATTATCCATATCTATCAAAAAACCACAAAATTCAGCCTCTTCTCTTAAAAGACAGCATCATGGTGGTTGATTACTCAGCTTCAATTACCGTGTCTCTCAAGGAGGGTCAAGAGTGGAGAAAAAATGTACCGTCAAAGCTAGTGGACCGTCAACAAGCGTCAAAATTGGCCCTACTCAAGACACTTGGAGCATCAACCTTGTAAGAAATCCACCTTTTCTTACCTCTTAAGAGTTTTTCTTCCTTATTTGTATCCTACATGGATACTCCCATTGTAAATATTCAATTCCATTTGTAAATTAATACTAACTCTACTAACACTAACCCACTATGAAAAGTCCTATCACCTCCATTTCTCTCCTCTCTCTTTCCCCACCAACTTCTTGATAATTCCAAGCAAAAGAAATTAGATAAATTGCTGAAAATCTAACCCAACCATGGTTAGAGGAGTAACCCTAGCCTTCAAAATTGCTATAAAAGGAGGGTGTAGCTAGCATAAGGGGGGGGGAGCCATAAGCAAGAGCACTATGCTATAGCTTGAGAAGCCAAGCTCAACCTCTCTAGAAGGAGCTCTTGAGTGGAAGCTCATTGTCTTATGCATGTGCATGTGTTGTAATAGGGGATTAGCAAGGGAAATCTATGCCATTGTAAGAGAGAGAGTGATCATTCAATTGAGAGTAGGAAATCTATCATTTCTCCTACTAGTGTAAGCCCAACATTCGCTGAATCAAGGAGGGTGGATTTGGACTAAGCTTGGATACTTTGTCTCCCTTCCAACGTGAAGTAATGGACAACAATGATGCGTAAGTGTCTTGGTGTTTTTTTTTTTGTTAAGTTCTTGATAGCTTGTCTCTGGTGTTGTCATCAATCTAGCCATAAATCCCACATACTGTAAGAGGGTGACAGGGTGGAGAGGACTCCCCTGGCCTTAAGACAGTGATTGGGGTGGCTTTTCTTGTGATGTGTTGTGGTGAAATTTACGCAAGCTATGTTGAACAAGTACTAATCTCACTTTGATTTGTCATGACAGATTTGTAAGAAGGTATTAATGCAACAAGCACCCCCTCCCCCTTTCTCTCTCTTTCTTAAATATATAGTTGTGTTTGCTTGATCATTGCCGATACGTTTCAAAGCAGCCCGAGCACTATCTCTCTCTCTCTCTCTCTCTCTCTCTATCTCTCTCTCTCTCTCGTGTTTTAGTGTGTGAGAGTATTCCATTGGTGTTAGGGTTAGTGTAAATTCCTTGCTTGTTTGTGGGTTGCTCCAACGATTCTCCTCTTTTGCGTCCTAGTTCGCTCTTAAACTAGGTGGTGCCCCTTGTGTAGTTGGGATTTGGCGGTGGGTTTGTTGTTTTGGTTTGTGTTGTGTTGTGCCCCAGCCCCATTGAGCAGCACGGGAGCCTTGAAGGGTGTCTAGAGGCCACTCTTCTTGTTGCCCGCCCCGGACCGCCTCACTATTTAGCTACGTCTTATTTCCTAACAACTGGTATCAGAGCAAGGTTTGCTCGTAGCTAAATTATCTCAAGGAAAGGATTCCTTGAATTGAGTGGGAGTTATGGCGGAGGAAGGGAAGCTCAAGATTGAGAAGTTCAACGGCAAAAACTACCAACATTGGAAGATGCAGATTGAAGACTATCTCTACCAGAAGGACCTCTATTTGCCACTAGGCGGTCTTGCGAAGAAGCCCGCAACAATGGCAGATGAAGCATGGATTGTCCTTGATCGAAAGGCACTGGGAACAATCCGGTTAAGCTTGGCGTCAACGGTGTCCTTCAATGTTTCGGAGATGAAGACCACGGAGGACTTGATGAAGTCACTTGACGACTTCTACGAGAAACCATCGGCATCCAATAAGGTATTTCTTATGAAGCGCTTGTTCAATCTAAAGATGGCAGAGAATGGTTCAATTGCAGAACACCTAAATGACTTTAACACAAACATAAGTCAACTTCGATCAGTGAAAATCAATTTCGATGACGAAGTACGAGCTCTCCTTATACTATCATCTCTACCGGATAGTTGGGACAGCCTTGTGATGGCTGTAAGTAATTCTATCTCTGGCACAAATACTCTTAAGTTTGATGATGTTGTGGGTGTTCTCCTAAGCGAGGAAATGCGAAGGAGAAGCACAGGAGAATCATCAAGTGTTGCACTATCAGTGGAAACAAGAGGAAGGCCTAAGGAGAGGTTCAAAAACCAAAAGGGTCGTGATCGCTCAAGGCGCAGCAAGTCATGCACAAAGTCAGTTCTTGAATGTTGGAACTGCGGCAAGAAAGGCCACGTCAAGAAGGATTGCTGGTCCAAGAAGAAGAAGGAGACAGAGTCTCAAGACAACAAGCCAACATCGGAGGCCAATGTGGCAGGTAAAGTAGAGCAAGATGCTCTAATTCTCTCATTAGACAATGTGTCTAATTCCTGGATAGTAGATTCCGGGGCTTCATTCCATGCGACACCACACAAGCAACATTTCCAAGACTACACCAAAGGTTATTTTGGGTATGTATACTTGGGAGATGATGAAGCTTGTGAGATTGTCGGCAAAGGTACAGTTTCTGTCAAAACTACTAACGGAAATGAATGGAAGCTTAAAGATGTTAGGCATGTTCCTTCTCTTCGCAAAAATTTGATCTCTACAGGACAATTGGACGATGAAGGTCACAACATTGCATTCGGAAACAAACGGTGGAAAATCTCAAAGGGATCTTTGGTGGTTGCCAAGGGTGAAAAAGTTGGTACACTTTACTTGTGTACTGTTAGCACGCAACCTTCAGCTTGTGCAGCAACTACAGAAGTTGACAGTGCGGTGTGGCACTACCGACTTGGGCATATGAGTGCCAAAGGAATGCAAATCCTTCAAACAAAGAAGCTTCTACCAGGTTTGAAAGAAGTGGACTTAGAGTTCTGTGAAGATTGTGTTTATGGTAAACAAAGGAGGGTAAAATTTCAAAAATCAGGAAATGAAAGAAAAAATAAAAAACTTGAGTTGGTTCATTCTGATGTTTGGGGTCCTGCAAGTACACCATCACTTGGTGGCTCATTGTACTATGTAACATTCATAGACGATGCGACTAGAAAAACATGGGTTTATGTCATGAAGAATAAATCCGATGTATTTTCCATATTTCAAAGGTGGAAAGCCTTTGTGGAGAATGAAACAGGTACCAAGGTTAAATGCCTCAGATCCGACAATGGAGGCGAATATTGCAGCCAAGCTTTTGAAAGCTTTTGTGCTAGCAATGGCATTCGGAGGCAAAGGACAACCCCAAGGACACCTCAACAAAATGGGATTTCGGAAAGGATGAACAGGACAATCATGGAACGAGCACAAAGCATGCGGCTACATGCAGACCTACCGCTTGAGCTTTGGGCAGAAGCTGTAAGTACGTCTGTGTACTTAATCAATCGGTCACCCTCAATGGCATTGGATGGGGGAGTTCTAAAAGAGGCATGGACAGGTAAACCGGTGAATTATGCATTTCTCAAAGTGTTTGGGTGTGAGGCTTTCATGCACATAGATAGAAGCCTAAGATCAAAGTTAGATGCAAAGTCCAAAAAGTGTTTCTTCATTGGCTATGGAGAAGGAGACTTTGGGTATCGCCTATGGAATCTTGAAGATGGTAAAATCTTAAGGAGTAAGGATGTCATTTTTAACGAACAAAATATGTACAAAGATTACTTGGAAAGAAAACAAACAAAAGAAACAGGTGATGAGTACATGGAGCTTGAGGACGGTGAAGACTCAAGGACTGCAAACGGTGACAATGTGCAACAACGTCAACCAAATGAGGAGCCTCAACCTATTCCCCGAAGATCTACAAGAGCAAGTAGACCTCCAGAAAGGTTTGTTCCTTCCTTCAACCATCTCTTGATCTCAGATTTTGGAGAGCCGGAATCATATGAAGAAGCTATGCAACATGAATCAAAAGAAGAATGGACGAAGAGCATGCAAGTGGAGATGGACTCACTACATCGCAACCAAACATGGGAGTTGGTTGAGTTGCCTAAAGGTAAGCGGGCACTTCAAAACAAATGGGTGTACAAGATAAAGGAAGAAGAAGGTGGAAGAAAAGGTACAAGTCTAGGCTTGTGGTAAAAGGTTTTTCTCAAAAGAAAGGTATTGATTTTAATGAAATATTTTCTCCTGTTGTAAAAATGAACTCAATTAGGCTTGTCTTAAGCCTTGTGGCTGCTCATGATCTAAATCTCGAGCAAATGGATGTAAATACGGCATTCCCTCACGGTGACTTAGAGGAGGAAATCTACATGCTTCAACCAAAGGGGTATAATGTAAAAGGTAAGGAGAAAATGGTTTGTAGATTAAAGAAGAGCTTGTATGGTTTAAAGCAAGCATCAAGACAATGGTACTTGAAGTTTGATCAATGGATGTTGGATCATGGATTCACAAGATGCAACTCGGATCACTGCGTCTACACGAAGAATTTGGGATATGGGAAATTCATCATCCTAATGTTGTATGTTGATGACATGTTGATTGCAAGTGCTAACATGCAGGACATCAAAGACCTAAAAGAAGAGCTGTCCAAATCTTTTTCAATGAAAGATTTAGGTGCTGCAAAGAGGATACTTGGTATGAAAATATCAAGGGACAGGACGAAGAAGACAATAAAGCTATCTCAAGAAGATTACATCAAGAAGGTACTAGAAAGGTTTGCAATGCAAAATGCAAAACCAGTTTCTATACCTTTGGCTGGTCATTTTAAACTAACGAAGGATATGTGTCCAAAGACACAAGAGGAGATAGCCTATATGTCTAAAGTTCCATATGCTGCAGCGGTAGGTTCTCTAATGTATGCTATGGTCTGGACAAGGCCAGACATTGCACATGCAGTGGGAGTTGTGAGTAGGTTCATGGACAACCCAGGTAAAGAGCATTGGCAAACTGTGAAGTGGATACTTAGGTATCTAAAAGGGACAACAACAAATGCTTTGTATTTTGGAGGAACTGATATTTTTCTAGAAGGGTATGCTGATGCAGATATGGCAGGTGACAAAGATTCTCGAAGGAGCACTACTGGCTATGTGTTCACAGTTGGAGGCACAGCAGTAAGCTGGGCTTCAAAGCTGCAGAAAGTGGTTTCACTTTCTACCACGGAAGCAGAGTATGTAGCAATGACGGAGGCAAGCAAAGAAATTCTGTGGCTTCACAGATTCTTAGAAGAGCTTGGATTCAAACAAGACAATTGTGTCTTGTACAGTGATAGCCAAAGCGCTATCCATCTGGCGAAGAACTCAACCTTTGATTCAAGGACAAAGCACATTGAGGTGAGATATCACTTCATACGCACTCTTTTGGAAGAGGGACAACTAAAGCTAGGAAAGGTGCATACAAGTGAAAATCCTGCAGACATGTTTACAAAGGTGGTCAACAAGGAGAAGTTGAGCTTTTGCTCATCTTCAATCGGCATTCAAGGATAAGAAGCCAGAATGGAAAGCAGTCACAGGTTTGGTTTGGAGATTAGTCTCCAAGTGGGAGATTGTTAAGTATGGAGCCTGATTTACCCTTGTAATTTTCTGTGGTAAAAGCGCACATTTGTAAGGCCCCCATTATGAGGAGAAGCCATCGTGCGTGAAAGAAAATCACTCACCGGAAACCAAAATTTTCACGGACAAGAATCAGGGGCAACTTTAAAGGCCTCGGGGGCGGAGACCCCCGAGACTTTTTTTTTTCGCCGGAATATTATGGCCGGACGGCGGCTGGAAAGTGGTCGGAAAACAACCGGTCGGTTGGCCGGTTGCCGGTAGTCAATGGCCGGTGGTCGAAAGTCAATGGCCGGTAGCCGAATTCAATGGCCGGTGGCCGAATTCAAAAGCGGACTTGTCTTCTCAAGGGCGGCCACACATGGGTAGATTGGAGGGTCCGATTTGGACTTATTCGCACAAGGGCGGCTACACATGGCTGTCTCTCATAAGAGAGGGCAGCCCTTTTGGCCTATAAAAGGAGGCCATTTCTACACACATTTCATAGTGTGAAGTTGATGCAACAAGGTGAGTGTGAGGTGGTGAGAGTGAAGCAAGGCCGGAGCTCCATTAAGGGTATAATCCCTTTGTAAATTACTTCTTGTTTTGAAGTACTAAAGCCATTGAGTGGCTGCTTTCCCGTGGATGTAGCCCACATTGGGTGAACCACGTATATCGTGTGTACTCTCTCTCTCTCTCTCTCTCTCTCTACTCTATAATCTCGTGTATGTAAATTTGTCTCTCTCCATTAAGTAATCTACTCAATTATCTATTTAGCTACGTCTTATTTCCTAACAATCCTTGCAGCAAGACTTGAAACATCCTTAGCATCGCCTACATCCTCAGAACCAGGACGTTCATCAATGCCCTGCACAATATTCTAGATGCCCTTTGACACAAGAACATGTTGCATCATATAAGCCCACATAGGGTAATTGTCCCCATCCAACGTGTCCTCAACAGCAAACATCTTGAAGACATTTGTGTTGTTGTCAGCCATGGTAAATGCTGCACCTGATGTGAAAACTGCTCAAAAATAGGAGAAACAGAGTGGGAACAACACGTGCTATATAGCACAAACCGTAGAAGATTGTAAGGCACCTGTTATGCAGAAAACGACACTAACAGAAACTCTGTACAAAATGACAAAATAGCCTATGCAGCACTCACTGCCTGTAGTGGAAACGGAGGCCGAAATGAGCCTGAATAAAAAATCTGAGCAGACTATGCTCTACGAGCTCTCTCGAAATATTTGTCGATTTGCGAGCGCTTGCCAAACCCCATTGAAATCGAAGAAAGTGAGCAGGCATGTGCTGGAGCAGCTAGCGACTAAGCCCGGGAGGATGCAACCTGCTCTGATACCAATTGTTGGAATTAGGGTTGCAGAGAAACGCACACAGCTTGGATAAGATGAAGGAAGCTCAAGGCACACAATAGAGAGTGTATTACTTAGTGTGCAATGGAATGATGGATAGCCCTAGAGTGATGGGCGTATATACAATGCTCGGGGGAAAAAACCTCCTAAAGAGGGAAAAAATGCCCCGACGGTCCTAGTGTGTTCACACACATCACTACCACATGTATATGGTAACAAAAAGAGAACAAACAAAAGAAACAGGTGATGAGTACATGGAGCGTGAGGACAGTGAACACTCAAGGAGTCCAAACGGTGACAACATGCATTAACCAAATGAGGAACCTCAACCTATTCCCCGAAGATCCACAAGAGCAAGTAGACCTCCAAAAAGGTTTATTCCTTCCTTCAACCATCTCTTGATCTTAGGATTTGAAGAGCCGAAACCATACAAGGAAGCTATGCAACACAAATCCAAAGAAGAATGGATAAAGAGCATGCAAGTGGAGATGGACTCATTACATTGCAACCAAACATGGGAGTTGGTTGAGTTGCCTAAAGGTAAGCGGTCACTTCAGAACAAATGGGTGTACAAGTTGAAGGAAGAAGAAGGTGGGAAGAAAAGGTACAAGTCTAGGCTTGTGGTAAAAGGCTTTTCTCAAAAGAAAGGTATTGATTTCAATGAAATATTTTCTCATGTTGTAAAGATGAACTCAATTAGGCTTGTCTTAAGCCTTGTGGTTGCTCATGATTTAAATCTCGAGCAAATGGATGTAAATACGACATTCCCTCATGGTGACTTAGAGGAGGAATTTTACATGCTTGGGTATGAAGTAAAAGGTAAGGAGAAAATGGTTTGTAGATTAATGAAGAGCTTGTATGGCTTAAAGCAAGCATCAAGACAATGGTACTTGAAGTTTGATTGATGGATGTTGGATCATAGATTCACAAGATGAAGCTCATATCACTGTGTCTACACAAAGAATTTGGGAGATGGAAAGTTCGTCATCTTAATGTTGTATGTTGATGACATGTTGATTGAAAGTGCTAACATGCAAGACATCAAAGACCTAAAAGAAGAGCTATCTAAATCTTTTGCAATGAAAGATTTAGGTGCTTCAAAGAGGATACTTGGTATGAAGATATCAAGGGACAAGATGAAGAAGACAATAAAGCTATCTCAAGAGGATTATATCAAGAAGGTATTAGAAAGATTTGCAATGCAAAATGAAAAAAATATTTTTACACCTTTGGCTGGTCACTTTAAACTAACCAAGGATATGTGTCCAAAGACACAAGAGGAGATAACCTATATGTCTAAAGTTCCATATGTTTCACTGGTAGGTTCTCTTATGTATGCTATGGTCTGGACAAGGCTAGACATTGCAAATGCAGTGGGAGTTGTAAGTAGGTTCATCGACAACCCAGGTAAAGAGCAATGGCAAGCTGTGAAGTGGATACTTAGGTATCTGAAAGAGACAACAAAAAATGCTTTGTATTTTGCAAGAACTGATATTTTTCTTCAAGGGTATGCTCATGTAGATATGGTAGGTGACAAAGATACTCGAAGGAGCACTGCTGGCTATGTCTTCACAATTGGAGGCACAACAGTAAGTTGGGCTTCGAAGTTGCAGAAAGTGGTCTCACTTTCTACCACGGGAGCAGAGTATGTAGCAATGATGGAGGCAAGCAAAGAAATTATGTGGATTTGCAGATTCTTAGAAGAGCTTGGATTCAAACAAGAAAATTGTGTCTTGTACAGTGATAGCCAAACCGCTATCCATCTTGCAAAGAACTTAGCCTTCCATTCAAGGACAAAGAACGTTGAGGTGAGATATCACTTCATATGCACTCTTTTGGAAGAGGGACAACTAAAGCTAGGAAAGGTGCATACAAGTGAAAATCTTACAGGCATGTTCACAAAGGTGGTCAACAAGGAGAAGTTGAGCTTTTGCTCATCTTCAATCGGCATTCAAGGATAAGAAGCCAAGATGGAAGGCAGTCACAGGTTTGGTTTGGAGGTTAGTCTCCAAGTGGGAGATTGTTAAGTATGGAGCCTGATTTACCCCTTGTATTTTTTTGTATTAATAACGCACATTTGTAAGGCCCCCGTTATGAGGAGAAGCCATCGTGGGTGAAGAAAAATCACTCGCCGGAAACCAAAATTTTCACGGCCAGTCTCGAGCAAAGCTCAAAATTGACTTCACCAGATTATTCCTTTTCGTCGGAATGTTATGGTCGGACGACGGCCAAAAAGTGGTCGGAAAATGACCAGTCAGTCGGTCGGTGGCCGGTAGTCAATGGCTAGTGGCTAGTACCCAAAAGTCAATGGCCGATGGCCAGTGGCCAAATTCCATGGCCGGTGGCTGATTTCAAAGGAGGAAAGCTTTAATGGTAACCTTGGAATTAGGGTATCAGAGCCTAATATTGAATCTTGGACCTTGGAATTTGGAATTTAAGATTAATGCATGAGAGAAAAACAACTCTGTCTAGCACCCAAATTTCAATTATACTACAAAATGAAGTCTTGATGTTTCTAATAATTATTCAAAAATTTTCAAGCTTGCTTGGGATCTGCTCGCTAGAGTGAAAGCTCGCTATGCTGAAATATTTTAGGGAGATCTTACTTCCAAAAACCTATACTTGTCCCTAGGATTTAAGCAAGTGGGGAGTGTGAGTAAAGTTGGAAATGAACGATATAGAAATTTGTGAAAGAATAGGTAATCCACTTGTGCGAAGACACATGGAACTGGCATAAACGAATGAAGATGCATGCACTTGTGTGAAGACACATGAAAGTGGCATGGATGAAACTTTTATTGAGCTTTACTTGTCATTCTCCCTTAAGCTTAGTAATAAGGAGCAAGATTGGATAAATTAGCTACCACATGAAGAATTAATTTTTGGGACAATGGCTGGAAGATAATTTTGAGTAGTAATAAAGAAATCCAAGAAGTTCTTTTGATTAGCCACAGATAAAGCTATAAGTATATATAGCAAGACTCGTTTTGAAATTACTGATGGCTTGGAATATTCAAGAAGAATAAGTTTATAGGATAGTCCTGAAAGAATGGGGATAGCCGAACGAGAGAACACGTTAGCCATGTTGAGTCACCTTATCAAAATTTTCTCTCCTAAGGAAAGTGTTATTTCTACTAAGAAATGGAGAACACGTGGGCCGAATGGAGTTACACGGTTAACCCTATGGGGACGCGTACAACTATTGAATAATTTACGGATTGCAATGATAAGAGAAAGCTGGGATTGGGACCAAAGAGATATGGTATGGTCCAATCCTATTTCCAAATTTTGAAAGTAAACTTCTACTTATAACATCTCAAGTCAAATAGAAAAGACACTAAACGAGACGTGCTTAAAACTCACAAGGAATCAAGATGGGAAAGTTCAATAGATAAGCTCATAAATATTACAGACATTTAGACTTCAAAGAATAATAAGAAAACAAACTTATGAATTAGCCAAGAACTCAAAATTGGAGTCTTTACTCAAGACTATCATAGACAAAAGACCCTTTGTTAAAAGCACTAAATAGAGATGTCCTTAAGAATTTAATTAAAAAGGAGAGACTGGCATTTCAAGACAAAGAAGTACGAACAATACTCAATTTTTTCAAAAAAGGGTTATTTCTTCAATTAAAGCCAAAAAGGAGTACAATGGAGCCAAAAGTAACTACAGAGAGAGGCAAGAAAGTTTACAACTCATGAAGATCCTCTAATATATGGTCACATAACCAAGTATCGCAAGCGCCACACATATTAGGACGCTCACCCTCTGGAATGCTTCTACGAGAAACAGCTTGAGCAATTTCTTGGGTATGAGCTGAGAAAAGAAAAGGATCTCTAAGAGGAAGACTCTATATGGTATCGAGGCAAATCTTGGAATGTGGGATAAATTGCACAAGCAAGAACAACCTTGCGGAGAACCCAGGATCTCGTGTCCTTTTGACGCAGTAGTATTGAGGACCAAGTCTTAGAGCCTCTGTAACCATAGTAAGTCAGGTATTGTTGCGGAAATGGTCTCTACCCAAGAGAGTCACTCTTATGAGATGTCGCTATGTCTTTCATATCGTCTGGCCGACACAAGAATTTGGTTGAAGAAAGAGGAGAGCTTTGTATCGCCCTAAGAACTGTCTTTTAACTGCCTCGTCTACACTCTGCAAGTGAGAGATGCATACAAGAAGAACCAAGTCTTCTTGCCAACAAGACGCCATTAGATAAAAAAATGACTAAGTTACAAGAGAGTGAAGATCGCAAAAATAAGAGAATAACAAGTCCTGATAAAGAAGAGATTACCAGCATCTTATAAAGAAGAAGTAGTGTATTGAAGAAGCCACAAACGCGATGACTTATTCAAGAAGACATCTTATTAAAAAAGATTTTCCATGACTCCCATATTATATTAGCAGATTTTTGGGGATAAAGAAGTGTAAGAGAGAAGTCAAGTTGAAAGCGTTGGAGACGGGGAATGGGGGAACACGCCCGAAACAAACACAAGGGCCTCTCTATAGCTCAGGGTATTCACATCACCCCTATCCTCTCAGAAAACACCTTCAAAGAAACACTTAATACTAGCAGACCA
Source organism: Adiantum capillus-veneris (assembly GCF_014529385.1). Taxonomy (NCBI): domain Eukaryota; kingdom Viridiplantae; phylum Streptophyta; class Polypodiopsida; order Polypodiales; family Pteridaceae; genus Adiantum; species Adiantum capillus-veneris. Next base: position 82,739,466 of record NC_140936.1, on the reverse strand, counting down.
CCGCCTGCTCAATTGCCACTACTCACAGACTCTACAAACCACCACACGAGATACACCTACTACCACTGCCTGTCTCCGCCCTTGCACACGCACACAACCACTCAATCTCACTCTCTCACTCAAAACACCATCGGTCCGGGGGGGCACACACTTCCACACAGCCGGCACCGAGGAGGGACATGAAAGCAGGAGAAAGAGAAGGGGGAAAGGGGACACAACAGCACGGGAGGCAACTGTGGCTTGATTGCACTTCAGAAAACACATACACCGGCTTGCAATGCCATCACCATGCCCATTTTCAAGAAAAATTACAAAGGGGCTAGCTTGCTAGAGAACTCCACTTTGCAGGCTTCAAACGGCACCTCAAAAGGCCAAGGAAAAAGCCACAAATTCGATTCATTTTTTACTTTTATAGAGGGGGCCTTTAATTTGGGAATTTGCATTTCAATTGGTCCACCTGGCATCTTGAATTGGTATCTTTTGGGAAAGAGGGCACCGCTTTGCTCTATCTATCTCTTCTTCACTCTTTGCACTTGAGAGGGGCGGGCATTAGCGACGTTGCTATTGCCCCCTAGGCTCTTCATTTTTTATTTTTTATTTTTCACCTTTTACCCTCTTTTGGTTTAGCCTTATACTGCTCAATATTTGACTTTGACCTTCACTCCTTATCCATGCGACTTCTCTTTGCTCTTTAATCCACTAGGCCTTCACTTTGGCTTGACTTTGCACCCTTTGATTTCCCCGGACCTTCCCTCTCACTCTCTATGCCGCGGGACTCATCTCTTACCTGAGGGGGGGAGGCAATAGCGATGTCGCTATTGCCCCCTCCCTTTCCCTTTAAAACTTCGAGGCCCATTGGGCCGTGGGAACTGCCCCTGTCAGGCGCCACGTCATCACCTCTACTTGCCTCCCGCACAGGCGCGCGCGCCACTGCGCCGCCGGCCATTGCCAAAATTGCCCAACCTCCGCCTGCGGAGCGCCACCGACGCTTTTTGCCATAGCCCACGAGCTCCAAGAGCTCTCCACACCTTCTCATACACCCAATGGGCCTCACCCCTTGCTCATATAGTGCGGAATTTTGACCTGCGCGCCCCAATGTGGGACTTTACACTGCCACGTGGTGGCACCCGGGAGAGCTTCCCTACAATAGCCCCCAAGGCCTTCAAAAACCATTTTTTTCTTTTTTTTTTAAACTAAAAAAACTTCCCTTTTTTGCCTGCACTGGGTACTCTACTATGCCACACTCAATAGGCGTATGCACCGCCCGTCAAACCTACCGAAATCCACCGCGTTTCTCTTCAAACTACATGCCCCTGGTCCCACTTTGAGATTCCCAAGGCTGATATCCGAGGCCATAAAAAATGCCAAAAGGCATCTGCCACTTTCCTCTCTACATTACCTCCAGACTTCGTCCTACCACATCTAATTGACCGAGTGTCCGATTGAGGCACCGTTGATTTGTGCTAGCTCCACATGATGCACCCCTCCATCGAAAACTTTGGTGAGGCCCAAAAGACGCCAGATGGCACGTTTTCCAATGCAACCAAGTGGGATTAGACCCAGTCCCCGAAAAATCTTCAACCAACCATATCTTGCTATCCAGAGCTCCGATTCGCATTTCGAGAAGACAGGCATGCTCCATAACTTGAGCTCTACACATGTATGTACTGACATCAACCTGGGCCACCTGTCCCCAACTGCCTTGTCATCTGCTACACACTCTTTCTTTTTACTGCAATATCTTGAGCACCGGGGCTCCGTTTCACGAGCCGTCTGGACTGGCTTCTAGAGCACGTTGAACTCTACATTCTAGAGCTTTGAATTGGCATTTTGGACATCTTCATCTGCTACCCCATCTGGACCATTCCGCTGCACTTTTGGCCTAAAAAACCGCATCAGGCATACTTTTCCACTATCCTTTGGCTGCCAAGGGCCTTGGCACCTGCCCTAGCCTTCTGCACTGCACTCGATTGCTGTCTTGTCCTGGCATAGAAGACCCACTAGCTTCAAGCAAATTTAGCTGCACCATCATTGCCCAGCCCCCTCATCGAACATTTATGTTCGACCAAAAGCATATGTACACAACTTTAAAACTGGCACACCAAACTGACGATAAAAAGAACTCGCAAAACCATAACTATATGTACAGGCTATGTACAAAGCTTCATGTTTTTTCTCTCACACAGTGCATGCTTTAGGTAGGTTGCCCACCCCCCTTGACTATGATTTGCTGCACTTCAGGCACTAGACTCCTCTCCAAATACAGTTTGAGCCGCACACCATTTACCCTGTTCCTAACAAGCTTGCCATTTGCCCTTACCAGTTGATATGTCCCATTCGGAAAGGCCTTCTTCACTTTATATGGACCCGTCCACTTCTTCTAGAATGTGAAATCCAGATAGTTTTCATACTTCATGACCAGGTCTCCTTCCTCTATCTTCTTGTCTGGCAGATTTAGATTGAACTTGGCAACCCGCTTCTCCCTCTGCTTCACGTAGTAGTCTGCCACTGCCTCTCTGTCCATCTGCAAAGCCTCCAAGCTGGCTATCCGATCCTGTAGAACCTCTTGTTGAGTAGCATTGGCACGCCACATACCCTTTAAAGCACCTAGCTGTGCATGCACTGGCAACACCGCCTCCTTACCATAGACAAGCTCGAATGGAGTGAAGTTTGTAGCCACTTTATAGGACGTTCTATACACCCACAGACACTTCTCTAAATTTGCTTCCCACTCAGCTTCCTGCTTGTACACATACTTCGTTAACAATTTGACAATTTGACCATTAGCACTCTCGACTAGACCATTGCATTGGGGGTGATAGGGTGAGGAAAACCTGTGCTGAATCTTTAACTTTTCCACTAATGCGCTCATGAGCTTACTTCTAAACCCCTGACCCCTATCAGAAACTAACACCCATGGAACACCAAAACGGCAACATATGTTATCAAACACAAATTGAGCCACCACACTAGCATTTACTTCTTTCACTGCTTTGGCCTCGACCCACCTTGTAAGGTAGTCAATGGCTACCACCACGTACTTCTTACCACTTGTAGACTTTGGGAGAGGGCCTATAGCATCGAGACCCCACTTCTCGAAAGCGCTTTGTGCGATGATGGCACCCTGTGACTCCGCTACCTGTCATCTTTCACCTATAGTCTGACACTCGTGGCACGTCTTGCACCAGTAATGCACATCCTTCACAATGGAAGGCCACCAAAAGCCTGCTCTAAGCACTCAAAACAGAACCTGATCTTTGCCCTGATGCCCGATCTCTTCATGGCATTGCTCTAGCACCATCCCTATCTCTTCTTTGTACAACACCCTTCTAAGAACTCCGTCACGCCCATAGTTCGTGAGATCTTCACCTACCAATGTGAATTTGCGGGCCTTTTGCACCACTCTTCTCTTTTGCAGCTTGGACAAACCCTTTGAACATTGCCCTGTACTCAAAAAGCCTTCGATCTTCTTAAGAGTCTCTCTACCTGCATAAGTGGTTGGGGCCATATATAGACCTGCAACATGCACCTGTACTTTGCTACTAGCTAGTTGATCCGCCTCTTGATTCTACTCTCTCCTCACATGCTTGAATTGGAATTCTTCAAAAGACTTCAACATCTTCTTGATGGAAAAGAACCAATGCTTCAAAGAATCGCGCTTTACCTGCCATTGGCCTAACAGTTGCTTGATGACTAGCAATGCATCTCCCTTCACCACCAACCTTGAAATGCCGAACTCTATGCACTGCTTCAAACCCAAATACAGAGTGAGATAATCCGCCTCATTATTGGTGTGGACATTGTCATAATAATCAATATCTAATTCTCCTAAATGATTTTCTCATATTAAACTGATCATTTAATGTGGGGAAGTGCTAGGGGAGAAAAAGCTAGAATATTGGTTAAGCTAGCAGACCCGCCACAGTAGGGATCCAAAGGAGGGAAAATAGGGATCCAAAGGGGGGGCCATCTGCAAAAGAGCCATGTGTAACAATGGGCTAAAAAGACCCTAAGGTTTAGCCCATTAAGACTTCCAAAATGCTAAGGTTCCAAAATTCAAAGGTTGTGTCCATAGGTCAACCCTAGGGGAAATTGGATGCTTTGTGTGTACCAAAAAAGTCTTTGCAATCCCTACATGGGAGGGGGCGAGCCCTTCTTCTAGGGGATGAGAGAGAAAGTCACACACACACACACAGGCTCCCTTTACACAAAGGGAATGAAGAACACATGTCAAATGCCTAAGCTAGTTGCTCCCAAAATGCGCTCAATTCCTATTGGATGACCCTTGAAGTGGACCAATGAGAATTAGGCTAGAGTAAATTTAGCCTAATTAATTTTAAAACACTTAATAAAAAGAACCAATGAAAATTAGGTCTCCTGGATGATTATTGGACAGCCTGAGAAGGGGTCCACTAGGAATTGAGCAGCCCAATGGGCTACTTAATTCCTATTGGTCAGAATGGGGAAAGGTCCAATGGGGATTTAATTCACTTAAATCAATTAAGTTTAATTGATTAAGCTCTCACAAAAGGGGAAAGGGGGACACATGTCAGAAGGCTATCACTTATGCTGCTTAATAGCCATTGGCTGAGCTTGGCATTGTCCAATAGGGAGCCTGCAAGAGCAAATAGCAAGGGGGCTCGCCCAAGAGAGAGAGGGGGCTGATTTTTGCAAGGCATTATCACACACACACTCACACAATCTGATGTGTGAAGAAAGAGAATACTATCTCTTCCCAAGCTTTAATGGAGAGCTCATCACCTACTCCAAGCTTGTGAGGTAGAAGCCTACATGGACACACTCTTGGCTTGTGGATGCAAATCCAACCAAGAGCCAAGATTCAATGCATGCTCATCTCCTCTACCAAGATAATTACTAAGCTAAAGCTATGCTAATATGAGTGATTATGTGAGGAGATGTACATCTTTCTCGTAAGATACTCCTTCTTCCTCTCAATCTACTCTCATACCCTACTAGCTCTCACCATCTTCGAAGGTGTGTGAGGTCTTGGGTCTGAGAATGGGGATAATTAAAGTTGTTTTCGCTAAGTGTTTTGCTTGGTGCATGAAGCTTTCATCTTCATTGCACTAGCTAGTCTTGAAGGAACACAAAGAATTGTATTGTACAATGTCTCTCTTGATGGGAGAAACCATAATACAAAGCCTTTTGGAGGGGGGACGGCCGGCTCCATGAAAATCCAGTTCTCAACTGTTGTCAATAGCTTAATTTCTCTCTGTTTTGAAAGTATTGTTGATGCTATCTAACTAGGTGTTATGCTTTTTGTTGATCTCTCCACCCAAGCACTCTTGTAATTCTCATTAGGAATCTATTCTAATGAAATGCCCACTATGTTCATGCTAATTTCCGCTACACACAAGTTATTAGGCCATTAAATGTTACATTGGTATCAGAGCACAAGGTTTCTCTTTTCTTGCCCAAGAAGGGAGGTCCTCAAGCTAGCTATAAATGGTTGGTATTATTAATTGCCTGTGAGTAAGTAGAATAGGGATATTTCAGCCTTGCAGTGCGCCTACCTTTGTGCAGTTAACGGGGCATCACCGTCGAGAGCTATGGTCTTAATAGTGGAGTCCTACGGGGCTTGCCTACGGGTTAACCACTATTGAGCTATTAGAAGCTTGACAGGAGCCGGTGTTGTTTTGGTGTCGAAAGACAGTAGCTTGAGTGCTTTTTCTAAAGGGGTAAAGAGGAGTAGCAACTAGGGCTTGAAGTGCCAAAGTACACCTAAAAAGTTTACACCTAAAAGTTGTTAGAATGGCTGACAATAGTAAAGAGAGTGAAATTAATGTTGATAACTTTGATTTTGCTCATGAGCAAGCTACTAATGATGCTTCAATGCGTGTTAACTATCTTGTTTCTAGGCTTCAACAAGCCATGGGCAATCCATCTCTCCAAAGTGAAGTGCAACGGCAGCTCCGTGCTCATGGGATCCTCCTAGCTCATCACCATGACGAGAGAACACCTAGGAAGCCTCCTTGTGAGACTACCAAAAGAGGTCTCTCTCCGATTCGGGAAGAAGAAGAGAATCCATACGAAGGGCTCAAGAATTTACTTCTTGATGATGCATCTCCTTCCCAAAGGAGAACTCAAGAGCCTCCACCGAAGGAACGAAAAAGAAGCGAGTCTCCCGCCACCTCGGTGGAGATGGCTCCATGAAGACGGCGGGCTAAAGGCTCTCCATCACCACCAAAGCGGAGAAGACCATCACACTCTTCTCCACGCCATAATTCAAAGAGGGATGATAAAAAACAAGAGAAGAAAAAGGCAAGAAAGAGGACACCCTCTTCTCCATCTTCTTCATCCTCTTCCTCTTATGAAAGCTATGGTGAAGACGACGATGATCAACACAAGAAAAAGGCGAGAAAGAGGTCACCCTCTTCTCCACCTTCTTCAAATTCTTCACCTTTTGAAGAAAGTGATGGTGCAACCTTTGAACCATCAAAAAGAAGAGGCCATAGGAAATCCTATTCTGCACGGAAGAGGTCATCCAAGCTAAATAAGTTCAAGGAGGGAGGGAAAAGCATCTCTTTCCTTACCTATGATGGTACCTTTGGTGCTACGGACAAAGTCTTGGCCTTTATCCAGCAATTCGATGCGGCGTTTGGAGATGAGGGCTTCACGGAGTCCTCTAAGTTACGCCATGTAGCTATGCACTTTCAAAAGTCTGCCAGACAATGGTGGTCTAGCCTACGAGCCAACGGTGAAGCTCCACGAACATGGAAAGCTTTAAGAGCTTCCATTATGAAGCAGTTTTTGGCCACCGATGCCAAAGACAAAGTACTCACCGAATGGCGAAGCTTAAAGCTCTCTCCCAATGAATCCATCCACAAATATGTAGACAAGTTTTGGGACCTACAACTCAAAGCCACTGTCTTTAAAAAGTTGGATTTTGGAGAGCAAAAGCAACAATTTTGTGCGGGCTTAACCGAAGAAATGGTGGAGTATGTCAACTCCCAAAGGCCACGTACCATATCGGCGGTAATACACCATACTATGGTGGCCTCTCGAATCAATTTTCAAACGGGGGCTAAAAGAAATAATAAGCCCCCGGAAAACAAGGGTTCCAATGAGCCTAAGGGGAAGGACAATGTCCAAAAGTCTCCTAAGGGCAACTCCAACAAAGCTAAAGAGAAGGGAGTTTACAAAGGTAAGAACAAACTCTCTCCTGAAGAGCTTGAGCGTTATCGCAAGGATAACCGGTGTTTCAAGTGCGGCGAACAAGGGCATGCGTACCGCGCTTGTACCCAAAAGAACAACCACCAAGATCCTCCTAGAGCTTCCTTGGTTGAAATCCAAGAGGAGGAGACTCACCAAGCTCATCACAAAGGATCTCCTCTATGCCATGCTTGGGGAAAGGTAAGAGAACATGATGCTTTTATTCTCTTTGATCCTGGTTCTACTCACAATTTTATATCTATAGAATTGGCCACCAAGCTAGGCATACAATCCTACGAGATGGGAGATGTCCTACCGGCAGACAGTGCCTTCAAGGGGCAAGAAGCTTCAGTCACACCCTTAATCGGGAAATTGAGGCTTCATGTCCAAGGCTATGTGGACAAAGAGGACTTCTTTATCTCTCCTCTCAAGCATGAGGATGTAATCCTAGGGGCACCATGGTTTGACCGCTTGGCTGCCGATGTTAAATTTCCTAAAAGGAGAATCTCCTTTAAGTTCAGGAAAAAAGACATGTATATAGATGCTAAGGAAATGGGTAACACTATCCCCATTGTACATACACCAGCTTTCAACAAGTCAATAAAGAGCTCTATTTCCGTGTACATGATTTTTGTTAAAGATTCTCAAAATGAACCTAATGCTTTAGCAAAAGAAAATAAAAGCAACCAAAAGGAATTAGAGTTATCCAATTTTCTCAAGGGGTTTCAAGATGTTTTTATTGATGACATCCCTTGTGAGCTACCTCCTAAAAGAGGTAATGATGACCATGCAATTGAACTTCTTCCAGGAAGTTCACCGCCTAACAAACCTCCTTATAGAGTTTCTCAAGCTCAACAAGAGGAGATTATGCGGCAAGTGCATGGGTTAGTTGAGAAGGGCATGGTTAGGCCTAGCTCATCTTCATTTTGCTCACCGGTGCTATCAATGCAAAAGAAAGATGGCACATATCGCATGTGTGTCGACTATAGAGCACTAAATAGGATCACTATCAAGAATAGGTTTCCCGTTCCACGGGTAGAAGACCTATTTGATAAGCTACAAGGATCGAACTACTTCAGTAGGATTGACCTAAAAAGTGGCTATCATCAAATAAGGATAGTTGATCAAGACATTGTAAAGACCGCATTTCGCACCACATTTGGTCTTTACGAATACATCGTCATGCCTTTTGGCTTGACCAATGCACCAGCCACATTCAACCACTTGATGGAGAAGCTGTTCAGGCTTCATCGAACCTTCACGGGAGTGTTCTTTGATGATATTATCATCTACTCTAATTCATTAGACGAACACAAACAACACCTCTAGGTAATATTTCAAGTTTTGAGAGAGAATAAACTTTATGTTAATCGAAAGAAAAGTGATTTTTTCTTGCAAGAGATTCAGTATTTAGGTCACATTATCTCTCAAGAAGGCATCCAAATGGATCCATCAAAGTTAGAGGTAATAAAAGGATGGCCTAAACCAAGGAATCTTCATGAACTAAGAAGCTTTATAGGTATGTGTGCATACTATAGACGCTTCATAGAAAAGTTCTCACAAATTGCGGGACCATTACATGACCTAACAAAGAAAAGCGTTAGGTATACATGGTCTGCTAAGGAGAACAATGCTTTCGAAAAGCTTAAAGAAAAGCTTATCTCTCAACCTGTGCTTACACTGCCAGATCTCTCAAAACCATTTGAGGTCCAATGTGATGCTTGTGGTGATTGCCTTGGAGCTGTTTTGCTCCAAGAAGGGCACGCCATAGACTATGAGAGTCGAAGGCTCGACCCTGTTGAGCAAGCTCTAGGCATATATGAAAAGGAACTCCTTGCATTTCTACATGCCTTAGACTCATGGAAGCACTATTTATTGGGGTTCCTTTCATTCTGCGAACGAATCACCAAAGTCTTAAGTACTTCATGATGCAGACCAAGCTCTCCAACAAACAAATGAGGTGGGCAAATTTCCTTTCTCAATTTCATTTTCATATTGCTCACATTGCTGGCAAGCATAATCAAGTAGTTGATGCACTCTCAAGACGGCCGAGAGTGAATGCGGTTTCCATAGCAACTCACAATGATCTATCTTCAATGATAGATGAGTACGCTATTGATCCCGACTTTAGAGATGTGATTTCAGCCCTTGCATTAGGGAAGAAAGAAGAACCATTTACTTTACAAGATGGTTATCTTCTCTATGGCAATAGACTATGTGTTACTAACTCACTACGTGAGAAAGTAATGTATGAATCTCATGCTCCACCTTATGTGGGGCATAGAGGGATTCAGTCTACCTTAAAGGGAATTGAAACATATTTCTATTGGCCTACCATGAAAGTGAACATACAAGAGTATGTTTCTAAATGTGTGGTATGCCAAAAGACAAAATTTGATAGAGGGAAGCAACCTGGATTGCTTCAACCCTTGCCAATCCCTAATTCACCATGGGAGAGCATATCCATGGATTTTATCTTTGGATTGCCTAAGTCTATCCATGGGAATACGGGAATATGGACGATACTAGACAGGTTCAGTAAACAAGCTCATTTTATACTTGTCAAAAAGACTATCAAAGCCCATCAAATGGCAACCCTCTTCATTTCACAAATTTTCAAGTACCATGGCTTGCCAATGTCCATAGTGTTAGATAGAGATCCTAGAATGACCAGTAATTTCTGGAAGGGTCTCTTTGAGAATTCAGGGACAAGGCTAAACTTCTCTTTGGCCTATCATCCACAAACGGATGGCCAAAGTGAAATAGCTAACCTAACCATTCTCGATCTACTAAAAGCCTATGTAACGGAAGTAGATCAAAAATCCCAATGGGAGAAGTAATTACCCTTAGTGGAGTATGCTTACAATAACACTGTACATACTTCCAGGGGAAAAGCACCTTTCGAGGTAATTGAGGGAAGATCAAAAAGTCACTTGCTACTTAAGGTACATGGGAAGATCTTCGCTGCAGATGAGTATAGCCGAGACCTACAAGAATCTTTTCAAAAGATTAAGGATGCTATCTCTATCTCACAGCAAAGGCAAAAGGCTACTTCTGACAAGCACAGAAGAGCCCAAGCCTTTAAAGAAAATGATTGGGTCTTGTTAAAGTTTCCCAATGCTCGATTAAGGCACACGATGGGCAAGAATCCTACGGGCCACCAAAAGTACTATGCTAAACTAGCAAAAAGGTACTATGGTCCCTTCCAGATTCTTAGGCCAATCAATGAGATGGCCTATCAACTCAAGTTTTCCAATCATTGGCTCATACACAATGCTTTCCATGTGAGCCTATTAAAGCCTTACAAAGGAGAGCCACCTCAAGAATCAACTATTGAAGACCCACCGGAGATCGAGGACCAAGAGGAGGTGCTGCAGCCCGAGTCCATTCTCTGAAATGAAGACAAGGTATTAAGAGGCGGTAAGACTATCCGACAATATCTTAATAAGTTTAAGAATTATCCTTTTGAAGATTCTAGATGGATGCAAGGCATACAATTAAAGGATAACCTAAACCTTGTCAATGCTTACAATGCTTCCCAAGAGTAAGCAAATGTACAAAATGTTAAAAATGAAGAAAGTTTTTTTGTCTTATAAGACTCTCTTTTTCTTTATTGTGCACAAAAATGAAGTAGTATGCATGCTTAGATCAAGTTTGCGGAGAAGACGTCTCCCAAACACCAAGTACAGCTTGTCACTCTACTATGGAAGATTGATAGGACTAATGTGCAGACATGCTTGCGGCAGCCTCAGGCTCTCAAGCGCCAAATGGACTAGTCATCCATTGTGGAATGATGTCATAGGGTAACATAGGGATCCTCTACACGCTAAGAAAAGGACTCATGAATATGGTTTATCTTCTCTACACCATAGTCGAGGACGACTATGATTTCAAGAGAGAGATAATGTCATAATAATCAATATCTAATTCTCCTAAATGATTTTCTCATATTAAACTGATCATTTAATGTGGGGAAGTGCCAGGGGAGAAAAAGCTAGAATATTGGTTAAGCTAGAAGACCGGCCACAGTAGGGATCCAAAGGAGGGAAAATAGGGATCCAAAGGGGGGGCCATCTGCAAAAGAGCCATGTGCAACAATGGGCTAAAAAGACTCTAAGGTTTAGCCCATTAAGACTTCCAAAATGCTAAGGTTCCAAAATTCAAAGGTTGTGTCCAAAGGTCAACCCTAGGGGAAATTGGATGCTTTGTGTGTACGAAAAAAGTCTTTGCAATCCCTACATGGGAGGGGGCGAGTCCTTCTTCTAGGGGATGAGAGAGAAAGTCACACACACACACACACACACACACACACACACACACACACACACACACACACACACACACAGGCTCCCTTTACACAAAGGGAATGAAGGACACATGTCAGATGCCTAAGCTAGTTGCTCCCAAAATGTGCTCAATTCCTATTGGATGACCCTTGAAGTGGACCAATGAGAATTAGGCTAGAGTAAATTTAGCCTAATTAATTTTAAAACACTCAATAAAAAGAACCAATGAAAATTAAGTCTACTGGATGATTATTGGACAGAGAAGGGGTCCAATAGGAATTGAGCAGCCCAATGGGCTACTTAATTCCTATTGGTCAAATCAATTAAGTTTAATTGATTAAGCTCTCACAAAAGGGGAAAGGGGGACACATGTCAGAAGGCTATCACTTATGCTACTTAATAGCCATTGGCTGAGCTTGGCATTGTCCAATAGGGAGCTTGCAAGAGCAAATAGCAAGGGGGCTTGCCCAAGAGAGAGAGGGGGATGATTTTTGCAAGGAATTATCACACACACACACTCACACAATCTGATGTGTGAAGAAAGAGAATACTATCTCTTCCCAAGCTTTAATGGAGAGCTCATCACCTACTCCAAGCTTGTGAGATAGAAGCCTACATCGACACACTCTTGGCTTGTGGATGCAAATCCAACCAAGATCCAAGATTCAATGCATGCTCATCTCCTCTACCAAGCTAATTACTAAGCTAAATCTATGCTAATATGAGTGATTATGTGAGGAGATGTACATCTTTCTCGTAAAATACTCCTTCTTCCTCTCAATCTACTCTCATACCCTGCTAGCTCTCACTATCTTCGAAGGTGTGTGAGGTCTTGGGTTTGAGAACGGGGGTAATTAAAGTTGTGTTTGCTAAGTGTTTTGCAAATTAAAGTTGTGTTTGCTAAGTGTTTTGCTTGGTGCATGAAGCTTTCATCTTCATTGCACTAGCTAGTCTTGAAGGAACACAAAGAATTGTATTGTACAATGTCTCTCTTGATGGGAGAAACCATAATACAAAACCTTTTGGATGGGGGACCGCCGGCTCCATGCAAATCCGGTCCTCAACTGTTGTCAATAGCTTAATTTCTCTCTCTTTTGAAAGTATTGTTGATGCTATCTAACTAGGTGTTATGCTTTTTGTTGCTCTCTCCACCCAAGCACTCTTGTAATTCTCATTAGGAATCTATTCTAATGAAATGCCCACTATGTTCATGCTAATTTCCGCTACACACAAGTTATTAGGCCATTAAATGTTACAGACATCCTCTCAATCGTATGCCTTCGAAAATATTGTCTTGCCATGTGGGTCGTGTATCACCACCCCTCCTCATGCTTTCTGCACTACCCTTCGATATGCTCCATCGAACCACATAGTAAAAGGATCCTCCAAGTCGGGTTCCTCCTTGGCTTCATCTCGTACCACCCTTGGATAGGCCGGTAAATCGATAGCCTTGCTGAGAAGAATGTCTGCGAGGTGAGACTGACTCGTGTGATCTACCTTGAACTCGAACTCGAACTCCTGTAGAAAAGACCAGAGCCATCACCCACTGCTCCGCCTCAGTGTAGGTAGCCTCTCTTGGGCTAATTACCCTGCTCTCGAAGTATATCGGCTTGTAGCTTCTTCCTACCTTTTGCAATAGAACTGCTCCAATAGCAACTGTGCCCACTGTCATAGACACATAGAAATTGTCCTCTTGATTGGGAGGACACACCGCTGGCAACTGACACAAAATCTCTTTAATTCTATCAAAATCCCCCTGAGCTTCCTCATCCCACTCATAGCCATGCACTTGCTGAGCCCTCTTTTGAAGAGGATGCACATATTGCGACAGCATCCAAAAGAAACGTGACAAATACTTCAACTTATGAACAAATGAAGCCAAACCTTGAGCATCTGATGGCGGTTCCATCAACACCAACGCCTTCACCTTCTCAGGATCCGCCTCTATACCGTTTTGCGACACCATATGACCTAACATCTGTGCTCAAGGCTGTGCTAGCTTGCACTTATTGGGGTTTAGCTGACCTCCTTCTTCATCAAGCCTTTGAAAGCATAGTTGGAGCTTCGATAGGTGCTCCATCCTTGAACTGTAGCAGCCGATATCATCAATGAAGACCCTAATAAAATGGCCCAAGTATGGACCAAATACCCGGTTCATCCAACCTTGGAACGTGGCATATGCATTCACCAATCCAAATGGCATCCGACGGTAAGCGAAGCAACCCCATGGCGATATGAATGTGGTCTTCAGCTGGTCTTCAAACGCAATTCCTATCTGAAAGTACCCCGAAAAGCCATCCATAATTGAGTACCTCTCATGCCCGGCCACCTGGTTTAGGATTTCATCTTGAAACGGCTAGGGGTAGTGATTCCTCTTGGTCGCGGCATTCAATGGCTTGTAGTCAACGCACACTCTCCATTTCCCATTCTTCTTAGGGGTTATGACCACTGGCGATACCCACTCTGACTCCTTCACAGGATATATGATGCCTGCATCCAATAGCTTATTGATCTCCTGCCAAAGGGCTTCCTTTTGAATTTGTCCAAGTCTTCTTAGCTTTTGTGCTTTAGGCTTATGTCCCTCCTTAAGAATAATTTTGTGCTACACCCCTTTTGCACCTCGCAAATGCTTGTACTCCGTAGCAAATAGATTTGGATAGGAGTCACACAGTTGAACATAGCCCTCCTTTTCCGCTTTGGTAAGGTCTTCACTTATCATACTTGAAACCTCCTCTAGGCTTAAACCATGAGCTTGAGACTGCATACCTTCTTCTTTAGGTGGAGAGTCGTTTATGGTGACCCCGAATAAGTCTGCATCTATCTTCAGCATGTCGTCCTCGCTCTCCTCTTCCTCTGTGCTAGTATAGCCTTCATCATAGCCCGTCTCGATCTCGTACTCATAGCTTGTCGTGTCGCCCTCATCTTTAACTGCCATAGGATGAGAACTACTCTCTTTGGTCTTCAAATCAAGCACAATTTGCCTGCCTCTCTCTTTGTCAGGCAAAGTGAACACTTTGCTCTCCCAATATTGCTTTGCACCTATTGCCAAAAGCCATGGCCTACCCAAAATGATAAGGTAAGCATTATCCCCTGCCTTCATCACAAAAAAGTCTATCAGGCACTCTATGCCCATCACGTTAACCTTCACATCCTGCGCCACACCCAGGCACCTGGCTTTAGTATGGTTGGCCATCCTCATGCACACATTTGACCTGACTACTGCCTTGACTCCCGTCTCTTTCATGGCTGCTTCCGTCATGACACAAACCTATGCTCCACCGTCTATGTAGGCTTGTACCTGCATCCTCTTCTCTATAATCGCATCCACAAGCGGAAGAACATATGTGGGGTTACCTACCCTCAAAGCCATGTTTTGCACTGCTTGCACATTTCCCTTAGCTCTTGGCAGCCTGGTGCTAACACTTGTGGACCACTGCCTTCTTAACTTTGGATTTAAAGCTAACAATTGGTCAAACGTAATATTTGCCTTTTGATTTTGAACATCACTCACCAGATTGTACTCGGGATAGCCTCGTCCTAGCTGAAAATCCGCTTGCTTGATCTTGCGATGCCTCCTTCTTTTGTTAGGCTCAGGATGCTCTCTGCCTTCGTAAACCTTCTCTTTGCCCTTGCGAGATCTAGTTTCCCATTCTGCCCCTGTCTCCCTCTCAACTCTTGCCCTCTTATTGGCCAAAACTTCGACATCCTGCTTGTCCACCCCTATAATGTTTACTCTTGGAACTTCACCTCCATTTTGCGGAGCTGGCTGCACCGGATTCTCCACCGCTTGCTCTCTTGGGCCATTGTATTGTCCTTGACCTAGACCTCTACCAAAAAGCGGGTACATACCTCCTCTTTCTCTCTGCGGTTGAGGAAAATCAGGCGCATAGTTCCCTTTTTCTCCACAATTATAACACCTACCTGGCAGTGGCTGTGCCCTGCCCCTTGCTCCTCTTGGCTGTCCTCTATCCATGACACTAAGCCGCAACTCCTGCATCTGCTCGGATAAATCTTGCACTATGCGCACCCAATTTTGCGGCACAACAGCTACACTTCGAATTCCCTGATTTTCTTCATGTGCAGCCTCTCTCGGAGTCTACGGTTGAACATGGGCCCTCGTGTCATAGCCTGACACGCCCTGCTCTATCTTCTTCTTTATCTTTATCTTTTTTCTCTTCGACCGTGCAATGACTACCGTACCATTATAATTCTCTGGGCTCTCGAAATCAACTTTCTCCCTCATCTTGGGATGCAGACACGCCATGAATTTGTCCAGCTTGAAATAGTCTCCATTAGCCAATTGCATGGCTGCCGCTAACTCTGCCCAACACTCTTCAAAATGACCCAAAAACAAATTGAACTCTTCACTTACATCTTGCTTAAGCGCCTTCAGCTTTGCATCCATTTCGGCTGGGGAAGTCTCCTTGCGGAAGTCATGAAGAAACCTCGCCCATAGAGTCGGCCATGCTTGCTTCGTCTCGCCTTCCAATGCGTCGTACCATGCTTTAGCTCTACCACGCATCACTAGAGGAAAAGTCTGCATTTTGCTATCCTCGTTCGGCATACGCAACGATAGCATGTACAGCTCGAAATCTGACAACCACTCATCAGGGCTCTCTTCTCCTGTGAATCGGTCCATAGCTTCTCGCTGCCATGACTTCCAACGCGAAAAACCGCTTCTTTTCGATCAACTAGGAGCAATCAGTGTGCTCCTCCGTGGAGGCACCAGAAGATGGAGAGTGGGAATGGGGGAACATGCCCGGCACAAACACAAGGGCCTCTCTATAGCTCAGGGTATTCACAGCACCCCTATCCGCTCAGAAAACACCTTCAAAGAAAAACTTAACACTAGCAGACCACCGCCTGCTCAATTGCCACTACTCACAGACTCTACAAACCACAACCCGAGATACACCTACTACCACTGCCTGTCTCCGCCCTTGCACACGCACACAACCACTCAATCTCACTCTCTCACTCAAAACACCATGAGTCCAGGGGGGCACACACTTCCACACAGCCGGCACCGAGGAGGGACATGAAAGCAGGAGAAAGAGAAGGGGGGAAGGGGAAACAACAGCACGGGAGGCAACTGTGGCTTGATTGCACTTCAGAAAACACATACACCGGCTTGCAATGCCATCACCATGCCCATTTTCAAGCAAAATTACAAAGGGGATAGCTTGCTAGATAACTCCACTTTGCAGGCTTCAAACGGCACCTTAAAAGGCCAAGGAAAAATCCCCAAATTTGATTCGTTTTTTACTTTTATAGAGGGGGCCTTTAATTTGGGAATTTGCATTTCAATTGGTCCACCTGGCATCTTGAATTGGTATCTTTTGGGAAAGAGGGCACCGCTTTGCTCTACTATCTCTTCTTCACTCTTTGCACTTGAGAGGGGCGGGCATTAGCGACGTCGCTATTGCCCCCTAGGCTCTTCATTTTTTATTTTTTATTTTTCACCTTTTACCCTCTTTTGGTTTAGCCTTATACTGCTCAATATTTGACTTTGACCTTCACTCCTTATCCATGCGACTTCTCTTTGCTCTTTAATCCACTGGGCCTTCACTTTGGCTTGACTTTGCACCCTTTGATTTCCCCGGACCTTCCCTCTCACTCTCTATGCCGCGGGACTCATCTCTTACCTGAGGGGGGGAGGCAATAGCGATGTCGCTATTGCCCCCTCCCTTTCCCTTTAAAAATTCAAGGCCCATTGGGCCGTGGGAACTGCCCCTGTCGCGCGCCACGTCATCACCTCTACTTGCCTCCCGCACAGGCGCGCGCGCCACTGCGCCGCCGGCCATTGCCAAAATCGCCCAACCTCTGCCTGCGGAGCGCCACCGGCGCTTTCTGCCATAGCCCACGAGCTCCAAGAGCTCTCCACACCTTCTCATACACCCAATGGGCCTCACGCCCTAGCTCATATAGCCCGGAATTTTCACCTGCACGCCCCCATGTGGGACTTTACACTGCCACGTGGAAGCCCCCGGGAGAGCCTCCCTACAATGCCCCCCAAGGCCTTCAAAAACCATTTTTTCTTTTTTGTTTAAACTAAAAAAACTTTCCTTTTTTGCCTGCACTGGGTACTCTGTTATGCCACACTCAATTGGCCTATGCACCACCCGTCAAACCCTACCGACACCGCGTTTATCTTCAAACTACCTGCCCCTGGTCCCACTTTGAGATTCCCAAGGCTGACATCCGAGGCCGTAAAACATGCCAAAAGGCATTTTCCACTTTCCTCTCTGCATTACCTCCCGACTTCGTCCTACCACATCTAATTGACCGAGTGTCCGATTGAGGCACCGTTGATTTGTGCTATCTCCACATGATACACCCCTCCACCGAAAACTTTGGTGAGGCCCAAAAGACGCCAGATGGCACGTTTTCCAATGCAGCCAAGTGGGCTCAGACCCGGCCCCCGGAAAATCTTCAACCGACCATATCTTGCTATCCAGAGCTTTGATTCGCATTCCGAGAAGACAGGCATGCTCCATAACTTGAGCTCTACACATGTATGTACTGACATCAACCCGGGCCACCTGTCCCCAGCTGCCCTGTCCGTCGGGGACCTGCTACACACTCTTTCTTTAAACTGCAATATCTTGAGCACTGGGGCTCCGTTTCACGAGCCGTCTGGACTGGCTTCTAGATCACGCTAAACTCTACATTCTAGAGCTTTGAATTGGCATTTTGAACATCTTCATTTGCTACCCCATCTGGACCATTCCGCTGTACTTTTGGCCTAAAAAACCACATCAGGCATACTTTTCCACTATCCTTTGGCTGCCAAGGGCCTTGGCACCTGCCCTAGCCTTCTGTACTGCTCTCAATTGCTGTCTTGGCCTGGCATAGAATACCCGCTAGCTTTGACCAACTTTAGCTGCACCCGCGTTAACAAGAAGTTAAGTTGCAAGATGTTTCCAAGAACCTTCATCAATTACGTATTTTATTCGAGTTGAGGACAACTCTTTCTTTTTTTTTGTTGGGGAGAGATGTTGCCTTCAATAGACTCAAAGACCTCTTGACCAGCAGTCCTATCCTCATCAACCCTGACTAATTCACTCCTTAGCTCTTCTTCACCCAAGGAAATTCAACAAGAAATTCAGGTAGACCCCTATTTTAGACCTCTTCTGCAAGAGATTCAAGCTCAGAGCCCGAGGGAACACTTAATTGACTATACCTTAGCAGATGATTTTCTTTACTACCTTGAAAGCTTCAGTCCCTAGATATTCCTCACATGAAGTGGGAATGTCTGAGTATGAATTTTGTTACAAGTCTGCCAAAGACAACTGGAAACTATGATTCTATTTTTGTCATATTAGATAAGCTCACTAAGGTGGCTCATCTAATTCCAGTCAAGCAGACATCCACTGCCATCGACATAGCCCAAGTATTTGTCAAAGTGGTAGTAAGATTACATGGAATCCCTGCAAGAATCATCAGTGATCGAGATGCCAAATTTACTTCTAAAGTTTTGGCAAGCCATGTTTCGATCTCTAGGTACCCAACTGAATCTCAGCTCAGCATATCATCCGGAGACTGATGGTTAAACCGAGTGAGTGAATCAAGTCATTGAAGATATGCTTCGAGCATACTGCAACCAACAGCCCTAGCAATGGATCAAGTTTCTTCCCCTAGTTGAGTTTGCTTATTAACTCTTCTCACCATCGCAACCTAGGATGTCACCCTTTAAAGCCTTGTACGGTCAGGAATGTTTAGCCCCTCTTCGATTAGCCGACCCAGCTCTTCATGTTCCTGCCGCTATGTCTACCCTAGAAGAGATAGATCATCAAATTCTAGTCACTAGAGACAACCTGCAGAGAGCTAGTGATAGACAGAAGAGCTACTCTGATCTTCACTGCATCCGCTATAAGCTTTAGCGAAGGCGAACAAGTTTTCCTCAGAGTCAAACCCAAACGCAGCTCCTTAAAGCTAGGGAAATTTCATAAACTTGCATTCAGATATTGTGGACCTTTTGGAATCAAATCAATATCTCCCATTTTTCCAAACCCTTGATCATATTTGTGGTTGGTTCTTCGGAACAACTTATAATTATTCTTCAAGATATCGATGGCACTTTTGATGTAATTTTTATGCGAATGTAATCAATCATCATATTTATGGAATTTAAGCATCTCTAGTCAGTCAATTCTTTTGAGATTCAAATCGTCTATGGTGTTTTACAAGTCTAGTTGTTATGATACGTGAAATATCTGATTACCAAGTGAAAGATGAGACATTAACCTATAGACAAAAGAGAAATAAGGATAGAGGAAATAAATTGGGTACACAAGGGAGGAGATATTGCAAGATTAATTGAAAGATCAGTATGAAATCCTTGAACTGTCAAGAACATGGTATTAGTTGGATGATATCAATAGAGAAATCAGTCAGCTCTCAAAACGGAAAAAGGTTAAAGTTTAAGTAAGAATGGTAAGCATATTAAGGCTAGATAGAGAGTGAAGTGAAGAAATGATCTTCAGACCTAACAAGAGAAACACAATCCGGACACACCAAGGGAAAAATACCTAGTTGAGTAAGATCACACTCAGTAATTAAAGTAACCCCGAGTCATTAAGAATTCTTTATGATTAATACTTTTGAGTCAGTGCTCAAAAATGGAAGAAAAGTGTATTATTCAAGGTCCATACCAACTTCACTGTCCTTTTATCTAAATACCCTAAAGTTACTCACCATCTTCAATCATAAGTTGACCAAAGATGGAGTCTGTCTACTCTCTAAAGCATGTCTCGAGCTGAGGACAACTCTTTCTTTTTATTGGGGAGTTTGTAAGGTCCCTCCCTAAACCCTAGAGCCATTCAGAACTTTTTTCGGCCTAGAAAATAATTTAGAAAAAGCAAGACCGACAAAGAAGTCATGCGGACAACGAGACTTTACTCCAGACTGAAAAGACAAGGATAATTTGGATAAGAAATTACGTCATCCCTATATTTTTCTAAAAAGATTAAGATTATTTTTATACTTCTTCGTGAAGATCCGCGTGGGAACTGATCTAGATCGGGAACTGGGAGAAAAAGGGACTAACTTGATTGAAAAATAAAGTTAAGAGATAAGAACTAAGAAGAAAATTGGGATCCAATAGGAATTAAGAAGAGAATTGGGGTCCAATAGGAATTAAGAAGAGAATTGGGGTCTAATAGCATTTGAGAAGAGAAATGGGGTCCAATAGCAACTGAGAGGAGAATTGGGGTCCAATAGGAATTGAGAAGAGAATACCCACCATTTTCTATATAAGCACCCCCTCTCCTTTGTAATTTTACACACACATATTGCTAAGCTACTTGCATACTTGCCATGCTCAAGATTATGCTTAAGTAAATCAAGGTTTCCATTAAAACTTTCTCTTGCTCTCTCCCTCTCTTGAAGGCCAAACCCTTGAGGGTTTTGTGAAGAAGCTCCTCTCTCCTTCCTCTTCATCCTAAATCCCTTTCCTTCCTCCTTGAGCCTCACGTCTCTTCAAGAAGGACTTCAACTGCACTTCCCTCTTGTTTAGAGAAGTTAATCTTCATTTCTAGTAGGATTAATTAATCCATGTGTTTTAATACTAAGAAGGTTTATGTGCATTATTTTAGGTTTAAGCTTTAATGGAAACCTCGCAATTAAAGTTAAGTGATAAGAGTATCTATGCATCATTAATTTAAGCTTAAAAGGTAGATTTGCACTCATAAGCTAAGCTTTACTAGTAACTTTGCGCTTAGATGTAAGCTTTAGTGACTACCTTGCATTTTTAGGTTTAACACTAGGTTGGTAATGGGACACTTTTATGTCCTGTTAAGTGACCATTTTCCTTGAATTATGTCAAGAGTTTCCAAATGGATTTTGAGGTGCTATCTATCTAGAAATTTGTCTCATGAGCTGAAAAAAACTCGACATTTTTTTGAAATATCAATTCCATCTTTAACCTTGTCCTTGCACAACATTTCACAACCTAAAATGTGTGAAAAAACGGGTCCTGTTTTTGGCTTTTTTCAACTTTTTGCAACTATACCACTCTAGAATTCATGTTTGTGAGGTCTATAATGCTAGAGAACTATCTTTAGTAGTCCTCAAAATGTCCTGATGCTTCTAGGGAGAAATAAAATGTTAAAGTTGTAAGTTATGACCAAATTATAAAAATAGTCAAATCCTGTTTTTTAGCCAATTTTAGCTCTTCTATGATTTTTTTGGTGGCTTTCATGATATCCAAATGCAGTTTTGATTTTCTATGTCGCATATTGTAACATGAAGCTAAGTTTTGGGGCACCTAATACCCTATTTTGCATAGTAGACAACGATGGTTGATTTTTTCAATTATAGAAGAAAACGAAACATTCTAGTATATCAAGTATAGCTTTTTCAATATTGTTAGTTTCTTGTGACAACTACATGCATTTTGTAGGTAGTAACCATATCTAGTCATAAGGATCAAATTTGGCTAGATATTGAATAGTTTCTATGGGATTCTACAACTCTTAATGTTGAACCCAGTTTTTTCATGTTTGCTGTATTTAGCACTTCATCTTTGTCCCCAAGATTCCCCTTGGTAAGAGATGTATTATTCTTTTGACATGCTCCATGGCTCCTTATGAACCTAAAGGACAATAGGGAACTAAGAAAACATGCATATATTATTTGTATTGAGCGTGGCTATAGAAACTTTGATGATAGGTTTGCAGAATGGTAAAAATTCAACTTTTTTGTACCTATTTCTTTTGGCAAAACGAAAAATAGTGAGTGAGAAGCAATCATATGTTCTGATCACCAATCCATTAAAGTTAACTAGGGAATTTATCTCAAGTCCTACAAAAATCCCTAATCTTATTTTTATGGAACAAAATATAAGAAATGAATGTTTTGATGAAAATGTACTGGTCCATCAACTTTGGAGGCTTGGTGTGACCAAAAGATGAGAAATTTTACAAGTTTCTTATTTTTTTCATGTGTAGTAGGCCTTGAACTATAACCTCATGAAAGGATTTTACAAAATGAGTGGATCTACTATGGTTTTGGAGGTTTTTTTCAAAACCCTGAAAGGACACTTTTATGTCCTGTTAGGTTACCAACTTAGTGTTAAGCTTTAGTAAAAACCTCGTAATTAGGGTTAAGTGATTAGAGTATCTATGCATCATTAAGTTAAGCTGAAAAGGTAGATTTGCACTCATAAGCTAAGCTTTAATGGTAACTTTGCACTTAGATGTAAGCTTTAGTGACTACCTTGCATTTTTAGGTTTAAGCTTTAATGGAAACCTCACAATTAAGTTAAGTGATAAGAGTATCTATGCATCATTAAGTTCAGCTTAAAAGGTAGATTTGCATTCATAAGCTAAGCTTTAATGGTAACTTTGCCCTTAGATGTAAGCTTTAGTGACTACCTTGCATTTTTAGGTTTAAGCTTTAAGGAAAACCTCGCAATTATGGTTAAGTGATAAGAGTATCTATGCATCATTAAGTTCAGCTTAAAAGGTAGATTTGCACTCATAAGCTAAGCTTTAATGGTAACTTTGCACTTAGATGTAAGCTTTAGTGACTACCTTGCATTTTTAGGTTTAAGCTTTAATGAAAACCTCGCAATTATGGTTAAGTGATAAGAGTATCTATGCATCATTAAGTCAAGCTTAAAAGGTAGATTTGCACTCATAAGCTAAGTTTTAATGGTAACTTTGCACTCAGGTGTAAGCTTTAGTGACTACCTTGTATTTTAGGTTAAAAATTTAATGGAAACCTCACAATTAGGATTAAGTGCTAAGAGTATCTATGCATCATTAAGTTAAGTTTCAAAGGTAGATTTGCACTCTTAAGCTAAGCATTAATGGTAACTTTGCACTTAGGTGTAAGCTTTAGTGACTACCTTATATTTTAGGTTTAAGTTTTAATGAAAAGCTCGAAGACTCATAAATTATACGATGACCTTCTAGCTTCCTAAAATGGAAAGCTAGGCACCATAAGAAAAGAGTAGTTGTCTAAACTCAATAAAAGTAGTTCAATTTTTGGTATTGAAGAGTATTTCTAAAGTTGTCAATTTCAAGTTTGTGTCCAAATACGGGATGGGGGAGATAGGGGATAACTTCACGGAATTAACCTCCGTGTTGTTTTGAACCGAAAACTCTACAAGCTTCCATGGAGATGTCCCATGGATGGCAAAGGATTGCAAAAACCTCGGAATCGACAAAACGGGGATTGAACTTAAAAAGTTGGCATTTCCAAAGAGACATTAACCATCAAATGCCTATGGAAAAAACTCGCTTGTATTTTCTAAATAAACTTGGCTGGTAGATAATTAATGAAAGTAGGAATTAAGATTGATAAATGAATGAACCTAGAAATTACCAACTAGGAGTTAAAAAGGAATCTCGAGAGGTGATAGGGATAGCCCATTGCAAAATATAGATTTAACTAGGAGTTTTGAAGATTGTCTGGAAATGATCGGAACCAGATGGATCTTCTTGGGGTCAATTTGATTGAAAGGTCGGCCCATTGAGAGGATTCTGTTGGGGAACTTGACAGAGATTGGCCCTTTTTAGCTAGGGCAGCATGACCGGCAAGTTGTTATACCTAGGTCTGATGCCAATAGTTGGATGAGAATGTCATACTCAGGGAGGATGATGTGAACTTAATTATGAAAATTTATTCGACTTGGTTGCTTAAAAAGGAACTGGAAAGGCTAGGAATATAGGGTCTATCATGTGCATCTGTCACTAGATGGTGCTATACCTCTCGAAATAAAATATTTAGGAAGGAATGATTAAATTACTTGATGAGCTTTTCCCAAAAACTTAATTCTGGGATATATTGTGAAGGTGTTGCCATTTTGATGGCTTGTAACCGATTATCTTGGCCTGAATGGGGAGGCAAGATGAATTGGTTGAAACTAAATGTGTTGCATGATTAGTTAGGAAACTAGTTACAATCTAATTATAGCATATAAAGGAAAGGAAATGAATTAAAAGTTTCTAGATAAAGATCTAGTGGGAACAACCAGATGAATTTCCCTGAATGAGGGTATGCAACAGATTGTATGCTGCTTGTTGTTTGATGATGTCTAATAGACTGTTGTCTTCCTGATTTTGTAGTAGTTAAGTACTACCTTGGGAAGGGATTTTCATGAAATGGTTCGGTGGGTGGGCGGCGGATCCAGAGAGTCAGATGGTCGGATGTTGATCTAAAAATTTTATGTTAAGTGCTAAGACTATGTGGGATAAAAATGGGTAATCGGGGACGAGTGAGACCAGGTAGGATTGCAAGATGCCTCTTCTTAGAGAAAAGTGATAACTGTCGTGCTTGCTTGTCAGGAAAAAGGGATTATCGCCATGAACCAAGGGAGAACAAGAAAGCAAGAGTAGATCCTCAAGTTAAAGATCAAGATAATCAAGACTAAGGACCACAGTTTTGGGTGCGGAAAGTTGTCAAGGAAAGATTGATTATGAGAAGTGGATAGAATCGTTGAATGAAGGGATGTACCTCCTTGGGTTGGCATTTGAGATAGACCGGAGTCCTGTCTGAGTGTCGGTCCCAAGTGGGAGAGATACCTGTAGATAGATCTATGTCATTCCTCGGAACGGTATGAAGGCCTAAGGGAGGTGAGTAGGGTCGAGTCTCGGTATGGCCCTCACAAGTGGTATCAGAGCCTAAATTTGAATCTTGGACCTTGGAATTTAGAATTTTGGATTTAAGATTAATGCCTGAGAGAAAAACAACTCAGTATAGTACCCAAATTTCAATTATATTACAAAATGAAGTCTTGATGTTTCGAGTAAATTCTTCCAAAAATTTTAAACTGGCTTGGGATCTGCCAGAAGAAATTCAACGGATTATATATGAGAGGATGGAAGCAACTACACTAAAGTGAAAGCTTGCTATGCTGGAACATTCTAGGGAGCTCTTACTTCTAGAAACCTATACTTGTCCGTGCGATTTAAGCAAGTGGGGAGTGTGAGTAAAGTTGGAAATGAACGATATAGAAATTTGTGAAAGAATATGTAATGCACTTGTGCGAAGACGCATGGAAGTGGCATAAAGGAATGAAGATGCATGCACTTGTACGAAAACACATGAAAGTGGCATGGATGAAACTTTTATTGAGCTTTACTTGTCATTCTTCCTTAAGCTGAGCAAGATTGGGTAAATTAGCTACCACATGAAGAATTAATTTTTGGGACATTGACTGGAAGATAATTTTGAGTAATAATGAAGAAATCCAAGAAGTTCTTATGATTAGCCACAGATAAAGCTATAAGTATATATAGCAGGACTCGTTTTAAAATTACTGATGGCTTGGAATTTTCAAGAAGAATAAGTTTATAGGATAGTCTTGAAAGAATGGGGATAGCCGAACCAGAGAACACGTTAGTCATGTTGAGACACCTTATGGAACTTTTCTCTCCTAAGGAAAGTGCCATTTCTACTAAGAAATGGAGAACATGTGGGTCAATGGAGTTACACGGTTAACCCTATGGAGATGCGTACAACTATTGAATAATTTACGGATTGCAATGATGATAGAAAGTTGGGATTGGGACCAAAGTGATATGGTATGGTCCAATCTTATTTCCAGATTTTGAGAAGTAAAATTCTATTTATAGCATCTCAAGACAAATAGAAAAAACAGTAAATGAGACGTGCTTAAAAACTCAGAAGAAATCAAGATAAGAAAGTGCAATATATAAGCTCATAAATATTGCAGACATTTAAACTCCAAAGAAAAATAAGAAAACAAACTTATGAGTTAGCCAAGAACTCAAAGTTGGAATTTTTACTCAAGACTATCATAAACAGAAGACCCTTCGCTGAAAGCACTAAATAGAGATGTGGTTAAGAATTTAATTAAAGAGGATAGACTGACATTTCAAGACAAGGAAGTACGGACCACACTCAAATTTTTCAAAAAGGGTTATTTATTCAATTAAATCCAAATAAGATTACAAGAGAGGCAGGAAGTAATTACAAGAGAGGCAAGAAAGTTTACAACTCATGAAGATTCTCTAATATATGGTCACATAACCAAGTATCGCAAGTGCCACACATGTTAGGATGCTCACCCTCTGGAACTGTTCTACGAAAAAAAGCTTGAGCAATTTCTCAGGTATGAACTGAGAAAAGAAAGGGACCTCTAAGAGGAAGACTCCATATGCTATCGAGGCAAATCTTGGAATGGGGGATACACTGCACAAGCAAGAACAACCTTGCAGAGAACCTAGGATCTCATGTCCTTTTGACGCAGTAGTATCAAGGGCCAAATCCCAGAGCCTCTGTAACCATACAAAGTTGGGTATTGTTGCGGAAATGGTCTCTACCCCAGAGAGTCACTCTTGTGAGATGTCGCCATGTCTTCCATATCGTTTGGCCGACACAAGAATTTGGTTGAGGAAAGAGAAGATCTTTGTATCTCTCTAAGAACTGTCTTTTAAGTGCCGCATCTGCACTCTGCAAGTGAGGGATGCATACAAGAAGAACCAAGTCTTCTTGCCAAGACGCCATCAGATAAGAAAATGACTAAGTTACAAGAGAGTGAAGATCGCAAAAATAAGAGGATAACAAGTGCTGATAAAGAAGGGATTACCAGTAGCTTATAAAGAGGAAGTAGTGTATCAAAGAAGCCACAAACACGATGGCTTATTCAAGAAGATAGCTTATTAAGAAAGATTTTCCATGACTCCAATATGATATTAACAGATTTTTGGGGATGAAGAAGTGTAAGAGAGAAGTCAAGTTGAAAGCGTTAAAAAGTCGCAAGACGTATCCAAGAAGCTTCATCAATTACGTATTTTATTCGAGTGAAGGACAACTCTTTCTTTTGTTGTTGGTGAGAGATGCTGCCTTCAATAGACTAAAAGACCTCTTGACCAGTAGTCCTGTTCTCATCAACCCTGACTAATTCAGTCCTTATCTCTTCTTTACACGAGGAAGTTCAATAAGAAATTCAAGTAGAGCCCTATTTTAGACCTCTTCTGCAAGAGATTCAAGCTCAGAACCCGAGGGAACACTTAACTGACTATACCTTAGCAGATGGTCTTCTTTACTATCTAGAAAGATTCAATCCCTAGGTGTTCCTGAGATGAAGTGGGAATGTCTAAGTATGGACTTTGTCACTGGTCTTCCAAAGACAACTGGAAACCATGATTCTATTATTGTCATAGTTGAAAAGCTCACTAAGGTGGCTCATCTAATTCCAATCAAGCAGACAGCCACCGCCATCGACATAGCGCAAGTATTTGTCAAAGAGGTAGTAAGATTACATGGAATCCCTGCAAGAATCACTAGTGATTGGGATGCCAAAATTTACTTCTCTCAACTCAACATATCATCCGAAGATTGATGGTCAAACTGAACGAGCGAATCAAATCATTGAAGATATGCTTTGAGCATAGTGCAACCAACAACCCCAGCAATGGATCAAGTTTCTTCCCCTAGTTGAGTTTTCTTATAACTCTTCTCACCTTCGCGGCCTTGGAATGTCACCCTTTAAAGCCTTGTATGGTCAAGAATGCTTAGTCCCTCTCTGATTAGCCGACCCAGCTCTTCATGTTCCTGCAGTTAAGTCTACCCTGGAAGAGATGGATCATCAACTTCTAGTCATTAGAGACAACTTGAAGAGAGCTAGTGATAGGCAAAAGAGCTACACTGATCTTTACCACTCCACTAGAAGCTTTATCAAAGGAAAATAAGTTCTCCTCAAAGTCAAACCGAAACGCAGCTCCTTAAAGCTAGGGAAATTTCGTAAGCTTGCATTCAGATACTGTGGACCTTTTGGAATCAAATTAATATCTCCCTTTTGTCCAAGCCCTTGATCATATTTTTGGTTAGTTCTACGAAACAACTTATAATTATTCTTCAAGATATCGATGGAACTTTTGATGTAATTTTTATGCGGATGTAATCAATCGTCATATGTATGGAATTCAAGCATCTCTAGTCGGTCAATTCTTTTGAGATTCAAACTGTCTATGGTGTTTTACAAGTCTAAATGTTATGATACATAAATAATCTGATTACTAAGTGAAAGACAAGGCAATAAGCTATAGACATAAGAGAAATAAGGATGGAGGAAATAAATTGGGTACACAAGGGAGGAGATATTGCAAGATTTAATTGAAAGATCAGTTTGAAATCCTTTAACTGTCAAGAACATGGTATCAGCTGGATGATATCAATAGAGAAATGAGTCAATTCTCAAAACGGAAAAAGGTTAAAGTTTAGGTAAGAATGGTAAGCGTATTAAGGCTAGATAGAGAGCAAAGTGAAGAAATGATCTTCAAACCTAACAAGCGAAACACAATCCGGTCACACCAAAGGAAAAATACCTAGTTGAGTAAGATCACACTCATTAATTAAAGTAACCCCGAGTCATTAAGACTTCTTTATGATTAAGACTTTTGAGTCAATGGAAGAAAAGTGTATTATTCAAGGTCCATACCAACTTCACTGTCCTTTAATCTAAATACCCAAAAGTTACTGACCATCTTTAATCATAAGTTGACCAAAGATGGAGTTTGTCTACTCTCTAAAGCATGTCCCGAGCTGAAGACAACTCTTTCTTTTTGTTGTGGAGTTTGTAAGGTCCCTCCCTAAACCCTACAACCATTCAGAACTTTTTTCAGCTTATAAAATAATTTAGAAAAAGCAAGACCGACAAAGAAGTCATGTGGACAACGAGACTTTACTCCAGAATGAAAAGACAAGGATATTTTGGATAAGAAATTACGTCATCCCTATATTTTTCCAAAAAGATTAAGATTATTTTTATACTTCTTCGTGAAGATCCGCGTGGGAATTGATCTAGATCGGGAATTGGGAGAAAAAGGGACTAACTTGATTGAAAGATAAAGTTAAGAGATAAGAACTAAGAAGAAAATTGGGATCCAATAGGAATTAAGAAGAGAATTGGGGTCCAATAGCATTTGAGAAGAGAAATGGGGTCCAATAACAACTGAGAGGAGAATTGGGGTCCAATAGGATTTGAGAAGAGAATCGGGTTCCAATAGGACTTGAGAAGAGAATTCCACCCACCATTTCCTATATAAGCACCCTCCTCTCTTTTGTAATTTCATACACATATGGCTAAGCTACTTGCATACTTTCCATGCTCAAAATTATGCTTAAGTAAATCAAGGTTTCCATTAAACCTTGCTCTTGCTCTCTCTCTCTCTCTTGAAGGCCAAACCCTTGAGGGTTTTGTGAAGAACCTCCTCTCTCCTTCCTCTTCATCCTAAATCCCTTTCCTTCCTCCTTGAGGCTCACATCTCTTCAAGAAGGACTTCAACCCCACTTCTCTCTTGTTTAGAGGAGGTAATCTTCATTTCTAGTAGGTTTAATTGATCCATGTGTTTTAATACTATGAAGGTTTATGTGCATCATTTTAGGTTTAAGCTTTAATGGTAACCTTGGAATTAGGGTTAAGTATTAATGGTAGTTATGTATCATTAAGTAAAGCTTCAAAGGTAGATTTGCACTCGTAAGCTAAGCTTTAATGGTAACTCTGCACTTAGGTGTAAGCTTTAGTGACTACCTTGCATTTTTAGGTTTAAGCTTTAATGGAAACCTTGCAATTAGGGTCAAGTGATAAGAATATCCATGCATCATAAAATTAAGCTTCAAAATTAGATTTTCTCTCGTAAGCTAAGCTTTAATGGTAACTTTGTACTTAGGTGTAAGCTTTATTGACTACCTTGTATTTTAAGTTTAAGCTTTAATGGAAACCTAGTGATTAGGGTTAAGTGCTAAGAGTATCTCTGCATCATTAAGCTAAGCTTCCAAGGTAGATTTACACTCTTAAGCTAAGCTTTAATGGTAACTTTGCACTTAGGTGTAAACTTTAGTGACTACCTTGTATTTTTAGGTTGAAGCTTTAATGGAAACCTTGCAATTAGGGTCAAGTGATAAGAGTATCTATGCATCATAAAGTTAAGCTTCAAAGGTATATTTGCCCTCGTAAGCTAAGATTTAATGGTAACTTTGCACTTAGGTGTAAGCTTTAGTGACTACCTTGTATTTTAGGTTTAAGCTTTAATGGAAACCTCGCAATTAGGATTAAGTGCTAAGAGTATCTATGCATCATTAAGTTAAGTTTCAAAGGTAGATTTGCACTCTTAAGCTAAGCATTAATGGTAACTTTGCACTTAGGTATAAACTTTAGTGACTACCTTGTATTTTAGGTTTAAGCTTTAATGGAAAGCTCGAAGACTCATAAATTATAGGACAACCTTCTCGCTTCCTAAAATGGAAAGCTAGGCACCATAAGAAAAGAGTAGTTATCTAAACTCGATAGAAGTAGTTCAATTTTTGGTATTGAAGAGTATTTCTAAAGTTGTCAATTTCAAGTTTGTTTGCAAATACAGGATGGGGGAGATAGGGGATAACTTTCATGGAGATGTCTACAAGCTTTCATGGAGATGTCCCATGGATGGCAAAGGATTGCAAAAACCTGGGAATCGACAAAACGGGGATTGAACTTAAAAAGTTGGCATTTCCAAAGAGACATTAACCATCAAATGCCTATGGCAAAAACTCGCTTGTATTTTCTAAATAAACTTGGTTGGTAGATAAAAATAAACTTGGTTGGTAAATAATTAATGAAAGTAGGAATTAAGGTTGATAAATGATGAACCTGGAAATTACCAACTAGGAATTAAAAAGGAATCTCGAGAGGTGATAGGGATAACCCATTGCAAAACATAGATTTAACTAGGAGTTTTGAAGATTGTCTGGAAATGACCGGAAACCAAGATGGATCTTTTTTGGGTCAATTAGATTGAAAGGCCGGCCCATTGAGAGGATTCTCTTGGGGAACTTGACAGAGATTGGCCCTTTTCGTCTAGGGTAGCGTAACCGACAAGTTGTTATACCTAGATCATTCATGCCCGAGGGATAAAAGATGAATGGGTTTGTTTTATTTTTGCACGGCCAGGTGAAGTACCCGTGGTATCTTATTGGAAATCGGCCATAATCCAGGTATGTCCTGATGCCAATAGTTGGATGAGAAGGTCATACTCAGGGAGGATGATGTGAATTTAATTAAGAAAATTTGTTCGACTTGGTTGCTTAAAAAGGAACTGGAAAGGCTAGGAATATAGGGGCTATCCTGTGCATCTGTCACCAGATGGCGCTATACCTCTCGAAATAAAATGCTTAGGAAGGAATGATTAAATTACTTGATGAGCCTTTCCCAAAAAATATTGTGAAGGTGTTTCCATTTTGATGGCTTGTAACCGATTATCTTGGCCTGAATGGGGAGGCAAGATGAATTGGTTAAAACTAAATGTGTTGCATGATTAGTTAGGAAACTAGTTACAAGCTAATTATAGTAGATAAAGGAAAGGAAATGAATTAAAAGTTTCTAAATAAAGATTTGGTGGGAACAACCAGATGAATTTCCCTGAATGAGGGTATGCAACAGATTGCATGGTGCTTGTTGTTTGATGATGTCTGATAGACTATTGTCTTCCTGATTTTGTAGTAGTTAAGTACTACCTCGGGAAGGGATTTTCATAAAATGGTTCGGTGGGTGGGCGGATCCGGAGGGTCAGATGGCCGGATGTTGATTTAAAAATTTTATGGTAAATGCTAGGACTACGTGGGATAAAAATGGGTAATCGCGGACGAGCGAGATCAGGTAGGATTGCAAGATCCCTCTTCTTAGGGGAAAGTGATAACTGTCGTGCCTGCTTGTCAGGAAAAAGGGGTTATCGCCATGAACCAAGGGAGAACAAGAAAGCAAGAGCAGATCCTCAAGTTAAAGATCAAGAGAATCAAGACTAAGGACCATCATTTTGGGTGCAGAAAGTTGTCAAGGAAAGATTGATTATGAGAAGCGGATAGAATCGTTGAATGAAGGTATGCACCCCCTTGGGTTGGCATTCGAGATAGACCGGAGTCCTGTCTGAGTGTCGGTCCAAAGTGGGAGGGATACCTGCAGATAGATCTACGTCATTCCCTAGAACGGTCTAGAGGACTAAGGGATGTGAGTAGGGTCGAGTCTAGGTATGCCCTCACACTCTCTCTACTCTATAATCTCTTGTGTGTGAAAATTATCTCTCACCATTAAGTACTCAATTATCTACTTAGCTTCATCCTATTTCCTGACACTAATGAGACAAAAATTGCATTGCTGCATAAAGAGCTAGAGTCAAAGATTATGCATGAGGAAGATCATATGGACATTTTCCTTGCTGGTGTCAAGGATATCAATGAGCAACTTATTCTTGCAGGTGAAGTCATTTCAGACAGTTCCCTTGTGCAGAGTGTTCTTGATGACTTGCCAGATTCTTACTAGACTTTTGCTAGTATGTGGAGACTTATGACCCAAGGAAATCCTGAAGTTGTCAAGTTTGATACATTGTACACATTGTTTTTGCAAGAGTCACTTTCCAAAAAAAATAGGACTAGACAGCGTGCAGTTGAACATGCCTTTCATTGATGCTCAAAGAAAAGGTGGTAACAGCAATGTAGCCACTTCTCATGGTTCTTTTGCGAGTGGTAAATCACCTGTTTCTAATGCTTTTGCTGGCAACAATTCGTCTGGGAATTCTGGTGATAAGGGAAAAAAGAAGATGTGTTGCCATTATTGTAAAGCTAATGATCACTTGATCAAGTAGTGTCCTAAGTTGAAGTCCAAAGAGGCTAAGAAGAAATAGGTTGGTTCCACTACAAATGCAGCTATTGTTGAGTCTTCTGTGAAAGGAGACTGCAATGTTGATGTTGATGCAGAATGGGCTTTTAGTGCAGTGTACCTATCTATAATCCTGTTGTCCATGATGCATGCATGCCACTTGCTGCAAATTCACATGTGTGGTATTTTGACAGTGGTGCTACAATGCACATTACCTCACATCGTAAATTGTTCACCTCTCTTGAGTTTGTCCCTCATGGAAATTCAGTTACTTGTGTGCCAACAATGCCTCCTATCCAGTTCAGGGAGTTATAAAGATTGTGCTTACTGTTGCAAATGGCAATTCTTTCACACTTGTTGATGCACTTTATGTACTTGGGATCAAGAAGAATCTTTTGTTTGTATCTGCACTTGCTAGACTTGGCCTTATAGTAAAATTTGTGGATGACAGATGTACAATACATGATCTCAGTTTTGGTGATGAAATTGTTGCATCTGGCATTTTATGTTGTGGGCTGTATAAGCTCACTTTGTATGACAAGTGCGGGTAGTATTTTGCTAATGCAGTTGTGGATTCTAAGGCTATTCAGATGCAAAACTTTGGCATGGAGGTTTTGGACATCCAAATTTTGCCAGTTTGCTACGTTTTCAAAAATCTGATATGGTTGCTTCTTTGCCACCTCTTGAAGCACTTATCAAACATGTTTGTGAAGGCTATATTTTGGGTAAGATGCAGCGCTCGAAGTTTCCAAAGGATGGTTCAGTTAGGGTCACATGCAGGTTGCAGCTTGTGCATAGTGATGTTTGTGGGCCCATGCAAAGTCCGTCCTGGGGCAATTACCTTTACTTCATGACTTTCATTGTGATGATTACTCTAGGCATGCATGGGTATTTCCACTTAAAGAGAAGTCCAAAGTATATATGTGCTTCAAACATTTTTTGTCTATGGTTGAAAATGTCTCAAAATGTACTATGGGCACCTCCGTGTTCCGACCGAGGGAGGGAGTACATGTCTCATGAATTTAATGCTTTTCTGGCTAGTCGTGGGATAAAACACCAATGCACAATGCCTTATACGCCTCAGCAAAATGGTGTTGCTGAGAGGAAAAACATGTCACTTACGAAAATGGCACGATGTATGGTCAACAATCAAGCTTGCATTCGTTTTTGCTTGAGGCCATCATGTGTGCCAGTTATGTACTTAATAGGTGTCCTATGAAAGCTTTGCAATATATGACTCCATATGAAGCATGGCATGATAAAAATCCTTCTATTGAGCACATGCATGTTTTTGGTCATTTGGCATATTCTTTGGTACCACAAACACAATGCAAAAAATTGGATGATAAGGCTGTCAAATGTATTTTTGTTGGTTGAAGTGTTGAAAGCAAAGGTTACAGGTTGTATCATCCACAAACAAAGTGTATTCTGATTTCACGGGATATTGTGTTTGTTGAAGATTCTGTTCAGCCCTTGTTGTCATGTACTAGAGATAGTAATGTAAGCTCACAGGACATTAATGTCACTTTATTGCCTCTTTGGTGGAAGTTCAAATGTAAATTCCAATGAGGAAAATGTAAAGCCTATGGGGGTTTCTGAAAATACTGATGTAGATTTACATGATGTACTTGATGAGGAAAGGGTTGAAAATGAGAAAGCTATAGGTATGCCAAAATGGCTAGTGCATACATTGCATGACAGTAAATTGGATGGACCTTTGTCTAGTCACACTTGTTCAAGCTCTTGCCATGCATCTTATGCATCAGATTGCTATGCTTTGGTTGTGTCTAGCTTACATGATGTTGCGGAACCTCTGTCTGTTGATGAAGCACAAAATTCAAAAAATTGGATGGCTGCCATGCAATCAGAATATGATGTACTTATAGAAATTGGATGGTTTCCATGCAATCAAAATATGATGCACTTATAGAAAATGACACATGGACTTTATGTGATTTGCTTCTTGGCAAAAAGGCCATTGGTACAAAGTGGGTTTACAAGTTGAAACGCAAGCCGTATGATGAGACTGATTGCTATAAGGCTCGACTTGTTGCAAAGTTTTATGCAAAGAAAAAAGGCATAGATTATGAAGAGACTTCTCTCCCACTTGTCGTATGGCTACACTACATTTTTTCTGTGCATTGGCAGCTCATTTTGGTTGGGATGTACATCAATCAGACATTGTTACAGCTTTCTTGAATGGTGATATATTTGAGGAAGTTTAGTAATACAGCCTTGCAGTTTTTTCAAGAAAGGAAAAGAGAATAAAGTGTGCAAATGTAAAAAAGCTTTGTATCGGTTGAAGCAATCTCCTCGTGCTTGATATGAGAAGGCTGATACTCATTTGGTCAAACGAGGCTTTCGTACTAGTCCAACAAAAAGAAAATTGTATGTAAAGCATGAGGGTGATGTACTTCTCATTGTTGTTCTCTACGTGGATGATTTGTTGATCAATGGACCGAATGAGAGACATATTTTTGAATTTAAGAGGCTGACTTGAATGCTACTTTCAAGATGAAAGATTTGGTGTTGTTGCATCATTACTTGGGTATACAGTTTAAGCAGTGTGATGGTGGTATTGCCTTGTGTCAGTGAAGTTACATAGAGACATTGCTGTGTAAGTTTGTAGTTGAGGATTGCAAACCTATTGCCACTCCCATGGAAACAGGTTTGAAATTGAGTCTT
Organism: Adiantum capillus-veneris; assembly: GCF_014529385.1. Lineage (NCBI taxonomy): Eukaryota > Viridiplantae > Streptophyta > Polypodiopsida > Polypodiales > Pteridaceae > Adiantum > Adiantum capillus-veneris. The sequence continues at coordinate 82,703,718 of NC_140936.1, read as the reverse complement.
CATGATGTTGGTGATTCTCCAGATGTCACTCTTTACCAAACTACTATTGGATGTCTCATTTATCTATGCAATATGAGGCCATATATTCAATTTGCAGTCTTACATGTCCCAGATTTATGCATAGCCCAAGGTCTAAGCATTGGCAGGATGTCAAGAGGATTTTTTTCTACTTGAGTGGCACTTTACATCTTGACTTGTTCTAACCCAAAGGGGGATCATTGCCGCGAGAGTTACATGCTTTTTTAGACTCAAATTGGGCTGGTTGTTTTGACACATGAGTGTCTACAAGTGGTTTTTGTTTCATGGTTGGCAACTCATGCATATCATGACTGAGCAAGAAGCAACCTACTGTGACAAATTCCAGTTGTGAGGTTGAGTACAGGGCATTCTTCACAGCGACGGTTAAGTGTGTATGGCTCAAACGCCTTATGGCTGATTTGGGTGTTGGGTAGGACATTGCTGACACTATCTACACTGACAATCAGACTGCATTGGTAGTTGTGAGAAACCCAGTTTTTCATGCTCGCACAAAGCACATTGAGGTGCATTACCACTATGTCAGGGAGAGGCTCTTAGTAGGCGAGATCATCTTGGCTTATGTGTCAACGTAGGACAACCTTGCAAATCTTTTCACAAAGGCATTGTCTCGTGAGAAGTTCAAAGCTTTCCGCAAATCATTGGGCTTACTCACCTTTGTGGACTGATCATGTCCTCAAGGCATGGAACTTCTCTTTACTCTATGTGCCAGCTCTCGTTCACCACATCACTCCAGAGGAAATTTGATACCATATACATGTGGTAGTGATGTGTGTGAACACACTTAGGACCGTCGGGGCATTTTTTCCCTCACTAGGATGTTTTTTCCCTTGTGCATTGTATATACACCCATCACTCTAGGGCTATCTATTTTTCCATTGCACATTAAGTAATACACTCTCTATTGTGTGCCTTGAGCTTCTTCATCTTCTCCAAGATGTGTGTGTTTTCCTGCAACACTGGTTCCAACAATTGATGCTCTTAGTTGTATGCTAGAAATCAACTCTCTTCTCTTTACGAAACTTCACAATGATTTTTCAAGGACAAATGCGAGCATGATGAGGCATACTCCAAAGTGTGGAGCCAGGTGCAAATGAGGGATCCTTCTCACTCCAATGTTGGTAGTGTGTCTATGTCAGGTGCAACGAAAGAGTTTAAGGATTTAGCTTAATCTGGTACTCCTCACAAACACAAGGTTAATTTACTTCACTTGAAAAGAGAAACTGAATTGAAGACCATGACTGAGAGAGAGAACAAGAGACAACACAGCATGTTGGGTCCCAACCACCCTCAAGGGGCCCCTTGCTTTGTTGCTAGATTAAGTACTTGCTTTATTACTTGCATGAAAATGTTGACACAATGATAGTAAATGTTGGGATGTTGAGATGCTAATGGGTACTTTGATGCTACTGATGTTGGGTACCACTGAGGCTAAGGACTAGATATTGTGGTGGATGCTTGGCACTTGATAAGCTAAGTGATGGGTACTGCACGCACTTGGTGCTTGATATTATGGGTACTTCTAAGAACTGAAGATGCTATTAAAACTAATGATCCTTGTGCTAATCTAGACAGGAGCCAAGACAAAATGCAAAGGGTGCTAGATGTTGGGGTACTGCATCGATGATGACGACAACGATCATGATGACAACAACGACGATGATGAGGGGTACTTGTGCTACAGTGTTGCTAAGGGCCAATGGGTACTCCTAGAGATGTTTGGTATTGCAATGATGATGACAACTATGATGAGGCTATGGGCTGATTTGCTATTGCCAAGGATGGTGATGGCTGAAAAACTAAAAACGCTAGTCTTGTTGGCTGATCCACAAGGATGATTGTTGATTCCAGGGTGCTTAAACCTGAAAACATTGGTGGGAGAGGCTACAAAAAAACACCAAGGTTGATAGAAAATATTGGTGGCTATCGGAGGATATTGTTGAGAAGACGTGCTACAGATACTCCTTCTTCTTTTGCCTCTTCTGCCTTCTCTAGCACCCAAAGGCCTTCTTTTATAGATATTTTAGCCATTTTTCCTATCTACTTTTAATAAATGTCATGTCAAAGTCACTTATAAATATATGACTTAAGTGACTTTTCATAAGCCTATATGCTTAAGTGACTTAATTTTGCAAGTGAGGGTATGCCACTATGATCTTCCTGATTATGCACATCCTACTAGAGGCTCACAAAGTGCCAGGCTAAGTCCTATTCTAATTATGACTGACGCTAGACGATAGCAGAAGCTTGTCCACATGGCGCAACTGTAGTGCTAAGGTGACATCCCCCCCCCCCCCCCCCTTTAAAGGTGAGCCACAACTACCAAACTTCTACCTGTAGATGCTTTTTGGACTTCTAATGTTGAATGCTATTGATGCTTATGGAGGCATAAGCTGATGAAAACGCCTTCAAACTCGTGGATGCTACAAGTGTAGGTATTTGTTGCGATGTAAACACTGACCAATGGAGTTACTAGGTAGCCTTACTACTGTTGCAGAATACCAGTCTTGATGCCAATTTTTCCTTGCAAGCAAGTAATACCACTTAAATAGTCCTATCATGAAAACATTGTGGGTGAAGATGAAAGGTAAGGGTGCTCAGAGGCATTTCCAAGGGTTACTTGTCGTCTTCAGAAGTGGATGCATGCTACATGTGAATGCAAATGCAGAAGAGAATTAGGGAACGTTTCTCCAAGTCCTTCCATATCTGCATACAAGGAAAGTATATCTTGGTAATCAAGATCTGGGTTTTTGTGGATCCGATGTTGATCTTCATTCAAAGACATAGCGATGAAGATGGGATCATGCCAGATGCACGATGGACTAAGGGTGGAAGTGGCTAATAATTCCGAGATCTGGAAACAAATATTCTTTGAGGAAACAAAACTAAGAGAGGTTCTTTGAGTTCCTGGTTTTGCTTGGGTTCTTGGTGGTTCTTCCCTTGAGTTCACAAAGCCAAAACATGCACAAAGCTCCGATACCAACATCAAGTGTGCATAAGAGTTTAAGGATTTATCTCGGATCTAGTACTCCACACAAACACAAGGTTACTTTACTTTACTTGAAAAGAGAAACTGAATTGAAGACAAGGAATGATGGAGACTCTAAGAGAGAAAGAGAGATGACATGGCATGTCCGGTCCTAACCACCCTCAAGGGCCCCCTTGATCTCTTTCCAGAGCAAGTACTTGATTTTTACTTGCACTAAATTTTTGATCAATACAACGATGCTAAATGTTGAGATGTTGAGATGCTAATGGGTACTTGATGCTACTGATGTTGAGTACTATTGAGGCTAAGGACTAGGTACTATGGTGGATTCTTAGTACTTGAGAAGCTAAGAGCTGGGTAGTGCGAGTACTTTGTGCTTGATATTGTGGGTACTACTAGGTACGGAAGGTGCTACTGGTATTGATGATCCATGTGCTGAGCTAGGCAAGAGTCAAGCCAAAACACAAGGGGTTCTAGATGCTAGAGTACTGCATCATCAATGACGTCGATGATGATGAGGGGTACTTGTGATGCAGTGCTATTGAGGTGCCAATGGGTATTGCTAGAGATCCTTGGTATTGTGGCAACGACGAGGACAAAAATGATGAAGACGAGGTTGTGGAGGCTGATCTGCTATCATAAAGGACAATGATGACTGAAAAACTAAAAACATTGTTCCTGCTAGATAATCTAAAAATGTTGTTGATTTGCAAGGCTGGTCGTTGATTTCAGGATGCTTAGGGCTAAAAAACATTGGTGGGAAAGGTTGCAGAAAAATGCCAGGGCTGGTTGAAAATGCTAATGGCTGTTGGGTACTGCTGAGAAGAGGTGTTGCATATACTAATTCTTCTTCTACCTCTTCTCCCTTCTCTAGCATCCAAAGGGCTTCTTTTATAAGTTTTGTTTCCATTTTCCCTACCTGCTTTCAATAAATGTCATGTCAAAGTCACTTATTAATAAATGACTTAAGTGACTGCTCATATGCCTATATGCTTAAGTGACTTAATTGTGCAAGTGCAGGTATGCAACTATGAGCTGCTTGATCATGCATGTCCTGCTAGAGTCTCACAAAGTGACAAGCTAAAGTCCTATACTAACTACGACAGATGATAGACGATAGCAAAAGCTTGTCCATGTGGCGCAAGTGTCGTGCACACGTGAGAGTCTTCAACCTCCACATCCAATCCTCCTCTTTTGAGTGATGAACTGCAGAGATGGTAGAATTTTTCCATAGATGATGGTACCTACTCTACAAGGGGAGAGTTTGTGTACCGACAAACGTGGACATTTTGGTGCCAAATTCTTTATGAGTGTCACAATAGTCCAAGTGTAGGGCACCCAGGTATTAAGAAAACTTATGCTTTCATACGACAACAATTTTACTGGCCAGGTTTACATGGGTGTATGTTCAAGACTATGTCACGCATTGCCAAAAATGTCAAGTTAATAAAGTAAAATGCCTAAAAGTAGTAGGACTCTTACATCCTTTGTAGATTTCCAATGGTAAATGGAAAAGTATCTCTATGGATTTCAATGTGGGTTTACCAACCACTATTCGAGGTCATGACTTGGTATGGGTGGTCGTAGACACCTAGGTTGACTAAACTTTGCAAGTTTATTCCAACCAAGTCAACAATTAAGACTCTAGTGTTAGCTAGGTTATTTGTGGACAATCTGTACAAGCTGCATGGGTTGCCAAGTAACATTGTGAGTGATCGTGATCCCAAGTTTAACAATCACTTTTGGCAGGCTGTGTTTAAAGTATTGGGTACACAACTTAACCTAAGTACTACAGATCATCCATATACAATTCATTAGATTGAACGAGTAGAGGATGTGTTACGAGCATAAGTTACAAGAAGCAGATCGGGAAGATTATCTTCCTATTCTTGAATTTTCTTACAATAGTGCTAAGCGTATTATGAATGGTTGTAGTCCTTTCATGATCATGTATGGTTTTCAACCTAGGTCACCAGTTACAGTGGGGTTGGCAACTGAAAAGCTTGAACACATCAAGGATTTTATCCAAGACCATATGGATATGTTGAAATTGGTTTGTTAGAATGTTTGACAAGAACATGATTGGCATAAAAAGTACACTGATGAGAAATGTCGGCAAGTTATCTTCAGGGAAGGAGAAAAGGTATTTTTGTGTGTGTCAAAGAATTCAAAAAGTCTAAAGATTGGGCCAATGCCTAAATTATCTTTGAGATATTGTGGGCCTTTCAAGATACTGAAGCGAGTTAGTGATAGGGCCTACAAACTCTCGTTACCAGCTATGCATTCTTGTATTCATATAGTATTCATGTAAGTCGTTAAACACTTGCATGGGAACGACAATGTCATTGACCAATAGATTCTGATTGAACTCATTGAACCTCCAACCCAACCGTATGAGCCTGAGAAAATCTTAAACTATCATGATTTACGTACTCGTCATTATGTGTGTCAACAAGCTTTAGTAAAATAGAAAGACTGACCTAAAAAAGGTGCCACTTGGGAAAACATTAGTGTTCTATGAATAAGTTTTCCTCTTTTGTTTTCGAGGACAAAAACACTTATCCAAGGGGGGATTAATATAAAGCCAAGGGCCAACCTAAGGGGTCACAAACCTAGGCCAAGGGCGTGACTGCAAAGTGTGGACAGGAGTAGGGAAAAAGATTACCCAAGGCAGTTCCCTAGGTCTTACAACATGTGCTTCTAGTTTTTCTTTTCAACAATTCTATTGTAGTATGTCTACGAGATGGCTTCTTGTGTCATGAGTGTAACGCCTTGGGCAAAGTGCAAACCAAGCTCCACTTTCATTTCATTATAGCGAGACACTACATATGTGAAATATAGCCTTTTAGCTCAATATTTATCTTTCAAAATATTTGACGTATGTATGGCTACAAGCAAGCACGAGCTATGTGACTAATTTTGAGCTTTCCTGTTTTCTTTTTTGCAGAACTCACAATATGTGAGTGATGTTATTTTAATAATCATCAAAAATTTACAAGCCCAAACCCTGCTCAAAACCGAGCACATCGACTGATACAGGAGAGCCACTTCGTCGAACGAACCATATCCTAGTACCTGGTTGAATAGGGTGCCACCCTCAACACCAAAGAACAACAAAAACTACATGCGGGGAAGGCATCGGGGCCCATAGTCCCCATCACCCAGCATAGACTCAAGAGCTACCACCACAAGAGCTACGTTGCTACTAGAGCCCACTATGCCTCAAAGGCCAAAGCAAAAAAGAATCAGACTTGCATCCCAAAGACCTTAAGAGATTACCGCCACCAAGCTGGACTGGACCGGGTCTCCACCAACCAGCAGACCCCGATCGCATTGAACCAGCTAGACCTCCAAGAAGCAGCAACAAAAGAACCAGGTCACAACAAGTGAGCAGAGAACCGAGAACCACCAGATTTGAAGGACCGGAACACCATCCGCAAGCCCCAACCTCCTCCATGTAGGCCCATGCAATAGAAGGGCCAAGCCCCAAACCACACACCAAACCAAAACCGCCACAAAGCAAATATTTCCATACCTCCGAAACTGTCAAACCACCACACGACAAAGACACGAACCAAGACAAGATAGCAAGATTCTCCCCCGATTGAGGGAGGGGTTGCCGCCAAACCTCAAAGCCAAAAATGATCTGGCCGAGAAGATTACATGCACCAAGAGGCAAAGAGTTATCAGGATCCTCACACCCAAGGAGAACCCCCACCTATCTGCAGCACAAATCCTCCCCCCGCACGCAACGACGCCTCCACGCCAGACGTCCCCTAGAACCTCCCACTACTCCCATCCCCTGTAATAGCTTCCATGAGTCCCTCCAAGCTCATGCAATCTGCACAGAGCTGATGATCTTAGCGCAAACCCTAGGGATCCTCAAAGCAAGAACTGTCTTTCCTAATTGCATTACTATTTTAGGCCATTTTGAGTGTGTAGCTTTCTATTAGCCTTGGTCATGTGTAGGGTCACCTTTGCCTACTCAAACTAGAGAAAGTGTGCAACCGTAAGGACACACAAGTTTAAGCAAAGGGATGTAGGTTCACATATTGTGCAGTCATAATTGGGCACACTGTAACCTCCCTCAAACTGTGGAGTTAAGACGTGTAGGGATCCTGCAAAGTTAAGCAGAGATACTCCACAAAAAGCTCTTCTTCTTTTATGTAGAACATCAACAATTTTGGGATTTTCTCTATATGCGGAGAGTAAATGTACTCATGAACTTAGACATAGGGCGCGAACCTTTTTTCATGTGGCACAAGAAAGTGCACACGCTCTCATCAATCGTTTGACTGATTTGCATTAGTAAGTAAGCATTCCGGTTTCCAAAAATTGCTTGAGAAGAGAGAGAAATAAGTTTTTTTCTAGCTAAAGAATCTTGTTTAAAGTAGGCTCTACTACTAGTCTAAGCTCCACGTAAAACTTCCTTTTGGCCAAAGAAACAGTCTCTTAAGAGGAAATTTGATTCAATCATTCGGTTCAGTTTTTGCTACGAGTAGACAATTCCACGTATGATTACCATTTTTGGCAATTATCAAGTGGATAAGTTGACCTAATGTAGGTTTAGGGAGGAAAACATTAAGATTCTTTTGAAGAGTTGTTTCATTGATGTTTTTGAGGAGGAAAATTCTACTTCAAGGGGGGGTTAATGTCAAGAAAAGGGTAGAATGGAGGGAGGGTGTGGCCCCTAGGCAAGGCTGTCTATAAGCATGTAGTCAAGTGGTCTTCTAAAGATAGAGCAAAGGGGGCATATAAGAGAAGGTGTTTGGGGGGATAATCATGCATTGGTCCCCTTGTCCTTTCAACTAGTAGTAATTGTATGAGAGAAGTGTGATGCACTTACCAAGTTACCATAGCACAAGTATTAGCAATCTTCCCGTCATTGTGTTATCACTTGGAATGCAATTATTATAGTATGCAAAGTATCTCTATGAGAGGCACATAAAAAGCTAGATGCCACCCAATGCCCATGATCTGATTATCCTCTTCTAGGTGCTTGGCACACATCTTCTTGAAAGAGTTAACTTTATGATACAATTGTTTAATCAACTCTAAGTACTTGACATGCACATGAGCATTATACTTTAGCAAGAAACAAACAGATTGGGAAGAGTATCGACCTCTTCTTGAGTTTGCTTACAACAGTGCTAAGCATGTCATGAATGGTTTTATTCCGTTCATGCTAATGTACGGTTCAACGTAGGTCATTCGTTACGGTGGGGTGTGGCAACTGAAAACTCCAACAGGTTAAGGAATTTATCCAAGACCATATGGATATGCTGAAACTCACTTGTTAGAATGTTCGCCAAGCGTAGGATCGCTATAAGAAGTACGCTGATAAGAAACATCAGCAAGTTACCTTCAAGGAAGGGGAAGAGGTATTTATGCGTGTGCCAAAGAATTCAGAAAGTCTGAATGTTGGGCCAACACCTAAACTATCTCCGAGTTGGTGATCGTGCTTACAAACTCTTATTACCAGCACACTTTCATACACATCTGGTATTTCATGTAAGTCGTTTACGTAAACACTTGCATGGGGATGACAACGTCATTGATCAACAGATTCTGGTTGATTTTATTGAAGCTCCTACCCAACCGCATAAACCTGAACATATTCTCGACTATCATGATTTACATATGTGTCATCATGTGCGTTGACAGGCTCTTGTCAAGTGGAAAGATTGACCTGAAGAAGGTGCCACTTGGGAAAACATTAGTGATCTTAAAAAGAAATTTCCCACTTTTGTTTTCGAGGACGAAAACACTTCTCCAAGGGGGGAGTAATTTCATGCCAAGGACATAAACCCCGGTGGTCAAGGACCAGGTCCAAGGGGTCGACTGCTAGTGTGGATAGGTAATGAGGCCCAGGGGGCTATATAAAGGGAGGTTGGGAGGTTCATTTCAAGGCAGTCCCACCAGGGGTCTCACAAAGAAGTAGGTGGAGGAGCATGTAGGATGAAGAAGCAAGAACCACTACCTATATAGATGCTTTCGCCATTCATCTACTTTCACTACCTAGCTACATTGACCATTTTACCATTTATCACTATGTACTATGTAGTTGGGGCCGTGGCTTGTACTGTCTACGACTGCTCTGATATCTAGACACGATACACATCACCACAAAATAACTGTGCAAAATCTTGAAATATGCCAGTCCGAAATAAGTTGTAACGGAGTTCCATGATCGGGCAGGTGGATCCTGAACCCACTCTCTATAAGATATAGAAAGTCCTTTGATCAAATCAGTCAGCGGCACTGCGAGCGCTTCATCTATAGGATACATTGTAGACACCCTACGCACACTATTTTTCACAGGCATAGACAACACCTTCTTGATTGGGAAGGTTGAATAATCTCGACTAACTACATGCATGCAGGTCCTTCCTTCTTCTTTTTTATTTTTGTTTACTCCATTCATGGTGCTGTTGTTGATTCCATTCAGTGGGGCGAGATGTTCAAAGTTGCAGTTCGCTTCCTTGTATTGCACGATAAGAATATGCTCGTCACCAAGGACTCCAGTGACATAGTTTTGTCATTGCCCTCAAATGCCTCTCCCAAGGTGCCTCCCTCACCCTCATCGTCTCAAGTAGCAATCTTGACCGCCTTTCTCATGCTATCGAAGAAACACCCTGCCCCTGCCGAAGTCTTCTGTGTCTCCCACATCCATCCCACTCCTTCATCCCTCAATGATAGAACATGCCTCAAGATTAAATTGCTCCTTGAGACCTCAAACACAATGCATCATCTGCGCTAGGGTCGAAGCTCGTCCATATCCAACTGGCCAAACACCTAGATTTCGATTCCCTAGCTCAAGACAACGAAGCCGAGAGGAGAGAGAGAGTGCACGTCCATAGCTCAAGGGCGTCGTGATCAATGAAAAACCTATTCAGTAGAGCAAGAACAAAGAAGTTAGCATATCCAAAGGCTTTTGATTCAGACAGAGTGGATGTAGAGGAGTCCATTGGAGTTGGAGGAGCACACATGAATGGAGGAGGTGAGCCCGTAGGTCTACAGGTGGTCACCCTGCAAACCAAGTTACACACTCGCAACTCGAGATGGCAAGAAAAGTGGCATGATCCCCTACCCCACTCTCATCTCCCGCTCGCTGAATTAAGTGTCTCTTCGAGTCCCACTGTTAGAATCTCGTAGCCCGAATCTGCTCGAGTTCACAGGCAAGCCGAGGTCACCAACCTCTCGATATGGGAGAACGTGCGTGGACCCTTGCGCTGCGAGCTAGGCTTTGCATGTGCACTACCAGAGGTGCTAGTTGGAGAGAAGGTGGCAAGGCAGTGGCAACCCCATATCTATATATATATATATATATATATATATATATATATATATATATATATAGAGAGAGAGAGAGAGAGAGAGAGAGAGAGAGAGAGGTCCGTTTCAATGCCGAGCTGGCAAGGGGGAAGGGAGGGCGTCACTAATTGGCAAGGGGGAAGGGAAAGCTTGTTCCTTGCATCCACATGGCTGCAAGCAAGGTCTGTTCCTTGCATCCATTGTGCCTCTATAGATTGCCTTAAGGAGTTTACAGGGCAACCACATACACCAGATAGAGGTGGCCTTCCAAATAAGAAAATACGTTCTCATACACCTTCCACACTGTATTTAATGTGATGCACATCCTACAAGCACCTAATCTCCCTCCAGATTTTAGAAGGATCTCCAAATGAGTAATGACCTGCTAGTGCAAATCAACTACACCTTTTAACTTACAATCACAAGTTTACTTTTTTGTGCTTATCTAAAATTCAAATTGTTGGCCTGCCCAACAACTTGCTAGAGGCTCACATACGAGAATGCTCAACTTTTGAATAGACGGCCCGCCATTTTGGAAGGCCTATGTGAAGGCCATCTTACAACAAAATCCCTCCCCCCCCCCCCTAAAAAAAAAAAAGAGGAAAAAAAAACGTGAGCCCACGATCAAGCAGAAAGGGTCTTGCTCTCCCTCGTTACTAAATGACACCTCCTTTTGGGAGGTGGGATCAATGGCTCACGATCACCGGTTGGTTGTGACCGTTGGATTGCCTATGGATGCAAAAGATTCCCGCTTTCTCGAATCCAGGACTTGAACCCACTACCCTCTCCCCCACGGAATTAACTCTACCCACTAGGCTAACGCACGCTCGTTGAAAAGTGTGTGTGTGTGGTAGGTTTATAGATCACAGCGTCGCAGACAAGTTTACACCTACTTCACATCCAGTTCGCATTGAGTTCACACCAACTTTGGTGTGGTGTGCAAACCCTCCCCATTTCACACCGTGTTCACGTTGAGTTCACAGCAAATCTGGTGTGGTGCACATACCTCCGAGTTCACTCTTAGTTCACACCTAGTTCAAATGACGATCGGACGGCCTGGATGGCACCCGCCTCGCCCTCGTCACTATATGGCACGGCTTTGGGTCAAAGGGGATCTAGGGCCCAAATTTGGGACGCGAGGCGGCTTTAATCGCCGTCGTTGGGTCACAAAGTGAACTAGGGGTGAACTAGGGGCGGGTGAACTAAGGGTGAACTAACCGTGAACTAGGGACGGGTAAGCTAGGGGTGGGTGAACTGGGGGCGCTTATGATCATGTGTCATGCCAACATGGATAGCGATGCGCGCTAGGGCATTCGCGTTGCAACCGAGACATCCCAAGTTCGATCCACACCCCGCGAGGCGGGTGAACTAGGGGTGCCATTTTTGCCCCGAGTTCACCCCTAGTTCATGCCTAGTTCACCCCGTGATCCGACGGCCGAGAGTAAAGCCGCCTCGCGCCCCCAAATTTGGGCCCTAGATCCCCCGTGGCCAGAGCCGTGCCATATAGTGACGAGGCCCGCCTCGCGACGCGGTGCCAATTAGTGACGAGGCTCGCTCTCTAGCGTTGTCTCGTAGCAATGGCTCGTCGTTCTTTCATCTACTTCTACTTCTGATATCTTTCTGCGTCTGCAAATGAGGGATAAATCGAGGGCCATGCTGGCAGCCTCTGCGGGACGGCATTCTGTCAAGGTAAGAAAAGCTGTTTCACACACACACACACACACACACACACGCACGCACGCCCGTGCGCGCACAAGGAAAGCGGCGAGCACATTCTCCATGTATGCACCACAAGTAGAATCGCACAGTTTCATCTCTCTCACACACACACACACACAGATTTTTTTCAATTTTCGTGATTGATGATTATACTGTAAGCGGCACCATTTTTCTGTACCACAGAGTGGCGGCAAGGCCACTGACAAATCAATGGCAGAAAGATTATTTGCTTCAGAAGTCAAGCATAGACAGGAAGAGCATGATGAGGAATTAAAAGCAACGAGTTTTTCTTTTCTGACTAGACTAAAAGCCTGTGCTCAGAAGAAGGATTTGTACCAAGTCAGTCGGATACACACGGAGCTTCGCAATGGTGGGTTACTTCAGAAAGACCCATATTTAGGGAGCGCATTGGTCAATGTGTACGCCAAGTGCAGTGCCCTTGTAAAAGCACGGGAAGTTCTCAATGCACTTCCTGCCCGAGATGTCATCACTTGGAACGCTTTGATTGCGGGATATGCCCAACATGGCCGTGGCAAGGAAGCTCTGGGATGTTTTCACGAGATGCAAAGGGAAGGCCTTTCTCCAAATGCAAGCACCTATACTTGCACCTTGAAGGCATGTGGCCTTACACAAGGCCTTCACATAGGTGAGAGAATTCATGGTGAGGTTGCTAGTAAGGGGCTGTTGGAGAAACATGTTGTGCTTGGCAATGCTTTGGTCGATATGTATGTCAAATGTGGTGCCCTTACGAAAGCACAAAAAGTTCTTAATGAGCTTTCTGTCCGAAATGTTGTCTCTTGGAATGCATTGATTGCAGGATATGCCCAACATGGCTGTGGAAAGGAAGCTTTGCGCTGTTTTCACCAGATGCGAAGGGAAGACCTCTCTCCGAATGCGATCACCTATGCTTGCACCTTGAAGGCATGTGGCCTTACGCAAGACGTTCACATGGGTGAGAGAATTCACGATGAGATCTCTAGTCAAGGGCTGTTGCTGAAACATGTTGTGCTTGGCAATGCTTTGGTCGACATGTATGCCAAATGTGGTGCCCTCATGAAGGCACGAGAAGTTCTTGATGGACTTCCTATCCGGGATATCATCACTTGGAATGCGTTGATGGCAGGATATGCCCAGCATGGCTGTGGCAAGGAGGTTCTGGGCTGTTTTCACCAAATGCCAAGGGAGGGCCTTTCTCCAGATGCAATCACATACGCTTGCACCTTGAAGGCGTGTGGCCTCACGCAAGATGTTGACATGGGTGAGAGGATTCACGATGAGATTGCAAGTCACGGGCTGCTGGAGAAAGATATTATACTCGGCAATGCTTTGGTCGATATGTATGCCAAATGCGGTGCCCTTCCGAAAGCAAAAAAAGTGCTTGAGGAGCTTTCTGTACGAAATGTTGTCTCTTGGAGTTCGTTGATTTCAGGCTATGCCCAACATGGCAGTGGCAAGGAAGCTCTGTGCTGTTTTCGTCAGCTGCGAAGTGAAGGCCTCTCTCCGAATGCAATCACCTACGCTTGCACCCTCAAAGCATGTGCCCTTACGCAAGACCTTCACATGGGTGAGAGAATTCACGATGAGATTGCTAGTCAGGGGCTGTTGGAGAAAGGTGTCGAGCTTGGCAATGCTTTGGTCGATATGTATGCCAAATGTGGTGCCCTCACAAAAGCACGAGAAGTTCTTGAAGGTCTTCCTGTCCGGGATATCATCACTTGGAATGCGTTGATTGCAGGATATGCCCAATATGGCTGTGGCAAGGAAGCTCTGGACTGTTTTCACCAAATGCGAAGGGAAGGCCTTTCTCCGGATGCAATGCCCTATGCTTGCACCTTGAAGGCCTGTGGCCTTATGCAAGACCTTCACGTGGGTGAGAGAATCCACAATGAGATTGCTAGTCAGGGGCTGTTGGACAAGCATGTTGAGCTTGGCAATGCTTTGGTCGATATGTATGCCAAATGTGGCGCCCTCATGAAAGCACGAGAAGTTCTTGATGGACTTCCTGTCCGGAACGTTGTCTCTTGGAGCGCGTTGATTGCGGGATATGCCCAGCATGGCTGGGGAAAGGAAGCTCTGGGCTGTTTTCAGGAGATGCGAAGGGAAGGCCTTTCTCCAGATGCAATCACCTATGCTTGCACCTTGAAGGCGTGTGGAATTGCGCAAGACATTGACATGGGTGTGAGAATTCACGATGAGATTGCTAGCCAGGGGCTCTTGGAGAAAGATGTTGTGCTTGGCAATGCTTTAGTCGATATGTATGCCAAATGTGGCGCCCTTAAGAAAGCACAAAAGTTCTTGATGAGCTTTCTGTCCAAAATGTCGTCTCTTGGAGCGCGTTGATTGTTGGATGTGCCAGATGTGAAGTGAGGGTGTCTCGCTAGATGGTCTCTTGAAGTGCTCTTATAGTAGAAGTTGCCCAGCAAGGGCTGACCGAGGAAGCTCACTAAGGTCTACTGGATGAGGGTCAAATGCTTTTGGATAGCCTGAGGGGACAATATGGCATTATACCAGATAAAGACCACTACACTTGTATGGTTGAATTTTTTGGGCAGGCGGAGGCATTTTGACAAAGCTATGAGAGTAATCAAGACAATGCTATCATGTGTTTTTCCTCCAGTTTGGTATGCTCTTCTAAGTGCTTGTCGAAAATGGGGAAATGTGGAGCTTGGAAGACTGGCCTTAGAGCATGCAATTAGATAAACGCAATGCTGCAGCTTGTGTGTTAATTAGTAACATTTATGCAGCTGCTGGCATGCAGGTGGTGGCACAAAACATTGAATGCATGAGAATCAGGAATGCTGCTTGGAAGCTGCCAGGATGTAATTACTGGACTGATGCAGGACTTGTTGTTGGGGATATTGAGCATCCGCAAAGCAGACAAATTTACAGGATCTTGAACTTGAAATTGTTCTTACAAGTGTATTCCCCAAATTTGCATTGGGTCACACGAAATATTCCCTTTGATTTAAAGAAGGGTCTAGTTTGTGAGAAATTGGCCATTGCTTGTGTATATACACCACAAAGGACGGACACACATCACTAAAAACATACATGCGGGGATTGCCATGGTGCCACCCATAGTTGACACATACGGTCACGTACGATGGTTACACGTACGAAGAGTGCGGTACTAATCGAACTAAAAAAAATTAGACGTACGTTGAAGTAACGTACGATGCAAAAAAATAAATCATATATCTTTTAGAGCTTATAGTCTATTATGGGTCGTGACATAGATCTTAGTAATGTAATTACTTAGTATTAAGTACTTACGACTTAAAGGAGATGTCTTACAAGTAAGAACATTAAAGATTTGGCCATGGATATTGGAAACGGCAATGTTCGAAAAAAAGAAGATCATGATTGCATTTGATTTCATTACATAAGTAGAGAGTCGAGGCTCTAGAGATACAAGTGACAAAAAGTAGTTAAAAAAGTAGTGACACAACTCATAGTCTCATGGCCCATGGGTGCAAACTTTAAAGCATAAAGAGAGAGTTCTAAGTGCTCATATCGCTCTCATCACGGGAGTTGTGGTCCGTCGAGCTTGAGCTAGCGGTAGCTGCATCATCTTCATCGCTACTTGTATCAAATGCACTAGATGCAAGACCATAATCTCCCTCACTAAGGATGTTGCCCTCATCATCAAACTCTGGCTCTCTAGGATCCGCAGGCCTAAAAATAAGCACATTCTTCAAAGTGGTGTCCGTCATAGTAGATCCGCTACCCGAGTTTCGTCGCACATAGGTCATGGGTGTCTGTGCCGACGCTCTTCCACTCCCACGAGCAACCAGAGTGGAAGCTCTTCTACCCATAGTCGCCAAAGCTCGCACAACCACCTTCTTGCGGGACCGTGTACGAGAGACACGGCGATCAATCTCCTCCAACTCTAAGTAGAGGTCTTGGAGTATTTGCTCCTTCTTTGGATCGCGATCTTCGTTGAGACTCTTAAGAGTCTCAATGGAGAGCTTGCATTCATCTACATTCACTTATTTTTCATTTACAACAAGGTGAAAGCATGAATAGGTGGAAAGTTGTATATGTGATATAAATAAATAGCATAGCATGACATTGGGGGTGTGGTCACTGGTGCTATATTTCAAACATCCAAATTTATATTCTAAAAAATGTTATACTTAAAAATTCAGCCTTCACACACCCACTTTCTTTCATGAGTAGTTGGCAGTTTCAAACATTGTGCCCTCCCCCCGAGCCCCCACCTCTCTCTCTCTCTCTCTCTCTCTCTCTCTCTCTCTCTCTCTCTCGTGCGCGTGCGTCCTCAAGGTCTACTGTGCTTAGAGCTTCTACTGTGCAAGCTTGGTTGCTTTAAGGACGATTGCAGTAACCGTCCTCTTCTCTTCGAGGTATGTCTTTCCCATTGAACATGTACACTCTCTACTGCTTGAGCACGCGCGCCCCACCTGGGATCATTTAGTTACATTAAGCTGCATTTGGAGCTGCATGAGTGCCACACCGCTCATTTGCAACAAGAGGCGAGCAAAACCTAATGCTGGTGTTGGCTGCATGAGAGGACATAGACTCCCGAGGTAATTTGCTAGTCTACAAGCTGTATGCAACCTTGGGGAAAATCCCATAGCACATCACCTTGAATGCCCTGCTTACAAGAGCAGGCCCATGAAGTTCTTGTTTCTTTTTAGCAGGGATAATAAGCGAGGGCGCACCACGTCTCATGAGTTCATTGGATGACATGCAGGTATATCACTTGAGACTGCATCATGGCACCTTCCTCAAAGCATCCGATTCAAGAAAGCAGCAGTTTAGTTAGGAACATCGAACCATCTCTACATGTGAAGTTTTGTCGTCTTGCCGAGGAATTTCATATGGAGCGTGGATTGCCATTGGAGGGAGTTGATCCGCGTAGTTTGACAGGAAACAATGACATCTCTGAGGAGGACTGGGAAGCTATCTTTATATGCCCAAAGCTTGTTCCGGGTAGCCAGAAGAAAGTGAAGGCATACCATGCTCGGTCGGAGTTCTTACAAAAGCTTGTGTGGAGACACTGGGATGTCTACCAGGAGGGTTCCTTCATGTATGAAGTAGGGACTCAATTTGCAAAGGCCTTTGCATTGGAAAACTGCAGTGAATCTAGCAAACATCAAATTTCTTGGGCTATCTTTGCACAGAGGGCAATGAGAGCCTCAAAAGAAAGACACAACTTGCAAAACAAGATCAAGAGGTGGGAAGAGCAGATGAATGGTAGAGGGAGAGGTTCCAAAACCACTGCTGTCTCTACCAGATCATCATCGAAAACACAAGGTACGTCTGTACCATTGTCAAGCGTGCCTACAGGAGGATGCCTTTCACAATTGGCAGAGGAGGATAGCAGGGCACTTGCAGAAATGAAGAATATTGTAGAGGGCAGATTGCAAGACTATAAGTCAAGACTAGAGGGTGCAAAGAAGCAGATAGAGGATCAAGTCAAATAATTGCATAGGGCTGAGGGTGCTCAAAGCTCAAACACTTTGGCCATAAAGTTGTAAACGGAGATTGATTGCATGCAAGACCCTGTAGCTCGACAATGCCTGATTGATTTGATTGGACAGTTCTCGAGTACGACTAGAGAGAACGTTGATGAATTAAAAACCAATGTGGCTAAAGCAAGGTGCATACCCTCCTACATGTGCTTCACTTTGTTTTGGAGTATGAAGTTCACTTCCATGTGGTTATGTGATTAGAGTGTTTTGGATTGTATGGTTATGTACTGTATGAGCATATTCTATTTCTGCTATGTGCTATATAGCACAAAATATGTGCTATATGGTCACAACATAGCCATCATCTTCATGGAGTGGGTGGTTATATGCTATGTGCCATGTGTGGTTATGTGCTATGTGCTCTATAGTTCAATCTAGGTGCAGCATGTTCACAATAGTACCCTCATCTATTTGGAATGTGTGTGATTCTATGCTATGTGCTCTATGTGGTTATGTGCTATGTGATACATAGCACAATGGACATGTATAATATGTGCTATATAGCATAACCTGTATGCTATATGCTCACAGTATAGCCTTGAAGTGTGTGTTAAATATTGATATGTGCTACATAGCACAATCTTTTTATGTGCTATGTGCTAAATAGCACATTTTGTGTGTTATATGTTCACAATATAGCCTTGGAGTGTGTGGAATAGTGAATTGTGCTATATAGCACAATCTCTATTTTTGCTATGTGCTACATAGCACCATCTCTAATTGTGCTATGTGCTACATAGCACAATATTTGTGCTATATGCTATGTGCTATGTCTCATATAGCCCACTGCATATCATATACCCAACAAGATTGTGCTATATAGCATATAGAGAAAATGTTTGGGCTATATCTGGTATTTAAAAAGTCTCTCTGCTATGATCTACAATGCATACTCTATGTAGCACTTATAGCACATTATACTTGGACTGTGCTATGTGCTATATAGCACAGTGCATATCATATACCACATCAAGCTTGTGTTTATAGCATATAGAGTAAGTGCTTGTCGTATATGTGGTATTGCAAATAAGGGATAAGATTCACGTTGCATATTCTTTTCAACAATCTGCTTTTGTTGGGTTATTGAGACTTAAATTAGATGTGTTGTCTTCTTTGTTTCACAAGCACTACTTGCAGAAGTAGAGACCAACATAGAACAGGAATCAGAGCACTTTAAATTTTTTGTTACCATGGAGAGGACTTCACATAATGTGGGGGCCAGTTTGATGAAGCCTTTTCGTCCTGCGGATTTTGAGCAGAGCATTAGCGAGGTGGCACTTAATGGGTTCTACCATTGTGTAGGACGTGGATTCCCATTCGATGCCAGAAGCTTGGATGTATTCTCCCTGCCTTGCACCCATGGGTACCATATGCTATGCTTCACGCATGTATGTAGGGACTATGGCTATTGTGTTGCACTAGATTACAACATGTTTGTTCCCCCTAGAGCTAAGCATATGATTGGTCTGAAGGTGAAGAGTGAGATGAAAGAATCAAGTGCAGGTAGTCACTGTGTCAATTATTTACTAGTACTATTGCAGGCCCACTTTCCATTGGGAGTTTAAACTCTTGCATTTAATGAAATCATTTGCAGGTACAGACATTGCAGCAGAGACCTGTATACAAGAATCATTGAGGACAAAAACAGAGAGAGTCTCTACGCAGGCCACTGGTAGGTACCAAAATCAGTATTTATGTGTGTATTTTAGGATACTCCAAGTGAGACTTTGTAAATAGCTTGCTTTGTAGAACAATCATCGCATGCTTGCTCCAACAAGACGATGCATTCCACAAGGAAGAATGGCCTGATTACCCTAGGGATGTAGCCAGCCCTTGAAGCGGAGTCTACCCCAGGGATGCAGTACGTGGAGTAGTTGAAGACATCTTGATGGCAAAGTCTTCTGCAGTCAAATCACCTAGGCAACAACTAACTCCAAGAAGGCTGTTGCGTTCTCCGTTGAGTGCCAAAGCATCACCAAGTTCTCTCACTAGAGATGAAGCATCAGATGAGGCAGTTGCATATGCGGTGAAAGCAACACCCCCTCTAGCAGGGAAGAAGACAACACCAAAGCGCAAGAAATCGACTCCCAAGAACTTAGGTGGAAGTCCCACAATGGATATACCTCTTGATTCATTTAGGAAGAGGAAGAAACCAAATGCAAAGCAATGAGTGTGTTTTTGTTGTAACTTCATGCAATTAGAAGATGTCTTTAGAAGGCATGTGCAATCCATTGCACCTCTATTGTATCCATGCTCATTGATGAATCAAGTGTTGGAATTTGTTAGTGACATGTCTCTTAATTCTTTGCATCGAGTAGTTGCAAACTATTTGATTTATTTTCTGTACATGTTGAGTAATATGTTTCTACTTTCTCTTGTTGTAGATAATCAAGAAGCTGAAAAAAGAGGAACTTGCATGAGACGCACTCGCTCTTCAGGGTTTCTAGATGAGGGGTCTGTAGGTTCATTGTCTCAGTCTTATCCTGTGAAGAATCCAAGAAGGGGTGCTACAGCTTCCAGGGGGGTTACATGCAAAAAAAAATTGTCTTTTGATACAGTTGAGGGGTCTGTAGGTTCACTAGCTCAGTCTTATCTTGTGAAGAATCCAAGAGGGGGTGATACAGCTTCTAGGGGGGTTACAGGTAAAAAAAAAGAGTCTTTTGATACAGTTGATCCGTGCACACCTACTAGTACTGCTGAATTTGTTCCAAATGTGCCTAATGCAGTTGATGTGCAGGTTGTGTATGATGATGTGCATATAGATATTGACCGTGCTAAACTTGAAAAGGGTACATTACCCACCCCCACCATAGTTGAATCTGGCACAGATGCCATTGATGATGCTATGATAGTTGATGCTTGCATAGATGCCATTGCTAATGCTACGCTAGTTGATGCCTGCACAAATGACATTGTGGATGCTATGGAAGTTGATCCTCACACAGATTCTGCTGCTGATGGCAATGTTAATGATGGTGGAACATAAATTATTGTTCATGCTGTCATAGATGCCCTTCTTGATGCAGTTGTGGATATGGGTACAAATGCCACTGTTGAATCTGGCACAGATGCCATTGATGATGCTACCACAGTTGATGCCTGCACAGATGTCATTGCTGATGCTACGATAGTTGATGCCTGCACAAATGACATTGTGGATGCTATGGAAGTTGATGCTAGCACAGATGCTGCTGCTGATGGCAATGTTAATGATGGTGGAACAGAAAGTATTGTTCATGCTGTCATAGATGCCCTTCTTGATGCAGTTGTGGCTATGGGTACAAATGCCACTATTGAGGATACGAGAGGCATGGGTGAGGAGGTCCTCATCGAGAGAGAAGCTGGAACACGTGAGGCAGTGGGTGCAAGTGAGGCAGTGGTCTGTCCAAGTGATGCAGTTGATAACATTGTTGATGCAGAGGAGGCGAAGGGTACAGATGCCGCTGTTGAAGATATGGGAGGCTTGGGTGCGGAGGACCTCACTAAAAGAGTACCTGGAATAGCAGTGGGCAACGGTGATGTCGTGGCTTCTGCCGACACAGCTGAGGCAGGTGATAGAGCATTTCAATCGGGAGAGGCAATGGGAGAAGTTGTCGCGGCTGCTACGGACATGAAAGAGGCAAATACACATAATACAACTGAGGCATGTATAGAGAAAAACAATGAGGCTGGGAAAGACACAGAGGTGCCCACTGACAGAGTAGCTCAATCGGGAGAGGCAATGGGAGAACATTTCATGGCTACTGTGGAAACAAAAGAGGCAGTTACACATGATACAACTGAGTCTTGTACAGATCGCACTGTTGGGAATACCAAAGGTAAAAGTCCAGAGGTCCCTATGGGTCGAGCGGCTGCTACAGATACAAATGAGGCAGGCACAAAGAATGCTGATAAAGAGGCCAAAAATGGACATGAATATGAGAGGCAAGAGAGGCCAGAGTGTCTTGTGGTAATGCCAGTACAGATTGTTGCACTGCCTCCTACGTCTTGTGAGGACACGAAGAGAAGGGACAATTTATGCATCATACTAAATGTGAATGGGCTTCTCATAAGGAGGTATAAGGTCTCCTTCTACAAAGGAATAGCGAGAAGCAGTACTCCTGATTGGGCAAGATCAAGGTATCAGGTAGTCACTGGGCCAAATGCTACGGGAAAGATGCAATTTGAATATGTGGTCAGGCCCAATGCATCAATCTTTTTGCATGCACTGTTGCAAAGAGCACAAGTTGCACTATGGAGCTGCATGACCTAGGACAATCTAGCACTTGCTTTGAGTGCATGCGTTCCTAGGCTGAACAAACATTTTTTCCTCGATATTATCGATCAAGAGGGGTGTAGAGAGGCGAGCTTTAAGCTAAATGAAGTTCATGGGATCCCTCCATGTAGAGATAACGCAAAGCCCATATTTTTCAAGTGTTTGAAAGACTTTTGGAAGCACTATCCTAAGTTCAACTCTGATAATACACTGGTGGTGGATGACACACTCTACAAGTGTCTGCTCAACCCTCCCGGGACTTGGGTTTGTCCTGCTTCATTTGAACCAGCAGAGATTTGTCAGTCCCAAATTTACTTGGTTAGCATATTGTTCCCTTGGTTAGTCAAGTGGACAGTTTTACCCAGCCCTAATGCTTATGCAAAGATGAACCAGTTTGAAAATCCTTCGGACATAGTGTCTGCTCGTGTCATCAGCCACTATAGAAGTCAACGAGAAGTATGTAGGGAAGGTTGATTGTGATTATGGAATCATGTATACAGCATTTTGCGCCTTGCGATTGTTGGGGTATAAAGCCCAATGTGGTCGCCCAGGTAAGTGGGCGGGCCGCCAGGTATGTACACATATTCTTTTGTAAAAACCTAATAAGAACTCACTATGCTCAACACATTACAATAGAGCGAGTTCACCATATCGTCGTGCTCTTCTTCTCGCACTCTCTCTCGCGTCACACTTCCACTCGTACTCCTTCAACTGGTATCAGAGCTCAGATCGAGGCTCGGGGCAGCATTTGCAGGTAGCTAGAGTCACCTGCTCAGATTGGAGTGAGATTCGATAGGCGAAGACACGGCCCCAAATCTTGTGGGAGAGCCCAAAGCCCTCGGTGTTCTCAGAATTTCATTCTGAGGTCATCTCGGCCAACGTTCGGCTTCGACAAAGTTCTGCGCAGGCCATTTTCGACTACGTGGTCTCAGCGGGTGCAGATCCGACTTTGAAAATTTGGGGTTTCGGCTTACGACTGCAGGTGCTGAGGATATTGGCACTCCCAGAGTGTTGATTTGTGGTTGTCTACACATCGAAGGACGGCTCACAGTTCTTGGAGGCGTGTCACATACGACACGGGCACATCTACACACAGACTGTAGGCGACATCCACTAGTTCATCAGGTAGCTTGTGTTTGTTGCTTGATATTCTAGATTTCATCCTGACATTGCAGGTACTTCCACATGGGATGTATTGTCAGAGATGATGTATGTCTTGAGGGTTTGCTGGCTGTGAGTCACGCAGCAAACAACCGCCGTAGCGGTTACAACATATAGTGGGAAATTTGTGGATGTATGATTTTGTGGGAAGTTTATGTATTTTCAGATTCACTACAACCTTTGTTGAGGGTCGAGTGAGGTTTTATTGAGCTGGGGGATTCTCGAATGTTGAGATCCTTTCGGTGATACAGGTCTTGGAGTGATCCCTCAAGCACCCTTAGATAGGCAGCTAGGATGTATTGACTGTGAGTTAGACAGTTGGGATTGCATCTTTGCTTTACTGCCGTTGAGGCATTGTCGCAGTCTATGCTTACAGGATAGTGACAGAACAGTGAGAGACAGTACAGGTGCAAGACAGGTTTACCCGCAGCTTACAGTGTCAGAGAGACAGAGTTTTTGAGCTGTTTTTTGGTCTGTTTTTGAGTACACCAGATCCATTTTACAAAGGAGACTTTGCCGAAATTTATGCAGAATCTGAAGCTTTCTTGGTTCATTTGACAGGTTGATATTGGTCCAGAGGTCAGTTTACAGGGGAAACTCTGCCGAATTTTTCCCAGGAAAGTAAACTACTGTGAAGCGTAGCTATGGCTGGATCACAGGACATTGCTCTTTACAATATCAAGAAGCTGGATGGAACCAATTTCCCATTGTGGAAGAAGCAAATTTGGCACGTGTTGGTACACAAGAAGCAGATAAAACCTATAAAGCTCAAGGGGATAAAACCACAAGATATGGACGAAGATGAATGGAGAGAAATGGATGAATTGGCACTTTCTACCATTATGCTGACTTTGGCAGAAAGCGTTTACTTCAATGTAGCAGATGAGATGTCGGCTTATGAAGCATGGACAAAGCTGAGTGATCTTTATGAGAAGCAGAGTGCAGCTTCACAGGTATACTGGCTTAAGAATCTTGTTGACTTGAAGATGAAAGAAGGGACACCTATGTCCAATCATCTGAATGAATTCAACACCATCTACAGTCAGTTGTCAGCTCAAGGTGTCAAGTTTGATGAACCTGTTAGAGCTATGTTCCTGTTGATCACATTGCCGGAAAGTTGGGACACTTTTCACACAGCTTTGAGTAATTCTGCACCTCCAGATGGTTTGAACATAGCAGGTGTAGAAGGAAGTCTGCTTACTGAAGAAACCAATAGAAAGACAATGGACTAAGGCAAAGGAACAGCCTTAGTTGTCAGGGGAAGGACCAAAGAAAAGTACAAAAGTGGAAAGAGGAATCAGTCTCGTAGCAAGTCCCGCAGTGCTAAAGGCAAGAGTGACATAGAATGCTACCATTGTGGCAAGAAGGGTCACATGAAAAGAGACTGCAGAGAATGGAAAGCAGAAAAAGGCAAAGAGAAAGCTGAAGACCATGGTGAGAAGAACAAGTCCTCAGTGAAGATTCAAGAAATAAATGTGACAAACACTGTTGCAGAGGATGACACTCTAGTGTCAGGAGACATCTACTTCTTGAAGAATACAATGGACTCAACTCTTCTCACAACATCTGATGGAAATGCACTGAGTGACTGGATTATAGACTCAGGGGCATCACTTCATGTGTCTCCAAACAAGGAGTGGTTTACCTCTTATGTGACCACTAAAGATCATGTTCGGCTTGGCAATGGGCAGACATGTGAGATCTTAGGTGTTGGAGATGTTCAATTGAAGTTTTCAGAATGGATCTTCTTTCACGCTGAAGAATGTGAGACATGTTCCCACAATTACAAAGAGCTTGATCAGCACAGGTTTACTTGATGATGCTGGCTACGTCACCACTTTTGGACAAAACATGTGGAAGATATCCAAGGGTTCGATGACAGTAGCACATGGAGTAAAGTCTAGAGGACTTTACATGATTTATGTATCAAATGTCTCTAAAAATGTAATCAATGTAACCGAGCAGCCAAACGTTTCTTTGTGGCATAGCCGGTTAGGACATATGTCCAAGAAGGGAATGGAAATCTTGTCTCGTTCTGGTTATTTGCCTGTCTTTTCATTTAATGATTTTGAATTTTGTGAACATTGTCTGTATGGTAAGCAAACACAGCAGCCACATAAGCATAGAAGCAATAGAAGAGATACACAGTTGGCACTTGTTCATAGTGATTTGGGTGGACCTATGCCTAACCTATCTCTAGGGGGAGCTTCTTACTTTATGACATTTATGGATGATTACTCGAGGAAAGTATGGTTTTACTTTCTCAAGCAAAAGGATGAAGCGTTTAGTGTTTTCAAAACGTTTGTGACACTTGTGGAGAATCAGAGTGGCAAGAAGCTTAAATGCTTACGCACTGACAATGGTGGAGAGTATGTTTCAAAGACCTTTCAGGACTTTTGTGAGTCAAAAGGTATAAAACGTGAACTTAATGCTCCTTACAATCCTCCTCAAAATGGTGTTGCTGAGAGGATGAATAGGACCATACAAGAGAAGGTCAGAAGTATGTTGTCTAATTCATAGCTGCCAAATGGGTTTTGGGCTGAAGCTGTATCAACAGCTGTTCATCTTATAAATAGATCTCCTAGCAAGGTTTTGCAGAAGGATTCAGTGCCAGAGATGGTATGGTCAGGCAAAATGCCCTCATACAAGCATCTTAGAGTCTTTGGCTGTGAGGCATATACTCACGTTCCAAAGGAATTTAGGAACAAACTTGAGCCAAAGAGTAGAAAGTGCATCTTTCTAGGCTATGGTAATTCTGGTGAGATGGGGTACAGACTTTGGGATCCCGAATCCAGAAAGGTTATCCGCAGCAATGATGTTCACTTTAATGAATCCAAATATCATTCTAAACCAGAGAGGGTTGAGGAGATTAGAAGAGTTGTCTTCCAAGAAGATGGACTTGCACGTGCAAGACAAAATGTCAGGGCTCAAGAGGAGCAAGGACATGATAGATTGGAACCACACGTTGTGGCTGAGCCTGAGCCACCTATTTTGCGTAGATCTGGATGTATCACGCGACCTCTTGATCGGTTTGTTCCATCTATGAACTATGTCATGTTGACTGATTGCAATGAGCCTTCATGTTACAAGGAAGTAGTGCAAATGAAGGACTCCGGTAATTGGCAATTGGCCATGCAGTCAAAGATGACAGCTCTGCATAAAAACCAGACATGGAAGCTAGTTAAATTACCACAAGGCAAAAAGGCTCTACCTTGTAAATGGGTTTACAGGTATAAAATCACCGCTCATGATAGTCAGCCAAAGTACAAAGCAAGGCTTGTTGCCAAGGGCTTTAAGCAAGAACAAGGCATTGACTTTGATGAAGTCTTCTCTCCGGTGGTCAAGATGACTACATTGAGATGCTTTCTTGCATTGGTTGCCATATTAGATTTGGTGTTGCACCAAATGGATATCAAGACAGCGTTCTTGCATGGTGATCTAGATGTGGAAATTTACATGCAGCAACCAGAAGGGTTTGTTGAGAAAGGCAAAGAAGATTTGGTATGCCAGTTGTTAAAGAGTCTTTATGGCTTAAAACAATCACCGAGGGCATGGTACCATAAGTTCCACAAGTTTATGCTTTCTCAAGGCTACAAACGTAGTGAGTTCGATCACTGTCTATATACAAAGAAGGCTAAGGATGGCAGTTGGCTGATCCTTATTTTGTATGTGGATGACATGTTGATTGCTGGCAAGCACTTGGAAGAAATTTCAGCTTTGAAGTCAAAGATGGCAAAATCGTTTGACATGAAAGACATGGGTGAGGCAAGTCATATACTTGGTATGCGCATTGAGAGAGACAGATCAAAGAAGTTGATTTGGTTATCTCAAACAGATTATATTGACAAGGTTTTGCAACATTTCAATATGGAGAAGGGAAAGGCATTGAGTGTTCCATTGCCACCATATGTGAAACTTAGCAAACAAGATTGTCCTGTGTCTGAGAAAGAACAGACTGACATGGATAAGATTCCATATGCTTCTGCAGTGGGTAGTTTGATGTATGCAATGATTTCTACTTGCCTAGACATTGCATTTGCAGTGGGAGTAGTAAGTTGATACATGTCAAACCCAGGCAAGAAACATTGGGAGGCAGTGAAAGGAATATTGAGATACCTGAAAGCTACAAAGAGTATGCGTATATGCTATGGGAGTCAGGAGCTAAGTGTAAGGGGTTTTACAGACTCAGATTATGCAGGTGACTTAGACAAGCGAAGGTCTACGTCAGGGTATGTCTTTACATTGGCTGGTGGAGCAGTATCATGGCGTTCTAGATTACAAGATTGTGTTACTCAGTCTACTACAGAGGCTGAATATGTTGCAGCATTAGAGACATGCAAAGAATCAATTTGGCTTAATTGACTAGTAACAGATTTGGGAATCAAAGAAGAGATGCCTGTGTTATATTGTGATAGTCTGAGTGCTACACAATTGGCTCGCAATCCAGTTTATCACTCAAAGACAAAGCATGTGGATGTGAAGTATCATTTCATCAGGGAAATTCTCGAGGATAAGCAAATTCAGCTTGTCAAAGTTCACACCACAGAAAATCATGTTGATCTACTTACAAAAGGACTTCCCTCAGAGAGCTTTGCGCATTTTCGCAAGCAGTTAGGTGTAGGGTAGTACATCACATCTCTACATCTCTTGTATATTAGCTTCTCTCACACTTAAAGTACCACATTGGACTTTAAGTGGGAGGTTGTTGGGGTATAAAGCCCAATGTGGTCGCTCAGGTAAGTGGGCGGGCCGCCAGGTATGTACATATATTCTTTTGTAAAAACCTAATAAGAACTCACTATGCTCAACACATTACAATAGAGCGAGTTCACCATATCGTCGTGCTCTTCTTCTCGCACTCTCTCTCGCGTCACACTTCTGCTCGTACTCCTTCAGCGATTACTATACAAAAAACTGACATGTTCAAAGTTCTCTAAACTTAATGATTGAATGATGTAATTTTATTTTGGTGATATGATGTTGTCATACTCTAATAGAGTCCTGCTACATGGCACACATAATAGCATAGACAGGACCATCGGGCTATTATTACACATAGTTATGCTATATAGCACTCATACTGCAAGAAATACTATGACATAATATCATAGATAGGGAGATTGGCCTCTTATTACACACACTTACGTTATATGGCACACATAGTGCTCTCAATATGTAATATATCTCTTTCACATACCACACATCATATCATAGACAGGAACATTGTGCTATGTGATACACACACTTTTACTGTATAGCACACATGTTGCTATCTTACTACAATAGAGTCCTTTTATAACATAGACAGGGACATTGGGCTATTATTACACACACTTGTGAAATATAGCACACATAATAGCCTAGGTAGAGACAATGGACTATCTTGACACATTACTTGGCTACATATCACATATAGTAGCATGTACACAACTCCATAACACCCAATGGGTAGCTATTCATAAGAGTGAGATGTTTAACTTGAGAGTTATTCATTGTAAGAATGAGACATGTTTACCTGAGATTCATCAAGAAAGTGAATGGGATGCTCTTGATAATGTTTTCTTCCCAATCATTTCCAACAAATATCTTGGCTAACTTTTTTTAAGGTGCAACATGTTCACAATAGTAACCTCATTATCTGAAATGTGTGTGATTCTATGCTATGTGCTCTGTGTGGTTGTGTGCTATGTGATACATAGCACAATGGACATGTGTAAGGAGATACTGAATGGTGAAGGCTGTATAACATAATATAATCCTGTTAAATAGGTATCATGCTGCTTCATAGGGCATGGCATTGTAAATGGTTTCATGTAGTTTCGGAGATCAATAATATGTCTTTGAGGTAGCATCTACCAAAGGCATGTCAAACTTGATTGCCCAAACAAGGTGAGAGTACAGGTTAGTAACTCCCCTATCATCAAGTAGAGTGTAGTGATTTGGGTCCCCCTCTTGCTGTTGATAATAACACCCTGTGACAACATAAGTGTTTTTATCACATTTGTTTTTCCACTTATCTCTTAAGATGCAATCTGTCATCCATTTTCTCTTTGTACATCTCAAAAGAAAGAACTATACACCTTCTGCATTGCCAGCGTCTGCATTGACTGCAAAGTTATCACCTTCAATGAGATACTCACTCAGCATATCCTGGGATCCCTCAAACATTGCAGCTTCATCTTCTGGTACCTCAGTCTCTTCTGGTACCTCAGAGAGTGGTTTCAATTCCTTATGTGTCCACTTGCCTGCATATGATTTGCTAGAACAAGTCCTCCAATGGCCCTTCATGCAAGCATCACAAAAACAAGAAAGCCGCCTGGTCCTTAATTGAGTAGGATCATGACGACAAAAGCCTGAAATGCAATGGAGTGATCGAGATCCTGGTACTCTCTCACAACCCCATAGATTAGACCTCTCCACTTTTGTCTCTTTTACTAGCCAAAATTTCATGTTTATAGTAGGACCTGCTTTAGTGGATTGTGCATAAGAGCTACATGCAGCATTGGACATTGTTCTCATAAAAAATGCAACCACGTCTATAGCTTGCCTAAGAACAACTCCATTACTCTTGAGTTGTTCATGTGTAAGGGATCTCTTTATCATAGCGCCAGCGCCATCATGCTCCCCCTTGGCATGGCCAGAGCCAAAAAAATTCCATGTCATCTCTGTACCTGTTAGTTGGTAATATCTAGCACAAAGTAAAATGTCCTTGCAGCCTTGAATTGCGAGGCTGCACCATCTGACCACACCCAATGCTTCTTGAAATTCAGCCCTTGGTCTTTAAGCCACTGATCACAAAGAATAAAACAATGATGGACAAATAGCGTATCATGTTGCCTATCATCGGAGATGTAGAAATGCATATGCTTGATAATACTGTCATCTTCGTTGTCACGCATGTACATTATGTGAACAAGGATGGTGCATTGATTTGTATGCCAATGCATGGATTTTACTTCATTTTGCTCTTTGAACGAGTAATTTTCAGCAAAGTCTACTACCGATATAATGGTATCTGAAGGAAACACCTTCAAACATTCTTTGTATTGATGTGCCTGCCATCTGTAAGTGAAATTGTGCTCGATGAAGATTCTAATGTCATCTTTTATCCTCCCTGTCAGCTCACTTAAAGCCACCTGTTTGAGTGACAACATCTTTCTCTTACTTAGACCATGCTTAGTTTGAACTTTAATGTCCTCGAAGACTTGCAGTGGAACTGTCTTTGTCATCTCTGCATGTTCTCGTGGACAAAGGCTGAGCTTTCCACACCACAGTTTTGCATTAGCCCATCAAGCAGGTGTGTTTATGGAACATATCCCCCTCAGCCTTTCTACATACGCATGATTCCCACAACTTCGTGATCCCTGAAAACGAGTGCTCAACAGCAAGACATTCTGCATTCACCCCATCTAATTTGCAAACATTGCATTTACATGTGCGTGACCTCCTATGAAAATCAAAAGCAGATGAGCGCATAACATTAAACGCATCTTTGAGATACATCAGTTTGATATGATAAACACAACAACAAGTATTTTGATCTTTCAAATTTCCCACGAACCAAGGCTTCAGCTTCTCAAAGGACCTTTGCCCAATTGTCACATGTGGGTGGCTATCTTTAAACTTCAAGAAATACTCTGTCTGCTTGAAAAAAAAATTCATTAGAATTACATTTTGCTATATATCACACATAATAGCATAGCTACAGATGCATTGGTATAAATACATATAGCTATGCTACATAGCACAGATAATAGCATAGATAGATAACTCAGCTTTCATTACATGCTCAATTTTGCTATATAACACATAATAGCATAGATAGGGATTTTTAGTTGTTACTACACACACATCACACACGTCTGCTATATAGCACACATAGTGCTCTCATATTATAACACAGTTCTTCTACAAAACACACAAAAGAGCATAGACAGGGATATTGTGCTACACATATCACACTCTGCATAGCACACATAATAGCATAGACATGGATACCGTGCTACTATTACACTAACATCTGCTATGTAGCACGCATAGTGCTCTCATAATATTATATAATCTGATAGCACACATAATACCATAGATAGGTATATTGTGCTATTATACACACATGTCTGCTATATAGAAGACATGATGTTGTCATACTCTGATAGAGTCCTACTACATGGCACACATAATAGCATAGACAGGACCATCGGTCTATTATTGCACATAGTTATGCTATATAGCACTCATACTGCAAGAAATACTATGACATAATAGCATAGATAGGGACATTGGCCTCTTATTACACATACTAACGCTATATGGCACACATAGTGCTCTCAATATGTAATATAGCTCTTTCACATACCACACATCATATCATAGACAAGAACATTGTGCTATTCTTACACACACTTTTACTGTATAGCACACATGTTGCTATCTTACTACAATAGAGTCCTTTTACATTGCACACTTATAGCATAGACATGGACATTGGGCTAAACTTGTGCAATATAGCACACATAATAGCCTAGGTAGAGACAATGGACTATCTTGACGCATTACTTGGCTACATATCACATATAGTAGCATGTACACAAGTCCATAACACCCAATGGGTAGCTATTCATAAGAGTAAGATGTTTCACTTGAGAGTTATTCATTGTAAGAATGAGACATGTTTACCTGAGATTCATCAAGTAAGTGTATGGAATGCTCTTGATAATGTTTTCTGCCCAATCGTTTCCGACGAATGTCTTTCTTGTTTGGAGACACCCTACTGTGCTCTATCCAAAATGTAATAATTGTCTGCTTCAATTCCTCCGATAAGGACCCAGCATTTCCAGACTTCCTTTTACATAAGTCGAACCTCAGCGTACTTGACATAGGATCGCTGTCAAGTCTACCCAAAGCTGAATATAAATTCGTTGGATGAACATTTAATAGCTTTGCCACTTTATGTAGAGTAACACCTCTACCTTGGCTCCCATTATCATGCAGTAATCCATTCACCAGCATGCTGAATGTGCTTCGTCTTAAAAACATCTCGTCAGCTGATTTTGGAATCTTTAATTCCTGTAAGGAGACCTTGAGTGCAGAAATAAGGCCATTTGCAGGAAGATACAAATCTTCACAGAATGGAAATATTCTATCATCATTGAAAACACCTTGAAGGATTGCATTCTTATCTTCTTTCCCGTAACTATGCAACTGTCTCACAATGTGCTGAACAATATTCTGAATAGTATGTTGATTCTTGTCTTCCTTTGTGTGTACATCGACGTCCTCCCTATGACAATCTTCCCTGTGACAATCTTCCACTCCAATGTTGAAGCTTTGTTGTACTTGCTTTCTTGCACGACATCGCTTTCTGTACTCACGTTTAGCCTGTGCTTCATACTTCCTCACTGCAATAATTTCATCCTCATTTAGACAAGCCTTTCTCTTGGAGTGCACCTGCATATGAACTATATCTATTCCATGTGCCTCATCATAAAATCCTTCGTCCACCATCCTGGACCAGTCTGCAGTAGTTTGAAATGAATGAAGTCGTACAAAACTTCCTGATTGTAATAGTGAACTAAAATCCATTTGTGCTCCATTGTTGAGTTCAAGAAGCTCCATTGCTGCTTGTGAGGAGATATGAGCTGGAACCAAAGCAAGAGGAAAAGAGTCTCCATCATCCATATTCTGAACAGGAGAGTAGGAGAGAGAGAGAGAGAGAGAGAGAGAGAGAGAGAGAGAGAGAGAGAGAGAGAGAGAGAGAGATGGAGATGGGCATTGGAGGCCATCTGAGAGAGAGAGAGAGAGAGAGAGAGAGAGAGAGAGAGAGAGAGAGAGAGAGAGAGAGAGGGAGAGGGAGAGGTCCATGCGTGCTAACCGCTCCATGTCTTTCAATCTGAGTAGTGGAATCGTGAAGTCAGTTATCTTACCTATATTCTTTTACCAATATTCTTTTAAAAATTATTGACTTAAAAGCCCATCTATGGTGCCATCCATAGCATCATACTTGGTGTCCATGACACCAAGTATTTAGACACCATTCTATGCTTTCACCCAACATGCAAGGAGATTAATGGAGTTAGCAATTTGGCATGGCAAAAATATGAGCACATCATACATGTGAAAGCATAAATAAAGAGTAGGATGTAACCAAGTCAATTACCTGCTTAGCCATTGGTATCTCCTGCATGGACCGCAACATGCATAAATTGGAGTGACAATAGATAATCCGTTGTTTCGTAGAAAGCTTGTTGCGGATCTTGGTGTGTATGAGAGAATACGCCGACCAATTTTGCTCACATGCACCCGATGAGCAATCCTAGAGCACATAGATGATAGAAGAGAGGCATGCGATTTGGATTGTGGGAATTGAGAGGTGATTCATGTCACATGAATGTCAAATGTTGACATGATTGAGATTATAAATTTATAATTTATGGTATAATATATATGATATACCTGTCCAAGAACCCTCAATGCCACCCTTTGAAGGTGAGGCAATTGATAGCCAAAACATTCCCACCAGAAAAGAGGCTTCACTAACGAATCCCTCTTCCAACACAATGAGGAAGCGAATGCCGTGCTTCTTTGGTCTCCATAGTGGATGAGCTCTTGGAGAAACTCTCCATGGTCTTCTTCATTGAGTATCTTTGGAAGGTACTTGTCGCGCTCCTCTTGAAGTGCTTGATCCGCAAAGATGGATGGCTTTTGAAAGCCGGATGCAAGAGGGCGGCAAAGCCATGGATTGGTCGCCTCATCCAATCCCACCGCTTTTTAACAAGGAAGAGAATGTCATCTCTCTTGGGAGAGTCCTCCAACACATCACTTACAAAGAGAGAGAGAGAAAGATAGTCAAGCATGGAAGGGTAGAACCGTAGATAGAAAAAAACAACTTACAATGTAGATAAATCATAAGGTGAATTGTTTACTGTGAACCATTGGGAGCTCCATCAAGAATGGTGGATCTCTCAATCTCCTTGTAAGCCTCCTCCATGAAGTGGTAAAAGAGACATATGGTAGACCCTTCCATGTCGGTCATCCGAAGCACCTTATACAATGGCAATACCACAATGACAAGACCCTTGACCTCTTGCCAAAACTCCTCCTTCAAGCAAAGCCGTTAGATGGCCTTTGCATCTTGTTGGGCCGATTGGGTCTCTTCTTCCATCCATGCTTTGAACTCATCCGAGACCATTGTCTTTTGCAAGTTGGTTTGCACATCATAGAGGCGCTCAAGGAGGAGCCACATAGCAGCAAAGCTTGTTGCGGAAGGCTTCTTCAACTCCAAGCCGGAGTAAGTGCGATATATCGCAAGTACTCTTACCTTTTTGTTGATGAAGTTGACGATTGAGAGGGCTTGGGATAGAATGTCCTTCACCCAAGGTAGGTCGCCAATGTCCTCCAAGAGGAGGTCAATGCAATGAAATGCACATGGAGTCCATACTATGTGTGGATACTCCGCCTCTAGCTTCTTGGCCATGGAAGCACAACTGGAGGCATTGTCGGTGATTACTTGAATGACGTTGCTTGGACCGCTCTACATATGGAGAAAAAGGGAAAGTGAGAAGAGCCAAGGCAAAAGACAAAATTGAAAATAGTAGATACTTGAGAGTGGAATAAAAAATTTTACCTCTTTTATGGCTTGATGGATGTGGCGATAAATGAAGGCACCCATGACCTTTTTCCCCCTTGCTCCCTCATCAACCGCTCGCACAAAGTAGGTGCCAAGAGGGCATGAGACAAGGATATTAATGATTCCCTTCTTCTTGCAGTCACTCCATCCATCGGTGAGAATAGAGTAACCATACTTTTCTAATCCGGCACGCACAGGGTCAAGAGACTTGTCGATTCGTGCCCTCTCTTCATCAAGCTTCTTGGTGCGCATGTCATGGTATGACACTCCCGTCCACCCCTCACATGGACCAACCGCGGAAATAGCCTTCACCATGCGTTTCCAACGGTCCGTGCGAAGAATATGGAAAGAGAGATTGCACTCAATGATGGTGCGTGCAATCTCTATCTCGCGGCTTGTCGTTGCCTCTCTTTGAGGAAAGACAATGGACCGGAAGTTCCACCCACCGCTTGTGCAAGAGTAGCTTGCTTTGGAGGCCGCCCACCATGACTTTTTTTGCTCTTCTTTGCGACGCTACCTCCGTCGGTGGAGGCAATGGTAGCGGTGCCGGATGCAACGGACATTGATGGAGAAGCATCCTCTTCCGAATCGGAGACATCATTGTCGGGCGGCACCACCTCCTTTGCAACCCCCTTGCGCGTCTTCTAGGGGAGATACTTTGATTTGCACTCTCGGAGAATGTCGTTGGGGATATTCGGACAAGAGCCCGCTTGCCCTCCCATCTTGGTCAAGTGGATGATAAGGCGGGTGGCGCTTGAGGCCATGGTCTTGGAGCAATATTTGCAATACCATTTGCAAACATTTCGCTTACTCTTCACCCTTTCAAAGTAGCGGCAATGCTTCGTGAAGGCTTCATGAAGAGCGGGCGGCATTATGGAGAGCTTGAAGGATGGGGAGTGATGAGATAACTTGAGACTCGAGAGTGAATTGTGATGAAGAGCTTGTAGGGGATGGGGAGCGATGAGAGAACTTTAGAGTAATGGAGAGCTTGAAGGAGATGGATGGTGAGGAGAGTGAATCGTGATGGTGGGAAGGGAGCTTGAAGGAGAATGGAGAGCTTGAAGGTGATGAAGGGAGCTTGAAGCCTTGATGGAGTGTGGGGCTTGAAGCCGTGGCCCTTGATGAATGGAGAGAGCTTGAGGGAGCTTGAGTAGGGAAGGAGATGAATGAGAGAGAGAGGGTGGGCAACCTTATATAGGTTTTGAGGGGAGAGGGAGAGGAGGGTTAAAGAGAGAGCATGATTCATGTGCCATGGCCATGGCCCATGTGACTTTGTGTATGTGTGTGTGTGTGTGTGTGTGTGGATGTTGGGGGGGGAGAGAGAGAGAGAGAGAGAGAGGCTTGATGCATCATGCATTAAGGGCCTATGATGCCCCAAGGCCCCAACGTGCAGAAGTTGCAGCCGTTAGGCGCTTAAAATTTTCAAAATTCAAAACAGTCGTAATTTTCCTGCAACGGTCAGATTCGAACGGGTCCCGTACGGAACGCATGGGACGGGACAAAATGGACGGAGCGTTCCGTTTGACGGACGAAGACAACCTTGCTGCCACCTCACTGATATAAAAATTCGAGAAACGTAAAATAGTGGCTGAAGGGCAAATTGCCTGCACATTTTTGAAGGTGGAAAATACTCATGTGGTGAATATCTGTATGAAAAGCTTGGGAAACGCAGATTTGAGGAACTTGTAAGTTTCGTGGGAGCTTGTTAAACTCTAAAGGAAGGTTGTGACAGAAGGTCCCCCCTTTGTAGATTAGAACGATGATTGAATTAGGTACCATCCTATCATCAGCAATTCACTTGAGAAAAATTGCAGATACAATTTAAGAGAAGTATTTTGCGTTTGAGTTTTCTCCTTTGTGGCCTGCAAAGGCAGAAGCACTCTGGCGCCGTGCCCTTTCTTCACCATGGTCCAGGGTGTGTTGAGATGGCACTACTATCCACCTGTGTGGCTTTTCCCTCCTCCCATTTCCTGATTTAGCCTCATTGTACATATGTAGTCTTTCATTGGGAGAGTCTCCCCTTGTGATTTTTGTAGCCCTCTCTAGTAGAGGTAATTGTAGCCCTATGGGTAGTTTCATTAACTAATAGAAGGATCTTTTTCTCAAAAAAGAAAAAAAAAGTAACAATGGTAAGTGTCCTAATTGCTGCTTGTTATTTTGTGATTATGAATTGTCCCACTTCATTGCTTTGTCTTTAGATTTCATTCTGTTTACTTCTGATGATTTTATGATCCGAACACACTCAATATGGAGACCAACATGTAGGTTCTCCCCAGCAGTAGGTCATGGTCTCAATACTGCAGGGGGGCTGTGGGCTAGCAATCCTCTGCCCCAAACTGCCTATGCAGTTCCTCAAGAGCATTAAGTCTTGAAACTGGACACTACATGGTGGAGACATCTGAGAGAGCCATCTTGCACATGGGTCATGTGTATGAGTATGCTGGTACGAGCATCAGCAATCACAGCTTTCTCACCATGCTTTACCTCCGTTCTCACAATGCATAAATGTGCTTGCGCACCCTGTATCAATGCCCTTACTGCTTGTTTTGCACTCATCAGACCACTAAAATTGTGCTTCGCGCATGAGTTTTTGCAGGTCCTTTCTTGCTATTTGTCCCGCATGCCCTTTCGGTACATCAGCCACAAGTAGGGTTGCATCAGCTGCCTCCTTACTTTTCCCTTTCAGAAGCTTTTCCTTCATCAAGGTCCTCAAGCAATCTACATATACAAAACGACTACATGTATAAAGCATCAACTTGTTTTTTGCTGTTTTTTAAGCAGCACCATGATGTGACTATCATAGTTTTGCAAGCTTAGAATGGCTTAAAATGCGTCATTGGGCACAATGACAAAATTCAGCACATGGCATCTTATGTGTTCCTGAGTCTCTTATTTTATTACGCGTTCCGTCTGCCGTCTGTCTCAGGACAGTAAGCCGATGCAAACTGAGTCTAGTCCCCATGAGTGTGAACAGGCCATGTCATAGATAGCTTAAGAATGGCTGATCCCTATTTGATACAATCGCAACAGGCAGCTCGGGGAAGCTCATGATATTTGAATGCTCTGTGGAAATTGAGTGCAAACTACTACAGTGATAGGTGTTCTTGCAGCAGGAGGTGTCGCTCCTGTCACAAACTCTATATTGTGATCGGCTTATATGAGCATCACCAATCTCTGCTTTCTCACCATCCTCCACCTCCATTCTCACATTGCACAATGATTAAATGCCACTTTGCCCACCATTCATCAATGCTTACAGGCATCGCATATGCAATCTGGATATATTAGTCTTTCCCTTGCACAAATTTCTCTATTGAACTGTCCAAGCTACTGGACTTTAACCCCATCGTACATGCACATGCGAGCGTCATGAAGACATGCGTTGCCCCTGTATCAATCATCATAAGCAACTCAGCCTCTGGCACCTTCCCTTGTATACACATATTCTCCACAGTCTAACACTTTGGCTGCCAAGCATATGGGCCTGCACGTGCACTACGCCCACACGGACTGAGGCATCCTCATCACTTGTGCATCATGATTCTCATCCTCAACCTTTGTGATCTGGACATGCCCTTCTGTTTCATTCCCATTGTCACCACTTGCTTGCAGTCTTCTCATTCGCAGTACACCCTTGGTCCACCTATCCTTGCACATTCAGATTTTCAATGTGGTCCTTCACATTCGAACCTCCTCGGGTCTTGACCCTGGCACACTCCATAAGTATACATGCTCACGTTCCAGCATCGCTGAAGGTCTCCAGCTGAGTAAGACTCTCGGCCACCCTTCTTGCATGAACTAGGTTCCTCCTTCTCCATCTCCTTTCTCACCCATGACTGCAAACCATACAAAAAACCATGTAGCAACTGGTCGGCTATTGAAATTCTCGTCTGTAATATGTGTTATTCTATGGTGGTCTAATTAGTGTATCATTCGTGAGATAACCAAAATGAAGTAGAGTTATATTGAATTCAAGAAATTTTATAAGAGTAAGCTACTTAAGTACAAGTAGTAAGAGCATTTAGTGTGTAGTACAAAGGATGTAATACAATGCATATACGTCCCAAGTGCACCCAAAATTAACTCCTACAAAGGGGACTTGAGAAGCTAGGAAGCTTTTCGGCATTTTGTACACGTCAAACCATCAAACCCTCATACAAAATTTGAACTCAGAGGAAAGTCCCATGATAATGTACCACATAGGCTATGACTAAGCAAGAGAAAATACACACCACATGTTAGTACATAGGACAAAGACCAACAAACCTCCCTTTGGGATTTGGACTAGTGACCAATTGCATACAGACTGTCATAAAATATAATATCTAGCTATACCAAATGATTTTCTCATGTTAAACTGATCATTTAATGTGGGAAAATAAACAAGAGTTAGAATAGAGACATGTGCTTCTAAACCTATCTCAATACGGGACCAAAAGAAGAGATGGTTGCATCTCAATAGGGGTCCAAAAGGAGATGGTCTATCAAAGATCAATGTGCAATAAGTGCTTCTAAACTTACCTCAACAGGGGACCAAGAGGAGAGATGGTTACATCTCAATAGAGGTCCAAAAAGAGGTAGTCTATCAAAGAACAACGTGCATCCAATGGAGCTTAAAAGACCTTAGGGTTAGCTTCATTAAAGACCTCCAATGGTTAGTGTTAAAAGTCCTTTGACCTTAAGCAAGCGAGGGTTGAGCTTGAGGTGGAAACCCGACCTAAACTTGCCTTTGACCTTAAGCAAGCTAGGGTTGTGCTTGAGGTGGGAACCCGACCTAAACTTGCCTTTGACTTTAGGCAAGCTAGGACTGAGCTTGTGGGAACTCCACCTAAGGTGCTTGTCATGCTTGATGACTAAGGTACTTGAGGTACTTGTCATACTTAATGAGGAAGTTGCTTAAGAAGCTTCCTATGCATGGGAGGTAAGATGCTTGAGTCAAAAAGAGACCCTACACACTTAATGAGGAAGTTGCTTGAGAAGCTTCCTATGCATGGGAGGGGGGGGGGGGTAAGATGCTTGAGTCAAAAAGAGACCCTACACATTCAATGAGGAAGTTGCTTGAGAAGCTTCCTATGCATGGGGGGTAAGATGCTTGAGTCAAAAAGAGACCCTACACACTTAATGAGGAAGTTGCTTGAGAAGCTTCCTATGCATAAAAATCTCAAAGTTAGGGGAATCTTTGACCTAACCTTCCACTCACACAAGGGGCACCCCTTTTCTAAAAGGGCACATGGGACACATGTCAGACTCTCACTAAGCTTAACCACATGGTGTGCTTGAATGCTATTGGTTGGGCTAAAGAGGGGTCCAATGAGCTTTTAGTTCCATCCACCAAATATCTAGATATTTTCAAGCTCTTTCTCTCTCTCTCTCTCTAAGGGGTAAGGAGGACACTTGTCAAAAGACTACCCATGTACTTGGCTGCATGATGCATCTAATTGGCTAGGGAGAGAGGGGTCCAATGAGCTTGCAGCATGTGGAAAAGTTGCAACTCGCCCCAAGCAAGCAAGGGGGGTGCTAGGGGGATATACACCAAACACACACTCATTTTGTGGAATCATTCTCACTTGGTGAAAGTTGAGGAACTCCACCTCCTTCTCCAAGCTTGTGAGAAGTGAGAGCCTGCACCAACATTCTTGGCTATGGAATGCAAATCCAACCAAGAGCCATGCTTCAATGCTTAAGCTTGCCAGCTTCTCCATCTTCATTACTATGCTATTATGTATGGTAGCAAGAAGAGTGATGATAAGTGAGGAACTATTTCTTCATTACTATGCTATTATGTATGCTAGCAAGAAGAGTGATGATAAGTGAGGAACTATTTCTTTCTCCTATGGAATGTTTCTTCTTCCTCTTCCCTACCCTCATTCCCCGCTAGCTCTCTCCACCTTCGAAGGTGTTTGAGGCCTTGGGACTGAGGCTTGGGATAGTTAATGCTTTCTACAAAGCTTATGTTATGCTTGTGATGCATGAAGCTTTCCATCTCCATTGCATCACCTAGGTCACAAGGAGCACAAAGATTGTATTGTACCAAGTCTCTCTTGATGGGAGAAACTATAATACAAATGCCTATTGGAGGGGGGACCGGCTCCATATGAATCCGGTCCTCAACCATTTTATGTTCTCTAAACTCTCTCTCTTGCAAAGTATTGTTCATGCCAAGTTAACTAAGTACCATGTTTATGTTACTACCATCAATTCAGTTCACCCGCTATGCTCACAAAGTAACCTCACAAAAGTGCTTTACCTAATTTCCTAATTCTGCTACTCTCAAAGTTTATAGGCCATTTCCATTACATTGGTATCTGTCAGGACACCGACAAGGCCAGACTAGACAAGGGCAGGGCCGGGCTAGGCAGTGTGGAATGGGGAGTCCAACTAGGGCACAGGGCCAGGGGCTTTGCTATATAATGGGTGGTTGGGTGGTGGACTCTCAGGCTCTAGCTTCCCTTGTCTTACATTGATATCAGAGCTAAGTGCCTATTTTGGGAAAAGGGGAAGGCGTGGTGATTTCTAGCCACACAAGCCTTGCATGTCGTGGTCCAACACAGTGGGGATCACCCCTTGCTAAGGCAGTCGACGAAGACGAAGCTCGTGGGCACGCGAGCTTGGCAAGGGAGAGCCGCCGGGTGCAGGAGCACAAAACGGACAGCGCGCGGGCTTGTTAGAGGCTCAAGGGTCTACTTGGCGTTTTTCGACACAGGGTCAAAGCCCCTCATGCTTTGCATCGTCCGTCCCAAGCACTACAAGCCCCTGCGCGTGCTGCCTGCTCACGGCCATAGCCGACTGTGTGTGTATTTTCCCACTTGAGGGCGCCCAAACCCCTTATGGGTAATGGCCATACACAAAAAAAATTAAGCATAAGGGGCGGTACCCACAGTGGGTACCCCCCCCCCTGCTCCTGTCATAATAATCAATATATAATTCTCCTAAATGAATTTCTCATATTAAACTGATCATTTAATGTGGGGAAGTGCCAGGGGAGAAAAAGCTAGAATATTGGTTAAGCTAGCAGACCGGCCACAATAGGGATCCAAAGGAGGGAAAATAGGGATCCAAAGCAGGGGCCATCTGCAAAAGAGCCATGTGCAACAATGGGCTAAAAAGACCCTAAGGTTCAGCCCATTAAGACTTCCAAAATGCTAAGGTTCCAAAATTCAAAGGTTGTGTCCAAAGGGTTAAAGCTTAGGGGGAATTGGATGCTTTGTGTGCTCTCCAAAGTCAACACACATCCCTACACATGAGGGGGCGAGCCCTAAAGGTAGGGGATGAGAGATAAAGCCACACACACACACACACACACACACACACACACACACACACACACACAAGCCCCCTTTACACAAAGGGAATGAGGGACACATGTCAGCTCCCTAGGCCAGATGCCCACAAGGTATGCCCAATTTCTATTGGATGACCCTTGAAGTGGACCAATGAGAATTAGGCTAGAGTAAATTTAGCCTGATTAATTTTAAAACACTTAATAAAAAGAACCAATGAAAATTAAGTCTCCTGGATGATTATTGGACAGCCTGAGAAGGGGTCCAATAGGAATTGAGCAGCCCAATGGGCTACTTAATTCCTATTGGTCAGAATGGGAAAAGGTCCAATGGGGATTTAATTCATTTAAATCAATTAAGGTTA
The DNA here is from genome assembly GCF_014529385.1 of Adiantum capillus-veneris. Taxonomy (NCBI): domain Eukaryota; kingdom Viridiplantae; phylum Streptophyta; class Polypodiopsida; order Polypodiales; family Pteridaceae; genus Adiantum; species Adiantum capillus-veneris. Next base: position 82,661,479 of record NC_140936.1, on the reverse strand, counting down.
ATTGATTAAGCTCTCACAAAAGGGGAAAGGGGGACACATGTCAGAAGGCTATCACTTATGCTGCTTAATAGCCATTGGATGAGCTTGGCATTGTCCAATAGGGAGCCTGCAAGAGCAAATAGCAAGGGGGCTCGCCCAAGAGAGAGAGGGGGCTGATTTTTGCAAGGCATTATCACACACACCCTCACACAATCTCATGTGTGAAGAAAGAGAAGACTATCTCTTCCCAAGCTTTAATGGAGAGCTCATCACCTACTCCAAGCTTGTGAGATAGAGGCCTACATCGACACACTCTTGGCTTGTGGATGCAAATCCAACCAAGAGCCAAGCTTCAATGCATACTCATCTCCTCTACCAAGCTAATTACTAAGCTAAAGCTATGCTAATATGAGTGATTATGTGAGGAGATGTATATCTTTCTCGTAAGATACTCCTTCTTCCTCTCAATCTACTCTCATACCCTTCTAGCTCTCACCATCTTCGAAGGTGTGTGAGGTCTTGGGTCTGAGAACGGGGATAATTAAAGTTGTGTTTGCTAAGTGTTTTTCTTAGTGCATGAAGCTTTCATCTTCATTGCACTAGCTAGTCTTGAAGGAACACAAAGAATTGTATTGTACAATGTCTCTCTTGATGGGAGAAACCATAATACAAAGCCTTTTGGAGGGGGGACCGGCTCCATGCAAATCCGGTCCTCAACTATTGTCAATAGCTTAATTTCTCTCTCTTTTGAAAGTATTGTTGATGCTATCTAACTAGGTGTTATGCTTTTTGTTGCTCTCTCTCCACCCAAGCACTCTTGTAATTCTCATTAGGAATCTATTCTAATGAAATTCCCACTATGTTCATGCTAATTTCTGCTACACACAAGTTATTAGGCCATTAAATGTTACATTGGTATCAGAGCACAAGGTTTGTCTTTTCTTGCTCAAGAAGGGAGGTCCTCAAGCTAGCTATAAATGGTTGGTGTTATTAATTGCCTGTGAGTAAGTAGAATAGGGATTTTTCAGCCTTGCAGTGCGCCTGCCTTCGTGCAGTTAACGGGGCATCACCATCGAGAGCTATGGTCTTAATAGTGGAGTCCTACGGGGATTGCCTATTGGTTAACCACTATTGCGCTATTAGAAGCTTGACAAGAGCTGATGTTGTTTTGGTGTCGAAAGACCTTCTCTTCTATTCCTTGCAATTAATGGTATTCGAGCCACGGGTACAGTAGCTTGAGTGCTTTTTCTAAAGGGGTAAAGAGGAGTAGCAACTAGGGCTTGAAGTGCCAAAGTACACCTAAAAAGTTTACACCTAAAAGTTGTTAGAATGGCTGACAATAGTAAAGAGAGTGAAATTAATGTTGATGACTTGGATTTTGCTCATGAGCAAGCTACTAATGATGCTTCAATGCTTGTTAACTATCTTGTTTCTAGGCTTCAACAAGCCATGGGCAATCCATCTCTCCAAAGTGAAGTGCAACGGCAGCTCCGTGCTCACGGGATTCTCCAAACTCATCACCATGACGAGAGAACACCTAGGAAGCCTCCTTGTGAGACTACCAAAAGAGGTCTCTCTCTGATTCGGGAAGAAGAAGAGAATCCGTACGAAGGGCTCAAGAATTTACTTATTGATGATGCATCTCCTTCCCAAAGGAGAACTCAAGAGCCTCCACCGAAGAAACGAGAAAGAAGTGAGTCTCCCGCCACCTCGGCGGAGATGGCTCTACGAAGACGGCGGGCTAAACGATCTCCATCACCACCAAAGCGGAGAAGACCATCACACTCTTCTCCACGCCATAATTTAAAGAGGGATGATAAAAAGCAAGAGAAGAAAAAGGCGAGAAAGAGGACACCCTCTTCTCCATCTTCTTCATCCTCTTCCTCTTATGAAAGTGATGGTAAAGACGACGAAGATCAAGACAAGAAAAAGGCGAGAAAGAGGTCACCCTCTTCTCCACCTTCTTCAAATCCTTCACCTTCTGAAGAAAGTGATGGTGCAACCTTTGAACCATAAAAAAGAAGAGGCCATAGGAAATCCTATGCCGCATGGAAGAGGTCGTCCAAGTTGAAGAAATTCAAAGAGGGAGGGAAGAGAATCTCTTTCCTTACCTATGATGGTACCTTTGGTGCTACGGACAAAGTCTTGGCCTTTATCCAGCAATTCGATGCGGCGTTTGGAGATGAGGGCTTCACAGAGTCCTCTAAGCTACGCCATGTAGCTATGCACTTTCAAAAGTCCGCCAGGCAATGGTGGTCTAGCCTACGAGCCAACGGTGAAGCTCCACGAACATGGAAAGCTTTAAGAGCTTCCATTATGAAGTAGTTTTTGGCCACCGATGCCAAAGACAAAGTACTCACCGAATGGCGAAGCTTAAAGCTCTCTCCCAATGAATCCATCCAACAAATATGTAGACAAGTTTTGAGACCTACAACTCAAAGCCATTGTCTTCAAAAAGTTGGATTTTGGAGAGCAAAAGCAACAATTTTGTGCGGGCTTAACCGAAGAAATGGCGGAGTATGTCAACTCCCAAAGGCCACGTACCATATCGGCGGTAATACACCATACTATGGTGGCCTCTCGAATCAATTTCCAAACAGGGGCTAAAAGAAATAATAAGCCCCCGGAAAACAAGGGTTCCAATGAGCCTAAGGGGAAGGACAATGTCCAAAAGTCCCCTAAGGGCAACTCCAACAAAGCTAAAGAGAAGTGAGTTTACAAAGGTAAGAACAAACTCTCTCCTGAAGAGCTTGAGCGTTATCGCAAGGATAACCGGTGTTTCAAGTGCGGTGAACAAGGGCATGTGTACCGCGCTTGTCCCCAAAAGAACAACCACCAAAAGAGCTTCCTTGGTTGAAATCGAAGAGGAGGAGACTCACCAAACTCATCACAAAGGATCTCCTCTATGCCATGCTTGGGGAAAGGTAAGAGAACATGATGCTTTTATTCTCTTTGACCCTGGTTCTACTCACAATTTTATATCTATAGAGTTGGCCACCAAGCTAGGCATACAATCCTACGAGATGGGAGATGTCCTACCCGCAGACAGTGCCTTCAAGGGGCAAGAAGCTTCAGTCACCCCCTTAATCGGGAAATTGAGGCTTCATGTCCAAGGCTATGTGGACAAAGAGGACTTCTTTATCTCTCCTCTCAAGCATGAGGATGCAATCCTAGGGGCACCATTCTAATCCAATTTTCTCAAGGGGTTTCAAGATGATTTTATTGACGACATCCCTTGTGAGCTACCTCCTAAACGAGGTAATGATGACCATGCAATTGAACTTCTTCCAGGAAGTTCACCGCCTAATAAACCTCCTTATAGAGTTTCTCAAGCTCAACAAGAGGAGATTATGCGGCAAGTGCATGAGTTAGTTGAGAAGGGTATGGTTAGGCCAAGCTCATCTCCATTTTTCTCACCTGTGCTATTAGTGCAAAAGAAAGACGGCACATATCGTATGTGTGTCGACTATAGAGCACTAAATAGGATCACTATCAAGAATAGGTTTCCCGTTCCACGGGTAGAAGACCTATTTGATAAGCTACAAGGATCGACCTACTTCAGTAGGATTTACCTAAAAAGTGGCTATCATCAAATAAGGATAGTTGATCAAGACATTGTAAAGACCGCATTTCGCACCAAATTTGGTCTTTACGAATACATTGTCATGCCTTTTGGCTTGACCAATGCACCAGCCACATTCAACTGCTTGATGGAGAAGCTGTTCAGGCCTCATCGAACCTTCACTGGAGTGTTCTTTGATGATATTATCATCTACTCCAATTCATTGGAGGAACACAAGCAACACCTCCAGGTAATATTTCAAGTTTTGAGAGAGAATAAACTTTATGTTAATCGAAAGAAAAGTGAATTTTTCTTGCAAGAGATTCAGTATTTAGGTCATATTATCTCTCAAGATGGCATCCAAATGGATCCATCCAAGTTAGAGGTAATAAAAGGATGGCCTAAACCAAGGAATCTTCATGAACTAAGAAGCTTTATAGGTATGTGTGCATACTATAGACGCTTCATAGAAAAGTCCTCACAAATTGCGGGACCATTACATGACCTAACAAAGAAAAACGTTAGGTATAGATGGTCTGCTAAGGAGAACAATGCTTTCGAAAAGCTTAAAGAAAAGCTTATCTCTCAACCTGTGCTTACACTACCGGATCTCTCAAAACCATTTGAGGTCCAATGTGATGCTTGTGGTGATTGCCTTGGAGCTGTTTTGCTCCAAGAAGGGCATGCCATAGGCTATGAGAGTCGAAGGCTCGACCCTGTTGAGCAAGCTCTAGGCATATATGAAAAGGAACTCCTTGCAGTTCTACATGCCTTAGACACATGGAAGCACTATTTATTGGGGACTCCTTTCATTCTGCGAACGGATCACCAAAGTCTTAAGTACTTCATGACGCAGACCAAGCTCTCCGACAAACAAATGAGGTGGGCAAATTTCCTTTTGCAATTTCATTTTCATATTGCTCACATTGCTGGCAAGCATAATCAAGTAGTTGATGCACTCTCAAGACGACCGAGAGTGAATGCGGTTTCCATAGCCACTCACAATGATCTATCTTCAATGATAGATGAGTATGCTATTGATCCCGATTTTAAAGATGTGATTTCAGTCTTTGCATTAGGGAAGAAAGAAGAACCATTTACTTTACAAGATGGTTATCTTCTCTATGGCAATAGACTATGCGTTACTAACTCATTACGTGAGAAAGTAATGTATGAATCTCATGCTCCACCTTATGCGGGACATAGAGGGATTCAGTCTACCTTGAAGAGAATTGAAACATATTTCTATTGGCCTACCATGAAAGTGAACATACAAGAGTATGTTTCTAAATGTGTGGTATGCCAAAAGACAAAATTTGATAGAGGGAAGCAACTTGGATTGCTTCAACCCTTGCCAATCCCTAATTCGCCATGGGAGAGCATATCCATGGATTTTATCTTTGGATTGCCTAAGTCTATCCATGGGAATACGGGAATATGGACGATACTAGACAGGTTCAGTAAACAAGCTCATTTTATAGCTGTCAAAAAGACTATCAAAGCCCATCAAATGGCAACCCTCTTCATTTCACAAATTTTCAAGTACCATGGCTTGCCAATGTCCATAGTGTCGGATAGAGATCCTAGAATGACCAGTAATTTCTGGAAGGGTCTCTTTGAGAATTTAGGGACAAGGCTAAACTTCTCTTCGGCCTATCATCCACAAACGGATGGCCAAAGTGAAATAGCTAACCTAACCATTCTCGATCTACTAAAAGCCTATGTAACGGAAGTAGATCAAAGATCCCAATGGGAGAAGTACTTACCCTTAGTGGAGTATGCTTACAACAACACTGTACATACTTCCACAGGAAAAGCACCTTTCGAGGTAATTGAGGGAAGATCAAAAAGTCCCTTGCTACTTAAGGTACATGGGAAGATCTTCGTTGCAGATGAGTATAGCCAAGACCTACAAGAATCTTTTCAAAAGATTAAGGATGCTATCTCTATCTCACAGCAAAGGCAAAAGGCTACTGCTGACAAGCACAGAAGAGCCCAAGCCTTTAAAGAAAATGATTGGGTCTTATTAAAGTTTCCCAAGGCTCGATTAAGGCACACGACAGGCAAGAATCCTACGGGCCACCAAAAGTACTATGCTAAACTAGCAAAAAGGTACTATGGTCCCTTTCAGATTCTTAGGCCAATCAATGAGATGGCCTATCAACTCAAGTTGCCCAATCATTGGCTCATACACAATGCTTTCCATGTGAGCCTATTAAAGCCTTACAAAGGAGAGCCACCTCAAGAACCAACTATTGAAGACTCACCGGAGATCGAGGACCAAGAGGAGGTGCTGCAACCCGAGTCCATTCTCCGACATGAAGACAAGGTATTAAGAGGCGGTAAGACTATCCGACGATATCTTATTAAGTTTAAGAATTATCCTTTTGAAGATGCTAGATGGATGCAAGGCATACAATTAAAGGATAACCTAAACCTTGTCAATGCTTACAATGCTTCCCAAGAGTAAGCAAATGTACAAAATGTTAAAAATGAACAAAGTTTTTTTGTCTTATAAGACTCTCTTTTTCTTTATTGTGCACAAAAATGAAGTAGTATGCATGCTTAGATCAAGTTTGCGGAGACGACGTCTCCCAAACACCAAGTAGAGCTTGTCACTCTACTATGGAAGACTGATAGGACTAATGTGCAGACATGCTTGCGGCAGCCTCAGGAATGATGTCGTAGGGTGACATAGGGATCCTCTACCTGTTACGAAACGGACTCATGAATATGCTTTATCTTCTCTACACCATAGTCGAGGATGACTATGATTTCAAGAGAGAGGTAATGTCATAATAATCAATATCTAGTTCTCCTAAATGATTTTCTCATGTTAAACTGATCATTTAATATTGGGAAGTACCAGGGGAGAAAAAGCTAGAATATTCGTTACGCTAGTAGACCGGCCACAATAGGGATCCAAAGGAGGGAAAATAGGGATCCAAAGGGGGGGCCATCTGCAAAAGAGCCATCTGCAAAACTGGGCTAAAAAGACCCTAAGGTTCAGCCCATAAAGACTTCCAAAATAATAAGGTTCCAAAATTCAAAGGTTGTGTCCAAAGGGTTAAAGCTTAGGGGAAATTGGATGCTTTGTGTGCTCTCCAAAGTCAACACACATCCCTACACATGAGGGGGCAAGCCCTAAAGGTAGGGGATGAGAGAGAAATCCACGCACACACACACACACACACACACACACACACACACACACACACACACACACACAAGCCCCCTTTACACAAAGGGAATGAGGGACACATGTCAGCTCCCTAGGCCAGATGCCCACAAGGTATTCCCAATTTCTATTGGATGACCCTTGAAGTGGACCAATGAGAATTAGGCTAGAGTAAATTTAGCCTAATTAATTTTAAAACACTTAATAAAAAGAACCAATGAAAATTAAGTCTTCTGGATGATTATTGGACAGCCTGAGAAGGGGTCCAATAGGAATTGAGCAGCCCAATGGGCTACTTAATTCCTATTGGTCAGAATGGGGAAAGGTCAAATGGGGATTTAATTCATTTAAATCAATTAAGTTTAATTGATTAAGCTCTCACAAAAGGTGAAAGGGGGACACATGTCAGAAGGCTATCACTTATGCTGCTTAATAGCCATTGGCTGTCCAATAGGGAGCCTGCAAGATCAAATAGCAAGGGGGCTCGCCCAAGAGAGAGAGGGGGCTGATTTTTGCAAGGAATTATCACACACACACTCACACAATCTCATGTGTGAAGAAAGAGAAGAATATCTCTTCCCAAGCTTTAATGGAGAGCTCATCACCTACTCCAAGCTTGTGAGATAGAAGCCTACATCGACACACTCTTGGCTTGTGGATGCAAATCCAACCAAGAGCCAAGCTTCAATGCATGCTCATCTCCTCTACCAAGCTAATTACTAAGCTAAAGCTATGATACTATGAGTGATTATGTGAGGAGATGTATATCTTTCTCGTAAGATACTCCTTCTTCCTCTCAATCTACTCTCATACCCTGCTAGCTCTCACCATCTTCGAAGGTGTGTGAGGTCTTGGGTCTGATAACGGGGATAATTAAAGTTGTGTTTGCTAAGTGTTTTGCTTGGTGCATGAAGCTTTCATCTTCATTGCACTAGCTAGTCTTGAAGGAAGACAAAGAATTGTATTGTACAATGTCTCTCTTGATGGGAGAAACCATAATACAAAGCCTTTTGGAGGGGGGACCGGCTCCATGCAAATCCGGTCCTCAACTATTTTCAATAGCTTAATTTCTCTCTCTTTTGAAAGTATTGTTGATGCTATCTAACTAGGTGTTATGCTTTTTGTTGCTCTCTCTCCACCCAAGCACTCTTGTAATTCTCATTAGGAATCTATTCTAATGAAATGCCCACTATGTTCATGCTAATTTCCGCTACACACAAGTTATTTGGCCATTAAATGTTACAACTCCACTCTACGTGCGAGTACGGCAAGGACGGAAAGGACGGCATCGACGAAGCCAGTACACATTCCGACAAAAATTTTCTGCGTATTACGCAGAAACTCAAAGATTTCAAGACCACCAATTTGGCGGAGTTGCAGTACAAGTTTTTGGTGAAATCAATTACCGCTTTCAAGCCTAATTGATTTGGCTATCAAGAACTTGTGGAATTCCATATACGACGGAAAATTCGAATCACTCTCCACCGGACTACTCTCGATTTTGACGGAGTTAGCAAGGCTCATTATACTTTGCGAGTGCTCTCAATATCAGGTATTATTTCTGAGTACTCCTTGCACCGCACTATGTAGCCATGGATTTGGATATCAATATGACATTAAATCTTGAGCAAAGTACTCCTGATCCTGCCAATGATGGCCCGCGGCCGAATCCTCTCAAGGAGAGTACCCGCGACGCTACGACAGGTGAAGATACTTACGAATTGATCGATATTCAAGAATTTCATGCACTTCAGACATGCATGACAGTCATGGATGAAAATTTTAAAGCTTTAAATGAAAATGTTACTAAACCATCAACATTAGTAATTCAGTTAATGCATCAGTAGGCTAAGAGTCCTGCTACTGACACGCACATGTATGAGCACCTTGCCACACAAGGGCAGGGAATTTCTAATCTAGGGAAGGCCCAAATGCTGATGCGTTGCATACTCTCACTGCAAAAGAGGTGGATGAATTGTTAAAGAACACTAAACCATCGATTTTTAAGGGAGAAGACCGAGACCACAGTAAGGATGCAGTGAATATCTTTCTCAGCAAGTGGGATGAAATTCACGCCTTACGGCGCACTCCGGATGCAGTCAAAGCTCTGCAAATGAGCTTAACTCTGGAAGGCAAGGCCTACAAATGGTGGATGTCTCTCAAGGAGAAGAACATCATACCACAGAGTTGGACAGCTTTTGAAGCAATGTTTAGCAAGGAATTTTTTCCTACAAACAAGGCCGATCGGAATTGGATGGCTTGGGACACATGTTCCATGCACCAATACCCATCACTCCTTGAATATATCTCTCACTATCGAGAGGTTATCCTCAAGTTGGAAGGCTTAGATACCTTTCAAAAAGTATGGGGGTTCATACGAGGTCTGACACCCGAGCTTAAGAAGTATGTCAAGACCCAAGACCCTAAAACACTTGAGGAAGCCATAGTGAAAGCACCTATTCATGATGATCCTGATGAGAAGAAAACACATAATAATCACGTGCCTGCTTATATACATGGTAATATATGCACTCAGTATGGGCACAATAAATGACAACTTCTAGTTGCCAATTCAGATGCATCTAAAAAACCCAAGGGGTCTAGGGGTCCTCTCTCTCCTGAGGACTTTAATAAAGCCAAGAAAGAAAATTTATGTTTTCAATGTTTAGGAAGAGGTCATGGAAAAAAGGATTGTCCCAAGGGGAAATCTGCTGCTCAGGGCAAGGAGAAAGTAGTGCACACGGTGCAAGTGCTGTCGCTTGAGTCTTCCTCAAGATTCTCTACAATGGAAGTAACACACACTGAGGTGGTGCATGAATGCTGTCTCACAGCTTCCATGTGGCAACCAACCTTCGGACCACATGAGTTAGTATGTATGCACGGATATCTGCAAGGGCACAAGGTGTGCATCTTGGTAGATGACGGTGCTACTCACAATTTCATCAATTATGGATTGGTGAAAAAACTCAAACTGCCTCAAACTCCGAGTACCCACCGCTGCAAGGTAGCAATGATGAATGGACATGATACTAAAATATGGGATACTCAATGCTGAGCTGTTCCATTGGAAGTACAAGGATACTCTACATGTTTGGATTTTCAGGTTATGAACATGGAAAGGGCTGATGTGGTTCTTGGTAGGGAGTGGTTGCATAGCCTAAGACCATCACTGAAGCGTAGCTATGAGCACAACAGCTTGATGTTTGAATCCCATGGTGCACATGTGTTGTTGTTAGAAGAAAAATATATACCTTCATCACCACTGATTTGTACCCCTGAGCTTATGCAGCTCGTTTCTGATAATGATATAGATCAGGTTTTCTTGTGTTACTCACTGTCTCATTTTCTTTCTAACATTGAGTCTATTGAACATTCCTCAACGCCGCATGCTTCTCTCTCCTCTATTCCACCAATTGCTAATTCTAAACAAGAAAACATTGCTAGTCAATTACAGAAATTATTAAAGGAATTTCAAGATGTATTTCCTAATGATTTGCCATCAGGATTACCACCGACACAATCAATACAGCATAGCATTGACGTGGCTGCAGGCTGTAAACCTGTTAGTAAACCACCTTACCATATGAGTTATTCAAAAGCTGTTGAGGTGGAACGTCGGCTTGCTGACTACCTTACCAGAGGGTTTATACAACCCAGTTCTTCACCATGGGCTTCACCTATCCTCTTAGTGAAGAAAAAGGACGACAGTATGCGCATGTGCGTAGACTACCATGGCTTAAATGTGGTTACAGTTAGGAACAAATACCCATTGCCTAGAGTAGATGAGTTGTTTGATAAGTTCACTCATGCTCTCATTTTTACGAAAATAGACTTGCGACCAGGATATCACCAAGTCCATATTCGACTTGCCGATATACCTAAAACTGCATTCCGAACATGGTTTGGACACTATGAACTTTTGGTGATGCCCTTTGGGTTAACCACTGCGCCCGCAACATTCATGACACTTATGGATAGTGTCTTGAAGCCATATTTGGGCAAATTTGTCATTGTTTTCCTTGATGACATCCTAGTCTATAGTGCTTCTGAAGAAGAACACTTACAACATCTCCGGCAGGTGTTTGAGTTGTTACGCACGAACAAGTTATATGTCATGGAATCTAAATGTGATTTTCTAAAAGATGAAATTCATTATTTAGGGCATGTTATTTCAGCTAACGGTCTATACATGGATCAATCCAAAGTGGATACCATCCGGAAATGGCCTCCTCGTAAAAATCTGGAAGAATTACATATATTTTTAGGATTTGCAGGTTTTTATCGAAGGTTCGTTAAAAACTATGCTCAAATTGTTGTTCCTATGACGGATCAACTAAAAGGCAAAGGTAAAACTTTTCAGTGGGGATCCGCTCAACATCATAGTTTCGATACGCTCAAGGATGCATTAGCTACAGCTCCTATACTGGCTATTGTAGATCCTTTGAAACCATTCGTTTTGGAAACGGATGCCAGTGACTGTGCTATTGGAGCAGTCATGTTACAAGACGGAGGGCCGATTGCATTTGAAAGCAAGAATCTTGATGCAGCTCAGCAGAACTATTCTGCTTACGAACACGAACTCTATACAATAGTGTCTGCCTTAAAAACATGGCGGCATTATTTGTATGGTGCTCAATTTGAGATTGTGTTTGACCATGAAAGCATCAAATGGTTTACACAACAAATGTATTTAAAGCGTCGAAAAGCGAGGTGGACCGAGATCCTTCAGGAATATGACACCAAGCTAAGGTATCTCAAAGGCCGATACAATGTAGTAAGCAGATGCTCTAAGTCAAATGCCAGAGATCAATTTGCTCTTGTTCACAGAACTTCGTAGTGAATTTTTAGATTCTCTCATAGGCAAATATGAGCATGATGAAGCATATTCCAAAGTGTGGAGTCATGTTCAAAAGAGGGATCCTTCTTACTCCAATGACGGTAGTGTACAGTTAACCTCCACACCTAGTTCTTCTTTATCAAGTGATGAACTACAGTGATGGAATCATTTTACCATCGACAATGGGTACCTACTCCATAAGGGGAGAGTTTGTGTACCGACGGACATAGACATTCAACACCAAATTCTTTATGAATGTCAGATAGTCCAAGTGTAGGCCACCCGGGGATTAGAAAAACTTATGCTCTCGTACAACGACAATTTTACTGGCCAGGTCTACACGGCTTTGTTCAAGCTTATGTCTTGCATTGCCAAAAATGTCAAGTTAACAAAGCAGAGCGCCTGAAAGTAGGAGGACTCTTACATCCTTTGCAGATTCCCAATGGAAAATGGGAAAGCATCTCTATGGATTTTATTGTAGGTTTACCAACCACTATACGAGGTCATGACTCAGTATGGGTGGTCGTAGACAGGTTGACTAAACTATGTAAGTTTATTCCAACCAAATCAACGGTTAAGACACCAAAACTAGCCAAGTTATTTGTGGACAATCTATACAAATTGTATGGTTTTCCAAGTAACATTGTTAGTGACCGTGATCCCAAGTTTAACAGCCACTTTTGGAGAGCTGTATTTAAATGATTGGGTACACAACTAAACCTCAGTATAGCTGATCATCCAGAAATGGATGGTCAAACAAAATGGGTTAACCAGGTGCTAGAGGATATGCTAAGAGTATACGTCAGCAAAAAATAGCCAGACTGGGAATAATACTTACCTATTCTCGAGTTTGCCTACAACAGTGCTAAGCATGTCACAACAGGTTTTAGTCTTTTCATGCTCATGTACGGGTTTCAACCTAGGTCACCAGTTATGGTGGGGTTGGCAACCGAAAAACTCCAACAGGTTAAGGATTTTCTCCAAGACCACATGGATATGTTGAAACTTGCTCGTCAGAATGTCCGGCAAGCAAGGGATCGGCATAAGAAGTACGCTGATGAGAAACATCAGCAAGTTATCTTCGAAGAAGGGGAGGAAGTAATTTTACGTGTGCTAGAACATTCAAAAAGTCTGAAAACTGGGCCAACACCTAAATTATCTCCCCGATATTGTGGGCCTTTCAAAATACTCAAGCGAGTAGGTGATTGTGCCTATAAATTATTACTACCTTCACATTCTCGCATTCATCCGGTGTTTCATGTAAGCCGTTTACGTAAGTAGTTACATGGGGATGACAATGTCATTGACCAACAGGTTTTGGTTGATTTCATTGAACCTCCTACCCTACCGCATGAACCTGAATGTGTTCTTGATTATCATGAGTTGCGTACACGTCATCACGTTGTCGAGAAATTTGCGGTCTTGCCAGGAAAGCACCGGGCTTATGGCTGTGAGAGTTTGTGAGAGAACTCAACAAAAACTATATGAAGGAGTTAAACCATAGATGCCATGAAGAATAGGGTTGGAAAGAAGTGCAATCAAAGAAGACACACTCTTTCTCTCTTGCACTCACACACACAAAGAAAGAACACAAAAGAGAGTGTCAAAACAACACAAAGATGAAAACATCAAGGCTATGGTCATATCGTATCATGGGTAGTATGAAAGGGTTAATAGATGAGTTAATGGCATTCAATCTTGGCTGACCAAATAGGCTACGAATTGTTCTTTGGAATTGTAGTTTTATGCTTACCATAATATATATATTTTGTCTAGTGATTGGGATTAATTGTGTGTACAAATCCTCTTGGTTCATAGCAAGATAACTACGCTTACATGAAAAGAAAAATTATAGTCTATGAGAGGTAGTATGATGGGATTCGGTGATAGAAGTATTTCATTGAGCCTTTCAGGGCCAAAGAGAAACACTATGCGTTGTTGAAAGTGTATTTTACGGCTAATCCATGCGTTAATTCTAATAGATCGTATAGAGTGAAAGCGATAGAAATGATCATCATGTGGGTTATTCATCTAGGATAGTATGTGAGAAATGTAGATATGAGAGAAATGTAGATATGAGAGAAGTGAAGAGATGAGAAGTTTCCCTCCCAAGCCCTATTCTTGCCCGTAGGCAATAAGGATACTGCTGGGAGAGATGTACCTGTAGCAAGGAGAACCTAAAATTTGTAGAGAAGATGAATTACTAAGAGTGAGAGAGATAGGTTTGGTTAAGGAGATGAGATTAGATACATATATATATATATATATATATATATATTGGATTAGAGATGAAAATGAAAACAACAAGAAATCAAGAAAACATCAATGTAGAACACATCTTACTTGACAAATCCTTCGGCACCATTATTGATGGAGAGAGAAGAAGAGTAGATAATTCCACTTTGATTGATACATCAAGTGCAAGACCTTCTTTGATTAGAGTTGATCTTCCAAGGTTAGCTTGTTGCAAGAATGGCTAGTCTTCTTCTAGGAGAAAGTGTAGGCTTAGGCTTATGTTAATGGCTAAGTACAATTAGGCATTACTACTCACTCCCTCAAGAATTCCTCTCATCAATGGCTTGAATGCTTGAGTGGTTTTCAAGGAAGAAAAGGTCCCCTTTTATAGGTGAAGGGAACCCCCAAGGGTTTACACAAGAAAAGAGGAGCCAGTGTGAACAGAAATTGGAAAAGTTGGAAATGAGTTGTCCTTGCATGATGTGGACAGACTGGGGTCCAATATTTTGATCATATATCCTCAACCGTGGCTCCAAATAAAAAAGTAAAAATATGGGCAAAAAATTCAGTTCATTAGCTACGATTTTCATTTTAAAATCGTTTTCCAATTCGGATTGGAACCTTGTGTAAAAATTCATCAAAATAGGGTCCATTTCTAGCAGCAAAAGTCTTCCTGTGGTTCCCTTAGCCTAGACTTTCATTTGATTCCAAAGGACACCTCATGCCATATGAAAGCATGACATTGCTCTTTGACAAATTTTTGTAATCATGCTTGCAATAATGCACTAAAATAAGTGTATCTTTGAAATCATGCCACCTAGTGTCCCAGTAGGATTTGATTCCCTCCTAGTAGCTATTTAAAAAGAAATATAAGAAAAATATGAAAAATACATAGAATATATTTATATATTGGATTTTACCCTAGATATAGGATCCAACTAGGGTGTGAGATGATAATGAGATAGTAGAAATAAAGAATCAATGCTTTTTGCCCCAAGTTAAAGAGGCGGAGCTATTGATGCTTTTTCCATAGTATTTTTTGATGGTAAAGTAAGAATAGGTTACTCTTGAGAAAAATAATAGGATGAGATAGAAGGCGTATTATTATACTTAAATATGCATATGTACATTATAGGAAAGATAATTATGTATCTAAAAAATTATAAGATAGATCTTGTAGCATACGTTCCCACTATGTACGTGTCACAGCACGGCAACGTACGTCAACAAGCCTTAATCACGTGGAAGGACAGACCTGAAGAAGGTGCCACTTGGGAAAACATTAGTGTTCTTAAGAAGAAGTTCCCCACTTTTGTTTTTGAGGACGAAAACTCTTCTTAAGGGGGGAAAGGCCGGACTAGACAAGGGCAAGGCCGGGCTAGGCAGTGTGGAACGGGGAGTCCAACTAGGGCAAAGGGCCGAGGGCTTTGTTATATAATGGGTGGTTGGGTGGTGGACTCTCATGCTCTAGCTTCCCTTGTCTTACAGTATCAAAGCATTTGGTTTCTCTTTTCTTGCTTAAGAAGAGAGGTCCTTAAGTAGCCTATTAATCGTTGATTTTGTTAATTATATTAGGGTAAGTGGGACTGGGATCTATTATCAGTTTTGTTGAGCCCACTGTGGGATATGGTGCACACCTTGGGAGCTTTGGTCTTAATAATGGAGTATTTTTTAGACGCCTACAGATTTACCATTATTGAGCCATAAGAAGTCTGAAAGGAGCTATCCGTCGGCAACTTCGCTATGTTAGACTCACTCCACTACTCTCTATAATTAACCAATTCAAGCCGTGGGTGTAGATACTTAAGTGCTTATTTTCAAAGGCTAAGTAAACACATAAGTTTAATTAACATGGCTGACAATAACCAAGAGAGTAGAATGAACATTGATAACTTTGATATTGCACATGAAGGTGCTAATGATGATGCCCCCATGTTTGTTAATTATCTTGTTACGTGGTTGCAACAAGCTATGGGCAGCCCCACTTTGCAAGCCGAAGTTACTCAACAACTTCGTGCTTATGGGATTTCCTTTCCTCTCCAAGAGGAGAGAGATGTTAGGAGGCCTCTTGATGAGACCCCCCAAAAGAAGACTCTCTTCCATATGAGAGGAGGAATCCAAAGATTAAGAAAGTAATGAATCCCTAAGTTCCTTCGAAGATGTGGCTCCATGAGGACGGCGGTCTTAAATGATTGCTAACTCCTCCCAAGAGGAAACAGTTAACCCATAGTCCTTCTCCTCGTTACTTTGAAAGGGAAGAGAGGAAACAAAGAAAGAAAAGGGCAAGAAAGAGGTCACTCTCTTCTCCTTCTTCTTCACTTTCCTCCTCTACCGATGAAAGGTATGGCTATTCTCCTAGAGAATATAAGAGGGGAGGACATCGCAAATCTAACCTTGCATGGCGAAGTTCACAAAAGCTCAAGAAGTTCAAAGAGGGAGGAAAGAGTCTCTTTTCTCACCTATGATGGCACTTTTGGTGCTACCGACAAAGTATTGGCCTTCATCCAACAATTTGATGCGGCCTTTGGAGACGAGGGCTTCACGGAGTCCTCCAATCTATGCCATGTAGTAGCTATGCACTTCCAAAAATTGGCTCATCAATGGTGGGCTAGCCTTCGTGGCAAGGACGAAGCCCCAAAGACATGGAAAACTCTACGAGTTTCCATCATGAAGCAATTCCTTGCAAGTGATGCAAAGGACAAAGTTCTTACCAAATGGTGAAGTTTAAAGCTTCTCTCTCACGAGTCTATCCACAAATATGTGGACAAGTTTTAGGATTTACATCTCAAGGCTATTGTCTTTCAAAAGATAACTTCGTCGAGCAAAAGCAACAATTGTGTATGGGGTTACCCAAAGAGATGGCCGAGTATGTCAACTTTCAACGGCCTAGTTCTATCACCAAAGTAATCCACCACACCATGGTCTTCACGCATAATTTCCAACAAGGGGCTAGACAGAATGTCAAGCGCATGGAAAATAAAGACAAAAGTGATGCCAAGGGAAAAACCAATGCCCAAAATTCTTACCAAGGCTATTCAACAAGAACAACAATTGGTCCAAGGAGAAGGGAGTTTACAAAGGTAAATATAAACTCTCTCCTAAAGAGCTACAAGCTTTTCATAAGGACCACAAATTTTATCCTTGCCCCAAGATAATTGCCCGCAATGAGACTCCTAGAGCCTCTATGTTTGAAGCTGTAAAAGAGGATGCTCATTGCCAAGGATTTCTCCTTTCCTATCCTTGGGGAAAGATAGAAGAGCATGATGCCTTTATTTTGTTTGATCCTGGTTCAACTCACAACTTCATATCCACGGAGTTCACCACTAAGCTAGGCATACAAGCCCACAAGATGGGAAATGCATTGAAAGCCAATGGACCTATCAAGGGACAAGACGTCTCATTCACTTCCTTAATTGGAAAATTAAGGCTTCATGTCCAAAGCTATGTGGACAAAAAATATTTCTTCATCTCCCTTCTCAAACATGAGAATGTTATTGTTGGGTCACCATGGTTTGACTGCATGGCTTCCAACATGAAGTTCCTTGAAAGGAGAATCTACTTCACCTACAGGGAAAAGACCATGTACATAGATGCTAATGAGTTGGGGAACACCATATCCCTGCAATAAAGGAATCATGAGGAATTAGAGTTGTCTCATTTCCTAAATGGATTCCAAGATGTTTTCATTGATGACATCCTTAGTGAGATACCTCTAAAATGAGAGATGATGACTGTACAATTGAGCTCCTACCAAGAAGCTCACCGCCTAACAAGCCTCCTTATCGAGTTTTACAAGCTCAACAAGAGTAGATCATGAGGCAAGTGCATGACTTGGTGGAAAAAGGGATGGTGAGTTCTAGCTCCTCCCCATTTTGTTCACCATTGCTTTTAGTGCAAAAGAAAGACGATACATATCACATGTTTGTCGACTATAGACCACTAAATAAGATCACTAACAAAAATAGATTTCCCGTGCCATGGATAGAACTATTGGATAAGTTACAAGTTCTAGCCTGATTAATGCTCCAACCACATTCAAACTCATGATCAGCAAAAATCTTTAGGCCACTTAAATTCTCTTGAGGTGTACACGACACCTCTAGGTAATCTTTCAAGTTGTGAGAGAGAATAAGCTTTTTATTAATCAAAAGAAAAGTGAATTTTTTCTAAAAGAGATTCAATAATTAGGTCACATTATCTCTAAGCATGGCAACCGTATGGATCCAACAAAGTTAGAGATAATAAGAGGATGGCCTAATCCAAGGAATCTACAGGAGGTACAAAGCTTCATAGGTATGTGAGCATACTATGGATACTTCATATTAAACAAATTCTTGCTAATGGCAGCCAACTACATGACTTAACAAAAAAGAACGTTAAGTATACATGGACTGCAAAAATGCAAGAAGCTTTTGAGAAGCTTAAGGAGAAGCTTATCTCTCAATGAGTGCTCACACTATTAGATCTCTCAAAGCAATTTGAGGTCCAATGTGATGCTTGTGGTAATTGCCTTGGAGCTATTTTCCTTCAAGAAGGGCCTCCCATAGCATATGAGAGTCAAAAACTCAACTTCGATAAGTGAGTATTTGGCAAATACGAAAAAGAGCTACTAGCTATTCTATATACCCTAAACATGTGGAAACATTGTCTCTTGGGGACTCCATTCATCCTACGGATGGATCACAAAGCCTCAAGAATTTCATGACGCAAACCAAGATCTCCGACAAACAAATGAGATGGGAAAATTTTCTTTTGCAATTTAAATTTCATATTGCTCACATTGTTGGCAAGCACAATCAAGTGGTTGATGCACTTTCACAACGACCAAGGGTACATGTGGTGTCTATAGCAACTCATAATGATCTATCTTTTATGATAGATGAGTATGCTACTGACCAAGAATTTATGTATGTAATTATAGCCTTTGCAATAGGGAAGAAACAAGAACCATTCACCTTGAAGGATGGTTATCTTCCAAACCGCAATAGGCTATGTGTTAATCACCCATACAATACGAAAGTCATGCATGAATCCCATACTTCTCCTTATGCGGGGCAAAGAGGGATTCCATAGTCTACTCTTCGAGGAGTCCAAATGTATTTTCGTTGGTCTACGATGAAAAATAAACATACAAGAGGTTTCAAAACGTGTGGTATACCAAAAATTAATCGAGGGAAGCAACTTGGATTGTTTTAGTCGATATGCTTAACAAGAAAACACACTCTATGCTTGTCAAAAAGACTATTAAGGCCACCAAATGGCAAGCCTCTTCAGATCTGGAATTTTTAAGCATCATGGATTTCCAACATCCATAGTGTCGGAGAAAGATCCTAAAATGACCAGTAATTTCTAGAAGGGTCTCTTTTGGAATCTAAGAAGTAGATTAAATTTCTCTTTCGGCCTATCATCCACAAACGGATGACCAAAGTGAAATAACTAATCTAATGATTCTTGAATCTACTAAAAGCCTATGTCATGGAAGTAGATCAATGTTCTCGATTATAGAAGTACCTACCTCTTATAGTATGCGTACAATGACATTGTATATACTTCTATGGGAAAGCACCCTTCAAGGTTAAAGAGGGAAGATTCAAAAGTCCCTTACTACTTCAAGTACATGGGACGATCTCCGCTGCTGATGAATATAGCTGAGACCTACAAGAATCTTTTCCAAAGATTAAAGGGGTTATATCCATCTCATAGGAAAGGCAAAAAGGGATGATGTTAATAAGCACAAAAGAGCCTTAGCCTTTAAGGAAAATGATTGGGTCTTGCTAAAGTTACTCAAGGCTCATCTGAGGCATACTACGGGCAAGAGTCCTATGGACCACCAAGAGTATGATGCTAAACTAGCAAAAAGATACTATGGTCCTTAAAATTGTTAAGCCAGTCAATGAGATGGCTTATCAATTGAATTTGCCCAACCATTGGCTCATGCACAATGTTTTCCCTGAGAACCTACATAATCCTTACAAAGAAGCGCCATTAAAAGAAGAAATAGTTGCAGACCCTCCAAAAATCGAAGAGCAAGAAGAAGTACTTCAATCTAAGTCCATCCTATGACATGAAGACAAGGTATTAAGAAATGGTAAGATTATTTGACAATATCTTATTAAGTTAAAGAATTATCCTTTTAAAGATGCTAAATGGATGTAAGGAACCTAGCTTAAGGATAATATGAACCTTATCAATGCTTACAATGATGCACTAGAGTAAGCATATGAAAATGCATTTTAAATGAAAAATGTTTTTGTCTTATAAGACTAGTTATCTTTTTATTGCACAAATTTAAATAGTATGCATGCTTAGAATCATGTTTGTGGTGACGACGTCTCCCAAACACCAAGTAGAATTTGTGACTCTACTTTGGAAGTATGATATGGACTAAAGAGCAGACATGCTTGTGGTAGCTACGTCTCCCAAGCACCAAATGGATTAGTCATCCATCCTGGAATGATGTCGTAGGGTAAAAAGGGATTCTCTACCCGCTCAGAAACATAGACTAATGACTAGGCTTTATCTTCTCTACTTCGTAGTCAAGGACGACTATGATTTTAAGAGAGAGGTAATGTCATAAAATATAATATCTAACTATACCAAATGATTTTCTCATATTAAACTGATCATTTAATGTGGGAGAATAAATGGGAACAAGAGTTAGAATAGAGACATGTGCTTCTAAACCTATCTCAATACGGGACCAAAAGGAGAGATGGTTGCATCTCAATAGGGGTCCAAAAGGAGATGGTCTATCATAGTGCTTCTAGACTTACCTGAACAGGAGACCAAGAGGAGAGATGGTTACATCTCAATAGGGATCCAAAAGGAGGTAGTCTATCAAAGAGCAACGTGCATCTAATGGAGCTTAAAAGACCTTAGGGTTAGCTTCATTAAAGACCTCCAATGGTTAGTGTTAAAAGTCCTTTGAACTTAAGCAAGATAGGGCTAATCTTGAGGTGGAAACCCGCCCTAAACTTACCTTTCACCTTAAGAAGCTAGGGTTGTGCTTGAGGTGGGAACCCAATCTAAAATTTCCTTTGACCTTAGGCAAGCTTGAGGTGGGAACTCCACCTAAGGTTCTTGTCATGCTTGATGACTAAGGTACTGGAGGTACTTGTCATACTTAATGAGGAAGTTTCTTAAGAAGCTTCCTATGCATGGGAGGTAAGATGCTTGAGTCAAAAAGAGACCCTACACACTTAATGAGGAAGTTGCTTGAGAAGCTTCCTATGCATGGGGGTAAGATGCTTGAGTCAAAAAGAGACCCTACACACTGAATGAGGAAGTTGATTGAGAAGCTTCCTATGCATGGGGATAAGATGCTTGAGTCAAAAAGAGACCCTACACACTTAATGAGAAAGTTTCTTGAGAAGATTCCTATGCATAAAAGTCTCAAAGTTAGGGGAATCTTTGACCTAACCTTCCACTCACCCAAGGGGCACCCCTTTTCTAAAAGGTCACATGGGACACATGTCAGACTCTCACTAAGCTTAACCACATGGTGTGCCTGAATGCTATTGGTTGGGCTAAAGAGGGGTCCAATGAGCTTCTAGTTCCATCCAACAAATATCTAGATATTTTCAAGCTCTCTCTCTCTCTCTCTCTCTCTCTAAGGGTAAGGAGGACACTTGTCAAAAGACTACCCATGTACTTGACTGCATGCTGCATGTAATTGGCTAGGGGGAGAGGGGTCTAATGAGCTTGCAGCATGTGGAAAAGTTGCAACTCACCCCAAGCAAGCAAGGGGGTTGCTAGGGGGATATACACCACACACACACTCATTTTGTGGAATCATTCTCACTTGGTGAAAGTTGAGAAACTCCACCTCCTTCTCCAAGCTTGTGAGAAGTGAGAGCCTGGACCAACATTCTTGGCTATGGAATGTAAATCCAACCAAGAGCCATGCTTCAATGCTTAAGCTTGCCATCTTCTCCATCTTCATCACTACGCTATTATGTATGCTAGCAAGAAGAGTGATGATAAGTGAGGAACTATTTCTTTCTCCTATGGAATGTTTCTTCTTCCTCTTCCCTACCCCTATTCCCCGCTAGCTCTCTCCACCTTCGAAGGTGTTTGAGGCCTTGGGACTGAGGCTTGGGATAGTTAATGCTTTCTACAAAGTTTATGTTATGCTTGTGATACATGAAGCTTTCTATCTTCATTGCATCACCTAGGTCACAAGGAACACAAAGATTGTATTGTACCAAGTCTCTCTTGATGGGAGAAACAATAATACAAATGCCTATTGGAGGGGGGGGGGGGGGGGGGGGGGGGGGGGGTGCTGCATAAGAATCCGGTTCTCAACTATTGTTATGTTCTCTAAACTCTCTCTCTCTCTTGCAAAAGTATTTTCATGTCAAGTTAACTAAGTACCATGTTTATGTTGCTACCATCAAAATTAAGTTCACTCGCTCTGCTCACAAAGTAATCTCACAAAAGTGCTTCACCTAATTTCCCACACTACTCTCAAAGTTTATAGGCCATTTCCATTACACAGACTAAAATTCCACATAGACTCCATCACACATGCTACTAGAGTCACATAGACTGTGCCACATAGGCCACAAAAAAATTTCAATGGATCATGTTATCACACAAACTAAAGATCCCTCCCCGCAAACAAAAATCACCTAAGATCAGACTGCCAAATCTAACCCAAAAATAAACTCAATGAAGAGGTCGAGGATCACCAATTTTTTCTACAGTACATCATTGTCAATGTAGTTATTTTGCATGGTGTAATCACGAAGATTGCTTCCCACTTTCTGCTTGTCTTCTTCTTCTTTACAATTTGTTGGTTGGATGGACTTATCCTATCTTCTTGAGTTGATTGCTATTGCTACCTTTGCTTTTGATACTTAGATGTGAATGTCCCGTTTTGCCACAATGAATACAAACTTTTTGTTTTCGTAGCAGTCTTTGGAGAAGTTTCAGGGCTTGCCACAAACGTAGCACTTCTTTTTTTGGATGAACTAGATGAAAATTTAACTGATGTTGATGAGATGCAGCTAAAGCTCCTCCATTTGGACTTAATTTCTTCAATATCTTGCTTTCTTTTTCATGATGGGACTTAACAAAGTTAACAACATGTTGAAAGGGTCGTGTAGGATTGACCCTTCTCTTCCAAAACTATGACAATGTGATCAAATGGTGAAGACAAATGTCATAAAATATACTATCTAACTTTACCAAATGATTTTCTCATATTAAATTGATCATTTAATGTGGGAGAATAACAAGAGTTAGAATAGATACATGTGCTTCTAGACCTATCTCAACACGGGACGAAAAGGAGAGATGGTTGCATCTCAATATGGGTCCAAAAGGAGATGGTCTATCAAAGAGCAATGTGCAATAAGTGCTTCTAGACTTACCTCAGCAAGGGACCAAGAGAAGAGATGGTTACATCTCAAAAAGGGTCCAAAAGGAGGTAGTCTATCAAAGAGAAATGTGCATCTAATGGAGCTTAAAAGACCTTAGGGTTAGCTTCATTAAAGACCTCTAATGGTTAGTGTTAAAAGTCCTTTGACCTTAGGCAAGCTAGGGCTGGGGAACCCGACCTAAGCTTGAGGTTCTTGTCGTGCTTGATAACTAAGGTGTGTGCTTGATGACTAAGGTGCTTGAGGTGCTTGTCATGCTTGATGAATAAGGTACTTTAGGTACTTTTCATACTTAATGGGGCATAAGGTTCTTGAGTAAAAAGAAACCCTACAAACTTAATGAGGAATGTTCTTGAGAAGCTTCCCATCCATGGGGGGTAAGGTGCTTCAGTCAAAAGGAGACCCTACAAACTTAATGAGGAAGGTGCTTGAGAAGCTTCCCATCCATGGGGGGTAAAGTGCTTGAGTCAAAAAGAGACCCTATAAACTTGATGAGGAAGGTGCTTGAGAAGCTTCCCATAAATGGGGGGTAAGGTGCTTGAGTCAAAAAGAGACCCTACAAACTTAATGAGGAAGGTGCTTGAGAAGCTTCCTATGCATGAAAGTCCCAAAGCTAGGGGAATCTTTGACTTAACTTTCCACTCACCCAAAGGGCACATGGGACACATGTCAGACTCTCTTGATGCTTAACCACATGGTGTGCTTGAATGCTATTGGTTGGGCTAAAGAGGGGTCCAATGAGCTTCTAGCTCCATCCAACAAATATCTAGATATTTTCAAGCTCTCTCTCTCTCTAAGGGGTAGGGAGGACACTCGTCCAAAGACTACCCATGTACCTGAATGCATGCTGCATGTGATTGGCTAGGGGGGAGAGGGGTCCAATGAGCTGGAAACATGTGTAAAAGCTACAACTCATCCCAAGAGAGCAAGGGGGGTGCTGGGGGGATATAAACCACACACACACTCATTTTGTGGATTGGATTCTCACTTGGTGCCAAAAATGAGGAACTCCATCTCCTTCTCCAAGCTTGTGAGAAGTGAGAGCCTACACCAACACGGAATGCAAGTCTAACCAAGAGCCATGCTTCAATGCTTAAGCTTACCACCTTCTCCATCTTCATTAGTATGCTATTATGCATGCTAGAAAGAAGAGTGATGATAAGCGAGGAACTATTTATTTCTCCTATGGAATATTTCTTCTTCCTCTTCCCTACCCTCATTCCCCGCAAGCTCTCTCCACCTTCGAAGGTGTTCGAGGCCTTGGGATAGTTAATGCTTTCTTCAAAGTTTATGTTATGTTTGTGATGCATGATGCTTTCCACCTTCATTGCATCACCTAGGTCACAAGGAACACAAAGATTGTATTGTACCAAGTCTCTTGATGGGAGAAACTATAATACAAATGCCTATTGGAGGGGGGACCGGCTCCGTATGAATTTGGTCCTCAACCATTGTCATGTTCTCTAAACTCTCTCTCTTGCAAAAGTATTGTTCATGCCAAGTTAACTAAGTACCATATTTATGTTGCTACCATCAATTAAGCTCAGTTGCTATGCTCACAAAGTAATCTCACAAAAGTGCTTCACCTAATTTCCTAATTCCGCTACTCTCAAAGTTCATAGGCCATTTCCATTACACTAGTATCAGAGCATTTGGTTTCTCTTTTCTTGGTTAATAAGAGAGGTCCTTAAGTAGCCTATTAATGGTTGTTTTTGTTAATTATATTAGGGTAAGATAAATTGGGATCTATTATCGGTTTTGTTGAGCCCACTATGTAGGATATGGTGCACACCTCCGGAACTTTGGTCTTAATAATGGAGTCTTTTAGACTTTCCTATGGATTTACCATTTTTGAGCCATAAAAAGTCCAAAAAAAGCTATCCCTCGGAAACTTTTCTATGTTAGAATCACTCCACTACTCTCTATAATTAACCGATTCAAGCCGTGGGTGTAGATACTTAAGTGCCTATTTTCAAAGTCTAAGAGGAGAAATTAGCATGGTTGACAATAACCAAGAGAGTAGAATGAACATTGATAACTTTGATTTTGCACATGAAGGTGCTAATGATGATGCCCCCATGTTGGTTAATTATCTTTTCACTAGGTTGCAACAAGCTATGAGCAACACCACTTTGCAAGCCGAAGTTACTCAACAACTTCGTGCTTATGGAATTTCCCTTCCTCTCCAAGAGGAGAGAGAGATTAGGAGGCCTCTTGATCAGACCCCCAACAGAAGACTCTCTCCCATACAAGAGGAGGAATCCAAAGAACAAGAAAGTAATGAATCCCTAAATTCCTCCGAAGACGTGGCTCCACAAAGAAGGCAGACTAAACGATTGCCAACTCCTCCCAAGAGGAAACAATTAACCCATAGTCCTTCTCCTTGTCACTCCAAAAGGAAAGATAGGAAACCAAGGAAGAAAAGGGCAAAAAAGAGGTCACCCTCTTCTCCTTCTTCTTCACCTTCCTCCTCTAATGATGAAAGCTATGGCTATTCTCCTAGATAATACAAGGAGAAGAGGTTACCCTCTTCTCCTTCTTCTTCACCTTCCTCCTCTAATGATGAAAGCTATGGCTATTCTCCTAGAGAATACAAGGAGAAGAGGTCACCCTCTTCTCCTTCTTCTTCACCTTCCTCCTCTAATGATGAAAGCTATGGCTATTCTCCTAGAGAATACACGAGGGGAGGACATCGCAAATCTTACCCTGCATGGCGAAGGTCACAAATGCTAAATAAGTTCAAAGAGGGAGGAAAGAGTATCTATTTTCTCACCTATGATGGCACCTTTGGTACTACCGACAAAGTATTGGCCTTCATCCAACGATTTGATGCGACCTTTGGAGACGAGGGCTTCACGGAGTCCTCCAAGATACGCCAGGTAGCTATGGACTTCCAAAAATTGGCTCGTCAATGGTGGGCTAGCCGTCATGGAAATGGAGAAGCCCCAAAGACATGGAAAACTCTACGAGTTTCCATCATGAAGCAATTCCTTGCAAGTGATGCAAAGGACAAAGTGCTTACCAAATGGTGAAGTTTAAAGCTTCTCTCACATGAGTCTATCCACAAATATGTGGATAAGTTTTGGGATTTATATCTCAAGGCTATTGTCTTTCAAAAGATAGACTTTGCCAAGAAAAAGCAATAATTTTGTGCGGGATTACCCAAAGAGATGGCCGAGTATGTCAATTCTCAATGGCTTGGTTCTATCATTGAAGTAATCCACCCTACCATGGTTGCTTCGAGCATGAATTTCCAACAAGGGGCTAGACAGAATGTCAAGCCCATGGAAAATAAAGACAAAAGTGGTGCCAAGGGAAAAACCAATGCCCAAAATTCTAACCAAGGCTATTCCAACAACAACAACAATCGGTCCAAGGAGAAGGGAGTTTACAAAGGTAAATATAAACTCTCTCCTAAAGATCTAGAAGCTTTTAGTAAGGACCACAAATTTTTTAAGTGTGGGGAGCAAGGCCACGGTTATCCTCCTTGCCCCAAGAGAATTGCCCGCAATGAGATTCCTAGAGCCTCTATGTTTGAAGCTCAAAAAGAGGATTCTCATTGCCAAGGATTTCTCCTTTCCTATGCTTGGGGAAAGATGCAAGAGTACGATGCCTTATTTTGTTTGACCCTGGTTCAACTCACAACTTCATATCCACGGAGTTGACCACTAGGCTAGGCATACAAGCCCAAGAGATGGGAGATGCATTGAAATCCAATGGAGCTATCAAGAGACAAGACGTCTCAGTTACTTCCTTAATTGGAAAATAAGGCTTCATGTCCAAAGCTATGTGGAAAAAAGGATTTTTTCATCTCCCCTCTCAAACATGAGGATGTTATTTTTGGGGCACGATGGTTTAACCGCATGGCTTCCAACATGAAGTTCCTTGAAAGGAGAATCTACTTCACCTACAGGGAAAAGAGCATGTACATAGATGCTAATGAGTTGGGGAACACCATATCCCTGCAATAAAGGGAATCAAGAGGAATTAGAGTTGTCTAATTTCCTAAATGGATTCCAAGATCTTTTCATTGATGACATTCCTAGTGAGCTACGTCTAAAATGAGGCATGATGACCATGCAATTGAGCTCCTACCAAGAAACTCACCGCCTAACAAGCCTCCTTATCGAGTTTCACAAGCTCAACAAGAGGAGATCATGAGGCAAGTGCATGAATTGGTGGAAAAAGGGATGGTGAGGTCTAGCTCCTCTCCATTTTGTTCACCATTACTTTTAGTGTAAAAGAAAGATGACAGATATCACATGTGTGTCGATTATAGAGCACTACATAAGATTACTATCAAAAATAGATTTCCCATGCCACGGGTAGAAGGTCTATTTGATAATTTACATGTTTTGGTCAGACAGATTCAAACTCAGGATGGACAAAAATCTTCAGGCCATTCAAAATCTATTGAGGAGTACAAGCGACACCTCCAGGTAATTTTTCAAGTTGTGAGAGAGAATAATCTTTTCATTACTCAAAAGAAAAGCGATTTTTTCCTACAAGAGATTCAATATTTAGGTCACATTATCTCTAAAGATGGGACCCGTATGGATCCAACAAAGTTAGAGATAATAAAAGGATGGACTAATCCAAGGAATCTACAAGAGGTACGGAGCTTCATAGATATGTGTGCATACTATAGATGCTTCATTAAAAAAAATTCTCGCTGATAGAAAACCTATGACATGACTTTAAAAAAAAGAACGTTAACTATTCATGGACTACAAAAGTGCAAGAAGCTTTTGAAGAAGCTTAAGGAGAATCTTATCTCTCAATGTGTGCTCACACTATTACATCTCTCAACGACATTTGAGGTCCAATGTGATGCTTGTGGTGATTGCCTTTGAGTTATTTTGCTTCAAGAAGGGTATGCCATAGCATATGAGAGTCAAAGACTCGACTTCGATAAGTGAGTATTGAGCAAATACGAAAAACACATGGAAACACTATCTTTTGGGGACTCCATTCATCCTACGAATGGATCACAAAGCCTCAGGAACATCATGACGCAAACCAAGCTCTCCGACAAACAAATGAGGTGGGCAAATTTTCTTTTGTAATTTAAATGTCATATTGCTCACATTGTTTGAAAGCACAATCAAGTGGTCGATTCACTTTCAAAACGACCAAGGGTAAATGTGGTGTCTATAGCAACTCACAATGAATTATCTTTTATGATAGATGAGTATGATACTGACCGAGACTTTAAGTACGTAATTACAGCCTTTGCAATAGGGAAGAAATAAGAACCATTCACCTTGAAGGATGGTTATCTTGCAAATGGCAATAGGCTATGTGTTAATCACCCATACAATAAGAAAGTCATGTATGAATTTTGTATGTCTCCTTATGCGGGGCAAATAGGGACTCCATAGTCTACTCTTCAAGGAGTAGAAATGTATTTTTGTTGGTCTACCATGAAAAGCAAACATACAAGAGTATGTTTCAAAATGCGTGGTATACCAAAAGTTGAAATTTGATCGAGGGAAGCAACTTGGATTGTTTAAGTCGATAGGCTTAACAAGAAAACAAACTCTATGCATGCCAAAAATACTATTAAGGCACATCAAACGACAACCCTTTTCAGATATCAAATCTTCAAGTATCATGGCTTGCCAACATCCATAGTGTCGGAATAAGATCCTAGAATGACCAATATATTTGGGAAGAGTCTCTTTGAGAACCTAGGAAGTAGATTAAATTTCTCTTTCGGCCTATCATCCACAAATGGACGACCAAAGTGAAATAACTAATCTAATGATTCTTGATCTACTAAAAGCCTATGTCATGGAAGTGGATCAACGTTCTCAATGAGAGAAGTACCTACCTCTTATGGAGTATGCGTACAATGACATTGTACATACTTCTATGGGGAAAGCACCTTTCAAGGTTAAAGAGGGAAGATCCAAAATTCCCTTACTACTTAAAGTACATGGGAAGATCTTCACTGCTGATGAATATAGCCAAGACTCACAAGAATATTGTCCAAAGAATAAAGAAGTTACATCCATCTCAAAGAAAAGGCAAAAAGAGTTGCTGTTAATGGGCTATTAATAGGCACAAAAGAGCCTTAGCCTTTAAGGAAAATGATTGGGTCTTGCTAAAGTTTCTCAATGCTCATGTGAGGCATAACGGGCAAGAGTCCTATGGAGCACCAAGAGTATGATGCTAAACTAGCAAAAAGATACTATGGTCCTTAAAATTCTTAAGCCAGTCAATGAGATGGCTTATCATTTGAATTTGCCCAACCATTGGCTCATGCACATTTTTTTCCATGAGAACCTACATAAGCCTTACAAAGGAGCACCACCAAAAGAAGCAATAGTTGTTGCACACCCTCCAAAAATTGAAGATCAAGAAGAAGTACTTCAACCTGAGTCCATTCTATGACATGAAGACAAGGTATTAGAAACGGTAAGATTATATGATGATATCTTATTAAGTTTAAGAATTATTCTTTTAAAGATGCTAGATGGATGCAAAGAACCTAGCTTAAGGATAATATGAACCTTGTCAATGCTTACAATGTTGCACTAGAGTAAGCATATGAAAATGCATTTTAAATGAAATTTTTTTTTGTCTTATAAGACTAGTTCTATTTTTATTGTGCACAAATTTAAGAAGTATGCATGCTTAAAATCATGTTTGCGGTAACGATGTCTCCCAAGCACTAAGTAGAACTTGTCACTCTACTTTGGAAGTATGATATGGACTAAAGAGCAGACATGCTTGCAGCAGTTACATCTCCCAAGAAACAAATGGATTAATCATCCATCTTGGAATGATGTTGAAGGGTAAAAAGGGATCTTCTACCCGCTAAGTGACATGGACTGATGACTAGTCTTTATCTTCTCTACCTGATAATCGAGGATGACTATGATATCAAGAGAGAGTTAATTTCGTTAAAAATAATATCTAACTTTACCAAATGACTTTCTCATATTAAACTGATCATTTAAGGTGGGAGAATAAACGGGAACAAGAGTTAGAATAGAGACATTTGCTTCTAGACCTATTTCAACACGGGACCAAAAGGAGAGATGGTTGCATCTCAATAGGGGTCCAAAAGGAGATGGTCTATCAAAGAGAAATTTGCAATAAGTGTTTCTAGACTTGCATCAGCACGGGACCAAGAGGAGAGATGGTTACATCTCAACAAGGCTCCAAAAGGAGGTAGTCTATCAAAGAGCAATGTGCATCTAATGGAGCTTAAAATACCTTAGGGTTAGCTTCATTAAAGAGCTCCAATGGTTAGTGTTAAAAGTCCTTTGACATTAGGAAGCTAGGGTTGAGCTTGAGGTGGGAACCCTTGACGTGCTTGTTGTGCTTGATGACTAAGGTGCGTGCTTGATGACTAAGGTGCTTGAGGTGCTTGTCATGCTTGATAACTACGGTACTTGAGGTGCTTGTCATACTTAATGGGGGGTAAGGTGCTTGAGTCAAAAAGAGACCCTACAAACTTAATGAGGAAGGTGCTTGAGAAGCTTCCCATACATGGGGAGTAAGGTGCTTGAGTCAAAAAGAGACCCTACAAACTTAATGAGGAAGGTGCTTGAAAAGCTTCTCATACATGGGGGGTAAGGTGCTTGAGTCAAAAAGAGACCCTACAAACTTAATGAGGAAGGTGCTTGAGAAGCTTCCTATGCATGAAACTCCCAAATTTAGGGGAATCTTTGACTTAACTTTCCACTCACACAAAAGGCACATGAGACACATGTCAGACTCTCCCTATGCTTAACCACATGGTGTGCTTGAATGCTATTGGTTGGTCTAAAGAGGGGTCCAATGAGCTTCTAGCTCCATCCAACAAATATCTAGATATTTTCAAGCTCTCTCTCTCTAAGGGGTAGGGAGGACACTTTTCAAAAGACTACCCATGTACTTGAATGCATGCTATATGTGATTGTCTAGGGGGGAGAGGGGTTCAATGAGCTTGAAACATGTGTAAAAGCTACAACTCGCCCCAAACAAGCAAGGGGGGTGCTGAGGGGATATACACCACACACACACACTCATTTTGTGTATTGAATTCTCACTTGGTGAAAGATGAGGAGCTCCACCTCCTTCTCCAAGCTTGTGAGAAGTGAGAGACTACACCAACACCCTTGGCTATGGAATGCAAATCCAACCAAGAGCCATGCTTCAATGCTTAAGCTTACTATCTTTATTACTATGCTATTATGTATGCTAGCAAGAAGAGTGATGATAAGTGAAGAACTATTTCTTTCTCCTATGGAATATTTCTTCTTCCTCTTCCCTACCCTCATTTCCCGCTAGCTCTCTCCACCTTCGAAGGTGTTCAAGGCCTTGGGAATGAGGCTTTTGGGATAGTTAATGCTTTCTACAAAGTTTATGTTATGTTTGTGATGCATGATGCTTTCCATCTTCATTGCATCACCTAGGTCACAAGGAACACAAAGATTGTATTGTACCAAGTCTCTCTTGATGGGAGAAACTATAATACAAATGCCTATTGGAGGGGGGACCGGCTCCGTATGAATCCGGTCCTCAACTATTGTCATGTTCTCTAAAATCTCTCTCTTGCAAAAGTATTGTTCATGCCAAGTTAACTAAGTACCATATTTATGTTGCTACCATCAATTAGGTTCACCCGCTATGCTCACAAAGTAATCTCACAAAAGTGCTTCACCTAATTTCCTAATTTCGCTACTCTCAAAGTTCATAGGCCATTTCTATTACAACAAATCACTCAAGGGAACTGCTACTTTATCATCTTTTGATACCTCACATTCAATGTATGTGAGTTGAGTGATGAACTAATTATTCTATTGACTAGACTGAACATATGCTCCCCTTGAAATAGCCCAATTTTTCTTTGCTTTGCTTGATCTTTGCACATAAAGTTTTCTCTAGTATAGCCTCTGCGTGGATTGTTGTAGTGCACACATTTTTGAAATACACATAGTGGTCATGAAGTGCAATAATACCTAAGGCTTTCTCAATTTTGACTTGAGTATGTGCATTTCGGGGGGGGGGGGGGGGGGGGGATCCTTTGACCACCTTTACACCTCTTTTACACACCCATTGTTCTTGTACACATGGCATGCACCTGTTTGTACAAATGTTAATCACCTCAATAATGTCATGCCAAATAAAGAGGACTCTTCTTAATGAGAACATTTTGAGCTAAAGCGAGAGATTGAGTCCTGATGTATAGGTAGAAATTTCTTGTGCTCCCCCTCCTCTTCTACTCTCTTTCTCTCTTCTTATTGCTCTTTGGCTTGTAATCTAGATCTTTCTTCCATAATAGCTCTCTCTTGTTTATCAACTAGCCATACCACCTCTTGTTCTTGTACGCTTATTTTCTCATCAATTCTTTGTTGTGATTTGGAAACTTCTTTTCTTATTAACTCTTCTTGGACCATGGACTTGTTACTTCTCTTTCTACTTATGCAGCGGCCTCAACTCTTTCATTTTTTGCAACTTTTGCATATCACTTCTTATCTTCTACTATATCATCCTCTCACCTTTCCTTATCATTGCTTTAGAAGTAGTGTGTACGTTATGCTTTGTCCATCTTTCCACTTTTTCTAGCGAAGACTCCATCTCTTCATTGTCTTTCGTAGAGTCTTCCTTATCAATGTGATGGTTGGAGTCTTCCTGTTCTGTAAATGGATGCATAGCTTTTAGCTTTCTTCCTAGCCATGTAGATTGCCTTTGGTGCCATCTTTGGAGCTTTCTCTTTGGGTTGTAGCCAAACTCTCTGCTCTAGGACAGGTGGTAGATTGGCAAACATCCACAAAGCATGATAGATATCCTTGTGAGGGATCCACCATCATCAATGTAGTTCAATATGTCATCCTTTTTATTTGGTACCTTAGTGAGACACTGCATTTACTTGGACAAATTGAATGGATTCCTCAATTCTATAATGATATGATCTGTTATAGTGTTTGCTATTGCATGATTTGAGTTAGTGTACCTTGTAGGCCAAATCTTTGCAAAGTTTAGGTGATATTGATATAACCTCAAAAGAGGAGCTTCTACCTTTTTCCTTATCAAGTTTGCAAAGATGATTGAAGTTCTAGACTTTGTATAACCCTTTGTTGTGTTTCTCTCCCTTGATCTGACAACATCCATTGTAAATGGAAACTTTAGGGTCTCGATCACTAAGTCCTATGTTATCCTCACTGTTATTGTTTTTGAGTTGGCATCTGAGAGAATAGATGTGTTGTTTTCCTTGATTGTTGAAATTAACTTATGTATCCTCTTGAGATCCACTCCATAAGGTGGTAAGTTGAAAAAAAGATTGCAGTCCACAACCCTTTGGAAGATCTTCTTTAATTTCCTTATCCTTTAGAAAATCTTTCAATTCCTTTGGAATAAGTGGAAGATCCATGAGGGTCCCTTGTGAATCTTTCAATTTTCCTTAGAAGACAGTGGTTGAGTGCATCCGCATATACTCCTTGTCTAGCTAGCTGATGATGGCTTACTTGATAGTCTCTTCTTCTAAATGATACTATGGTGAATATTTGGTCTTTTCCTTTGGTTTTTTGTCCTTGTTAGACATGCTACCTAAAATTATCAATTGACATAGTCCAACTTTTAGAATTAGTCATGTTTCACAACATACCACCTTTAGTAGTGTTGAGCAATAAATTAAACCCTAAATTCTTTCTTAATGATGCAAAAAATGCATACCACAGTAGAGTAGTGCCCAAGGCTTTAAAAACCACAAATTTGGCATAATTTTATAGTATTATGATACTAAACTATTGCACATAATTGATAGTTTCCGCATGAGTTGAATATTTAAGTGCTTTGATGATGTAGAAATAGCCCCGAGTGATTTGAAGCACTAAATGTTTGCGAGCAGTCCAAAGCCATTGTGAAAGACTTTGAAATGGGTTGTTCATGTGTTTAGTGAATATTCATGTGCCCAAATGGGCTAAAAATTATGAGGGGACTTAACACATACTGGGACCAACCCATTGGTGATGTCAAACACCCACTTATGAAGGTTTTGTTAGTATCAGGATACTAAACCCTTGTAGCTAAGTTGGAATCTTGACACTATCACTTGGTTGTATACATATTGACAAGGTCCCTAAGAAATATTGAATGTGTTTGGACACTAGATAAAGGGCTAGGCCTTGTTTTGGCTTAATGGCTCTGAAGCTGGCCTTCCACTTTTGTTTATTGAGGCTTTGTGATCCAAATTGACTCAAACTTTCTTTTCATAGTGGAGAAGGTTTGTAGGATTGATTGGTGGTGTGCAATCCCACCATTGATATTTGGGGTAATAAGAAACAAATAACTCTTGGCATCACCATGGGAGGGTGGGGACACTAATACCCCCACATGGTGTGCTCTATATATTAAGTTTTTGGAGCAAACTTTTGTGTGAATCAAAGCAAGCTAGAAAAAGAAAAAAACACTCGATAGCTCGCTCCAAAAGCATGTTCAATATCGATCCCCTTATTATTGCATTTTCTCCATCGGTTTTTCATGCTCACTACAATAACAAGAGAGCAGCCACCTTGTTTTGAGTAGTCACATTGAGTGAGCATTAGAGTCAACTTCACAATCCCATCTATTCTATTTATGTACATCTCCAAAAATAGATGTTATACATGCCTATGCTTGGAAGGGTACTATGCAATGGATGTTTCAGATAGGTGCTAACAAAGGAATTGCATGACATGAGCCACACATTTAAGCTCAACTTCATTAAATTTCAAATTTTGATGTGTTAGAGACCTATCACAAATACTCCAACCCCATCATGTTTTCCCTTTCCATGACCACTTTCGAGGAGGTTCCACACCATAAATTTTCCTTTTAGTTTAGCATATCTACCAACACAAAATAGAAGGGCTTCTTTGCTTTCAATTGGGATGCTACTCCATCATACCAAACCCAGCGTTGGTTAACATTGGGTTTGGTATCTCAGCCTTTGTCCTTTAGCCATTGCTAATGCAACATAGCTGCAACTATGGAAAAGGGCAAGAATCTCCACAATGAGATCTCAAGGCCTATGGGTTGCTTGAAGATGATATTGTATTGGGTCATGATCTTGTGGAATGTGGTGTTCTTACGTGAACACAAAGTGTTATATAGAAGCTCCCTTCTTGCAACATCGTCCAATAATGTTGCTCCAAAGGGGCAAGGAAAACTAATTGTTAGCCTTAATAGCTATCAGATCTATTGTGAGGTAATAGTTGACTCATAGCTATCACATAACTATTGTCATCCAAAAGCTATCTATTAGCTATCTAGTTGCTACTTGACATGTATGGTTGCCTATAAGTCCTATAGTATTTTCCTCATAGCTATTAAATAACTAGTAGGTTAATAGCTCTTGATAACTAATAGTTTTAATAATTGCTACATAGAGAACAATAGCATAATAGTTATTGGATAGATATTGAAAATTGATAGCTATTACTTAGCTAACAGTATTGATAGTTATCTAATAGCTATACATAGTTGAGTGAGTCATTTAATATCTAATCATACATGATAGCTACCTGATAGCAATTGATAGTTGCTAGCTAGCTAACAATATTTTAATAGCTATTTGATAGCTATTATATAGTTGGAAGATAGATGTTTGATAGCTAATGATAAAAAACAGTTTTGTAACAACCATGTGATGTGTATTGAATTTCTACTCGAAATAACCTACTACTAGTATCCAACTATTTGATAATCATTTATATCGCTTTGCTCAAATCTTAGTTGTGCTTATTTTCCTCAAGGATCATTGCTTGGTTTTCATTCAAAAAGAACTGAAAAAATACAATTGAGGCTACCTTTGGACAAAAAACAATGTTGCTAACCGTTTCCATTTGTTCAGCTCAACCTCGCACATGGATGTGGATGATTCATTATTCCCAAATATTGATCAAATATAAATGGTCTTGATTGTGATAGATTGACAACAAGTTTTAGAAGTATGTAGATAAATATAGACAATCATGTTGTTGGGGTAAGCCCAACTTGTGACAAGGCTTGCATACATTGGTTAGACCGAAGATCCCAAACACCCTAAAGTTTTGTGATCTAGATGGCTACTTTAGTCTATGAAAACCTTGCAACTAAGCGTGCTTGTGCGACAACAATACTGCGATGGTGGGTGACATCCCACTGCCCCCTCAAGCATGGATGTGGATGACGAATTCACCCCAAATACTTGATCAAAGATGAATGGTCTTGGTTGAGGTAGGATGATGGCAAGCTTTCAAAGTATGTGGACAAATATAGGCAATCATGTTGTTGGGGTAAGCCCAACTTGTCACAAGGCTTACATACATTGGTTAGACCGGAGATCCCAAAAACCTTAAAGTTTTGTGGTCTAGATTGCGAGTTCACTCTATGAAAACCTTGCAATTAATCGTGCTTGTGTGGAAACAATATTGGGATGGGTGACCTACTACTGCCCCCTTGACCATCAATTGGTATCATATTCTATGGTGGTCTAATGAGTGTGGCATTCATGGTGATTAGTGTAATGTTAAACAACAAAATACACAAGAGACAACCAAGATAGAATAGAGCTAAATTATTGATAATGAATAGAAAAAGTACGTACAAGAAAAATCTACTTAAGTAAAAATACACAAGAGACAACCAAGATAGAATAGAGCTAAATTATTGATAATGAATAGAAAAAGTACGCACAAGAAAAAGCTACTTAAGTAAAAATAGAACGAGCATCTTAGCTGTAGTAAAAGGGATGTCGTACAATGCGTTTAGCTCCAAAGTGTACTGAAAATGAGTCATTACAAAGGGGAATCGACCCATGAAGCTAGCCACATAGGCTATGACTATACAAGAGAGGATGGACACCGCATGTTGATACATAGGACAAACAACACATGCCCACCAAAACTCCCCTTGGGGTTTGGACTAGTGACCAACTACATAGACTAGTCTCAATGGATCATGGTATCGCACATACTAAAGATCACTCCCCTTAAATAGTGAGTCATTTAGGACCAAGCTATCACGTTGCCAATTTGTTGGGGGATCTTGGGCGGACGTGAATTCGGTACTAATCGTCATCACATTGGGGAGTCAAGTGCATTGGACTTGATTCCCATGAGTATCCAACCACAAGAGGACACCAAATCAATTTCAATCCCATGAGCTAAACCTTCTCAAGACCAAGCACCAAATGCTTATGCTACACAAGAGGCCATTCCCACTCTATTCTTTGGAGCCATGTCAATAAGAGGGATTCCCCCAAGCAAAAAAGTCATTATTCAAAGCACAATCCGTTGATACAAAGGATCAAATCAAACTACATTTCGTCTCTTTTGATCTCACTCTCCCCCTTACTTTTCATTGAAAAATGTCAAAGATGTTTTGCATCTTAGCACAACATCTTGCAATGTATGTATTGAAATACATTTTCAAGGATACCGTATTAGTTTTTCTCTTGTAAACAGGTACACACTTACCTTGGAGAGTTTCTGATTGTTAAGACCTCTCTCTCTCTCTCTCTCTCTCTCTCTCTCTCTCTCTCTCTCTCTCTCCACAATGGGGGAAAAAGGAGTTGAGAATACAATGGTGAAGGATTTCACACATAATAGATGAAATTGATGGGACGTCTAATGATAAAGAGTTTATGATTCACAATCAAACTATGGTCATCAAATGAACACCAAAAATAAAAGAAAAAAGTTGGATAATTTTATGATTTTTGGCCTTCCATAACTCCTACATACAATCCATGATTCAAGTGGATATTGTTGGAATTAGGGTTGCAAAGAAACACACACAGCTTGGAGAAGACAAAGGAAGCTCAAGGCACACAATAGAGAGTTTGTTACTTAGTGTGCAATGGAAAGATAGATAGCCCTAGAGTGATGGGCGTATATACAATGCACGGGGGGAAAAACCTCCTAAAGAGGGAAAAAATGCCCCGGCGGTCCTAGTGTGTTCACACACATCACTACCACATGTATATGGTAACAAATCCCCCCTGGAGTGATGCGGTGAACAAGAGCTGGCACATGAGTAAAGGGAAGTGCCATGCATTGAGGACAGGATCAGTCCACAAAGGGGAGTAAGCCCAAAGCTTTGCGGAAAGCTTCAAGCTTCTCACGAGACAATGCCTTTGTGAAAAGATCTGCAAGGTTGTCCTGTGTTGGCACATAAGCCGAGCTGATCTCTCCTGCTGAGAGCCTCTCCCTGACATAGTGGTAATGCACCTCAATGTGCTTTGTGCGAGCATGAGAAAATGGGTTCCTCGCAACTGCCAATGCGCTCTGACTGTCAATGTAGATAGTGTTGACAGTGTCCTGTCCAACACCCAAATCATCCATAAGGCGTCTGAGCCATACACACTCAACCGTAGCTGTGAAGACTGCCCTGTACTCAGCCTCACAACTCGAAGTGGCCACAGTAGGTTGCTTCTTGCTCAACCATGATATACATGAACTGCCAAGCATGAAACAAAAACCTGATGTGGACACTCGCGTGTCAAAACAACCAGCCCAATCTGAGTCCGAAAAAGCATGTAAGTCTGGTGGTAATGATCCCCCCTTGGGATAAAACAAGCCAAGATGTAAAGTGCCACTAAGGTAGTGGAAAATCCTCTTGACAGCCTGCCAATGCTTAGACCCTGGGCTATGCATAAATCTGCTGACCTGTGAGACTGCAAACTGAATATCCGGCCTCGTGGTGCATACATAACTGAGGCAGCCAACAGCAGTTTGGTAAAGAGTGACATCAGCATGATCGCCAGCATCATGTAGACTCAACTTCAAATGTGTTTCCATGGGAGTGGCAATAGGTTTGCAATCCTCAAGTCCAAACTTACATAGCAATGTCTCTATGTAACTTTTATGACACAAGGCAATACCACCATCACACTGTGTAAACTGTATACCCAAGTAATGATGCAACAGCCCCAAATCTTTCATCTTGAAAGTAGCATTCAAATCAGCATTAAATTCAGCAATATGTCTCTCAATTGGGCCAGTGATCAGCAAATCATCAACATCAAGAACCACGATGAGAAATACATCACCCTCACGCTTTACATACAATGTGATTTCTGTTGGACTGTTACGAAAGCCTTGTTTGACCAAATGAGTGTCAGCTTTCTCATACCAAGCACGAGGAGATTGCTTCAATCCATACAAAGCCTTGTTACATTTGCACACTTTGTCCTCTTGTCCTTTTATGACAAAACCGCGAGGCTGCGTTACATAAACTTCCTCAAGTATGTCACCATTCAAGAAAGCAGTAACAATGTCTGATTGATGTACATCCCAACCAAAATGAGCTGCCAATGCACATAGAAAACGCACAGTAGTCATACGACAAGTGGGAGCAAAAGTCTCTTCATAATCTATGCCTTTTTGCTGTGCATAACCCTTTGCAACAAGTCGAGCCTTTTGGCGATCGATCTCACCATCCAGCTTGCGTTTCAACTTGTAAACCCACTTCGTACAAATGGCCTTTTTGCCAAGAGGCAAATCACATAAAGTCTATGTGTCATTCTCTATAAGTGCATCATATTTTGATTGCATGGCAGCCATCCAATTTTCTAAATTTTGTGCTTCATCAAAAGTCAGAGGCTCCTCAACATCATGTAAGCTAGACACAGCCAAAGCATAACAATCTGATGCATAAGATGCATGGCGAGAGCCTGAACGAGTACGACTAGACAAAGGTGCATCCAATTTACTGTCACGCAAAGTGTGCACTAGCCATTTTGGCATACCTCTAGCCTGCTCATTTTCAGCCCTTTCCTCATTAAGTACATCATGTACATCTGCATCAGTAATAGGCTGATCTAAAACATTTTCAGAAACCCCCATAGGTTGTACATTTTCCTCATTGGAACTTACATTCGTATTTCCACCACTGAAAAGAGGTAAAAAGTGTCATAAATGTCCTGTGAGCTTACATTATTGTCTCTAGTACATGACAAAAAGGGCTGAACAGAATCTTCCACAAACACTACATCCCGAGAAACCATATTACGTTTTTTTTGCGGATGACACAACCTGTAACCTTTGCTTTCAGCACTATAACCAACAAAAATACATTTGACAGCCTTATCATCCAATTTTCTGCGCTGCACTTGTGGCACCAAAGCATATGCCAAACAGCCAAAAACACGCATGTGCTCAATAGAAGGCTTTCTATCATGCCATGCTTCATATGGATTAATAGACTGCAAAGCTTTCGTAGGAGACCTGTTAAGTACATAAGTGGCACACATGATGGACTCAAGCCAAAAAGAATGCGGTAAAGCTTGACTTTTGACCATACATCGTGCAATTTCCGTCAGTGACCTATTTTTCCTCTCAGCAACACCATTTTGCTGAGGTGTATAAGGCACTGTACATTGGTGTTTTATCCCACGACTAGCCAGATAAATTCATGGGTATTTTGCTGAGGTGTATAAGGCACTGTACATTGGCTCGATCGGAACGGAGGGTGCCCATAGTACATTTCGAGACATTTTTAGCCATAGCCAGAAATTGTTTGAAGCACATAAAAACTTTGGACTTCGCTTTAAGTGGAAATACCCATGCATGCTTGGAGTAATCATCAATGAAAGTCACGAAGTACAGGTAATTGCCCAAGTACGGAGTTTGCATGGGCCCACAAACATCACTATGCACAAGCTGCAACCTGCATGTGGCCCGAACTGAACCATCCTTTGGAAACTTAGAACACTGCATCTTACCCAAAATACAGCCTTCACAAACATGTTTGACAGGTGCTTCAAGAGGCGGCAAAGAAGCAACCATATCAGATTTATGCAAACGCAGCAAACTGGCAAAATTCAGATGACCAAAACGTGCATGCCAAAGTTTTGCATCTGAAATGGCCCTTGAATTTGCAACAGCATTTGCAAAATTTTGTCCACACTTGTCATACAAAGTGAGCTTATACAGCCCACGGCACAAAAGGCTAGATGCAACAATTTCATCACCAAAACTGAGATCATGAACTATACATCTGTCATCCACAAATTTGACTACAAGTCCAAGTCTAGCAAGTGCGGATACAGATAAGATATTCTTCTTGATCCAAGGTACATAAAGTGCATCAACAAGTGTGAAGGAACTTCCATTCGCAGCAGTGAGCACAATCTTTCCAACTCCCTGAACTAGATAAGAGGCGTTGTTGGCACAAGTGACTGAATTCCCATGAGGGAGAGACTCGAGAGTGGTAAACAATTCACGATGTGAGGTAATGTGCTTCTTAGCACCACTGTCGAAATACCACACATGTGAATCTCTAGCAACTGACAAGCATGCATCATGGAAAACAGGATTGTACGTGCACTCTGCGCTAAAAGCCCATTCTGCATCAACATCAGCAACACAGTCTCCTTTCACAGAAGACTCAACAATGGCTGCATTTGTAGTGGAACCACCCTCTTTCTTCTTAGCCTCTTTGGCCTTCAACTGAGGACACGACTTGATCAAGTGATCATTGGCTTTACAATAATGGCAGCGCATCTTCTTTTTGCCCTTATCACCAGAATTGCCAGACGAAGTACTACTAGCAGAAGCATTAGGACCATAATTTTTTCCACTCGCAGCAGAACCATAAGAAGTGGCTGCATTACTGTTACCACCCTTTCTTTGAGAAGCAATAAAACCCTGTTCAATTGCACGCTGCCTAGTCTTGTTTTTTTTGGAAAGTGACTCTTGCAACAGCAATGTGCATAATGCATCAAACTTGACAACTTGAGGATTTCCTTGGGTCATCAGTCTCCAAGTACTAGCAAAAGTCTGGTAGGAATTTGGTAAGGCATCAAGAACAGTCTGCACAAGGGAACTGTCTGAAATGACTTCACCTGCAGAAATAAGCTGCTCATTGATATCCTTCACACTAGCAAGGAAAGTGTTTATGTCATCTTCCTCATGCATAATCTTTGACTCCAGCTCTTTACGCAGCAAAGAAATTTTAGCCTCATTGCGGCTTGCATAAAGACCTGCTAAAATATCCCAAGCCTGTTTTGTAGATTTTGCAGAACGGACGTGAGGAACAATGGTGCGCTTCACAGACAACGCAATCAATGCATGAGCCTGCGCATCCTTAACATCCCAACGAGCATGTTCTGCCGTAGGCAAAACAACTCTAACAGCTGCAATCCTTGCAGCAAGACCTGCAACATCCTCAACATCGCCTACATCCTCAGAACCAGGACGTACATCAACGCCCTGCACAATGTTCTAGACACCCTTTGACACAAGAACATGTTGCATCATATAAGCCCACATAGGGTAGTTGTCCCCATCCAACCTGTCCTCAGCAGTAAACATCTTGAATACATCTGTGTTGTTGTTGTCAGCAAACATCTTGAATACATCTGTGTTGTCCCCATCCAACCTGTCCTCAGCAGCAAACATCTTGAATACATCTGTGTTGTTGTTGTCAGCAATGGTAAATGCTGCATTTAATGTGAAAACTGCCCGAAAATAGGAGAAACGGAGCGGGAACAACCTATGCTATATAGCACAAACCGTAGAAGACTATAAGGCACATGTTATGTAGAAAACGGCACTGACAGGAATTCTGCACAAAATGACGAAATAGCTTGTGCAGTACTGCCTGTAGTGGAAACGGAGGCCAAAATGAGCCCAAATCAAAATTCTGAGCAGATCGAGCTCTTTGAGCTCGCCCAAAATATTTGTCGACCTGCGAACGCTCGCCAAAGCTCACTGAAATCAGAGAAAGTGAGCAGGCGTGTGCTGGAGCAGCTGGCGACTAAGCCCGGGAGGACGTGACCTGCTCTGATACCAATTGTTGGAATTAGGGTTGCAGAGAAACACACACAGCTTGGAGAAGATGAAGGAAGCTCAAGGCACACAATAGAGAGTGTGTTACTTAGTGTGCAATGGAAAGATAGATAGCCCTAGAGTGATGGGTGTATATACAATGCACGGGGGAAAAAACCTCCTAAAGAGGGAAAAAATGCCCCGGCGGTCCTAGTGTGTTCACACACATCACTACCACATGTATATGGTAACAGATATTATAAATTTGTGATCTACACCTTAATATCTTTATGTACATATTGTACATAATGGAGAGGGGAAACTGGAACATACCTAAAAACACACCAAATTGGCTCTATAGTGTCATAAAATATAATATCTAACTTTACCAAATGATTTTCTCATATTAAACTGATCATTTAATATGGGAAGATAAAAGGGGAACAAGAGTTAGGATGTATATATGTGCTTCTAGACCTATCTCAACAGCACACCAAATAGAGAAATGGTTGCATCTCAATAGGGGTCCAAAAGGAGACAGTCTACCAAAGAGAAATGTGCAATAAATGCTTCTAGACTTATCTCAATAGGGGACCAAGAGGAGAGATGGTTACATCTCAATATGGGTCCAAAAGGAGGTAGTCTATCAAAGAGCAACGTGCATGTAATGGAGCTTAAAAGACCTTAGGTTTAGTGTTAAAAGTCTTTAGACCTTAGGCAACCTAGGGATGTGCTTTTAGGTGGGAAACCGAGCCAAGCTTGAGGTGATTTTCATGCTTGGTGACTAAGGTGCTTGAGGTGCTTGTCATCCTTGATGGGTAAGGTGCTTGAGGTGCTTGTCATACTTGTTGACTAAGGCGCTTGTCATGCTTGATGAGGAAGGTGCTTGAGAAGCTTCCCATGCATGGGGGTAAGGTGCTTGAGTCAAAAAGAGGCCCTACAAAGGGAGGGGGAGAGCCCCAAAGTTAGGGGAATCTTTGACTTAATCTCCCACTCACCCAAAGGGTATCCCCTTTCTCAAGGGGCACATGGACACATGTCAAGCTCTCCCTATGTTTAGCCACATGGTGTGCTTGAATCCTATTGGCTTGGCTAAAGAGGGGTCCAATGAGCTTTTAGTTTAATTCAAAAAAAACTAGACATATCCAAGTTCTCTGTCTAAGAGGTAAGGAGGAAACTTGTCCTAATGCTACCCATGTTGTTGGGAATGCATTATGCGTGTGATTGGCTAGTCTCAGAGGGGTCCAATGAGCTTCAAGTTTGAGCTACAAGGAGGGGTAGATCAAAGCAAGCAAGAGGTGTGCTTGGGGGTATACACTCTCTCACACACGCAATTTTCACACATTCTCACTTGGTGAAAGTGGAAGAACTCCATCTCCTTCTCCAAGCTTGTTGAGAAGTTGAGAGCCTACACCAACACTCTTGGCTATGGAATGCAAATACAACCAAGAGCCATGCTTCAACGCTTAATCTTGGCATCTTCTCTATCTTCATTACTATGCTATTATGCAAGAAGAGTGATGATAAGTGAGGAACTATTTCTTTC
The DNA here is from genome assembly GCF_014529385.1 of Adiantum capillus-veneris. Taxonomy (NCBI): domain Eukaryota; kingdom Viridiplantae; phylum Streptophyta; class Polypodiopsida; order Polypodiales; family Pteridaceae; genus Adiantum; species Adiantum capillus-veneris. The sequence continues at coordinate 82,617,035 of NC_140936.1, read as the reverse complement.
TCCAATGAATGATTCATCTTCCTCTTCCCTACCCTCATTCCCCACTAGCTCTCTCCACCTTCGAAGGTTTTTGAGGCCTTGGGACTGAGGCAGGGGATGGTTAATGCTTTTACAAGTTTATGTTATGCTCGTGACGCATGAAGCTTTCCATCTTCATAGCATCACCAAGGTCACAAGGAACACAAAGATTGTATTATACCAAGTCTGTCTTTATGGGAGAATCTATAATACAAAAGTCTATTGGAGGGGGGATCGGCTCCACATAAATCCGATCCTCAAATGTTGTCAATATCTCTAATTCTCTTTCTCTCGTTTGCAAAAAGTATTGTTCATGCCAAGTTAATTAGGAATAATGGTTGTGTTTCTACTGCTAATTAAGTTCACCCTCTATGTTCTCAAAGTAGTCTCATAAAAATGCTCACTCTAATTCTCTTAATACCGCTATTCTCAAATTTCATGGGCCATTTCCATTACATTGGTATCAGAGCTATTGGTTTCTCTTTTCTTGCTTAAGAAGAGAGGTCCTTAAGTTGTCCATGAAAGGTTGGGCCTATTTATTGCAATAGGGTAAGTGGGACAGGGATCTATTATCTTGGTTGAAAAGGACTTAGTTCGAGGTACACCGTTGGGAACTATAGTCTTAATAATGGAGTCTCTCAAGGCCTGTCTTTGGCTTAACCATTGTTGAGCTACTAGCAAGCTCAATAGGAACTATAATCAACCGAGCAATGTTAGACCCTCTCCACTAGTCTTTGCAATCAACAATGTCTAAACCACGGGTGTGGCTGCTTGAGAAATAATTTTCAAAGGTAAAGAAGAGTAGCAACTAAGGTTTATGAGGGTACCAAAGCACAAAGTAATATTATACATAAGTTTAATTAACATGGCTGACAATAACCAAGAGAGTAGAATGAACATTGATAACTTTGAATTTGCACATGAAGGTGCTAATGATAATGCCCCCATGTTTGTTAATTATCTTGTTACTATGTTGCAACAAGCTATGGGCAACCCTGCTTTGCAAGCCGAAGTTTCTCAACAACTTCGTGCTTATGGGATCTCCTTTCCTCTCCTCTCCAAGAGAAGAGAGAGCTTAGGAGGCCTCTTGATGAGACGCCCAAAAGAAGACTCTCTCCTATAAGAGAGGATGAATCCAAAGAACAAGAAATAAGAGGATTCCTAAGTTCCTCTGAAGATATGGCTAGACGCCCAAAAGAAGACTCTCTCCCATAAGAGAGGATGAATCCAAAGAACAAGAAATAAGAGGATTCCTAAGTTCCTCTGAAGATATGGCTCCATGAAGACGGCGGTCTAGACGATTGCCAACTCCTCTAAAGAGGAAATGGTTGACCCACAATCCTTCTCCTCATTGCTCCAAAAGGGAAGAGAGGAAACAAAGGAAGAAAAGGGTAAGAAAGAGGTCACCCTCTTCTTCACCTTCCTCATCTTCCAATGAAAGCAATAGTTATTCTCTTAGAGAATACAAGAGGGGAGGACATCGCAAATCTTACCCTGCATGGCGAAGGTCCTGAAAGCTCAAGAAGTTTAAAGAGGGAGGAAAGAGTGTTTCTTTTCTCACCTATGATGGCACCTTAAGTGCTACAGACAAAGTATTGGCCTTCATCCAACAATTCGATGCAGCCTTTGGAGACAAGGGCTTCACAAAGTCCTCCAAGCTACGTCATGTAGCTATGCACTTCCAAAAATCTACTCGTCAATGATGGGCTAGCCTTCGTGGCAACGATGAAGCCTCAAAGACATGGAAAGCTCTACAAGTTTCCATCATGAAGCAATTCCTTGCAAGCGATGCAAAGGACAAAGTGCTTACCAACTGGTGGAGTTTGAAGCTTCTCCCCCATGAGTCTATCCACAAATATGTGGACAAGTTTTGGGATTTATATCTCAAGGCTACTGTCTTTCAAAAAATAGACTTTGCTTAGAAAAAGCAAGAATTATGTGCGAGATTACCTAAAGAAATGGTCGAGTATGCCAACTCCCAATGGCCTAGTTCTATCACGGAAGTAATCCACCACACTATGTTGCTTCGCGCCTCAATTTCCAACAAGGGGCTAAAAGGAATGACAAGCCCATGGGAAAAAAGATCAAAATGAAGCAAAGTGGAAGAACAATGCTCAAAATTCTTCCTAAGTCAACTCTATCAACAACAATAAAGCTAAGGAAAAAGGAGTCTACAAAGGCAAGAATTAACTTTCTCCCGAGGAGATAGAGCATTATCGCAAAGATAAATAGTGCTTCAATTGCGGAGAGCAAGGATGGGTCTATCCTCCTTGCTCCCAAACAAATGTGTTCAATGAGCCACCTAGAGTCTCTATGGTTGAAGCTCCAAAAGAGGATGCTCATTGCCAAGGAATTCTCCTTTCTTATGAGTGGAAAAAGATGCAAGAGCATGATGCCTTTATTTTGTTTGACCCTGGGTCAACTCAAAACTTCATATCCACGGAGTTGACCACCAAGTTAGGCATACAAGCCCATGAGATGGGAGATGCATTGAAAGCCTATGGAGATATCAAGGGACAAAACGTCTTAGTTACTCCCTTAATTGGAAAATTGAGGCTTCATGTCCAAAGCTGTGTGGACAAAGAGGATTTCTTCATCTCCCCTCTCAAACATGAGGATATTATCGTTGGGGCAGCATGATTCAACCGCATGGTTGCCAATATGAAGTTCCTTGAAAGGAGAATCTACTTCACCTACACGAAAAAGAGCATGTACATAGATGCTAAAATGATTCGGTAAACACCATATCCCTGGTAAATATGCTTGCTTTTGATAAGTCAATGAAAAGCTCTATTTTTGCGTATATGATTTCTGTTAGAGAATCTATAAATGATTCTAATGTTTTCACAAGTAGCAATAAAGGGAATCAAGAGGAATTAGAGTTGTCTAGTTTCCTAAATGGATTTATTGATGACATCCCTAGTGATATACCTCCAAAATGAGGGATGATGACCATGCAATTGAGCTCCTACCAGGAAGCCCATTGCCTAACAAGCCTGCTTATCAAGTTTCCCAAGGTCAACAAGAGGAGATCATGAGACAAGTGCAAGAATTGGTGGAAAAAGAGATAGTGAGGCCTAGATCCTCTCCATTTTGTTCACCAATACTTTTAGTGAAAAAGAAAGATGGCACATATCACACGTGTGTCGACTATAGCGCACTAAATAGGATCACTATAAACAAAAAGATTTCATGTGCCACGGGTAGAAGATCTATCAAGTTTTGGCCTGACAAATGCTCCAGCCGCATTCAAACTCATGATGGACAAAAATATTCAAGACACTCAAATTCTCAAGCGACACCTCTAGGTAATCTTTCAAGTTGTGAGAGAATAATATTTTCATTAATTAGAAAAAAAAAGTGAATTTTTCCTACAAGAGATTCAATATTTAGGTCACATCATCTCTAAAGACGGCACCCGTGATCCAACAAAGTTAGAGGTAATAAAAAGATGGCATAATCCAAGGGATCTACAGGAGCTATGTTTCCCAATATTTGGCTGGGAGAAATCCCCTATGCTTTGGGTTTTGGTTTTCTCTCATTGATTTGGGGAACTTCCACCCTTTTGTTATCTATAGAACCCCCCTGTCTAAACCCCTCGTGGGAATGTTACCCTTTTCGGGCGCTTGAGGTGTGATACGATCCGTCTTGAATCTAGTACTCAACCTTTAAATGGGTTATAACTCCCAGGCAGGATGGGTAATTTGTTTTTTTACTAAGCCTTTCATTACACATTCCTCCCTCTCTCACTCTCTCCCCCTCTCTACTGTGCACCTTCTGCAGGTGGTTTGACACGTGCACTTCATTCTGCTATGCTACTATCCATCTCTCTCCTCTGGGAGGTCACTATATGTAAAAGCTATATAGGCATGCATTCGAAGACTATTTATAAAAACCCTTAGTGGTGAATTTTTCACCAATAAAAGGGACCCTCTTCCTATTCAATTTGTTAAAAAAATTCAAGATTATTTTTTCAACACCCTTCTATATGTGAAAATGTGAGAAAATATAGAATAAAATAGTACCTACTTTTGAACCCACGTGCTAGGATTTTTTTTATTGTAGTGACTCCCTCCTCCTCTCTCTCTCTCTCTCTCTCTCTCTCTCTCTCTCTCTCTCTCTCTCTCTCTCTCTCTCTCTCTCTCTTACCTATGCCTTTGCTGACTACCCGTGGCGACTGGGTGGTGTATCTGCATATCTCGAGGCTTGGACCATTTAAGTATGCAGATCATGGGGGATGTTCCACTCAATGAAAACAAACTAGCGCAACCCCTCTAGGAGCCACTATAAATGAAGGTCGGGTTTGCTTTGGCCCCTCACTTAGCCATTTTTGTGTTGTGTGTGCTTGGGAAAGTTAGGTTGAGCACTTTCTTTCTCTATCGTATGCTTTGTCAGGTGGATTGCTTTATTTCCCTACGTGGAGATGGTTGAACAGAGACGGGCCTTGCAGGTTGGTGTGTGAGCATGCTTTGTTTGCCACTACCTTAAATAGTTTTTTTATTAAAGAGCATTACTTTTCTCAATGTAGTGCAAACTGTTCTCTGTTAACGTTGTGAAGGATTGGGAGTCTGGCCCCTACAACACCTCAAGCCAACACAGAGAAAAGAGGATGAAGAGAATAGCTCTCTCAAATAATATGGGCTGATCTTCTCTCAAAAATTTTAACATCCTCACTCGCACTTAGCCTCTAGCTTCCCTCTACACCACTACAACTCCCACTACACTTCGATGCACTAAAGGAAGCATGGGAATCAAGAAAACCAAAGAAAAAAAGAAATTTTAAAAAATGGAAATTTTTGCACTTTTTCTCATAAAACCAAGGGCTTCACTTCTTTTCAAACGCCCTTCCATGTGCTAGTAGAGACTCCATAGGCACTCTCATATATACACATAGTTTGACCAAAACCCATCCTAATCAAGCCCAATTTGAAAACCCACAAATTTTAAGAAAAAAACTCAAAAAAAGTGATGGAAAACTTGGGGAAAACCTTGCCCTTTTGCATATGTACAAGCAAGGAATTGCAGTGCCTAGTCTAACCTCGACTAGCTGCACCACAAATAATCGTAGCGCATAGTCTACCCTCTACCCTTGACTAGCTGCACCACAAGGAACTGCACGCAACATGGATGCCTTAACTCAAACCAAGATGAAGAGAGGTCAATATGCATATCTAATCACCTAATTTCATCAACCCATTGAGGAGAGACACACTCTCAACTCACCACACCAAGCTCTCGCAAGGCAAGAGGCCCCCCCCCCTACACCAAAACCCTCACCCTTCACCGCAGGCTGCACGAGCAACATAGTGATTCTTCTTCACAACTAAAAACTCCCACTCACTCACGACCCCAAGATGATAAAAACTCAATTTTTCTTCATACTCACTCTTTAAAGTCTCAACATTTCTATGTACAAAAACAACAAAACCATATACCCTACACACCTGGACCTCATGCATCGAGATAACTGGCACACACCGCCTTTGTACACTTTGTACAAGCATGATGTATTTACAGCCAAGGGTCCCAAAAGAATAAAATAACATATCTCAAAGTCTTTGGGGTAGCCCACACCATTCCACCAAAACATGTCACATATTGTGCACCCAATAGGTTGACAGAGTTCTAGAGCGGCGTATGCCTCATATGGACTCAGCAAGAATTGACGGCTCCCCGAACGGAGTAGCGATGGTGGAGATATTGAAGGTCAAAGTTGGGGGTACTTTGCGGACGGGGAGTATACATGATTTTGTCGGGTACTGGTGGCTTGAGATAACGAGCTCGAAGGAATCCAAAGGGGGTGAGGAAGGCACCATGAGGATTTTTTTGGAAGGTGTTTTTGGGCAATGGAGGCCATCCAAAGGTAGAGTACCGTGGTGCTGCCATGTGGCGTTAAAAAGCCCACATGCATAGTCTACAGTGCAGGTGGAAGTCTTTAAAGGCAAAGTCATGAGCCTTAGTGGGTGTGTATGAGGGAGCGAGAGCTCCCCTTGGCATGAGGCTATAGCGTGGCTATGCCAGGCTCTGCGCGATGGTGCATAGGTGGAGTTTTGTTGCCGTTGGGCGGTGACCCAGTGGGCACTGATGTAGTTTGTGGCCGGCGTTACCGACGCTCGGACTTTTTTTGTGGTCAACGTAGTGATGAAGTGGTAGGCGCTTGGTAAGCAGCTGGTTCCCATGCCCATTGGGGCCCCCGATTTTTGAACTACAAAGTCACACCCCCCCCCCCCCCCCCCCCCCCCCCACTAGCGATATCGCTAGTGGTGAGGTGAGGGGCAGTCCTACGCCAGTGGAGAGAGAGAGAGAGAGAGAGAGAGAGAGAGAGAGAGAGAGAGGGAGGGAGGGAGTTCAAAGTGCTCAAGGACACACCATGTGTAAAGAGGTTTCAAAGGGAAGATAGGCGGCCAAACCCGACGGACAAGAACATAGAGAGGTGCCCCCCATGCAAGTGCTTCTAAAAAGAGAGTATGCCAAGTGTATGCAACTCACAAAAATGCTATAAGGAGTTGAGGCTGAACTGTACGAGCTGAGGAAGCTCACATTTTTTCTTTTTTTTGGACTTAGCCCCCTCTATAAAAGGAGATAAACGTGAATTTTTATGGGCTTTTTGCCAATGCGGCTTTTTCTCTTGGAGCTTTTTCCATTAAGTTCTTTTGGCCGAGGGTCGTGCCAGCTCAGGAAATTGGTTGTACATGGTTGTGTATATGCAAGGAAAGCCATCATTGCTGTCTCTTGGCATCATTCCCCCTTCCCCCTTCTCTTCTCTATTTGTGTGTGTGTGTTTCCGGGCGTGCGTCGACGTGTGCGCCCCCCATGAGAAGAGATAGAGAGAGGCTGTGTGCATGTGGAAGGCTGAGAATTGGGCAGAGCGAAATGATTGGGTTTTCTCGATGCATTGCAAAGCGTGTGTGCGTATGATTGTGTGCAGGTGGTGGTTTGCTTACGGATAGTGTCGAGTTTTGAAGGTGAACTCTAGTGGATTGGGGTGTTGTGTATACCCTGGGCTATAGTGAGGCATTGTGTTTGCTGGGTGTGTTCCCCTTTCCCTCTCTCCAACGCACCCATAAAAGGGTGTTAAGAGGGTGAAAAAAAGATGAAGTCAAAGATCAAAGGGGGTGCAGACAGTTTGTGGCTAACCATACTGTTGATTGTGACAGGATATTATCGAGGCTTGAAGAGGTCAACCTTACACTCTCAGGCCAAAATTCTATGTTTGGGGTCAAAGAAATTTTTGATTGTTGGACACTTGTGTGGGCCAATTGGAAGAAGACCAAGCCCTGTCAAAGTGGATGTTATTCAAAGGATGAAGGAGACATGGAATTCAATTACAGAAGTGCAAAGATTTTTAGTTTCATGTTTTTTTTACTTGATATGGTTACCCTATTTTTCACATGCTACAAAGGTTTTATACCAGTTGCTCAAGAAAGGATAGAAATTTGTTTGGAAAGAAGAACACTCAAAAGCTGTGCGTAAATTGAAGAAGATGTTACAAGAGGCTCCTACATTAAGAAAAGCAGACTATACAGGCGAAAAGCCAATTATTTTGATGGTTGACACGAGTCCTACAGGTATTGGGTGGGCTATTGGATAAGATGACGAGTAGGGAAAAAGGTATGCTATCAGATTTGGTGCTCAAGTTTTAAGTGCTTGACAGAGAGCATATCCGTAGGTTAAAAGGGAACTTTGGGGTGTAGCAATTGCCCTGAGGTGTGACAAGGAGTACTTTATTGGTGCTTCTGTAATAGTAGAGACAGATTTCTTATCATTACTTGGGATGATCACAAGTTGTTCTACACCAGACATAGCCATGCTACGCTGGAAAGCGTACATTAAGTCATTAAATCCCAAGTTTCGTCATATTGTAGGGAAGGATAATCCAGTAGTTGACATGTTGTACAGGGCCAGGTTTGAAGATGAAGAGACTATGATTTCTGAAGCTGAAGATGTGGGGTTGAGATTCTTTACCTCTTCAAAATTGCATGCACGAGTAAAAACACGGTTTTTGCATTACATGTAGTCTTTTGTTGATGACAAGTATGAAGGTGAATGGTTGCTGATTGGAAAATATTTGAGTACTCTAAAGAAGCAAGAGGATTGGACCAAACAAGAGTTTAAACGTATTCCAAAGGCTTATGGGTATTTCTTGCAGGATGGGTTTCTATGGAAGCATCCATCGGAAGCCAAGAGGAACCCCTCAACAAGTTGTTTGTGATAAGGTAACAAGTTGTTTGTGGATAAGGTAACACAACTTCAAGTACTTAAAAAATTTCATGAGTCGCTATGGGCAAGACAGAAGGGATTTTGGGCCACTTTTGCTAAAATCAAAGAACGCTATTGGTGGAAGGGTATGTATAAATATGTGGAGCACTTTGTTGAAACTTTTATTATATGTCAAATGTACTCAAATGTAAAGCATCGAGATGGATTACATCCAACATATCCATTGTGCATGCATTTCAAATAGGTAGTCAATTTGATTACAATGCCCACTTGGTTATGGAAAATGAGATACATCGTTCTTGCCAGGGAAGATTTGACGAACTAGGTTGAAGGGAGGGCTTTGTGAACCAAAGCTACAAGTATGGTGTGCAAGTCTTTTCTAGAAGATGTAATATGTAGATATGGTTGTGTTGGAAGAATTATAGCAGATAGAGGAGAGTTGGATGCTTATGAAGCCAGAGACTTTTTTGCTTGTATGGGTGTCAAGTTAACGCTCACTACTACTGCATACAATCCCGAAGGGAATGGGAAAAGTGAAAGAGGGCATCCTCCCATTGTCAAGGCATTGGCTAAGGCATGTAAGGGCCGTATTGGTGATTGGCCTCGGTTACTTCCTTATGCTTTGTGGGCGGATCGTACTACACACAGCAAAGTTATAGGTTTCATGCCATCAGAGCTTATGTATGGACAGAAGCCTATTATGCCCCTTGAAGAGGAAGTGACTACATGGATTATATTGCCTTGGGATCTAGAAATGAGCAGATAAGATTTTCTTGCTTCAAGGATTTGACATCTAGAGAGGAGAAGCGAAGATATGGAAGCTGCAAAGGAGAAATTGAGGAGTGCGCTTCAAAAGATAAGGAGGCTTTTGACAAACGGCATAGACTAAGGCCATGTGCTATTCAAGAAGGGGATTGGGTTCTTGTTTATGATAGAAATTTGACAGCCAGTACACAGCTTCGCGGAAGATGGTTAAGTGGTGGTTTGGCCCGTATGTGGTTCAACATGCTTTTCCTAACGCTACCTACAAGTTATGTGAGATGGATGGTACGGAGTTGAAACTTCCACTTGCAAGTAAGCATGTCAAGATATATAAAAGGATAAATGAAGAGCTTCAAATTGCAGACAAAGACTTCAATATGGACGAAGATAAGGATTTAGATGATGAAGATGTAATTTTTGATGAAAATGTAGTATTGGACAACCTCTAGAGATGTGCAGGTTTAGAGGGGGTGGATGTTGTGCCACTTTTCATGCACAAGATGCAACACAAATTTTTGTTTTCATCTATGAACTTTGACAAATCTATGATCTATGTTAGGACTGCATAAGGCTTCAGATTAGCAGCAGGAATATATGCATTATGTGGTTTTTAGTAGACCAAAAGTGCCTCAAAGTGAACCAATTGGGCTGATAGGTGAAGATTGAATGAAGGATTTGTTTTCTACGTAAAAAGGTAGAGCTTGAAGTGCTAAGTAAACTGGTCCAAACGGCTCATCAAACGGATTCCTAGTGAGAAAGTTATTGCAGTTTAAAGCTGGAAGTGGTTGCAAATCTGAGACGGGTAGGGCAGATGGGAAGAGGTGGTCAAAGGTGATTTGAAGTGACAGATGCATAAAGCTTAAATTATGGAACTTATCGGTCTTTTCAGATTGTCAATCTGAGTCATGGATGCCGAGTTATGGAGCCTTCAAGGTTTGTAGAAGGCCAGGTTTGAGCCAATTTGATTGCTTAGGAATTCGTGTCATCTGGTGTTTTTTGGGCTTTGTCTGAGCTCAAGGAGGTAGAAAGTGATGTATGGAGTCAGCACAAACTGATGGCTCATTCATCGGATCTTTGGTGAGCAAGGTATGGATGGTCGAAGTTTGCTACGGTTTCCCAAGGGATGGTTGCAGATGGTTTTATCGTGTTTTGGCGGCCTCAATTAGCTAGCACAATGGAGTCAAAATGCGGCTAGGCTTTGGAGGATTAAGAATCAAAAGAGGAGATTTTAGCCGGACTTGATGGCTTGGTCATCAAACTTGTAGGCAAGAAGTTGTAGGATCGTGAATGTGTGATGATTTTTTATGCATTGTGGGTGTCTTTTGATGGAATTGATGGAGTTTAGAGCGCAAGCTGTGCAGCAGTGCCACATGGACAGCTAGTTATCCTACGTAGGGAGCAAGGGATGTGGATGGAAGTGTATAAGGCTGGAAACAGACCCCCCATTGGGATCAACTAAGCTTCATAGTAGGTATGTGTGCATACTATAGATGCTTCATAAAACAAATTCTCACTAGTAGCAGGTCTATTACATTACTTAACAAAAAAGAACATTAAGTATTCATGGACTACAAAAGTGCAAGAAGATTTTGAGAAGCTTAAGGAGAAGCTTATCTCTCAACGTGTGCTCACACTATTACATCTCTCAACGACATTTGAGGTCCAATGTGATGCTTGTGGTGATTGCCTTCGAGCTATTTTGCTTCAAGAAGTGCATGCCATAGCATATGAGAGTCAAAGACTCGACTTCAATAAGTGAGTATTGGGCAAATACGAAAAAGAGCTACTAGCTATTCTATATGCCGTAAACACATGGAAACCAGATCTCTTGGGGACTCCATTCATCCTATGAATGGATCACAAAGCCTCAAGAACTTCATGACGCAAACCAAGCTCTCCGACAAACAAATGAGGTGGGAAATTTTTATTTTGCGATTTAAATTTCATATTGCTCACATTGCTGGCAAGCACAATCAAGTGGTCGATGCACTTTCACAATGACCAAGGGTAAATGTGGTGTCTATAGCAACTCACAATGATGTATCTTTTATGATAGATGAGTATGCTACTGACCGAGACTTTAAATACGTAATTAAAGCCTTTGCAATAGGGAAGAAAAAAGAACTATTCACCTTGAAGGATGGTTATCTTCCAAACGACAATAGGCTATGTGTTAATCACCCATACAATAATAAATTCATATATGAATCCCATACTTCTCCTTATGCGGGGCAAAGAGGGATTCCATAATCTACTCTTTGAGGAGTAGAAATGTATTGGTCTACCATGAAAAATAAAAATACAAGAGTATGTTTCAAAATGCGTGGTATACCAAAAGTTGAAATTTGATCAAGGGAAGAAACTTGGATTGTTTCCGTCGATAGGCTTAACAAGAAAACACACTATATGCCTGTCAAAAAAGTCAAATATCAACTATAAACCACATCAAAGGTGCCCAAGTGGGAGATCACCTTGACCACTGCTCAACCATAACCATGATCAATGCATATGCAACCTATAGCTCAAAGAAACCATACAAATTATGGGAAGTTTGAGGTCAATGTTAGGAAGAGCAAAGTATTTCAAGATTTATAGAGCTAAGAAGATAGTGAAGGAAGTTTAATGCAACATGTTTATACTCATGGGGACCTTCATCTCTGTCAAGAGAGCTCCAACCTTCCTCCACATAGAGAAAACTATAAGTGTTTACAATAGATTATTGATTGTTATTTCCACTTTGATTTTACTTGTTTTGTGCTACTATGCTCCTGATAAACTTGTATCCCTCAAGCAAAGAGGATTGACAGCTAATGGAGTGTGTCATTAAAATTTTGGATGTACACCGTGGCTCAGTGGGAGGAGCTTACAAAGGGAGAACTCATAGGTGTCTTGCAGAGTAGGGGGCATTCTTTTATGATCATTTCTATGTTCCACCAAGATACATGAAGGATTAGGGTAGCGTCTCCAAGTTTACATTGCGGGATTTTAGGAGTTGAGAATGGCCATTACTAAGCTCAATAACAAGTGAAATCTATAAGTGCAAATATTTTGTGAAATCAAAAAATATGGGCTAACATTGCAAGGAAACAAAGCAAAGTATCAGTATAGGTACCAACCAAGGTACTTGGTGTACTTGATGTGCATGTAGATATTTTAAAAGGGAACTTTTAAAACACCCACAATGGTAGTTTAGGGTACCCTATCTGCAAATAGATATATGTGAAGAATGTTGGGAGACTAACAACAATGGTACTTAAAGTAACTAGTTTACATATATGTTTTATGCATGTTACTTTAAGTACCTAATTTTTACATTTCTACATTGTAGAACATGCACTAGAAACCTATCATTGGTATCTTGAGACTACCTGGATACTCCCTTTAAGTACCTGAACAAGCAGCCAGATTCTTGAAACTTGAACTGTAGTAAGTTCAAAATTACTTTGAAGTACACATGTTGGTAAGATAAATGGGAGATATAAATTTGTTGTTAGCACTCTGATATCATGTGAGAAGTGGCGGTGGGAGACAGAGAAACACACCACACATGGACTGTAGAAAGAGAAAAGAGAACCAAGAGGCTACATTTGTGATTAGGTGTTTTGGGAGGACTTAGGTACATCAAACAATAATTGCAACAAAACAACTGTTTATTAGGCTCAAAGATACAAAGACCTACAACACCTTTGGAATGCTGTTGTACACATTTTTGTAAACATCTGAAGATAAGCTGAACTTATGTGGCTCTCCATGCAAGGGTTTCAAAGGTATCTTGATGGATCAAACTAAGTGCGATGCCAAAAACACTTCTGGCTGGTCGCGAGGTAAGTAATAAACATCCTTGGTACGAGCAACTAGCTCATAGTAGTATCCCTCAACCAAATAGGAATTTTGAGAAATGCAATTGTCCCAAGAATCTCTTAGAGCTCATGTTGTTTTTTATTTCTCCTTTGCTCCATCTTTGTTTGTATTTGTGGCAAAGCTGTCACCTACATGCAGAGAATCACTAATGGCATCATGATGTCCACCATACATACAAAAATATGATCCTTCATCATCACTTGACTGATCACTTTATTCATCACTGCTGTCCAAGCCTTTTGATGGCAATATACTGCCAGTTTTTGACATGTGTGTTGTTAAGGCATCACCTCCAATGTTGTGACATACAAAGCTGACAAAAACATGAGAGAGCTCTGTAGCAAACTGCACAGTTGTCAATCTTAGAGTGTCCATTCACACAATGCAAAGAGCATGACCCTTCCACTCGCTTGCAATTCCATTTCCTCTCCCTCCTCACATCGGCCGCTTTAACATCTTAAAAAAATTGAGTCACCTTTGACCGGGTGTTTTCATCATGAAATTTATGTTTCAAGAAACTAACCACATCCTTGGCACACTTCGTGTGCCATGCATCAGGTTTCAATTGCTCATGTTCCAAAGCCTTTTTGACAATTGTAACGGCCCCATCATGATCTCCTTTGCCATGGCCAAATGTAAAGAAACTCCATAGCATCTCGCTGCCAGTCAAAGAGTAGTACCTAGATCAATGCCATTTCTCAAAGGCTAGGAGAAAACAAGACACTGGATATCATGTTCAAGAGATCAGAGAAGCTAAAATACCTTGACATGAAAAAAATGGCCTAGATGCTTTGAATTGAGCAACACACCCGTATGACCAGACCTAATGCCGCTTCAAGGATTTGAATCCTTGTTCTTATAGCCACACACTATGCAACTGCATGTAATGCTGCACGAACAATGTGTCACGATCTTTGTTATCAGAGATGTAAAAATTTATATACTTCAACACCCTATCAGCCTCGTCTCGAACATAGGTGATGTGCACCAAGATTGTGACTTGTGAAGAGTACCAATGCATTGATTGGATGTCATTTTGCTCCTTGAAAGAGTAATTCTCAGCAAAGTCTATAACAGAGACTACCACGTCTCTGAGAAACCTTTGAATGCAATATTTGAATTGCTAAGATTTCCACCTGGCAATAAAAGTGTGTCTGATGTAGGTGGTTAGATGCTTTTTAAGGAAGGATGTAAAATATGCACATTCCATTTCCTTGACCAGTAGATCCTTGCGCTTCTTTCCCTCTTGATGGGCTGATGCAATGTCTTCAAACATCTTGATTGAAATATGGAATGTATTTTTAGATTCTTATTTTCGACAGACCCTTAATCACTGTGATCCACATTGATCGCATTATCCCTTCACGCAAGAGAGCTTATGAAATGTAGACTCAGCTGGCTTTGGACATAATACCATCTCAGCCAATTTGTTGATGCTATTGTGCATGTACGTAGTAGCTCCACACTTTCATAGATCCTCTTCTATGAAGCATACTTGACACTTGCAGCCACACCCTTCACTGTGTACTCCTGTCTTGCTTTGTCTCATCGGGTTGAATGCATCCTTGAGACATATCATCTATATGTGAGCAATGCAATAGCAAGTGTACCTATTCTTCAACTTGCAAACAAACCAAGGCTTCAATCCCTCAAAACATCTAAGAGAGATCTTGATGTGTGAATATTGCATTTGGAATCTCCTATAAAATTCCCCTTATCCAATAAAAAGAAAATCTCATCAAAACTTTGAGACTGTGAAGAGAAGGATAAATTCATTGCAACTTGAACATGCTGGTGGTTGCATGCTAGCTTCTACCTAATCTCAAGATACTTTTGAGGGTAAAAGCACACTTTGGTGGTACAAAAAGGAGTGTCCTTGACAATACCTTTGACAAATATTTGAGCTACAATTTCTACAAAGTCACATGAAAACTACCTATCATATTATATATCACTGGATAGATATTTGAAAGAATAACCTAAAAATACAAGGTCCGACAAGTTTTGACCTAAACTACAAAAAAAATAACAATCCCCATTTTTTCATTGGTATAATTGAAATGGGTCCTTTTTTTGTACCACCAAAGCATGCTTTCACCCTTGAAGCTTCCAAGTAGCAGAAGAGAGCCTATTGGTATGTACTATCATAGTTATAAAGGACCTATGAGTTTACAAAGGTGGTTTTAAACTACCAATAAATGTACATTTGTTGTCCAGGAGGACCCTGATAGAGCTTATGAGTTTACATTGGTGCTTTTTAGCACCAACCCCTTTGACATGGTAGTATTACTAGCATCTACATATAGGTACTCTGCAATTTAATATATTTTCACAAGGTACATGTAACCAAATTGGTAGTGTTGAAGTACCTAGTCTATGCACTTTGGCCCAATGCACTTTTTTTTTTTTGCCTTCATGTATACTTGAAATAGTTGTTTGACCTCATGCTAGGTTCTACCCAGGGTGAAGGTATTATTCATGGTTCTAAGTATTTTAGGAGATCCATGAGTATAGATTGGTGGTTGAAGAGTCTGTATATACTATACCTATGGTGCTTGCTATGGTGATAGATAAATATATTTAAGTTTATATTGGTGTTCCAAGAGTACCCAAAGATTTCCTTTTGGAGCATACACACCTATGATTCTTTCACAAAGACTATACAATTTTTTTGTTAACTATTGTGACTGGCACTTCAATTTGAGCTAAGTGAGTCAACAATTGATACTTTCAGATTCTACCTTTGCAGAAAGACAAAGGACTAATCTGCAACCTGGAAACTGAGTGAACATGTACTAATTTGGATCCGATTGAAACCAACATTGACCGGTGGCCTTGTATTATGTTGTTCTAACATTGTATAAGCTCAAAAGTCCAAAATTCTGTCTCTATGTCTCAGAAGTAAATAATCGTGATTACTTACTTTTCTCAAATTTTTGCACCTTTCAGGCTTGTTTTGCCAAGTACTCCACTTGTTATGGTCTCTGGACAAGTTTCAATGAGTTTGAACAAAATTTGTCCAAGTTATCAATTGTTTCATGTTAGCAGACTCAGTTTTTGAGAATCTGGCTTCAGTCTCACTTTTGTGATCCAAATTTCACCAAATTTGATTTTTTGACTCTACTTGATATGCTTGTCCTTGAGGTATCCTCAAATGACTCTACTTGATATGCTTGTCCTTGAGGTATCCTCAAATGTGCAAAAATGTCCAATTTTGTAGCAGATGTAAATAATCGCAAATATTTACTTCTCGTATTTTTGTGCAACTTTTTGCCACAATGTTGACATAGAATGGTTAAGCAGCTCAACTTAAGTCCCATAGCCAAGTTTCATCAAGTTTGGATAATCCCTGTTCAATTGGTCAACAATTTTGTGTCTGCAGACTGACTTTACAAATTTGGCCACAATTTTCACTTCAATGATCCAAATCTTACCAAATTTGATTTGTGGGCTTAATATGATATGATAAAACTAGTGGTCTACTCGGTTGGTCAAAAAAGTTAAGAAATGGGACAAAAGTTAATAATCGTTATTATATACTTCTGGCAAATTTTTGCATCTTTTTGATCAATAGAGCATGTACACTTGTTTAACACTTCAATATAAGCCTCTGAGACAAGTTCCACTAAGTTTGAACAAGATTTTTGCAAGTCACACTTAAGTTCTCGACAATCGGTACAAATTTTAATTTTTATCAAGGTTTTGGTCAGTTTGGTGATCCAAACTCTATGGCCTTTACAAAAGATGTTTGTACACATGCATAGAGTCTCTGGTATCAACCTTGGTCACTTTTGAGCTGAAAGTAAATAATCGTGATTATTTACTTTTGGCCTAAAATGAATACTGTTTTCAACTTTTTCAGTGGACAGTCTTTTTATGATCTATTTTAAGCCTCTGAGTCAAGTCAAAACTTTGGCCTAAAATGTGAAGAAAAAATAATTTGAGTTTTTGCGAACTCTTGGAAATTTACCTCAAATGTGTCCTTAAGCTTGCCCACTGGTTCATACAACTTTTAAAGCATATTCTCTAGCCGGATTCAGTGGTTGACAATCTTTTGGTGCTGTTTCAAGCTTTACACCTGAAATTGTGCAACTTCACGTAAACAACTCACAATTGATTCTTCTGGAGAGAGCAATGTTCTGAGATCCACCTCGGATTCTAGTTAACCGGCTCCTTGGTTCTACTTCAATGGGGTTGTGGAAAGTATCCACAAACACTCGTTTTCTTGTTTTTTATGGTTTTGTGAGCCTTGATCTTAAGACTTGTCTCATCCATCAATCATTCTTAAAATCCTAATTTAATCTTACAATCCTAAAAGGTACTTAATAAGTACACTTACTTCCAAGCTACCTCTACACAACAAAGGACGACAATATTAAGCTATGAGGTTTTAAAGAGAAAGTTTTGACTCTAGGTGATCTTAGAGGAAGTTAAAGAGCAACTACACAAGACACTTGTGTTTTCCCTAGTTTAGGTCTCTTCAATCCCCGGCAATGGCGCCAAATGTGGTACGGGTTTCTAACCTCACTCCTATCTTATTGTAGACATAGCGAGAACCACGAACATAATTATCAATCCATGGGACGAAGCTGACTCGGCTAGTGCATAGAGGCTACAAGAGGGTGTCAATCTCCTGGAAAACTACATATAACTTGCATCTAACTCAAGCTACACTCAAATGATTGAAATCACCAAATGCTAGTCGCTAATTGACAAACAAATCATAACCGTTACAGCATCAAACCACATCCAAACGTTACAAAAATTCTAGGACATGTTTATAAGACCTCAGCACACATGCTTATGGTCTCAAATCTCACTTTAGGTGAAGTGCAAAAATCAAGATTATTAACAACAATGAGTTTTTGACTTAGTCATTTTCGACCCATAACGCATCTAAATTCTTAGCAATGATGCCCCAATACCTCGCCTATACTTATTTTTATGGTTTTCTAGCTTCAATTCCTACTTATGCTGGAAATTAGGCTACAAGTCGGCAATGCCAAAATCTAAGGATTACCATGAGATGTTTACGTCAACGCATAGAGCTCTTACCTGCTGTTGCAACGCAACAGACGACACTGCAATGTGACAACCAGGGAGGAAGTAAGAAGCGCGAGAAGGAGAGAAGTGAGCGTCGTTAGCTCACGCTATGTTCTATTATCCAAAAACTTACAAAATACTTACAAAAATTGGCTTTTACACCTTTGCCAACGTTTCTTTGGTCAAAACTAATAATCTAGGAGCTCTAACTAAAGATAGGTTGATACAATCTCTAAGCTTGTAGCCCCGGCTTATCAATTACATTGTTTATTTGGAAAGTAGGAGTTACAACATTCCCGATTTATCAAAATAATAAGTGTTTTCATAATAAAAGCTCCAAAAATGTTATCCGAGTTAGCTTGCTGCTAACAGATTGCAAAAAACCAAACTCTTAAGGTCTTTGGGATGGTATGGCTAATGCTCGATGGCCAGAAGCCGTGCTTGGGAACAACCATTCAAGTTCAAGTGAGAGTGATTACCATCAAGGTCACATGCACCGGTCATGTTAGACATACAAACCATAGAATATATACCACACCATACCGGGCATTCTCACACAAATTTCTTGGTTTTCTTTTTCATTTAATTAGTATGACGGCAAGGCCATTCGACAAAAGTACTTAATGAGGTATGAAGTTTCTTTATTATTAGGCATGTGCGTGTTCTCTATAGCATGCAAAAGGCGTGTGTACTGCCATAGTACTTTCTTATATGATTGTGAAATTTAAGTGTTTGCAAGGACTAGTCAAGCAAAGCAGGGGGCACACACGCTTGACACACGCCCGAAAACACACGCACACAAGAAGAGAAGAGAAGGGGGAAGGGGGAATGACGCCAAGAGACATCAATGATGGATTTCCTTGCATATACACAACCATGTACAACCAATTCCCTAAGGCGGCATGACCCTCGGCCAAAAAACCCTTATGGAAAAATCTCCAAGAGCAAAAAGCATAATGGAAAAAAGCCCTTAAAAATTCACATTCATCCCCTTTTATAGAGGGGGCTAAGTCCAAAAAAAGAAAAAAATGGAGCTTCCTCAACTCGTGCACTCAAGTTTGAGCTCATTTTAGAATTCTCCTTGCATTGCATACACTCGGTTCACTTATTTTTGGAAACACTTGCGTGGGGGACACCTTGGTTTCTCCTTGTCCCCCGGGTTTGGCTGCCCGCTGTACTCGCCCTTTGAATTTTCCCCTTTGGCATATGGCACCCACCTTGGGGAATCTGTGAGCTATCTCACTCTCTCTCTTTGATCGGCCTTGGGCCTTCTATCTCACACACTATCCGATGCCATGTGACTAATCGCTTACCTCACCACTAGCAATATCGCTAGTGGGGGGTGCACTTTGTCTTCAAAAAGGGGGAAGCCAGTTGATACGTGGGACTGAACCCTTGCGGGCATGCCACATCATCACAACCTGCCATTGCTACTGCGAGATACAGAATCACCAATGTCGACTACTGCCAGCACGTCACCTTCCCCAACCAAAACCGTCGCAAAGGGCACCCAACGCAGTGCTCACAACGCCACCAAGGGCTCCCCGTCATAACCACCATGAGAGCAAGCTCTCTCTCTCGCTTGCATACCGCTCAAGGGGTCATGCCCCGGCTCTTATACCCTTCCATCTCACCTCAAGATTCTCGATGTGGGTTTAGTCGTCCAACCACGTGGTGCATCCTCGTCAAACTCCCTCCAAATGCCTTCAAAAAAAGTCAAGCCTCTTTTCCAAAAAAACCCCTCATACTCATTTTCCCCCCCCTACTTCACCAGCTTGCAACATCCCGCTCCAGGGTGAGACTTCCAAACCGCAAGGCATAGTTGAAGCTTCACTATACTGACTTTAAGCCACAAGCACCTGGCTGCAATCTGAGATTCTCCGAGACCCCAAACCGAGGTCGCAAAAAGTGTGAGAAAAACCATTTGTAGCCAAACTTGAGCAACCGTACCCCGACTTTGACCGACCATAACTTGCAGTCCGCAACTCTATTTAACAAGCAATCAATTCTGGCTAGCTCCATACACTACATAGCACCTTCTTGAACTCTGTGGAGGCCCAAAAAACTCTAGATGACACGACTTCCCATGCGATCAAGTTGGCACCAACCCGGCCCTCGGCAAAGCTTCAATTGTCCATAACTTGCTATCCATATCTCCAATCTGCAATCTGAAAAGACAAGTATTCTCCATAACTTGAGCACTTTATGTCTATACACTGACATCCACTTGGGCCACTTGTCCCTAGCTGCCCAGCTTGACGAGGATCTGCAACACATTGCACCTTCTAACTCAAATATCTTGGGCTCCATAGCTCGGTTTGATGAGCCATCTGGACCTCCTCCTTCAGCACTTCAAGCTCTACATTTCTAGGCCCAAAGGTTTCACCTTGAACCTCCTTCATCTGCTACCCAAATTAGCCTCTTTTGGTGCCTTTCTTGGCCTATAAACCGCATCATCCATACATATCTGCTGCTACCTACCTACCCAAGATCTTTGTAGGTACTCTAGCCCTTTGCCATGCTTCTGCTAGCCTGCACATACCTACCCATGCCATCTTCTATGGTCGACCAACTTTGGTTGCACCATCATTGCCCACCCCCTAGGTGAGCATTTATGCTCAACCAAAAAAGACCTTTATTTCACTTCTAACTACAAAACCTAGAACACACTATGAGAAAACCAAAACTATATTTACATAGTCTTATTGCAGCCTACTACCAAACCTTCAAGTGGGTTACCCCAACCCCTGCATCATATAGCTTTTGCCTAGATCAAACACCTACCATTGGTTTTCTCCACCCACCTGTAACACCCCCAAGTGAATATCCAAAGCGCCAACATCATACTTCTATCACTCCATGTACTCAATGGAAAACTTCCCACTCCTCCAAGAACATCACCAATTTCATCAGTCAAAACCATACCTGACATACCTGACCCATGCTCCCATCCATGTAGAGTGAGATCTTCTTCTAGCAAATCCTGTACCTGTCCAACAGCACATTGCATAGCTACTTCTATCACCATCCCTTTTAACCACCACTCACAAACCACCTTGGAAATCTTGGATGCTGCCTTGGAACTAGCATCACCCGCCATACAGTGCTCTGGCTGCATAGGAGGCACCTCTATCTTTGGCTCTAGACTGCTCTTCTCACCTGCCATGCACTCAATTCCAACATCATCAAGCCCTCCTCTTCTACTGGCCCTTCAAGGTTGATTAACACCACCTGCTTGTTGGCTTCCATCACCTGTTCTTCAAGCATGTCTCCTATCGCTACATCATACTCCGCAAAGGAAGAGAGAAACTCGTTCTGTATTACATCATCCTTGTCCTCCCCCATAGGCACGGCTGCTCTATCCCCCCTGGAAAAACTCTGCACCTATTGCACCACTATGGCACATTCCATTGCCACTTTCATTAGCATGGTCACTAACATGGTGAGGCGGTCCAAGGCGGGCAACAAGAAGAGCGGCCTCTAAACACCCTTCGAGGCTCCCGTGCTGCTCAATTGGGGCTGGGGCAAGCACAATCAGAGACAACAACAACCCACAGCCGAAACCAAACAAGAAAAGGGGCACCACCTAGTTGTAGATGTGAACTAGGACGCACGTGATATCTCCTTGTACTCAAATGCACAAAGAGAGGGGAATGCAAGATAGCCACACACACCAAACACAAACATTCACCACGCCAGAGAGAGGTAAAGAGCACAAATCAACTTGAGCAACTCAGTCTTAGCCTTAAAGATTAGATGCACACAAAGCTTGATGAGAAATAGAGAGACAACACAAAACTTGACCTTGTTGCCAATACACAAATTGTCTTAGGGTCACGGGAGCCCTCTCACCGAGCACCCTCTTACAATTTACCTTTAGGAAAACAATTCAATAAGCCCTCAAACCACCAAGCATGAAATGGCACAACAAACTTCAAGGACAATATACCTTCAACCACCTGATGAGCCAACTTATCAAGTCAATTTGGAGAGAAGAGTCGTAGTTGCAGCATACAATTGCACCCAAAACTATGAATCTTATTTATGGACAAGAGTATAGTATCACTCCACTCCTCTAGATGGCATAACTAACTTCAAGCTTCTCCATGCACCTATGTGTAGTGATGGAATAGAGCACTCACAATGCACACACTCTACACAACTAGGCTTGAAGAGTGGTATGTTATGTGTTGAGAATGGTGTGGTGTAGTGTGATCATGTGATGATTTACAAGGGAGAGAAGGGCTCTATTTATAGGTTTTAGAAGCCCCGATTAGGATTAGGCCTAATCAAGTTTATTTGAAGGAATAAAAGATTATGCAAATTTTTAATTTTTTTTAATGAGGGTGGGTCTCTCTTGTCCTTTGAGTCACATGGATGTGGGCTCAAGGGAAGAGAATTATTGAGGATGAAGGGAGAGAGGATTGAGTGAATAATTTGGGAGTGCCTACTCTAGTAGAGGGTGCATTTTACAATAAGGTTAGTGGTTAGTAGTTAGTAATTATCACTAAAAAATATTTACAAAATCATTCACCAAATGGTGAGATATATGATGAGAAAAGTTAGAGAAGGGATGAGATTTGTAAAGAGAGGTTGAAGCTTTGGAGAAGTTGACATTCACCTCTTTACAGCACCGGTAGAAGAAGCGGTCAGCATGGCGAAGTAGCGCGTGTCGATGAAGCTATGTTATCTTCAAACCTTGGAAAATTCATGATAAAGCCTTTATTTGTAGAGGTTATCCTTGGATTTTTGCTAATTTTTTGAAGTTCTTTACAAAGCTGAAGAGAGTATGGTAATATGGACATATGTAGAGAGCAAGGGGGACACATAGGGTGTAGAAATGGAGGATGAAGGCTATGGAGGTGTGAGAGATGTGGCAATGGTGAAGAGGGTGAATTAGAACATGGGAGTTGCAGGTTTGGGAGTGGGAAGGAGATGGAGGAGTGTGTGTGAAAGAGGAAAATGATAAAGTGGAAGAGGGAGTGTGGCTGCATAGCATGGGCAAACTGGGATCCACCAATAAAATCATAGCTCACAACTCGTAGCTCAAAAAAATATGAAAAAATTTGAGGTGAAAGTTCAACTCACGAGATACAACTTTTGTTTGTATCACCTTTTCAAATTCGGGGAGCATGTGATCTTTAAAAATTCAGCAACACCGACTGTTTTTTCCACTGCACAAGGTCCTTGTGAGGTCCTTCTTTGGATGATTCTTTTGAATACCTCCAAGAGTGAGCTCCCCATGGTGCATGCATGCATGCCACATACCCTTGACCTTATTTGGTAGGTCTATAATTGAAGATATTATTGAGATCATGATATAAGTGAATAGTACAACTAAGAAAATCAAATATTGAGGGGTCTAAAAAAATATGTATATGTCAAATATAAATAATATAGGTGGAAAAAATATAAAGGGGTCAAAATAAATCTCTCTCATTATAAGTCTACCATAAGAAGATGAATATTTTTGGTGGTATAATTTATGAGAGTAATAGAGAATAGATGTAGGAAGGAAAAATGACAATAGTGAAAAAATATACACATAAATAAACTAGTTTTTTTGGATTTTTGTTGGGATGGAGTTACACCATAAATAAGAGAAGCTTGCATGAAATTATTTTTATATGGAATAAATATTATGCAAAATGGTAAGAAAAAATATGGTAATGATGAGTCAATGTACATAGCATAAATAACACACACCTAAGTATAAATATTTAAATAAATACCAAAATAATTATGAAAAATCATTTTATTTAGGCCCTATATACAATGAAATATTTACACACAAATGGGCCATAATATACTTATATATTTTATTTTTAAATTTTTTTTGGCTCAACTAGCCCAGTGACTAGCTAATTAAGGGTTTTTAAGAAAATATAGGGAAAGTCCCCTAACTCACACAGGCCTATGTACAGTGAAATGGTACGGATAACCAAAATGTTTGAGTGATTTGATAGGGTGAGGTAGCTTACTATGGCAATTATGGAAAGCCGAAAAACGGCTATCAATGGCACCACACACCAATTTTTACCTACTTATCATCACCTGTAGGCCTAGATTGTTCCACTTGGTCTTTATCAAGCACATTGACTTCCTTTATTCTCTGCTCTTCTTGAACATTGGCTATCACCATATCATCAAACACATAATAAGGTTTTCCTTGCCATAGGATGTGGAGTCATCATCTCTATTCTCCTCGCTTGTCTCCCACAACAACGCGAGCTTGTATCTTCATCATCATTGGCACCATATACCGACTCCACATCTGCATCTGCATCCACTTGCTGCTCCATAAAATCTTGATCATCTTCATGGATTTTCACACTTTCTCCATTTGATTCTAAACCCTCCTTATTTGCAACCTAATTGCATTCTGCTACCTTTTCATGCAGACTTTCCACTAGAACATGCTTTACCGCTTTAAGCCGCACTAGAACCTCAACATTTGCTACCTCTTTTGCATCCCGGTTTGCTTCTACATGGAGCTTCTCCTCATTGACAATCTCATCCACCCTTGGCACATGCACATCACAAACTGAAAATCTCCAAGAAACATAACCAACCATAGGCCTTACCTCCATAGGCTATGCACTTTGAACAACTGGAACCGCCTTTGGTCAAAGCAAAGAGCATTTTGCTATCGCCACAACGGGCACATAATCTGTAGGCTTCAACATGCCCAATTCCAACTTTCGCTTTACCTTTTGGCTCTTCATCTTGGCCAGATAGACCATGTCTTCATATGTATCCGCACCGTCTTCCATCTTCTCTAATCCTCGGATGCGAAACTCTAGAAACTTTGACAGCTTCAAATATTGATTGCCTATTACCCCAGTAGCAACCTCTAGATGCTTCCAACAGGCTTCAAATTGCTCAAGAAAAATGAAAAAATCCTTACTCACATCTTGGTGTACTGTCTTTAACTTTGCACCAGCTTCCTCTGTAGTAATCACTTCTCAAAACTGCTCCAAAAATTGACTTTGCAGCCTTTGCCATGATCCTCAATCACTTCTCTTTAAACCATCGAACCAAATCTTGGCTTGTCCTTGCATCAATAGTGGCATCGTCTGCAGCTTTTTTGCATCCGTCAACATATGCATCGACAGCAACCATAACTCAAAATCTACTAACCAATCCTTGGGATCTTCAACGCACGTAAATATGGGGCCAAAATGTGGCGCCACCATCTCTATCAACTTCAAACTCGACCACCGAACACTTCGACCGTCAGCCAACCGCTTTGTCGGCTACCAAACATTGCTTTAAACCTCAAATTGGAGCATCAGACAACTCCTTAATGGGGGCACTAGAAGATGGAGAGAGGGAAAGGGGAACACACCACACAATGCCTCACTATAGCCCAGGGTATACACAACGTCCCAATCCACTAGAGTTCACCTTAAAACCTCGACACTATCTGCAAGAAAACCACCGCCTTCACACGACCATATGCACACACACTCTACAGCACATCAAATAGACCCAATCATTCTAATCTGCCCAATTCACAGCCTTCCACACGCACACAACCTCTCTCTATCTCTCTCTGCATGACAAACCTGGGGGGGGGGGGAGGGAGCACACATGCCGACACATGCGTGGAAACACACGCACACAAGCAGAGAAAAGAAGGGGGAAGGGGGAATGATGCCAAGAGACAACAACGATGGTTTTCCTTGCATATACACAACCATGTACAACCAATTCCCTGAGCCAGCATGACCCTCGATCAAAAAACCCTTATGGCAGAAGCTCCAAGAACAAAAATCATAATGGCAAAAAGCCCTTAAAAATTCATGTTCATCCCCTTTTAGAGGGGGACTAAGTCCAAAAAAAGAAAAAAAGGAAGCTTACTTAGCTCTTGCACTCAACTTTGAGCTCATTTTAGATTTCTCCTTGCATTGCATACACTTGGTTCACTTCTTTTTAGAAACACTTGCATGGGGGACACCTTGGTTTGTCCTTGTTCACCGGGTTTGGCCGCCCGCTTTACTTGCCCTTTGAATTTGCCCCTTTGGCATATGGCACCCCCCTTGGGGAGTCTGTGAGTTGTCTCACTCTCTCTTTTTCACTTTGACTGGCCTTGGGCCCTGGCCTTGGGCCCTCTCTCTCACACACTGTCTGATTCCGCCGAACTCCTCCCTTAACTCACCACTAGCGATATCACTAGTGGGCGGGTGCACTTTGTCTTCAAAAAGGGGGGAGCCAACCGGAGCATGGGATTGAAACCTTGTGGGCATGCCACATCATCACAACCTGCCACCATACAGAACCACCGATGCCGACTACTGCCAGTGTGCCACCTTCCCCACCAAAATCGTCACCAAGGGCGCCTAGCGCAGCACTCACATCGCCACAACGACTCCCCGCCATAACCACCATGAGAGCAAGCTCTCTCTCTCACTTGCATACCCCTCAAGGGGCTATGCCCTTGCTCTTATGCCCTTCCGTCTCACCTCATGCTTCCCTATGTGGGTTTAGTTGGCTAGCCACGCGGCGTATCCTTGTCAAACTCCCTTCAAATGCCTTCAAGAAAAGTCAAGCCTCTTTTCCAAAAAAAAACCCTCATACTCATTTTTTCCCCCTACTTCACCAGCTTGCAACATCTCGCTCCAGGGTCGGACTTCCAAACTGCAAGGCCCCGATTGAAGCTTCACTATACTGACTTTAAGCCACAAGAACGTGGCCGCATTTAGAGATTCTCCAAGACACCAAACGGAGGCCGCAAAAAATGTGAGAAAAACCATTTGTAGACAAACTTGAGCACCCGTACCCCGACTTTGACTGACCATAACTTGCAGTCCGCAACTCTGTTTAACGAGCAATCAATTCTTGTTAGCTCTATATAGTACATAGCACATTCTCAAACTCTGTTAAGGCCCAAAAAACACCAAATGGCACACATTCCCATGCGATCAAGCTGGCAACCCGGCCCCTGAGTAAACTTCAATTGTCCATAACTTGCTATCCGTATCTCCAATGTACAATCTGAAAAGATGACTATGATCCATAACTTGAGCACTATGCATCTATACACTGACATCCACTTGGGCCACCTGTCCCCAGCTGCCCTATCCAGCGAGGATCTGCAACACATTGCACCTTCAAACTCAAATATTTTGGGCTCTATAGCTCGATTTGATGAGCCGTCTGGACTGCTCCTTCAACATTTCAAGATCTATATTCTAGGCCCAAAGATTTCACCTTGAATCTCCTTCATCTTCTACCCAAATTATCCTGTTTTGGAGCCTTTCTTGGCTTATAAACCGCATAAGCCATACATATTCGCTGCTACCTGCCTTCCCAAGATCTGTATAGCTGCTCTAGCCCTTTGCCATGCTTTTGCTAGCTTGCACATACCTGCCCATGCCATCTTCTAGGGTCAACCAACTTTCGCTGCACCAACAGTTTCCAAAGTTTGGAATATGCTAATAGCATACAAGCTTGGAAAAACTTGCCACTATTGTTGCAGGTTTTTAAAATCACACAAGGGACTGTATGATACATAAGCCCACTAGGTTGAGAAAAAAATATGGCTAGGAGCCAGATTTAAGCGAGTTTTTATTTCAAAAACTCAAGACAACTAGTCACAATAGGGCAGCCAGGTTAGACAATTGCAAGTTTTCTTGTTTTTCTTCATTTTAACTTTTAAGTTAGCAAAGATATCCTAATTTACAAAGTAAAGTGCTTTGATAGCATTTATTAGAAGCAAGGCTTCTAACCCATGCCAAGATCCTATCGTTGACTTCAAGTTAGCAACATCATTGACACACAGTTATGGGCATGGACGGCAACAAGAGGATATAAGATCACAATTTACGTATGACAACGGTAAATTGTGATGTATCCATACCCGTCACTTTTGGTATCAGCTCAAACTATAGGGCCGTCAATGTTTCCAAGGGCTTAAACCTCTATGTTCATGGCATGCCAGTGAGATTGACATAATTGCATCTCATTACTATTTACGCTCGCTATACCACTAACTCCTCTATCGAGGACAAGGTCAGTGATGACTGATGTCTTAAGACATTTTTTTGTTTTTGTTTATTTACAAGCAAAGTGCCATACATAAGTCACTAGGCAAGGTGCCATACTTAAGTCATCTGGTACAATCCTAACCACATATACGGTAGGTGGGTCGAACTGTGAGTCATGGTATCTCTCTCTAAGAGAGAGTTGTATAAGCACATTGTTGTATGCTTATAGGATAAGCTATGACACAGACATGATTTGCACTAGAGCATATGCAAGGGGCATACACCACATTAGAATAAGGGTTTTTCCTTAACCCAACATTCTCTCTCTCTCTCTCTCTCTCTCTCTCTCTCTCTCTCTCTCTCTCTCTCTCTCTCTCTCTCTCTCTCTCTCTCTCTCCAATTTCTATGCGGAAAAGGTGAAACTAGGCATGGTAATATGGTAATAGAAAGGGCTAAGAGCCAACACGAAGGGATAAGGGCCATTTATTTCCACCTCTTTTGGAATGGCTAATCACCATTTGTTTGTAATCCATCACTGATTGCTTTCTAGATTGAACAAATCTATTTAGTTGAATACCCATCGATTATAATGGACAACAAGAGTCTTGCCATTAATGAATTTTTTTGGGGCATTATTTCTAACACTACACACTTTAAGTGTGAAAGTCAAGTTGATTTTTTGAATGTCTTAAAATTGTAAGAGCTTATTTCTACCAAGGTGTATAGATAAAGCCAAAGTTTCAGACAACACGGCTCTTCACAAACACCCAAGATTGTGGATTTTTGGGTCTGGCAAAGATCTAGTTGTGACTACAATTCCAGCTTCAGTGGATCTCCTATTTTATATATAGCACTAAGAGTGTCTATATGTGTACAATTTGGGGGTGAGGCCCAGCTCATAATTAATAAATCACTTCTTAAGTGTTGATGATCAATTCTTGGAACCTTCACACTTGTACTTTCAAGTGTGAAGTCCACAAGCTGCCAAGGGGTAGTGGAGAATTTCAACTTCCAGAGTATATTGTCACAGACATAGGCCAAGGGCCGGCTACTAGTTGAGTAGTTTTTCTCCAAAAGTTTAACCAAGGGGTTTTACAATGTTGATTTTAACCAAGGGGTTTGGATTGCAAAGGCAACATCCCAGGTTACATGTGCAATACTACTTGCATTTCGCTACTTTTCAATTAGTGTTCTCAGGCCTTTGCAGGCGGGAAATTTGAGCAGGTGCTTTTCACTATGGATAAGTGAACACTATGTTCAACCTCCAGGTATGCATCTAATTTTTGGTTTTCCATGTATGATCCATAAACTTCTAGGTTTTCATCCACATTTTCTGTTAAGTAAGATGATAAGATCATGTAAGAGCCAAGAAATTTGGGATGTAGTGACCAACATAAGTTTCTTCATTATGCAGTTATAGACCCACTTGTAGAGTTTATTTGGCACATGTTTTCGCATGGGATACAACATGGTCTAGGAACTCAAGGAGTTCAATTTAGCCAGTGTGGAGCAAGGTTAATGAGGGTCCCTCTCACTCCCATTGTAGGGTGTTTGCAGTTATCTCCACGCACAAGTACATCTTGTACTTGAAGGATGGTCTTTTTTTAGACACCCTTACATGAGACACATTTCACATGTGGAGAATATGAGTCTTTGGGACTGACATTGGCGCCCACTATTTCAAGCATATGTCATGACAAAGTCCCTAGGTGTTGGTCTAATTCATTTTATAGATAGTTTTTAGCACAACGTGTCATGAACAATTTCAGTGGCCGGAAATTGTCAGATACTCAGAATGACTTGTTAAGGTACAAGTACTGCTAAACAACATTAACGGATGGTTGTTTATGCAAGGCTATGAGTTGCTAATGAAAAGATTTCATTTTTTGTACTTAGAAGTGATTAATGTTTCACCTTCTACTATGGTTCAAACATTTCAACAAGGCTTGCAAATAATGGCAGCAAAAAGAATTTAGTTTCTTTTTAGACCTATTTACATTCCTCTTTAATGTGTGCTAGGAGCATCACATTCGCCATCAATATTGGCAAGGATGATCATGTCTATACAGGTTCGGATCAGTTTTTTGCTAAATGCATGCACACTAGGTGTTATGGGCCTAGTGTTTAGAAAGGTTGATTTGGAGCGGCATGCATATTCATTACATTAATGCTATGAAGCATTTTTCACTCTATGTGCAGTATCTCTATGAGATTACCTTTGGATCTACCAATCACCAATAGAGATCATGGCTTGGTTTGGGTGCTTGTGGATCTTTCAAGTTAGCCAAGATGGTTATTCATAGCATTGTTGACTTCTCAGCAATATTGTAAGGAACAGTGGTCCCTATTTACCAGTCATTTTGGAAGACTGTTTGTAGACAGTGGGGAAACACACTTCAGTATTGTCAGTACCCAAGGGGATAGGCAGATTACAAAGTATAATCTTGGGCTAAATGATATGCAAACTGCATACTTTATCACCAAGCAATCCAAGTAGTAAGAATTTATTGCTCTAGTAGTTGGAGCTTCATGTATAATTCAGGTTCTCAACCTTGAACACTAGTTATGGTGGGGTTGTTTACTGATACAAGAAGATAACAAGTCAAGGACTTAAATTTGGCTGATGAGTTACGATGATAGACCGCTTTTTGTGTGTACAAAGTAGCATTTATATGCATGGTCATTTGTAAAAAAGTATGTAAATACATGCATTTGGGAGACTTGCAAAGTGGTTTCAAGTTCAGAAAAAGATGCAATGTGTATACATTGTGAATAGGCAGGTTCGCGTGCTAGCACTCGGACACATGTACATGCCTGGATAGGGTATCGAGGCCTTGGATATGATTCTAGGTGGCTTATTTTGGGTCTAGATACTGTGTTTGAGCTTTCTAGAATGTAAATAATGCAAGAGACAAGTATGGGTACTCTCATCCCGCTCGAGAAGTTTGGGACATGTACTAACTGCTATTTACGGTGCCTGATCTGCGGTGATGTGTGCACCACCCTAGAAGTGGTCAAAAATAGAATGTGGGGATGTGGAAAAGTGCTGTGGGTAACAAGGATCAAACGTACAAAATTTGGTGAATTTTGGAGTCTGTTTGGGCTTTTTCCCGCAAAAAATGCCCAACGGGGGTCAAAATTGGGTCAAAAAAGGTTAAAAATGACCAAAAATGGTGTGAAAGGGCTTCAATTTGCCACATCAATGATGGTGACGTGAGTGTTCCAGCTGAGAGAGTATTTTTGAAGCCAATTCTTGGAACTTTCACCTCTCTGTGTGGGGAAGGAAGTAGGGTTCCTATAGGTGGTCTAGTGCAGTCCCGTCGCGTTCGCGTCCTCTTTTCGAGTGTGTGGAGGAGTGAATGAGAGCTTTCTCTCTTCAATTTTTCACTTGGGAGAGTCTATGGAAGTTCTAAGGTTTCCATGTATGTGTGTGTGCAAGGAATTGAGGGAAGAAGGTGCGGCTTTCTGCAAGACTATGTGACCCTGTATCAGTGCCATTAGGGTTGGCGCTACTCCAAAGAGTCCAACAGAGTGGAGTTTGGTGGATGTTTTGGAATGGTTTGAGAGAGGCATTTTGTGGTTGGAGTTTTTGAGTTTTTGATGGTTTTTCTTGTATATTTTGGTCACCATCAAGTGTGATTTCAAGTGTTGATCAACTTGACTTCACTTGTAGTGTCTGCGGGCAGGCAAGGTCTTGTAGGTCGAGGCGTTTGGAGTTTGAATTGAGCTTGTGGGTAGTATTTTTATTGAGCTCTTGAGTGGTGATGGGTGTGGATTTGAATTCAAGTAAATTTCTTGTGTGGTGTCGAGTTGTTTGGGTGTGTGAGTGTGCGCACGGCATCTTTTGCTCCATCATCCTTTAGCGATCCCGCTGGGGAGCGAAAATTTGCCGGTTGTGCACCCAGGTTAAGCGGTTTTGCTGTGAAGTTTGAGCTTCATGGAAGAAAAGTGGTGGTTTGGTTGAGGTGCAAGACCTCTACTTTTGTGGAGTTACTCACGCAAGGGAGAAGCGACTCTGAAGAGATGGCTTATAGTTGGCCAATGTTCACAGGGAAGGAGGATGTGAAGGATTGGATTGCGGACTTCGAGTGGCATACACTTGGTATGCATATTGTGAATGACGAAGCAAAGCTTCATGTATTTCCTCTTGTGCTCAAAGGAGAAGCTCGGGAGTGGTTTGAAGGTTTAGAGGAAGACAAAAAGCA
Source organism: Adiantum capillus-veneris (assembly GCF_014529385.1). Lineage (NCBI taxonomy): Eukaryota > Viridiplantae > Streptophyta > Polypodiopsida > Polypodiales > Pteridaceae > Adiantum > Adiantum capillus-veneris. Next base: position 82,584,937 of record NC_140936.1, on the reverse strand, counting down.
AACATGGGAGTAGGTGAAGCTGGCAAAATTTTGACAAGTTTGGAATGAAACTAACCGCAACAGAAGCGACAACAAAATTGAGAGGTTTGTAGCAAGATGTTCATTCTAACTTTAAAGAGTTTTTGCAACACTTCAAAGGACTTTGGGTTCAATTATAGGCGGCATCCCAAGTACCTCCAGGGGATTTCTTTAAAATGCATCAGTATATGGATTGTCTCTATCCAAGTGTAAGGGAGAAGGTCGATCAAGATGAGCCTGCTACATTTGAAAGAGCTATAGAAATTTCCGAGGCCAAGAGCAAGAAGATCAAGAGAAGGTGGAAGCAAGGCATGACACACACTGAGCCAGTTGTGGTGCAACCAATGGTCCCTGTGGCAACGGATGATAGAGTGGAGCGAGTGGTTCAAGGTCGAGATCCCGTTACAGCTCGGGTTTTGCATGATCTTGCTGGTTAGTTGCAAGAATTAAGAATTAACATAATGAATTGGAGCCAAAGAGAAGAACGGCTAGCTGGAAGCGGTAGGGAGCAAAGGCTACAAGGTAGATGCTACAACTGTGATGAAGAGGATCACTACACCCCTGATTTTCCTGAACCACCAAGAGAGAGAGGAGGGATATACCCATTATATGGACGTGGTTAAGGGAGAATAGAAGAAAACCATCAAGAGTGGGCACTAGAAGCACCGCCGCCACAACAGCCACCGCAACCGTTGCCTAGAAATGGAGAAGGTAGAGCTATTAACATCATTACCCTTGAGCATCAAGATGTGGATGTTTTGGCCAATAAGAGAGCTAGGCATGATAGGGAGAAAGAGACAGAAGAAGAGAGGGGATCAAGAGAAAGGAAAGGAAAGGCTAAGGTAGAAGACAGACCAGAGAGTAGCAAGAGGCGGCGAAGAAGGAAAATTGTTCCAAAGGACTACCTCCTTGGCCAAGGTGTTGAAGACTATGATATTGTCGATGATATACGAAATCAAAAGGCAAATATATCTTTTGGTTAGTTGGTGGCTTTGAACGCTAAATTGAGGAGGCAGTGGACCAAGTGTGTGAGTACGCGGCTTCCTTCCAAGAAGGAAAAGCATCAAAGCACGGTGTCATCTTTGAGGGTTGGTCACCCGGTGGATATGGTACCAATAGTTGAATCAATGTTGGGAAAGAAGACAGAAGTGCAAGCATATGTGGATGGTGGTGCCTAGGTGTGTCATGACCGAGGCTATCATGAAGGAAGCAGGCGTCAAGATGTCAGTGAATGCTTCAATCTGTATGAGGATGGCCAACCACAAAAAGGAAAGGTGTCTCGGAATAGCTGAAGATGTGAAGATAAAAGTCTTGGGGATTGAGTGCTTGGTTGATTGCTACATGATGCAAGCGGTGAGAATGCTTACCCGATCATTTTAGGGAGGACATGGCTTATAACCCTTGGTGCTAAGTAGGATTGGGGCACGGGCTTGATCACCATCCCCGACAAAGAGAAAGGAAGGACCATTGTCTACAACATGAAGACACACGAGAGCCGTACACATCCCCTAGTGGAGATGCAAGATACAGATTCAACAGAAACCACGTCATACGATAGTGATGCTTTGTCTACATCATCAAAAGAAAGTGTAGAGGAAGGCTTGATGCAATAATGTCCTGATCTTTTTGGAATAAGTGTTGAAAAGGAAGCATTGGTGCATGATGTGAAGGTCAAGGAGAAGAAGGATAGTCCAAAAGCAGTTGTAGAGCCTGCCAAAGTGAACGCAAGGAGCATGCTACGAGAGGACTTGACAGAGAAAGAAAAAAAGGAGTATGAAGACATGTTCATGGAGTTTCCAAAGCTATTCACCAACCACTGAATATATAGAGTTGCAAGGAGCTAAATGAGTCAAGCATAGAATCAATCTAAAAGAAGGTGCCAAGCCAAAGGTTCAAAAGCTTAGGAGGTTGGGGGTTATTCATGAGAAGGCACTTCATGAAGAGGTGACAAAGCTTTTGGAAGCAGATTTCATCTTTCAAGTGGAGGAGTCCGAACGGGTCTCTCCAGCTGTTATTGTGCCCAAGAAGGATATGTGTTGATTTCAAACCTTTAAATGCCGCCACAAAAAGAAATCCTTATCCACTACCCTTCCTAGATGAAATCCTCAATCAGGTTGCAGGTCATGAATGTTACTCAATCATGGATGGATTTTCTGGCTACTTTCAGATCTTGATAGCGATTGAAGATCGATTGAAGACGATCTTCATTACTCCTTGGGGTTGTTTTGCCTACAAAAGAATGCCTTTTGTGCTGGTTAATGCATATGCTACCTTCCAAGGATGGATGAATAGAGTGTTTGGTCCCTACTTAGGTAATTTCATTCGCGTTTTCATGGATGACATTGGGTGTTATAGCTCAAGGGTCACACATTTGGAGAAGCTGAGGTTGAGTTTTGAAAGGCTTCAACAAGAGGGTGGGCAACTAAACCCAAAGAGTGTAAATTTTCTCATGCCAGAGTCCATTTTCTAGGACATGTGGTTTCCCAAAATGGAATAGAATCTGACCCAGAGAAAGTTAAGGGTTTATTGCTTATGGATCCACCTAGCAACACAAAGGATTTGGCATCATTTGTGCATAAGCTCAGGTACTTGTCACATTTTTTTTGGATTCTATGTCAGTATGTGTATCCTCTCCAGAAATTGAGTCAAAGAGTTCAAGGGTTTGAGTGGAATGAAGACATGCAACAGGCTTTTGATGGTATCAAGGAGGTATTGTGTGCTTTACCAACAGTGAGTCCTCCCGACTTGCAGTCGATTTTCTATGTATCTATTAGTGTGGGGTCAGTAGCTTTTGGGTCAGTTCTCTTACAAAAGCAAGGAAGGAACTTCAAGCCAGTTTATTTTGAGAGCAAGATGAAGAATGTAAGTGAGTTCTCCTACACGGAAATGGAACAATGGGTATTTGCCTTGGTTCTTGACTGTCGAAGGTTCAAAACCTATCTGTTGCCCCAAAAGTTCTCTGTGCTCACCACATTGAATCTTTTGCCTGATGTAGTACAACATTTGAAGCCTAGCAAGCACATCTTAAAGTGGACTTTGGAGCTTCAAGAGTATGAGTTTGAGTTTAAAGAGGATCATTCTGTTAAATCTCACTTGGCAAACATAGTGTTACATAAGGTAGGGGAGCTTCCATCTTACCCAAGGGTTGACAAGGATGACCATGAAGAGGAACTAGATATTACAAATGCGTATACAATGAAGTTTGATGGTGCAGATAGGAAACTCCTTCAAAAGGCAAGTGGTGGTGTAGTCATTAAGAACCCAAAAGGCAATGTAATCTTTTCTAGAGCTTACAATCTTGATGAAGCTGAAAGTAACAATGAGGCCGAGTATCTCACGCTTTTCCTTGGGTTAAAACAGTGTGTTGAGCTTGGATTGAAGAGGGTCATTGTAAAAGGGGATGCATTGCTAGTCAGGAATCAATTTCTTGGTCTGTGGAATGTTAAGAAAGACAATTTGAAGAAGTGGTTCTATGACATCAAGAAGCTTTTGCATGAGTTTGAGAAGATACAATTTAAGCATGTTCCTCGTGAGAAGAATAAAGAAGTTGATGAATTGGCTAGGGACAAGTTGGATGCCTTGGTAGCTCCTTTAAAGGTTAAGGAAGCCTTGTATGCAGGAAGGGAATCATTGCAAGATGTAGAAGTATTTCTTGGTAAAGGGCAATGTCCAGAGGGCATGTCAAAGGTTTGGCGTAAGAGAATAGTTCCAAAAGCAAGAAACTACACACTGGTAGGTGAGGATCTCATGCTTTATGGCAAGGATAGCATTTTGAGAAAAGTGCCATACAAAGAAGAGATAAGCTTGATTTTTGAGCACTGCCATGAAGAAACAGGCCATCAAGGCAAGGATCAGGTTGTCTTTCGTGTTTTGAGAGCAGGTTACTATTGGCCCTCTATGATGAGAGATGCTTATTTTTGGTGCAAGTCATGCCATGAATGCCAAGTGTTTGCAAATTGGAAGCTTTTGGCTGAGCCTCAAAAAGCTATAATGTCTTTTGATGCATTGGCAAAATGGGGAGTAGATGCTGTAGGTCCAATGCCAAGAACCAACAATGGAAAAAGGTATATCCTTGTGGCTGTGGACTATTTGACAAAATGGGTGGAGGCAAGAGCAGTAAAAGATGTAACAGCAGAAAGAGTGTCCTCTTTTTTGTATGAACAGGTGTGTTGCAGGTTTGGACCTCCTATAATTATCATTTCTGATCATGGTCCACTGATTGTGGGCCAGGGTTTAGGGGGAAAATCGTTGCTGCTCTCATGGAGAAATTGAAAATTCAGCATAGGCATTCTTCTCCTTACTACCCACAATGCAATGAGTTGGTTGAGAACTGCAATGGTCAAATTGTGAAGATTCTATCAAAGTATGCTAAAGAGCATCCTAAAGAGTGGGACTTGGACTTGGAAAAGTGTTTGTGGGATTATAGAACTGTGTATAGAGTGCCGACACAATTTACACAATATGAGTTTGTTTATGGAAAGGAAGCTCTTATGCCCATACAGGTGCAGTTGGATGCCTTGAAGTTGTTGTGCAGAATGCAAGGTGAGCATAACGACAAGCTGCAGGAAAGAATTCTTTCTCTAGAGTTTTTGCGAATGAATAGAGAGAAAGCCAGTGATTATTATCTTCAACAAGCAGAGACAAGGATGGAGAAAATGAATAAGATGCTGCCAAAGAAAGAGATCAAAGAGGGAGATTTGGTGATGAAGTATGATTCTCGCTTGGATTTTACTTTTCAGAAGAAATTGAGGGACAAATGGTTGGGTCCATACAGAGTGAAGCATGTATTTTCTAATGCACATATGAGTTGGAAAAATTGTCTGGTGAACGTTTGCGCTACAGAATAAATAGTTATGGATTGAAGAAATATTTTGCGAGGGATGTGGTTCCAGATCCAAATAGTCTCTTGGGTGAGCATAAATGCTCTACCTAGAGGGTGGGCAATGATGATAGATCTCTTTTCACGTGTACAAAGTAGCATTTATATGCATGGTCATATGTACAAAATTATGTAGATACATGCATTTGGAAGATTTGAAAAGTGGTTTCAAGTTCGAAAAAAGATACAACGTGTACACATTGTGAATAGGCAGGTTCGTGTGCTAGCAATCGGACACATGTACATGCCCGGATAGGGTATCGGGGCCTTGGATATGGTTCTAGGTGGCTTGTTTTGGGTCTAGAGACTGTGTTTGAGCAGCATATAGCAGAGGTCATTGTGAGCAAAACTTCCCAAAGGAGAGCTGCGAAAAAAGTTCAAAAAGTGGGTCAAAAATGCCAAAACCACTTCAAAGTGGAAAATATTCAAAACAGACCTAGGGTTTCACTTTTGACTGACCTAATCAAGTTCAAACCACACAAAAACCATATAGCTAGCATCCAGCAACCAAGGGAAAGCTGTGTATCAAGTTTCATCACATTTTGCCACAGAAGTACATGAATCGCAATTAATGTTCTTTTGTAACAGACTGAGACCAAATTTGCAATATAGCTAGAGTAGGTCACAAGGAGTCTAGTGGTCTTTTCAAAACTAAATTTGGATATTAAAACCCAAGTCAAATCCCAAAACTATCAAGTACTTTGAGAAGTATAAGAATTGATCTAAATTTCAATCCAGAGGTCTAAATCCAAAAAAATATTGATATCATAGCATCTACTAATCATGATGATCCTGAAGGTACCAAGAAAAGTCAATTTGGGCTCCAAACATGGATCACGATCCATGTACCCATGTTGATAGATTGACCTAAAAATTTTCAGATCTTTAGTGCATACATAAAGAAACATATCTCCAAATCTAGTTTTTTAAACAAATCAATAATATTGGACCAAAAAGGCAGCAAAACAGAAGACAGTCTGAAAACCGTAGTGCAGACCGAGGGTTGGGTATTTGATCTGCCAAAATAAGTCCAAATTCAAAAATCTTTGAGATTTAGCTTGTGGACATAGTGAGGAACAAAATCCTAGAGATCAAGTCTAGATGTGGTTGCGATCCATGTACCCCAACCTTAGAATTTGGTGAAAATTGATATAGAGCTTAAGCATGACCTTGTCTATCCACTATCAAAATTTCAAGCCAAAATTTTGATAGGGGTTCATGAATTGCGATCCATGTACCTCTTCACAGTGGGTGTATTTGACTTGATGAACTTGTAGATATACTTGAGTACATCTCAAATTTCAACTTTGAGCAAAAAATACTTTATGGAGTCCAAGATACAAGCAAAAGTTCCTGTTTCCTAGTCTTGAGACTATTTTGAGTATTGTTTCAAGTGCAACTCACCAAAATTGCTCTAGCTTTTGATATATAACTCCAAATTTAGTCATGTATAGCTAGGAAGAAATATTGTGAGAATATTCTAGAGCTGAATTTTTTTCAAGTTTTATAATTCCAAACTTTTAGGATAACCAAAACTAGCTCCCAAAGACCAAAAAGTTACAAAGTCCTAACTTTTGAGAGACTTGGACAAAAAGGGACAAGTTTCACTAAGCCCAACTTGGGCTTGTCCAAGAATATCTTGAGAGTTTGAGTGAGCCTTGATCATGAAAAATCATCCACCACCATGGTTTTCTAAACTCAAAGACATGCAAACCGCAAGCAATGGGGCAACACCTTCAATAGTGATAATCGACGAAGACCTTGTGGAGGGGCATCCACCAATAGTCAACAAACGGGATGTGAGATTCATCAAAACCAACAAACCCTGCTGGGGAGTTGACATACCATAAGAACTTCCATGCATTTACATATATACAAACTCCCAAGGATTTCATGTTTTGACGGTAGATTAGTATGGAGGTGAGTAAAAACTTGTTAATCCAATTGATCTAGAAAGGTACAAGGGTACTTTGATCTCTACTTAGTTTCAGCCAAAAATGATGCAAACTTAAATTGAATTGTACCACATAATTTGCAAATGTAAATGTGTTTCTATGGTTGAAACATAAATTTTTACGCTCATTGAAGACATTGTAAATGTGTTTTTTCCAAGCATGGATGAACATGAGAAATCCAAAAGATAATATGATCGCTTGCGTCAGTGAGTGAAAATCGACCAATGGAAATCCATGGAAAGACATCAACAAAGATGTCACCACATAGATGGTCAAGGAAGAGTGGCCAACTGTGTCTGAATACTCCATCTGCAAGGGGGTATTGAAGCTGGACAAATGTGTTGTGCCAAAAAATTGCATGCACGTTGAGGCCATATAGGCTTGCATGCAGTGGGAGTACACTAAACCACATGGATTGTCCTCTGTGGTTTGCAAAGATCCTATACGTGCAATATGTTCAAAATGAGCTAGTGGAATTTAGCAGTAGGTACTCCAACAATAAGAGCATAGTGGATATCCACAGTGAGATAGTTACAATATTAGGAGAGGAGCTCAGATACGCACTAGCCAGTGCCCATGTTCTGTAGACAGCGACGTCCCCGCTGTGCAGCAAAACTAAGACAGGACTAGTTTTCTGTGTGAGCAGCGCATGGACAATCGACTACGACTGCCCCATCCACGCCCTCCATAGCGCACGACCAAGGAAAACTCGATCGGTAACTCGACGACAGCGAGGCTGTGAAGGCTTCCATTGGCGCCATTGGCTATGCGCGTAGGAAGGCCCGCTTAACCCTTGCATGAAGGAGGGCACCCCATGAGGGTAAGAGGCTCTGAAGGCTTCCATTGGCGCCGTTGGCTATGCGCGTAGGAAGGCCCGCTTAACCCTTGCATGAAGGAGGGCACCCCATGAGGGTAAGAGGCCAACACTTTACCATCAATCTATTGGCCCTTGTTGTGTATAGCAAGGAAACATAGTCTACTTGTGTTGAAAGGAAAACTAGAAGGAAAGGGAAAGCTTCAAATTTCAAGGAAGTAGCTTTACCCTTCCTTTTCACTTCTTGGAGGAAGGCAAGTTTTTCTCCAAAAATTCTTTTTTACTCAAGGAGGTAGCTTCAAAGTGAAGAAAAGCCTTCACAAAAACGACGAGTTTTTGTGAAGAATCATCAAAGGTGTTCTTACAAGGAACGACAAGTGAAGCGCTCAAACTCTCGCAAGGCGAGATTTGCATGCAACATAAATTGTGGAGCATACAAAACACAAAGACTTCAATTTCTCAAGGTACAATTTGTCGTTTCTTTTTCTCTCTTTGCATTAGTGTGTGTTTACCATGGCCAGTGAGATTATCCTACCTACACACACATTTGATTTTGATCACGAAGATCAGAATCAGGGAACCACGAGTGCTGCTAACACTAATATGCATGATGATGATAATCTAGGAGATCATGGGCTTATAGATATGTCTTCTTTCAAGACTTTGGAACATCGCCAAAGCATACTTCAAAGCAACCTCTCTGAACGCAATGCAAATGTTACCAATTTTACAGAGTTACTTGTGAAATTTATGAATTCACAGACAACTCCAAGAGCCACAAGTGGCACGGTTCAAGGGAACCAAGCTCGCACGACTCAAGGAGTCCAGGAGACAAGTGCTTCCAAAGATGCAGAAGGTAGCAATGCATTACTTAAGAATATCACCATTTTTTAGTTTCACGGGGAAGAGCGTGATCGCAACAAGGATGCGGTCAATATGTTCTTACACAAATAGAGTGATATTCATAGATCAAGACACACCTCGGATATAAAGGCGGCTGTGGAAACAATTAAATCTCTTAAAGGCAAGGCCTATAAGGGGTGGATGACATTTCCAATAGATGCTCGTCCTTCATCTTGGGCTGCGTTTCAAGCTTCTTTCTCCAAAGAGTTTTTGGACTCCAATGAAGAAGATAAGAATTGGTTAGCATGGGATGCATGCCGCATGTCTGGCCTCTCTCTCACACAATACCTTTCAAAGTATCAAGAAATCATATTAAAACTAGAAGGTCTAAATGAATTCCTAAACATACGGGGTTTTAATAGGGGTCTTGACAAAGACTACCGTCTTCATGTTAAGGCCCAACATCCAAAAAATTTGTAAGAAGCCATTAGTCATGCACAAAGATATGATGATGACCAAGAGAGGAGAGGAAATGTTCCCTACTCTAACAATAATTTTGCTAAGATCAATGTGGCTAAGAGCCATGGCGAGGTAGATCTCCCACATGTTCCAAGAGGAATAAGAGACAATCTACCTCTCCACGCCCACAAGAGGCTAAGAAGCCTAAGCAATCACAAGATATGCCGTGTGGGTCTCTCAGCACTACTAATTTTGAGCGTGCAAAGAAACACAATTTGTGTTTTAGATGTCTTTCGGACCAACATAACAAGAAAGATTGTCCTCCTTTGCAAGGCAAAGAAAAGGCCATGCACACAATGCAGCGCCTCACATTGATTCATCTCCTAAATATTGTGTTGTAGAGGGTCTTCATATGGAAGAAAAGCACAAGTGTTGTGTGCCTACTTGAATGTGGCAGCCCCACCTTTGGCCCCCATGATTTGATTCGCATACATGGCACTATTAACAGAAAACGTGTTTGTATTTTAGTGGATGATGGTGCAACTCATAACTTCTTGAACTAGAAGCTAGTCAAGAAATTGAAGATTACATAGACTCCCTGCTCTCACAAGTATGTGGTGGACCAGATGTCGAGGAATGATAAAGAAGTATGGGACATGGTAGTTCAAGGGGTTGAACTTATTGTTCAAGATCATACGATGACCCTTGACTTCCAAGTTATGAACATGGACTGTGCTGATGTAGTTTTAGGACGAGAGTGGCTGCATGGTTTAGGAAACACGTTGCACACTAGTTATGAACACAACTCCTTATCCTTTATGGCCAACGGTAAACATGTGATTTTACTTGGTGAGAAAAATATACCATCTGCACCTCTTATATGTACAGCCAAGCTTTCTATTTTGCAGAAAACAAATTTAATAGATGAAGTCTTTTTGTGTTACTGCTTGTCTCCAAGTCTTGAGAATTCTCAAGAGCAAAGTGCGGCGAATTCTAGTAATGGTATGCAAAGTCCAATGAACTCTATTGATAAACAAAGTGTTAACAATCTAACGAGCAAAGTGCTCTTAATTTTAATTCTATAGAGCAACGTGCAACTGTTGTAAAGCAAACATTACAAGAATTACAAGATTCTCCATCCCATCATAACTCTAGTTTTATTTCTCCTTTTGCACGGCAAAAGCTGACTCACTTACTCACGGAGTATAGTGATGTGTTCTCAAGTGATTTACCATCGGGTTTACCTCCTACACGTGATGTGCAGCATGGCATAGATGTCTTGCCAGGCACTATACCAGTGAGTAAACCACCTTATCGTATGAGTGCTAAAGAAGCCAAAGAGGTTGAGAGTCAGTTGGCTGACTACCTCGCTCGTGGTTTCATTAGACCTAGCACTTCGCCTTGGGCATCACTAATTCTATTGGTAAAAAGATAGATGGTACTATGCGCATGTGCGTAGAATATCGTGGATTAAATGCAATAACCATCATGAACAAGTATCCTCTACCTCGAGTGGATGAGTTGTTTGATCAACTCCACGGGGCAAGATACTATACAAAGACAGATCTTCATTCAGGATACCACCAGGTACGTATCCTACTGCAAGATATCTCCAAAACTGCCTTTAGAGCACGGTTCGAGCATTTTGAATTTTGGTTATGTCTTTTGGTCTAACCAATGCTCCAACTACATTTATGACACTCATGGATAGTGTCTTACATCCCTATCTTGGAAATTTTTTTGTGGTTTTCCTTGATGATATTCTCATTTACAGTAAGTTTGAAGATGAACACATAGAACACTTACGATTAGTGTTTGAACAACTACGAGCTCAAGTGCTATATGCTAATAAAAGCAAGTGAGATTTCTTTAAAACAGAGATACATTACCTCGGTCATGTGATCTCTTATTCTAGCATCAAGATGGACACTAACAAGGTCACTGCCATTCTTCAATGGACACATCCCAACACGGTTTAGGAGCTTCAAATAATTTTAGGCATGGTTGGATTTTATTGACAATATATCCGTGACTATGCCAACATCATTGTTCCTATGACGGATCAACTTAAAGAAAAAGGTAAGACCTTTCTTGGGAAGAAGCCCAAAAATGCAGTTTCGAACAGCTCAAGGTAGCTATAGCCACTGCTCCCATCCTAGAAATTGTCGACCCACTTAAGCCATTTGTGGTAGAGACTGATGCTAGTGATAAAGCCATCGATGCGGTACTTCTCCAGGAGGGAAGACCTATAGCCTTTGAAAGCAAAAGTTAGATAGAGCTCAACACAAATTATTGTGTCTATGAGAGAGAGCTCTATGCCATAATTCACGCTTTAAGAAAGTGGCGACACTATTTATATCGTGCTGAGTTTGAAGTAGTTTTTGACCATGAGAGTATCAAATGGTTTACTACTCAAACAGACTTAAATGGCCTTAAAGCTAGATGGGCAGGTTTCCTTCAAGATTATGATTGTAAGCTACAATATTGCAAGGGGCGATATAATGTAGTAGCAGATGCACTAAGTCGGATGCCTCAGATTAATTCACTTGCTTTCATGGAACTAAAGAGTGGATTTTTGGAGTCATTACGTGGCAAATGTGCACAAGATCAATCATATGCTAAAGCGTGGAGTGCAGTTTTTAAAAGGGATCCCTCACATTCACATGTCTCTGGACAGCCAGGTCAACATGTCTCTCCAAGCACAGATAGAAACTCCAACACACAAAGCTCCACCCCTACTCAGGAAGAGATTAAGCGATGGAAGAATTTGTCCATTTATGATGGCTACTTACTCCATAAAGGTAGGTTATGTGTGCCGAAGGACTCAGACACTAGGCACCAGATGCTATTTGAGTGTCATGATAGTCCAAGTGCTGGTCATCTAGGTATCCGTAAGACGTATGTCTTAGTTCGACGGAAATTTTATTGACCGGGCTTACATCATGATGTTCAAGAGTACGTACTAAACTGCCAACAATGCCAAGTTAATAAGGCAAAGCGCCTCAAGGTAGGTGGCCTTTTACATCCTTTAGAGATCCCACAAGGTAAGTGGGAGAGTATCTCTATGGATTTCGTAGTAGGACTACCTAGTACAAATCGTGGCCATGATGCCATTTGGGTAATTGTAGACCGTCTCACAAAGATGGGTCAATTCATTCCCACTAAGACTACCGTTAAGACATCGGAATTAGCACGGCTAGTTGTAGAGAATATATATAAACTCTACGGTCTTCCAGCTAGTATCATTAGTGACAGAGATCGAAAGTTTGATAATCACTTCTGGAGAGCTGTGTTCCAAAATTTGGAAAGTAAACTTAATCTAAGTATGGCTGATCATCTAGAAGCGGATGGTCAAACAGAAAGAGTTAATCAAGAAGCATATTTTAGCAAGAAGCAAACCAATTGGGAAGACTACTTACCTATATTGGAATTTGCTTATAATAGTTCAAAGCATGTGACTACAGGGTTTAGTCCATTTATGCTTTTATATGGATTTCAACCTAGATGACCCGTTACGGTGGGGTTGGCTAAGGAGATGATACAACCAGCGAAGGATTTTCTCCAAGACCATTTTGACATGCTTCGAGTTTCTCGATAGAATGTTAATCAAGCTCAAGATCGATATAAAAAGTACGTAGATGAGCATCGACGTCTTGCTACTTTCAAAGAAGGAGACAAGGTTTTCCTCAAAGTTTTGGAGCATTCAGAAATTCTGACGACGGGAAAAGTTGCTAAAATTTCACCACGCTATTGTGGACCGTTTACCATTCTCAAATGTATAGGTCAATTGGCCTATAAGTTAGCTCTTCCAAAGCACTCATGAGTTCATCCTGTTTTTCATGTTAGCCGTTTACGAAAACAGCTAGGATAGAATGATAATGTCATTGACACAGGTGCGTTAGTTGACCTTATTGCACCGCCAAGCATTCCTCATGAGCCCTAAAAGATTTTGGATTCTCATGAGCTTCGCACCAGACATCATGTCAGACGGCAGATGTTGGTAAAAGGGCTAGATAGACCCGAAGAAGGTCTACATGGGTGAATGTCTCCGCACTTAAGAAACCTTTTTCTACGTTCATTTTTAAGGACGAAAACGATTCTCCAATGGGGGGGGGGGGTAATGTAAGGACATGGGACCTATGGGCAAGGCCACCGGCACGGCCGGACAATGTGTATGCTAGGGGGAGGCTATAAGATAGCACGGTTGGGTAGAGACTAGCACACGCATGACCACCGACCTTTCACATGTATAACATGGTAAATAAAAAGGAGTGCCATATTTGCAAGTCTCCAATTCACGAGCTTACGTATTTCATGTTCAAAATGGAGAAAGACTAACAACACTTAGTGGAAACCACTACAAGGGAGAGAGACTCTATTTTGAACAACCTGACATTATCTTTATAGACATCATAGCTTGGAGTGAATTGCAATGGCCTTTTTATCATTATATATTCCCCCCTTGCAATGAAAGCTGATCGAAGCCTTGTAAAACTTGCAGTAACTTTGTGAATCATTGTATATGATACCCTTGCAATGAAAGTTGAAGCGTTGTCAAAATTGCAATGACTATTTAGACTCATGATATAATGTGTTTTACAAACTGCCTTGTAACGCTCCAAGTGGATAAAGTGAATTTTTAATATTCTTACTTGGTGTATATCCAACATGGTGGTCCTAATATTAGTGTCCTAAATGTACTTAGCTCCGGTGGTTGTACACATTAAAGCAACATTTGAAAATGTTGCTAGGCAATGGTGTTAAAAATAACTTGTGAACTAACCTTATAAATGCAAAGTGTATAAAGTAGTCTATTGATTCAAGAAAAAAAACTTTGTAAATTCATAAATGGCAATACTCAGACTCCTGTGTTAAAAGAAAATAAAACCAGTAGTTGAGGTATTTTCCTTGGCCCATGGGCCACAAGTCGCAAAACAAGAGTTTACACGGCTTCCAATTGCTTTGCACCCCACCAAAATGTTAACCTACAATTCTATCTATGTTTACATCACTTCTCCGCAATACCCTTGTTTGTTGAGTAGGAGGACAATTATCCACCTCAAGGTTCACATTCAATTCAAACAAAGTACATCCACCAAGCTCACAAAACTCTAGTTTTTTGATTGTCACCTCTTCCCCTTGCTCTTGGTCATCTTCATTAATATCCATAGTCCATTATGGCCTGTCTTCTTCATACCCTTTTGATTGAATATTGATGAGGATCCTAGATTGCAATATAGGTATACCAATTTGTTGGCATGATCTCTTAGAAGCTGATTACGAATAGTCAAGTGTACATAGCTGTAGGTATTTTTTTCTCAGAACTTGAAGTGGCAGCACATTGTACAAGAACTCTAATATAAAATATGTGTAATATAGGCTCCAAAGCACCGTTCATGAGCCACCCTATATGCTTGTTTTCCGATGCAAGGTTGTGCACAAACTTTACACTGAAAAGGCCATCCTTTAACCTGTACTTTTTTAGGTCTGTGACTACCTAGGATTGATCATCTAGATTGCTGTGGACATTAATGAACATGTCATACAAGTCTTCAATTAAATCTTTATATAATTCATCACAATCCATATTCTAGTACTCTGGATCACGTAGAAAGCAACACTATGTAATGGACTATGCACACTTACCCATCGTGCATGTACATACTTATATAAGATCTCCCATTTTGATTTATCAAAGGGTGATCTCCAAGGCTTAATCAAACAATTTTCAAGATTTCAAGGAGAGTTCAAACTCTCTTGAACATTATACCAGTCCATGTACACCTTCCCTATAATAGGTAGCTTAAGATCAAACTGATGCAATGATATCATCATAGGCCTCATCACCAAGTATATGTCACCAACATCAGACCAAAAGTGTCTATTTTCAGGGATCGCACCTTTGTTATAACTCTTTTTGGTTTCTCTTCTTCCCACTTATTAAAACCAACATAGAAAAATGTCTCCAAAATAATATTTTTGTTTTACTAAATACTTTTCCCAGTGTAGAAGCTAGTGCAAAATCTTGTTTCACACGGCAGCTTCAATATTGTGCACAATTGTTGTTGATACATGTCCATCACACATTATCTCTTTAAAATGAACTTCACTGCCTTCCTTGCTTTATCTATATATCTTTTGAACCAGTCAGTGTCGCCTTTTTTATACCAATATTGCAACACAAGATTCAAGCTATGCACATTGCAACCAAGTGTGTGCAGGCTATGAAAATGCTCCCTAAGAGAAGACCAACAACTCTGCAAATTTTTTGCATTTTCCATGATCACCTATACTACATTGAGAACATGTATTTGATGAATTGTCCCTATTGTTATATCAACTATATCGATCCTTGACTTAATCTCACCCCAGTTGTCTAGTGCTTTAGTAAAGCACTCCCCTCAAGGACTAAACAACATCACATTAATTAGAAGCCTATTTTGGACATTTAATCTTCCATCATTGACTATAGTGCATCTTTTTTTATCAATTGATTTAAAGATCATTCTATCAACTTCCTTTTGGGTGTCTACAAAGAATTGATCCAAGAATGTTGTGCACATCTGGTGATATTATTATGGAGGGGGAAAACCAACACCATACTCATCGATCTTCTTTGATGCATGCTTTCATGGCTTTTGTGTGACTATCAACATAGAACTTTCTGTACAATAGATTGCTTGTGCAATAGCAGACTGTGCCTCTTCATGAGCAGTTGATCAAAACCTTAGCTCAAGATTTGCCTTATTCTATGCCTTCCAAACTGGTATTCAGGCAATCTATCTTGAGTACTAGCTCTGTGTGTGTGTAGTGGCCAACATAGAGGGTGCACCACTATTGTGTCCGCCTTGTGTTGAGGCAACATTGCATTGGTTCTCTGAAGCCAACTGGCTTGGAGTCAATATTCAAGGTTGCCTTCCATTGGCTACACCTCCTAATAAGTCTCTCAAGCGTTTTGTAGCACTCTCATGACCTACACCATTACATCTACCTCCATTTCCCAATTGGTTGTTCCATTCCTTGATCCAAGGAAGTATTCCCTAGTATGAGGTGCACCTTCTAATTTTTCTTTGCCACATAATTTGTAGTGCAATCTATAAATGATCTTATCTTCTCTACAAATTGCAACTCCGGCCCTAGCACTCGACCATCAACCTTGTGCTTCCCTTTATTGGAAGTTATATTGTTTGATCCTTCACCACTAGTCAATGGGCAACTAGAAGTAGGTGCATTGATGTTTTGGGAGCAAGCATTAGCATCCATGATAAGTTCACCTATGCATTCATAAAATCACACAAAAGTTACATAGCGTTGGAATGTGGCCGGAGCGTTGGTGAGGCCAAAAGACATCCCTCTGTAAGAAAAAAATCCCCATGGTGTTATGAAGGTTGTCGTTTTTTGGTCTTCTTCTGCAATGCTAATTTGGAAGTAGCCCAAGTAGCCATCGCATACTGTGTAGCACTCCTAACCTGCTACCTTGTTCAGAATCTCATCTTGGAATGGGAGGGGAAAAGGATCCTTCTTTGTTGCTGCATTGAGAAGTTTGTAGTCTACAAAAATTCTCCACTTACCGTTTTTCTTTGGCGTGACCACCAATGGAGAGACCCACTCTGAGTCTTCAATGGGGTAATAAAATCTTCCTGTAGCAAATTCCTTACCTCTTTGAGAAATGCCTCTTGTTGAACTACCCTAAGCCTTCTAAGATTTTGCACTAGAGGATTACTTCCTTCCTTGAGTCTTATGCAGTGTTGCACCACTGTGATGCATGTGATCTTGTCATAACCATCAATGAAAAGTGTGGTCAAGCTACCTAGCATAGAGATGTACTCTTCTCTCTCTTCACTAGCCAACTCATTAGAGAGCATCCGATGTAACTTACTTGTATCTACCAAGGGTTGCGTACATGATGGTCCCTCTTGGTTCTCCGATGAGGACAGTAGTACATGCCATGGCCATCCTCGCCACAATTGTAACAATGATAGTCTTGATTTTGTCTTCGCTGCCCTCTTCCTTTCTCTGGATTACTAGAAGATGCATGCCCTTGCTACACTAGATGTATTGAAAGATTCTACAACTGGTTGGTGATTCGGTGGATCAGGTCTTGTTGATCTTCAGCCGGTTCCTGTGTCTGATTCCTCCGGACGATTTCTGTAGGTGTGGCTAGGTGTGGTCGGGACCTTCCCGGTTCCTCTTCCTCTGTAGTTATGGTTTGTAGACACAACTTCTTATCTTTAAGGCGGGCTACTTCAATTGCTACCTCATACGTAGCAAGAAACCTTCCCTTCACCTTCTCTTTAAATTTTGGCCATAAATCAGCCACAAACCGGTCTTTCTTTAGGAAATTGGGTGCCCCTTCAGCCTCCCTCAGCGATGCAACCCATCGTCCCCATAGATCCACAAGCTTCGATTTGTATGTTGCATACTCAGCCATACTTCCTTGCTTCAACTCCATCAGCAATTGCCATAGTTTTTCGAATGTGGTGTCTTCTCCAAAACACCTTAGGAATGCTGCTCTTAGCCTATCCCACCTCTCCTTGGTGGTTGGCACCAAAGTGTTGTACCATGATCTTGCTTCCACTTTCATTAGTAGTGGAAAAATACAAAGACGCAAAGCATTGTCATCCCTTCCAGAGACGACACATGCTATTTCAAGATTATCTAGCAAATTCGAGGCATCTTTCCCTACCTTACCTGTGAAGTTTGGGAAAGAAACATTTTCCATTGCAAAATAGGATTTTAAAACTCTTTTTTTCTTAAACACAAATGACTTAGTGGCTTTCTTACAAGGCTGGCTGGATAGATTAAAACAAGATGAAAATAGAAACATTAAAGAAGTGATGGTAATCCAGCATGGGGAGGATAGTGGGGTTTGGGGAGCTAAGGATCTCTCCTAGCACCGCAGCACCAAACAGATACACAATCTTCTGTTGATAAAAGATATTCCTATCTACATATATATTTATGTGCATGTGTTGCAAAAACCTAAACAGAAAATGGTTGGTCTGTTATCCATGATGCACAGAGTGTAGAGTACTTACTTATACCCTTACCATGCCGGTGTTGACAAGTCGCCACATCCACAGGAGGTCATCGCCCTTCATAGGCTCCACCTTCCCTTCATTGCTCAGCACGTATGCAGTGATAACGACGTGTTTGACTACTCTTAGCGTTTTAGCTAGTAGCAATAGCAAGTAGTTGCTATAATCGGCTCATTGCATGAATTTCACACCATTTGATTGTAGCTCATCTTTGACCCACTATGTTTCACTTGTGGTAGACAGTTTCTTCAGGATGAGTTGTACGAGGAGAGGTGGAAGTCCCTCTATCCGCCCTCCAAAATAGTGAGGACAATAGCCAAACCACTCCTCTCTAGGGCATGGGAACCTCCTTATCACCTCTGCTTCAGAGTTGTCAAAGTAAACTGGCAGCACTCGTATGCGTGTCGCAAATCGATAGGTGATATTTCATCGCTTTTATTTGGATGACCTTCTTTTTGGCAACATAGGCACGATTCTGCTTTCAAACTCAGAGCACTTGCGTGGACAGGTGTTTCTCCTTCCTTTGGGGTCATGTGATTTAGGATTGGCCAAGCCCTCCTTTTCCTTTGGTACGAGTAGCCCCTTTGGGCCAGTGAGGAGCAGAGCTATACCTTTACTTCCAGATTCCTTGGGGAAGAGAGGCTTTACCAACCTCTTTCCTTCCTTAATATGGATGATCTCTTTGCGGTGGACGTCAATGTAGAGGATTTTTGCTTCTCCTTTACCTCCACTGATAGAGTGTGGTGGGCGATGACAATGAGGGCAATAACCTGCATCCCTCCCTCTGGTGACTCTTGATTTGTAGTTAGAATGAGAGATGCGAGATGGAGGACTTACTTCCTGGATGTTGACAACGGTGTCTTCCGGCAGCAGCACTTCGATGAAGGCGGTCAATGTTTCTTCAATTTCTTCCTCCCCCGTTCTCCAATTGAAGAATTCTCACAGCCACTCATCCATGGTCGATGACATGCATCATTTTCAGTGTTGTAAACTGGAGGTTTTTGAGAATACCTCCTCCATGGGGGCATCAAATGACATGTGCAAGCACAAAAAGGACCCCAACAGCCTCTACGCCAGGACCGTGCACGGCTAACTCGTCATGGGGAGTAAACAAGGGGCACCACCTAGCTTTGAACAGCTAGGACGCAGACAACAGATGGAGATGTAGACGTAGATGATGAAAACCCCTTGGGATGTGAGGGAAAACTAGATTCAAGTGGTATTTGTAGAAAACATAGTTTTGACGAGATGGAGATCGTGCAGAGGCACAGAGAGAGAGAGAGAGAGAGAGAGAGAGAGAGAGAGAGAGAGAGAGAGAGAGAGCCTATAGTGCATTCTCCAGGAAAAATTCCATATGCACGGAGATTCTACGCTTGTGTGTGACGACCCTTGCAGTCAGTGTGTGTGCATGGCTTCCTTCTGAAGTGTTGACTCCCTGATAGTGACCTCTCAGTGCTCTTTTATAGGTGCAGGCTGCATTAATTTAGGATAATATGATTAGGATTAGGCCCTAATCAGGAGAGACAAAGCAAGGAGATGGGTCCTAGATGGTTGACCCTTACTTTGTTTTAGGAGAATTTTAAATTGATATCTCCTAGGTGGGCCTATGTGACCATCAACTAGAGAGAGTTGGCAATATACAAATGTTTTTATACAAGATTTTGGCTTCAAATGGAAAAATAGATTACCCTACGGATGTTTACTGCAGAGATGCATCGTAGACGAGATGCCGATGAATCGTGGGCTTTGCTGGTGCGTCAGTGTAGCGCGTTCCTCACTTCTGGGGTTGGTCGGGGCATGCCTTAGGCGTTATTTCTCGATTTTTCATTGCCATCGTGTGATTTTGTCCTCCTTTTTTGTTGTTTTGGGCGTCAATTGTCGAGCTCCTTTGGTCTTTTCTTCATGTGCATGCGTATGGCGTGCGTGTGTTTGTCTGAATATGTGCATGCAAGTGTGTTTGTGCTATCATTTTTGGTAGATTGTGTGTGTGTGCTCATGTGTGTAGAGCACGTATGTGTGTGTATGTGGGAGTGTGTGTCTTTATGGAAAGAGAGAGAGAGAGAGAGAGAGAGAGAGAGAGAGAGAGAAGTTTGAGGTCGAGTGTGTGTGTGTGTGTGTGTGTGTGTGGGCATATGTAACTGTGTGAGTGTGTATGTGCTTGTGAGTGTGTGTATGGGAAAGGAGAGAGAGTGATTTTTACTGCACAGAGAATGAGAGAGAGAGAGAGAGAGAGAGAGAGAGAGGTATAGCAAGAGTGAGATATGGAGAAAGAGAGAGCAAGATATGGGGAGAGAGAGTCTAAGAAAGTGTGTGTGTGTGGGTGAGTGTGTGTGTGTGTGTGTGTGTGTAAGTATGGGAGAGAGAGAGAGAGAGAGAGAGAGAGAGAGAGAGAGAGAAGGTGGTTCCATGCTGTAGAAAGAGAGAGGGAGAGGGTGATGCCAAAGGGGGGTGGCCCCTTCTGTGGGTGCTAGGTCAACGAGGGGGTGGCGGCATATAGGAACCCACAAAAAAAAAAAAAAAATTATGATTTCATGCTCCCCTCGAATGGGGTTTGCTCCCACGGCCACGGCTTCGAAAGCTGGCCGTCAATTGGTAATCAAGGTGTTAGACCTCCAATGGTAAGACCCACGAATAAGCCAAGAACTGGAAACTTCCATAACTATGGTGTAGATGATCACTGGAAAAATGAATGCCCAGAGCCAGACAAGAATATTAAGCTAGTTGAAGCTTTTTGTATACAATGTGCAAAAAGGGAGGACACTTCCCTGAAGATTGTTCAAAAAATCCTTTAAACAAGGGTAAAGCAGTAGTAAACATAAGAACCCACAAAAGAAATTTTTTTATTATTATTCATGCTCCCCTCGAATGGGGTTTGTTACCACTGCCACAGCTTCAAAAGCTAGCCGTCAGGTGGTAATCAAGGTATAAGACCTCCAATGGTAAGATCCATGATTAAGCCAAGAACTGGAAACTGCCATAACTGTGGTGTAGATGATCACTGGAAAAATGAATGCCTAGAGCCAGACAAGAACATTAAGCTAGTTGAAGCTTTTTGTATACAATGTGAAAAAGGTAGTAGTGAACTTAGTCCAAGTGATACCTAGTAGCTCATCGGAAAGTTAACCTATTGTTCCAATCAAGGTAATCACTAGAGCCCAGTCTAAGAAAAAGAAACATAACTCCGCTGATGACTCAGAGAATACTAAAATTTCCTCTCAAAAGACCAAGAGAAGAAGAAACCAGAGGTATGAGATAAGAAAACAGAAACAAAGGGCTAAAGTCAAGGAGAAAGACAAGAAACTATTCCAGAAAAAGTGAAAGATACTGGAAGTGAAATCAAGGAAACCACGCTGAAATCTGGTGGATCAATTTTGGTAGACAAAGTTTTTGAGCCAATCAATGCAACCTTGAAAGCTTACCAAGCGGGACTTAAAGCGGGTCAAAACATGGAAAACGCATGGAAAAACTATCCTTTTTCAGACATGGAAGCAACTAAGCTTGAAGCTTATCAAACTCTGGTAAGAATTATTCAAGAGATGCTGGAAAAACAAAAACCCAATCTTGAGAGTCTAGCAAAACTTGAGGAGCTTATGGTAGAAACCAGTAAAGAGAAATCCAAAGTGGTGGAAGAACCCACCTTGAAACTAAAGAGCTAGAACTCATAGTGCCTGACAGTGAAGATGCTTTAGATGGAATTTCATTCGTAGAAGAAGACTAGCCAGTGGGAGCCTAACTTTGAAGTCAGCTCCTATAGAGGAAGTTTGGCTAGAAAATCTATGTAAGGACATGGGTCATATGGGCAAGACCACCGGCACGGCCGAACAGTGTGTACGCTAGGGGGAGGCTATAAGATAGCATGGTTGGGTGGAGACTAGCATAGCATTACCACCACCCTTGCACTGGTATCTGAGCTAATTTTGGGACGAGCTAAAAGAGGCTTGCTTGTGCGTGCGATACTCTGCTTCCCCCCCACGTTCCACAGACAACAACATCTCCGCTGTGCAACAAAAAGAAGCCACACATTATTTTCTATGCGAGCAGCATGTGGACAACAGACCATGGCTGCCATCCATAGCGCATGACCAAGGTGGGTGACCAAGGCAAACTCGACCGGCAACTCAACGGCACCGAGGCTCCGAAGGCTTCCATTGGCACCGTTGGGTGCACTTGTAGGAAGGCCCGCTTAACCCTTGCATGAAGGAGGGTTGAACCCACCCCATGAGGGTAAGAGGCCAACACTTTATCATTAAAGCTATTGGACCTTGTTGTGTATAACAAGAAAATATAGTCTAATTGTATTGAAAGGAAAACTAGAAGGAAAGGGAAAGCTTCAAACTTCAAGGAAGTAGCTTCACCCTTCCTTTTCACTTCTTGGAGGAAGGCAAGTTTTCCTCCAAAAATTCTTTTTTCCTCAAGGAGATAGCTTGAAAGTGAAGAAAAGCCTCACAAAAATGACGAGTTTTTGTGAAGAATCATTAAAGGTGTTCTTACAATGAATGACAAGTGAAGCGCTCAAATTCCTGCAAGGTGAGGTTCGCATGCAACGCAAATTGCAGAGCATACAAAACACAAAGACTTCAATTTCTCAAGGTACAAGTTGTCGTTTTTTTTTTCTCTTTTTGCATTAGTGTGTGTTTACCATGGCCAGTGAGGATATCCCACCTACACACATGTTTGATTTTGAGCACGTAGATCAAAATCAGAGCACCATGGGTGCTGCTGACACTAATATGCATAATGATGAGGATCTAGGAGATCATGGGCTTGTAGATATGGCTTCTTTCAAGACTTTGGAACATCGCCAAAGCGTACTTGAAAGCAACCTCTCTGCACTGAATGCAAATATTACCAATCTTACGGAGTTACTTGTGAAATTTATGAATTCACAGAAGACTCAAGGAGCCACAAGTGGCACGATTCAAGGGAACCAAGCTCACACGACTCAAGAAGTCCAAGAGACAAGTGTTGTAGAAGGTAGCAATGCATTACTTAAGAATATCACCATTTTTGAGTTTCACGGGGAAGAGTGTGATCGCAACAAGGATGCGGTCAATATGTTCTTACACAAATGGAGTGATATTCATAGATCAAGACACACCTCGGATATAAAGGCGGCTGTGGAAACAAGTCTATCTCTTAAAGACAAGGCCTATAAGTGGTGGATGACATTTTCAATAGATGCTTGTCCTCCGTCTTGGGCTGCGTTTCAAGCTTCTTTCTCCAAAGAGTTTTTGGACTCCAATGAAGAACATAAGAATTGGTTAGTATGGGATGCATGCCGCATGTCTGGCCTCTCTCTCACACAATACCTTTCAAAGTATCGAGAAATCATATTAAAACTAGAAGGTCTAGATGAATTCCTCAAGATACGGGGTTTTAATAGGGGTCTTGACAAAGACTACCGTCTTCATGTCAAGGCCCAACATCCAAAAACATTGGAAGAAGCCATCAGCCATGCACAAAGATATGATGATGACCAAGAGAGGAGAGGAAATGTTCCCTACTCTAACAATACTTTTGCTAAGAGCAATGTGGCTAAGAGCCAATGGCGAGGTAGATCTCCCACACATTCCAAGAGGAATAAGAGACAATCTACCTCTCCACACCCACAAGAGGCTAAGAAGCCTAAGCACTCATAAGATACTCCACGTGGGTCTCTCAGCACTACTGATTTTGAGCGTGCAAAGAAAAGGCCATGCACACGGTGCAACGCTTCACATTAGATTCATCTCCTAAATATTGTGTTGTAGAGGTTCTTCATATGGAAGAAAAGCACAAGTGTTGCGTGCCTGCTTCAATGTGACCGCCCACCTTTGGCCCCCATGATTTGATTCGTATGCATGGCACTATTGACGGACAATGTGTTCGTATTTTAGTGGATGATGATGCAACTCATAACTTCTTGAACTATAAGCTAGTCAAGAAATTGAAGCTTACATAGACTCCTTGCTTTTACAAGTATATGGTAAAGCATATGTCTGGGAATGATAAAGAAGTATGGGACAAGGTAGTTCAAGGGTTTGAGCTTATTGTTCAAGATCATACGATGACCCTTGACTTCCAAGTTATGAACATGGACCGTGCTGATGTAGTTTTAGGATGGGAGTGGCTGCATGGTTTAGTAAACACATTGCACACTAGTTATGAACATAACTCCTTATCCTTAATGGCCAATGGTAAACATGTGCTTTTTATTGGTGAGAAAAACATACCATCTGCACCTCTTATATGTACAGTCGAGCTTTCTACTTTGCAGAAAGCGGATTTAATAGATGAAAATTTTTTGTGTTACTGCTTGTCTCCCAAGTCTTGTGAATTATCAAGAGCAAAGTGCGGTGAACTCTATAATGGTATGCAAAGTGCAATGAATTCTATTGATAAACAAAGTGTTAACAAATCTAACGAGAAAAGTGCTCTCAATTTTAATTCTATAGAGCAACGTGCAACTGTTGTAAAACAAACACTACATGAATTATAAGATTCTCCATCCCATCATAACTCTAGTTTACTTTCTTCTTTTGCATGGCAGAAGCTGACTCACTTACTCACGGAGTATAGTGATGTGTTCTCAAGTGATTTACCATTGGGTTTACCCCCTACACGTGATGTGCAACATGGCATATATGTCTTGCCAGACACTAAACCGGTGAGTAAACCACCTTATCATATGAGTGCTAAAGAAGCCAAGGAGGTTGAGAGTCAGTTGGCTGACTACCTCGCTCATGGTTTCATTAGACCTAGCACTTCGCCTTGGGCATCACCAATTCTATTGGTAAAAAAGAAAGATGGTACTATGCACATGTGCATAGATTGTCGTGGATTAAATGTGATAACCATCAAGAAAAAGTATCCTCTACCTCAAGTGGATGATTTGTTTGATCAACTCCATGGGGAAAGATACTATACAAAGATAGATCTTCGTTCAAGATATGGCAAGGTACGTATCCTATTGCAAGATATCTCCAAAGCTACCTTTAGAACACGGTTTGGGTATTTTGAATTTTTGTTTATGCCTTTTGGTCTAACCAATGCTCCAGCTACAGTTATGACACTCATGGATAGTGTCTTACGTCCCTATCTTCAAAAATTTGTTGTGGTTTTCCCTAATGACATTCTCATTTACAGTAAGACTGAAGATGAACACATAGAACACTTATGATTAGTGTTTGAATAGCTACGAGCTCATGTGATGTATGCTAAGCAAAGCAAGTGCAATTTCTTTAAAACAGAGATACATTACCTCGGTCATGTGATCTCTTATTCTTGCATCAAGATGGACACTGACAAGGTCGCTGCCATTCTTCGATGGCCACATCCTAACTTGGTTGAGGAGCTTCAAATATTTTTAGGCATGGCTGGATTTTATTGACAGTATATCCATGACTATGCCAAAATCACTGCTCCTATGACGAATCAACTTAAAGCAAAAGGTATGACCTTTTATTGGGAAGAAGCCCAAAAATGCAGTTTTGAACAGCTCAAGGTAGCTGTAGCCACTGCTCCCATCCTAGCAATCGTCAACCCACTTAAGCTGTTTGTGGTAGAGATTGATGCTAGTGATAAAGCGATTGGCGTGGTACTTCTCCAGGAGGGAAGACCTATAGCCTTTGAAAGTAAAAAGTTAGATAGAGCTCAACAGAATTACTTTTTTTTTGAGATGGAGATCTATGCCATAATTCACGCTTTACCAAAGTGGCGACACTATTTATATGGTGCTGATTTTGAAGTAGTTTTTGACCATGAGAGTATCAAATGGTTTACTACTCAAATAGACTTGAAGGTTCGTAAATCTAGATGGGCAGGTTTCCTTCAAGATTATGATTGTAAGCTACAATATTGCAAGGGGCGATATAATGTAGTAGCAGATGCACTAAGTCGGATGCCTCAGATTAATTCACTTGCTTTCATGGAACTAAAGAGTGGATTTTTGGAGTCATTACGTGGCAAATGTGCACAAGATCAATCATATGCTAAAGCGTGGAGTGCAGTTTTTAAAAGGGATCCCTCACATTCACATGTCTCTGGACAGCCAGGTCAACATGTCTCTCCAAGCACAGATAGAAACTCCAACACACAAAGCTCCACCCCTACTCAGGAAGAGATTAAGCGATGGAAGAATTTGTCCATTTATGATGGCTACTTACTCCATAAAGGTAGGTTATGTGTGCCGAAGGACTCAGACACTAGGCACCAGATGCTATTTGAGTGTCATGATAGTCCAAGTGCTGGTCATCCAGGTATTCGTAAGACGTATGCCTTAGTTCGATGGAAATTTTATTGATCGGGCTTACATCATGATGTTCAAGAGTATGTACTAAACTACCAACAGTGCCAAGTTAATCAGGCAGAGCACCTCAAGGTAGGTGGCCTTTTACATCCTTTAGATATTCCACAAGGTAAGTGGGAGAGTATCTCTATGGATTTTGTAGTAGGACTACCTACTACAAATCGTGGCCGTGATGCCATTTGGGTAATTGTAGACCGTCTCACAAAGATGGATCAATTCCTCCCACTAAGACTACGATTAAGACACCGGAATTAGCATGGCTATTTGTAGAGCATATATATAAACTCTACAGTCTTCCAGCTAGTATCATTAGTGACAGAGATCGAAAGTTCGATAATCACTTATGGAGAGCTGTGTTTCAAAAGTTGGAAACTAAACTTAATCTAAGTACGACTGATCATCCAGAAATGGATGGTCAAACAGAAAGAGTTAATCAAGTGCTAGAGGATATGCTACGAGCGTACGTTAGCAAGAAGCAAACCAATTGGGAAGACTACTTACCTATATTGGAATTTGCTTATAATAGTTCATAGCATGTGGCTACAGGGTTTATTCCATCTATCATTTTGTATGGATTTCAACCTAGATCACCCGTTATGGTGGGGTTGGATAAGGAGAAGATACAACAAGCAAAGGATTTTCTCCAAGACCATTTTGACATGCTTCGAGTTGCTCGACAGAATGTTAAGCAAGCTCAAGATTGATATAAGAAATACGCAGATGAGCATTGACGTCTTGCTACTTTTGAAGAAGGAGACAAGGTTTTCCTCAAATTTTGGGAGCATTCACAAAGTTTGAAGATGGAAAAAGTTGCTAAACTTTCACCACGTTATTGTGGACCATTCTCAAATGTATAGGTCAAGTGGCTTACGAGTTCATCTTGTCTTTCATGTTAGCCATTTACAAAAACAGATAGGACAGAATGATAATGTCATTGACATAGGTGTGTTGGTTGACCTTATCGCACCACCAAGCATTCCTCATGAGCCCGAAAAGATTTTGGATTCTCATGAGCTGCGCACTAGACATCATATCAGATGACAGGTGCTGGTAAAGTGGCTAGATAGACGTGAAGAAGGTTCTACATGGGAGAATGTCTCCGCACTTAAGAAATGTTTTCCTACGTTCGTTTTCGAGGACAAAAAAGATTCTCCAAGGGGGGGGGGGGGGGGGGGGTTAATGTAAGTACATGGGTCCTATGGGCAAGGCCACCGGCACGGCCGGACAATGCGTACGCTAGGGTGAGGCTATAAGATAGCACGGTTGGGTGGAGACTAGCACATAAATTACCACCGCCCTTTCAATCTACCTCCTGATATGGACATGGATGTACAATCCTTGTATGGGGATTGTAGCTTTGAAGCTTCAGGAATGTCTAAACCAATGACTCTAAAAACACTACCCTCTTACTTTGGAGATAACGAAGACAAATCCATAGTGTGTAAAATCACTCAGATAAAAAGAGCAGAACAGACCCTAGAGGTAGACAACATCCATTCAATCATGTATACACCCATTCAATGCACTCTTACTCTAGGAGAAGTGTTCAAAATTAGACCATATTTATGGAATGATATACAAAAAACTCTAGAGAAGGTGGTGATAACAGGGCTAATCACAAAAAATTTGGGAAAATTGAAACACAAATTGGATAACAAAGAGATTCGATCCATCCCAATGAACAAAGTCAGAGAATACTACAAAGGGGAAGAAGGAAACACAACCCTTCCAGTGAGATATAATGATAAGGAAACCATGGCAATACTGGATAGTGGGGCAGGCATAGCCATAGCCACAAAAGCAGTATGGGAATCATGGGGAAAATGAGGCATTAGAAAAACTCAAATGAAATTGCAATTGGCTGATGGACACATCGAAAGACCCTTAGAACTACTTGAAAAAGTGATAGTTAGCTCCTGTGGAATTGATTATCAACATACTTTTGCAATATTAGACTTTGGAAAGAAACTCAATTATGAAATCATCTTGGGAAGAACTTTCATGCGACAATACAACTCATTCATGATGGGGTAAACAATTACATGTCTTGAAGCAAGTGGGATCAATAAGAAGGGTTAATCTAAAAGATTACACTTATAGAGATGTCATGAAAACACCCATACAAGAATATGACTCAGTCTCTTTGGCTAAAATGAAGCTTCCATCTTGTTTAAACAAAGACACACCTATTTGGATGTGTGGAGCCTCAAAAAACGGGATCTTAAAACGAGAAGAATGTATCTTAGAAAGGGATTGCACAGATGAACCCTATATACCTGAACCCTTTTCATAGCATTTGTTTGAGCCATATGAGTGGACTCAAATTTTGGCAACAATGGATGTATGTGTGAATACATCTACGCCTACTCAATTTTGCAATGAGGACGGCTATGACATAATTCCCATTTAGATGATTTCAACCCTTAACATTGAAGACAAAATTCAAGAACCCAAGGACTTAATGAAAGCTCAACAAGTCTTTTTAGACCTCTATTATGATGCAACCAATGAGCTAGAAGAACATTCAGCTACCTCTGATGATTTGGGATCAGAAAAAAAACATGTGAGAGCTAAACTACTCATGACAGGAGGGGAGGGAAATTTTTTTGACTTTCCAAACTAGAAATCGAGAAGACAAAAATGTTATAGAAGAAAAAGAGACACTAGAAACTTGAAATCTAAACCCATGCCACCAGTCTCTAGTAGAACGCAATTTTTGATACAGATAGATACACATGACTGTGTCAAAGACAAAATCACGGGTAGTTATCCTTCAGACAAAAAGCAAGAAATATCAAAAACAGCGAGAAAAACGAGAAAGGAAACTCAAGAAAAACCTAAATACCAAGACAAGGATTCAACCATGACACGAATTGAACAAAAAAATAAGTATCAAGAGTTGAGAGCTCTAAAGGAGATGTATACCACTAAAATGGAAACAATTGAGGAAGAGGGTAAACATGTAATGAGTGTTCCATCCCATTACAAGAAATATAATCTCCAAGATCAAAAGATTATAGTCGAACAACCTCTCAAGGAACTAAGAAAACGGAGTGAGTCCTACAAAGAACCAGAAAATGTAAAAAAGATAGATCTCGTCAAATAAAGAGAAGAGCCTAGACCTACGTAGCTACATTGCAAACAACCTGACTAAAGAAGAAGAAGAGCTTTTGTTAAGCTTACTAAAAGAATATCGGGATATCTTTTCTTGGTCTTATAAGGATCTCAAAAGTGTTGATCTAAAAATATGTCAGCATACCATACCTATGAGAGATGATGCAAAACCAAACAGACAAAGGTCATATACTTATAATGAAACATTGTCAGAAAGATCAAAGAAGAGATATAAAAGCTAAAGGAAGGCGAATTCATTTATGAAATTGAACACACAGATTGGGTGTCTTCAATTGTGGTAGTACCCAAGAAAAATGGAAAATTAAGAGTGTGTGTCAATCTCAAGAAAGTGAATGCAGCTACCATTAGAAACAACTTTCCTCTTCTAATCATTGAACATGTTTTAGAACGAGTTGTAGGAAAAGAAGCTTACAGCTTTTTAGATGGATTTTTGGGATACAATAAACCCTTGGTCGACCCCAAAGATCAGCATAAAACTGTCTTTGCAACTGAATGGGGTATTTTTTCCTCTTGGGTTATGCCTTTTGGGTTAACTAATGCTCGTGCCACCTTTCAAAGATTGATGATCCATGCTTTTAAAGAATGTCTTTGGAATTTCTTGGAAGTATCTATGGATGATCTATGTGTATATTTGTCAATCCGAGCTGATCATTTTGAACACCTCAAAAAGGTATTCAGAAAATATAGACTTTATAGGATTTGCTTAAATCCTAAAAAGTGTACATTTATGGGTAGAAAAGGAAATTTTTTTGGACATATAGTGTCTAAAACTGGCATCGCGATTGATATGGATAAAATTCATGTTATTTAAAATTGCCTAGACCAACAAAGTTAAAGGGGTTCAAGCTTTCATGGGACATTGTGAATATTACAGACGATTCATTTACATGTACACTATAATTGCAAAAGCCATGTACAACTTGATTACACTCTTTGAATGGACTGATGAGTGTGAATAATCCTTCACACTTATCAGTATGATCATCGTTCATAATGCAACATGCCTTCAAGATACAAGAGTACATGATTGCATTTGGAGAGTTTTCCTCTCTTTGCATCTGCTAAAAATAGCCTAGAGTTCCTACCCCTGCCGCTGTTGAGTATATCCTACGATAAATGCATTCCAAGAGATACCATTCTGGTCAAAAATCTCTTCAAGCACTTTTTGTGATTTATGAAGTACACCATATTTGGCACACATGGAGACCAAGGTAGTGGCAAGTACATCGTTTTTTTTGGCTAGCAATATCATCATCAATTCTTTTGCCCATATTAGCATCTTACATAATTCCACATGCCTTCAAGATACAAGAGTACGTGATTGCATTTGGAGAGCTACCCTCTCTTTGCATCTGCTAAAAACAACGAAGAGCTTCCTCGCTCTACCTCTGTTGGGTATATCCCATGATCATTGCATTCCAAGAGACCGACATTCTAGACAAGGATTTCCTCAAGCACTTTTTGTGCTTTACAAGGTACACATTTGGCATACAACTCGACCAAGGTAGTGCCAAGTACTTTATTTCTTTTCAATAGCCCCTAGCTAGCAATATCATCATGAATTCTTTTGTCCCTACCAGTATCTTGTAGAATGCCACCTGCCTTCAAGATACAAGCGTACGTGATTGCATTTGGAGAGTTGTCCTCTCTTTGCATCTGTTGAAAATAGCCAGCTTCCTCGCCTTGCCTCTATTAGAAGACATATCATTTTTTGTTTACAAAAAATCCGTAAATTCCTTGTGGAAGCCTGATATGGGGTGGATGGTTTTTTTTGACAATACGCGTGTGTATAATGTCAAAGTTGAAAACACTTAAATCCCTTGTGGGAGCCCAAGGTAGGGTTTATGGTTTATTTTGAAAAAGTTTTCTCCACACAAAGGAGACTCCGGCATTTTTTTGGGTTACATGTCATTTGTTATATTATTGCGTGTATGTGCTTTTCAAAGTGGATGATGCCCTAAAATTTTGTAAATGGGTTATGCAATGTGTTGAGATGCATGAATTGAATGAAGCCCCATTATTCAATAGAGAGTGGAGTAATGTGCATGATGAGAATACAATGTTCTCTCCCTCTTTGATTGAAAGGAATTTGACAACATGGGAAGCCAATGTTTGTCCTCCGTGGTTGGATTATCCACTAGGAGTTATTCCAAAGCAAGAGTTTGAATTATAGGAGAGTAAGTACCTAAACACTTGTGGGTCTTTTTTCTTGAGAATGTATGTCTTACTTTAGTGCTAATTTATGTGATATTGTGTTGTATGGTTGTTGGGTGAAGGGTTTCAAAAAGAGATATGAGTACTTAAAGGAGACACAAGAAGAGTCTCTCCCTCCCATTTCACATAGACTTACTTAAAACACCATTGAGAGTGGCTCTCAAGGTACTCCACTAGCAAGCAATGTACTCAAGAGCCGCCAAGTACATCAAGATTACCCACTCCCTCTTCGATGCCTCCCATTGTGCCATCTAGGGAGCTCGGCATGTCCTCTTTGGCAACCACTATACCCCATATGGCACCCTCTTCTAATTGCCCACTAGATCCTCATTAGTGCATACTACTTTGTTTGTTGTAGAGTCTTCACTTGGGCAAGAGGCTTGGGAGAAGGCCGATCACACAATCTGTTGGTAAGTTTAATAAAATTGTTAGCAAATTTGTCTTCCATATTTCCTAATTCAAAGCTAATTTGGATAATTCTTGTGGGGTTCCATTACCAAACCATTGTAGATGTTTTGCTTGTGGATATATCACAAATTGACAAGTTTTCCCTCGATAGGTAGATTTTCATAATGCTTACTTATTTGCATTTTCTTCTTGCATTTTGAACATGATTCATGTTTGGTATTCTTGTAGCGTCAAATTTTTTTTTGCAACACAGAATACCAATTTATATAGTAGAGATAGCGTGTCTTGTCATGAGGTTGCTAGGCTTATCTTTGCAGATTTTCCTACAAGTTTGCTTATGGATGGTCTAGGACCAATCCCATTGGGTAAGTAACTTCTCTTTGGGGTAGTACGTACAACTAAGTATGGTTGTATGCTTACATGTCATCATTCACTTTTTTAGAGGCCATGAGTGTTCCCAAGTGGAATACATTTTCCAGGGCTCTAGTGACAGGGTGCATGGATGTGGCTTGTGAGTTTTTTTGTAGATGAGGGGTTTTTAGTCACCATGTGCATGACAGAGCATTTGGAGATTTTATTGTAGATGCAACTAGTGTAGGACTTGTGATCTTACGTATGTGGACCCTCATGTGTAACAAGAAGGCATATTGGCATCCACTCACTAGCGAGGCGGTGAGATAACAAACTTAGTTTCACAGTTTAATTTCCAAACTAAAAACTTTGTAGCTATGACATTCATTCTTTGAGTTATTTATTTATGCAGGAACTTGATCTTACCATGTGTCTTTGGTACTAGTGAATGTTATGGTATATATGTGCTTGCATAAGGTTTCTAATTTACGTTTTATATGGTTAGGTGGTTGTTGGAAACTTTTAATGAGCCTCAAGACTATGTTTTGAATTTGTTTGTGGGGTGTGGTGGTTTGGGCCGAGCTTCTATGATAGATATGAGGCATTGCATGTGTCTAGAGCTAGATGATGTGCTCTATGAAAGATGTTTGACCAATATTGTATGTGGACCTGTTAAATGTTGATTGCGGATGCACACTTGGTTGAGGAAACACTATTCTAAATGTACACATCTTGATGTTTTGATTTATGTTTTGATGTACATGACAGCCATCTGACACTGACATGGCATTTTGGTATGCTCCATACATTTCATTTGGATGTTTCTTTTGTGTTTGTTTGGTACATGATGGCCACATGATGTGGAGATGACTTTGATTGGAGCTTTCCTATGTAGTTAGATTATGCTGACACCATTGGCCTTTGTGTTTCTTTGTGTGAGATAACAAAATCGTGTAAGTAGTGGAAATAAGAGTTTATGTGAAGGAAATCCCATGTGGGAACCCAAGAAAGGGTGTACAATTTTTTTAAAGAAGAGGTCTCCATACAAAGGAGACTCTGACAAGAAAGGGTGTACAATTTTTTTTAAGAAGAGATCTCCATACCAAGGAGACTCTGGCAATTTTTTTGGAATCATGTTTTGTGTACAGGCTCAAAAATACATACAAATGGTGCTTTTTATAAAGTTTCATTTTGCATAAGCACTGTTGTGCTTCCATCTTTCTAAAAAGTGTTTGGTAGTTGAAGGATTGTACTGTGAGGTTTTGAGTTTTTTTACTACACAATGATACTTAAAGATATCATTAGTATAAAAACAGGGTTTATCAGCTCAAAAAAACAGTTCCAATTATAAAAGCTTGAAACTGAAAGCTCGCCAAAAAAAAAATCCCCCTCTACATCATGCCTAGACCCAAGTTGCAACAAAAAATATACAAATCGATGAAAAAGTTAATAATCGCAATTATTTACTTTTTTACCAAAATGGATGAAATTTGCAACTTTGACCTTATGGGACCAAAGAACATGATGTCCCAAGCCCACTGATCAAGTTTAAGTTTGGAACTCAAAAACTCAGAATCTCTTTATATCTACTATTTCAGAGTCTAAAAGCCTAAATCTGGCACCATTTCCACCCAATGCACTCAAATGAGCCCACACTTCACTCAGAGTACTAAATGCCATATGTTTCAAGCCTCTGATGTCAAAAATGCAAAAAGTTGGAAAAAATCCCCAGTTGTAAATAATCGTGATTATTCACTTTTGTTGCGAATTTTACCTGGACTACATGATTTTGATCTCTACATGTTTTTATGCATCTATGCATGCTCCAAAATTGATTTGCCAACCAGTTAGACTAAGGGAATTTCAGAGCGAAATTCGTACAATTTTCTAACTTTGACATTGTATTCACCCAACAGGAGCAATGCAAGCAGTTGAGAAGTCAAGGAAAAGGGTGTCTCAAGAAGATAAGCTGCAAGATCTACCACCATACCAGTTAGATCCAACCTCAATGAAAACGGCAACGGCAACCTACTTGTCTAAAGAGCATCTCAAAGAAAACAACACCACGATCTTCACTGGTAGATTCAAGAGTGAAGAAGGACACCAAGTAGGATTGCAAATGCTACCTAAAGAGTTTTATGATGTAGTTGCAAAGCCAGAACATCAGCCCATGCCAAGTCCAAGGCCTTCACCAACTAATAAATCTAATGAAGGCGATGCAACAAAGGAAAAAGAACTTGAGAAACGGGAAGAAGCTAGTTTCAAACAACCCAAGGAGGCCAAAACAGCTAAAGCAAAACCTTCCTATACAACAACTCAAGCAAAAACAGTTGAGGCATCCACAAAGCCTCAAGAAGAAGCAATACAACCACCTCCACGGCCACAAGCATAAACTGCTGCACCAACAAACGAGCCACAAACTGAGATGGAAATTTTTTTTAAACAACCCCAGGTAGAACCTGAAGATTGGGAGACCAATGATGAAGTCATCATGCAAGTAAATGGTTATGCAAAGCAAATGCGGCTAATGAAAGACAAGATGAAAACAAGAGCACTTAGCTACAGTGCCAAGGCTAAAGAGCTAGAACAAGTCATTGATGCGCTACAAGGAGAGCTAGACAACAGAATGAACATCATTGAAGATATTCAAAGGTAGATTAAAGAGTTGAAAAATGAAGTAGAACAACATTAGACTTCCAAGGAGAAACAATAGAAAGAAATGGAAGAGTGGGGAGAGCTCCCGACAAAGTTATTTGATGCATGCAAAAGAAAATATCAATAACTGACAGAAGTAGCCAATGAACTTTTAACAACTACTCTGTCAGTACAAAAGATCCAAGTGCATCTAGAAGTAGTTAGTACCTCCTTGCAGTACGCCGAGCAATGAATCAATGATCAAGCGGCATTTCTAAGACAGATAAGATAAAACCCCGCGGTAGCCTCAATCAAGGGAGCAGATAAAGTCTATAAGACTTTAGAAAAGAGGAACAAAGACCTTGAACTTGAGCTAAAACTGGAACAAACATAAAGACGAGAACTTACATTGAGGCGGGTACAAAGAGAAGAGAAATTGCTCAAGGAATTAGAGAATTGAAGAGAGCCAATCAACTGCTAAGAGAGGGACATACAGAAACTCAGGAGGAGGCAAGAACCTCTGAACAGCCAACCATAGACATACCATCAGTCTCTTTTACTGATATGGAAACACAGCTGTCAGAAGGGCTAGCAAGAGAATCAAAGTTTCAAGTACCAATCACTAAAGCCAAGAAAATGCCAATGGTCCAGATTTCTAAAGCTGAGGAAGATGCACTAAAAGAGAAGATTGTCCAAGAATGGTGTTAGGAATGGGATCATGCTAGCTAGAGTGGATGAAAGAGAAACATAGTGTAAGTGCATGAGTGTGTGTGTGTGTGTAAGCAAGATTATCACTCAAGTGAATTAGGTTCCAAGATAGAATTAGCTTGGACTCATAAACACAATCTTGAGTATTGACTTAGCTTAGCACAAGCTCACCATAGACAAGCATGTAGTGCAAAATAGAGTTGTATTTATTCATCCATGAAATGAGCTTTAAGTAGCTATACAGGCTTGCTCCACAACATGTGGGATAATTCCACTCTTCTCTCCTTGGCTCACACTTTAGGACAAAGATCACACTTTACAATCCTCCCCTTGAGGTTTGGACTATGACAAAGTAATGAAGATGCAATATCCACACAGGATGATAAGTTGGTATCCACACAGGATGGTAAAATCCACACAAGTTGACAAAATCCACACAGGATGATAATATCCACACAGGTTAATAAAAGTCCTCCCCTACAAGTAGAGAGTCTGCATCTTCAAAGTACGTCTTCATAAAAGACAAGTTCTCTGGTCAATGCTTATAGCCTCTACTTTGATGGAGCATACAAGAGAACCAAGGATAAGGTAGCTGCAGGCATTGTGGTCTTATCTCATTGGGAGAGAGGATCCATGGTGAAGGGATCACTCTAGAAGATGTCCACTCCAACAATGAAGCAGAATATCAAGCTCTAATTCATGGCCTTTGTTGGTTCCTGGATAATTCAATTGAGAGATTAAATGCTTTTGGTGACTCCATGCTTTTGGTAAGGCAAATGCAAGGTACATGGGCTTGCAAAAATTCCAATCTCTCTACTAAAATGAGATAAGCCAAAGCTCTTATGAGGAGATTTAGGGAGGCACAAGTACATCATGTGCCAAGAGACCAGAACAAGGAGGCTGACCACCTAGCATCATCGAAGTTAAATGAGTCAATAGTGGGAGCAGTGACCATACAACTTCCACTTCAGCAAGGAAAGGAGGACTTAGAAGATATTATGCACATTTTGGAGCAAGGAGAGGCTCCTAAACACATGAATGCAAGGGAAAGGCGATGGTTAGCTAGGAAAGCTACCAGGTATCGCATAGTAAATGATAATTTGTATTGTCTTGGTAAGGATGGTGTGCTTAGGAGAGTGCCTTTGAAGAGTGAAATTGAAGAGATTTTAAAAGCTTGTCACGATGATGTGTGCGGAGGACACTTTGCACACGACATCACTAGTAGAAAGGTTCTACAAGCTGGGTTTACTTGGCCAAGTCTTCATCGTGATGTCAAATACTGGTGTCAAATATGTGATGAATGTCAGAAAGCAGGACCACGACGGCTCATAGCTGAACCTCAAAACCCAATAAAGGTATATGGGCCCTTTGAGAAGTGGGGAATTGATGCCATAGGACCTCTACCACGCACTCAGTCAGGTAAAGAGTACATCATTATGGGAGTAGACTACATGACTAGATGGGCTGAGGCTATTCCAACCAATAGAATTACTGCTAAGGATGTGAGTCAGTTCATCTTTGACCACATCTGTTGCCGGTTTGGCACCCCTCTTGAAATACTATCTGATAGAGGACCAGGGTTTAGAGCAGACTTGGTAGGAGAACTCATGCAGAAGCTAAATATTCAGCATCAACACTCTACTCCTTACTACCCTCAGTGCAATGGCTTGGTGGAAAAGGTAAATGGAATCATTTGCAAAATTCTCACCAAACAGATACATGCCAAGCGCCAAGATTGGAACAAACACCTGAATGGAGCTCTATGGACCTATAGAACCTCCTTCAAAACCGCATTAGGGTACACACCCTTTCATTTGGTTTATGGAAAGGAGGCGCTTTTGCCCATTTAAGTGAAGTTAACAAGTCTTCGAATATTGGGTAGCCAGGTAGGCTCTCAAAAGGAGAAAATACATCAAAAGATCATGGATCTAGAGAGGTTGCAATTGGATCGTGAAGAAGCCATCAACCACTATTCTCAAGAAGCAGAGAAGCGCAGAGAAAAGTTCAACAAAAAGCTAGCATCCAAAGACATCAAAAAGGGATCTCTGGTGCTTCGATATGACAATCGCTTCGACACTCGTAAGGATGGAAAGTTTCTTTTTCGATGGGAAGGCCCGTTCTTGGTCACCAAAAAGTTCAAAAATGGCTCTTACAGACTTCAAGACATTGATGGTAAAGTGCACAAGACCAGAACAAATGGATGGCGTCTAAAGCCTTATCACATCAGGATAAGGTCAGCCCAAGATCAAAGAAAGTAGGCTAGAGGCATAAATACCCCTAGCCAGGTTTGGGGGGGCTATGATCCGAGCCTATCACAAATTTTT
Organism: Adiantum capillus-veneris; assembly: GCF_014529385.1. Classification (NCBI taxonomy): domain Eukaryota; kingdom Viridiplantae; phylum Streptophyta; class Polypodiopsida; order Polypodiales; family Pteridaceae; genus Adiantum; species Adiantum capillus-veneris. The sequence continues at coordinate 82,546,870 of NC_140936.1, read as the reverse complement.
GTTTACTATATTTTGTTGGTTTTCCTTGCTTCTAAAGGTTTACAATAAAAGAAAGAGTGAGAACAACCTCTTGGAAAAATTCAAAAAATGATTTGATGGGAATTTTTTCTTGACTAGTTCACCGGAGGTGAAAGGTAGAGGGAGAACCTAGTGGTAAAGGGAAGGGAAAATATGTAAATGTGAAAAGAAAAGATATGATGTGGTTGTGGAGCCATGCACCCATGATTCAAGGGTCATGAGTGGCTCATATCATCATGGCTTTGGAGCCATATGATGATTCAAACAGATGGGATCCAAGTGGAAGACTTGGTAAAGGAAGGAAACAAACACATGATTTTGCTGGATTTTTAAAAAATACTCCGATCCAAGAAAAGTTGTCTTCATCAAAGTTGTAGCTCATGCGCTAGAGATTCTGACCATATTTTTTTTAATAATTTTTGCATCTACGGTCTAGGAGATATGGCCAAAATGGCGGACGCCAGTTTTTTCAACTGTGGTGGAGACCACCCCCTCTACCTTTACACACACACCCTTCCTTTTCCACATTGAGACCTTCTCTAAAAATCAGCCATTAGTCTTCTCACCCTCCCCTCCTTCCTCCTCTCTCTCAAGCTCAAAAAACCATCACAAATTCCTTTTCTAATCACCTCTCAAATCATGCTTAATCTTGTTGTAATTCAAAAGTTCTCATTCAACCCCTTTCTATTATTACTAGATATGCATTGATTTTATGTAGATTCTTTACATTTTAAAATAAGGAAGCTCTTGGACTCGAGCTATGGAGAAAGGAGTGAAGACAACACAAGTGATGATGGAGCCAATTAGTTGCAAATTGGTCAACAAATCACTTGGAAGGAGCTTCTTCATTGGTTGAATGTCCCTAATCAAGCTTCATTTGTACAAATTGCACTTGGATCTTAACCTCACTCCTAATCACTCTCTTTCCTATATAAAGAGGCCCCCCCCTTTGTAATTTCAAGTATCCCTCAATCCCATTGAGTCTTTGTATCACTCATCATGAGCCCATAAAGCTCATTCATTCACTCTATTCTTGCACATTCTAGAGTGCAAATTGTTTTATGCTAGTAACCTCCCCTCCTCTTACTTATGTTAATTAAGAGAGATCTTTTATGTGTGTGTGAGAGTGCTTGATGTGTGATTTTGGCTAATTCTTGAGTTGTTGTTTAGTAATCTACATGCTATTTGTGTTGGGAGTGCTTGAAGTTATCCATTCCTTGTATACACACTAAGGTTAATGCTTCATTCATAGTGATAGTTCTCTCTCTCTCTCTCTCTCTCTCTCTCTCTCTCTCTCTCTCTCTCTCTCTCTCTCTCTCTCTCTCTCTCTCTCTGAGTGTGTGTAGCGGTCCTAGTCCACGCTTCCAAGACTAGGTGGTGCCCTCATCTCATTTCCCTTGTGGCGCAATGGAGTTTGTTTTGGTGTAGAGGGCGCCATTCCAAATTTCCTTCGTCAGTAGGAAAATCCAAAAACAATAACCATTAAGGTCAATAGACATTTTAGTTAGAAGAGATAAATAAAGGTCAAAAATCTTAATTAAGTTGGTATATCTCTATATCAAAGAGTTGGTTCTCATCTGGAACTTTTACTTCTTGGCTTGGAGTCTGTGTCTGGTTGGTTGCCCAAGACAAAGCTAGTCTTCTACAAAAAGTCTCTCTTTCAATAAAACTAACCCTTCGTGGTTTCTTGTGGGGAGTGTAGCTAAAGTCCCTTTTTGCAAAAGGACTCTTTCAACAACACTGCCCTCTATGTTACTCGTGAAGTATGCAACATTGAGCACTCAGTAAAGCAAGCTTCCACTATGCAAAGTAGACCCCGTGTAAAATTGTACACTAGCCATCCACTTTGCACTCACCCTTCATAAAATATTGAAAATTAGAAAGAACAACTCTTGAGTGCTTGATAAAACAAAGTTCTTTTTTTATCAAGGATCCTCACAGCTACAGTCTGTTATAGAGTGATTGCGTGGTGAGCACGAAGCCAATGAGTATATTGCAAAACCCAAACTGAGCTCTTGAAGGCTCTCCTTATATGTAGAAGCAATTACAATCCAATTGTTTAAAAGCATGCTGTCACAAGACAGGCACCACGTGCCAATAGAAAAGACCAGACTGAACAGACTTTTAGCACTTCAATAACAACTGAACTAATAGAGAGAGAGAGAGAGACGACACGCTGTCACGAGGACGTCGCAACTGTTAACTATGTCACGAGGACATGGCAACGGCTAACCTTAGTTGTTGGTTTCTTTCCAATGATTTTTGTTTTATTTTTAAGACCTGTTGCAAATGGTCGGACATTATATCGCCAATGTGAACGATAGTTTCACCCACAGACGGGAGGTGGGTCGGCATTGAATTTCGTATAGGAAGAGGGTGTCTAGGCTCAGTCAAGATCATGTAGGTCCCCCCGTCGCACTTAGCAAGTTGGTGGATACTAGGAAGTGAACTCAATAAAGGCAAAAAGTCAAGGTGGGATCACCAGAGGAAAATACCGACAATTGGGCCACATTTTTTGGATGCCATCCCAATGGGGATAGATGGTCAAGAGACAAGTGGGAGCCCGACGGAAGCATCTCGTAAAATTTATAGAACTGCTATTTTGGGCCATGAAATGTGTACGTGTCATTACTTTCGGAATGACAAGGGGAACATTTTACAACTCTGCTGCAAAGTCAACTGGGCAACCACTCGGTAGATTTTTAGGCGGCAACCCCGAAACGGGAAAATGCTTGTAATCGTGCCAAGTGGCGCATTTTAATGGACTTTCCTCAAAAAAAGAAGGTAGCGCTGAATTTATAGCTGGGAGGCTCATTTTGGGAGTTCTGTCACACAGGTTAAGAGCTATGGAGTGCTTGCTTTCCACTCTATGTACAGTGTGGTGCTAGGAATGATGACCTGCACACTACTCACTGCTCTCTCTCTCCCCTACGTGCAGTTATGTGATGCCCCACAAGAGGGCTTTTCAATTGACCTATGTACAGTTGTGTGGGTTCATGCGCGATTGCCGAGGCAAGAGCCTCTTGCACAGGTACTAGATTAGCTAGTTGTTAATTCCCCGCAGGTACAGGTGAATTCGGAGAGGTTTCACGTGAGAAATCTCGTCCAATTCAAAGGGCAAGTAGCCCTACAAGTGCGGGAGCTCGAGGACTTGCTACGGATGTGACCGGCTCGCGAAACGAAGCCCAAAACAGGGAATTACAGCCTGCTATGTATTTTTGTGTTTAGGGTTTCGGCCCTAAACAGTCCCTAATACCCCCAGGAGGTCTAGGGACGCAAGGGGACCGCTGTAGAGGTGATTTGGCGCATTTTCACGGCAGAAAACAGAGAATTCAGTGTGCTGCAGATTCGCCAAGTTTTGCAAGTGTCCGTACACGTCCGAAAAGTCACCTATTGTGTGGGGATATTGTCTGTTAAGCATCTTAGTACAGTTATGCTGCCGAAATCGGGCCTAAACAGGTGGTTTCCAGCCCGCATTATGCGGGACAGCTCGTAGGAAATCACAGGTTTCATTCCCTTTGCAAAATTCTCACCAAACAGGTACATGCCAGCGCCAAGATTGGGACAAACACCTGAATGGAGCTCTATGGGCCTATAGAACCTCCTTCAAAACCGCATTAGGGTACACACCCTTTCATTTGGTGTATGGAAAGGAGGCTCTTTTGCCCATTGAAGTGAAGTTAACAAGTCTTCGAATATTGGGTAGCCAGGTAGGCTCTCAAAAGGAGAAAGTACATCAAAGGATCATGGATCTAGAGAGGTTGCAATTGGATCGTGAAGAAGCCATAAACCACTATTCTGAAGAAGCAGAGAAGCGCAGAGAAAAGTTCAACAAAAAGCTAGCATCCAAAGACATCAAAAAGGGATCTCTCGTGCTTCGATATGACAATCGCTTCGACACTCGTAAGGATGGAAAGTTTCTTTTTCAATGGGAAGGCCCGTTCTTGGTCACCAAAAAGTTCAAAAATGGCTCTTACATACTTCAAGACATTGATGGTAAAGTGCACAAGACCAGGACAAATGGATGGCGTTTAAAGCCTTATCACATCAGGATAAGGTCAGCCCAAGATCAAAGAAAGTAGGCTAGAGGCATAAGTACCCCTAGCCAGGTTTGGGGGGGCTATGATCCGAGCCTATCACAAATTTTTGTTTACTATATTTTGTTGGTTTTCCTTGCTTCTAGAGGTTTACAATAAAAGAAAGAGTGAAAGCAACCTCTTGGAAAATTCAAAAAATGATTTGATGGGAATTTTTTCTTGACTAGTTCACCGAAGGTGAAAGGTAGAGTGAGAACCTAGTGGTAAAGGGAAGGGAAAATATGTAAATGTGAAAAAAAAAGATATGATGTGGTTGTGGAGCCATGCACCCATGATTCAAGGGTCATGAGTGGCTCATATCATCATGGCTTTGGAGCCATATGATGATTCAAACAGATGGGACCCAAATGGAAGACCTGGTAAAGGAAGGAAACAGACACATGATTTTGCTGGATTTTTAAAAAATACTTCCACTCCGATCTAAGAAAAGTTGTCTTCATCAAAGTTGTAGCTGATGAGCTAAAGATTTTGACCATATTTTTTTTTATAATTTTTGCATCTACAGTCTAGGAGATATGGCCAAAATGGCGGACGCCATTTTTTTCAACTGTGGTGGAGACCACCCCCTCTACCTTTACACACACACCCTTCCTTTTCCACATTGAGACCTTCTCTAAAAATCAGCCATTAGTCTTCTCACCCTCCCCTCCTTCCTCCTCTCTCTCAAGCTCAAAAAACCATCACAAATTCCTTTTCTAATCACCTCTCAAATCATGCTTAATCTTGTTGTAATTCATAAGTTCTCATTCAACCCCTTTCTATTATTACTAGATATGCATTGATTTTATGTAGATTCTTTACATTTTAAAATAAGGAAGCTCTTGGACTCGAGCTATGGAGGAAGGAGTGAAGACAACACAAGTGATGATGGAGCCAATTAGTTGCAAATTGGTCAACAAATCACTTGGAAGGAGCTTCTTCATTGGTTGAATGTCCCTAATCAAGCTTCATTTGTACAAATTGCACTTGGATCTTAACCTCACTCCTAATCACTCTCTTTCCTATATAAAGAGGCCCCTCCCTTTGTAATTTCAAGTATCCCTCAGACCCATTGAGTCTTTGTATCACTCATCATGAGCCCATAAAGCTCATTCATTCACTCTATTCTTGCACATTCTAGAGTGCAAATTGTTTTATGCTAGTAACCTCCCCTCTTCTTACTCATGTTAATTAAGAGAGATCTTTTATGTGTGTGTGAGAGTGCTTGATGTGATTTTGGCTAATTCTTGAGTTGTTGTTTAGTAATCTACATGCTATTTGTGTTTGGGAGTGCTTGAAGTTATCCATTCCTTGTACACACACTAAGGTTAATGCTTCATTCATAGTGATAGTTCTCTCTCTCTCTCTCTCTCTCTCTCTCTCTCTCTCTCTCTCTCTCTCTCTCTTTGTGTAGCGGTCCTAGTCCACGCTTCCAAGACTAGGTGGTGCCCTCATCTCATTTCCCTTGTGGCGCAATGAAGTTTGTTTTGGTGTAGAGGCCGCCATTCCAAATTTCCTTCGTCAGCGGATTGAAATGGCTAAATGCTACCTTAACCTAATTTGGAGCGGCCAAACGTAAGTGGCTTTACACAACCTACCCTAACCATCCAAACACGATCATCTATTAGCGGCCAAACATAAAGCTGCTAACCCTAAGCCACTAACCGTAAGTGGCTAGTGTTAAGTGAATTGAAATGGCTATACACTCTCCTAATCTAATTTGGAGCAACCTAACCTAAGCAGATTTACAAAGCCTACCTTAATACCTTAAACACGGCCATCTATTAGCGGCCAAATCTTAAGTTGCTAACCTTAAGTGACTAGCCCTAAGCAGATTGAAAATGCCTAACCTAAGCGGCTAGCTCTAAGCAGAATGAAATGGCATAAACCTAAGTGGCTAGCCCTAAGCAAACTAGAATGGCCTAAGCTAAGCCGCTAACCTTAAGCAGCTAGCCCTAAGCGGATTGACATGGCTAAATGCTACCTTAATCTAATTCGAAGCAACCTAACCTAAGTGGCTTTACATAGCCTACCATAACACCGTAAAAATGGCCATCTATTAGCGGCCAAACCCTAAGCCATTAACCCTAAGAGACTGGCCCTAAGCAATCTGAAACAACCAAAATGCAAAGTACTAACACCTAAGCAGCTAGCCCTAAGCGTCAAGTCCTAAGTGACTAACCCTAAGCGACTTAACATAGACCAATCGCTTACCCTAAGCGGCATACCCTAACTAGATTACTGAAATGGCTAAAGTAATGTGACACTAAGCCAATTTAGAGCGGCCAAATCAAAATCCGCTAATTAACCTTAATCGGGTAGTCCTAAACAACCTAAAATAGTCAAATTACGAATCGAAGACCGTTAACTAATACCTAATTACACGGCTAACCCTAATTAAGCAATAAACCTTAAGCAGACTAAAACGGCCTAACTTCTTATCTTAAGCGACGTACACTAAGCGGATTACTTAAATGGATAAAGTAATACAACACTAACCCAATTTAGAGAGGCCAAATCCTAAGCAGCTAATGTATCCTAAGTGGCATGAAATAGCCAAATTGCAAAGAACTAGAACCTACACGATCGGCTAACCCTAAGCGGGTTGAAACATCCCAATTGTCTTTACAAAGCCAACTACGAGTGGCCGACATAGCAATTCCGCTTTACCTTGAGCGATAATTTAACCTAACACTATAACCTAAACCTAAACCTAACTTCCAAATCTTAATAATTTAACATAGACGTATTATGATGACCAAACGTATGAAGATAATCAAGTGTAATTAAAACTTTGCACTAAAACCTAGCTACAATATTCTAATTAATCTAACACTAACATTTACAGCACCTAAAAAATGTCACGATTTGATTGAAAGTACAATATCGCATATAAATTTTCAAATTAAAACAATTAAACATAAATTATTTTAAATCAAAATAAAAACTAACTATAAATTGATCTAAATAAAATTAAAAAACTAATTAAAAATTAACATAAATGAAAATATTCTTTTTTTTCCAAATTTTTTACATTCTTTTGTGAATGATAATATTTAATCAAATTTTATGAATAGCAAAATTATATTTCTATTTTCTTTGAAAATTTATGTGTGTGCATAGTGTGTTTAATTATGTTTAATATGTGTAATTTTATTTATTTGTGTGTTTAAATATTTGGATGTGTATGTATGTATACAAGAGAAGAAAAAAAAGGATAGAGCACTCACATGCAGCTTGTATGAGCACAAAAAACATGAGAGAATGAATGTGTTTAAAAAAAAAAAAAACGCACACGCACAATGTCACACACACACACAAACACACACACAAACGAAGAAATCTAGCATATATCTCAAAAAAACTCTTACCTTATTGATGCAAGAGATTATATGAGTGGATATCCAGCTTGACAAGCCCCACTACACTAGATCTGAAGCAAAAGAGAAGGAGCAGAGCAAGAGAGATTTTAGAAAATGGGGTGAAAAACGTAAGAGAAGCCACGAATTTTGTTTTTGCAGGTGACATTGGTATAACCATCGATATGCAAATTGGTAAGAGTGTCGATACTATCTTCTGTATCACCGTCTCAATAGTAGTGTTGGTATCATCGTCCGAATTCAAAAATCATTATTTTCAAAACTTGGGTCTCCCTCCAGATTTAGCCTCACAATATAACTACATCCGCCATCAACGTTGATAATTTACCATAATTTACCATCAGTATTGAGTTGATCTCTTGTAGTGATTTTACCTATGTACAGTAGTGGATGAAACGGTTAGTAAATTTGGTCCCCTCATAGCTTGCATTTACTCACAAAGCTGCGTTGAACTAAAAACATTGGGCACTTGACACTAAAAATATCCCATTTTCCATAGAGGTTATCCTTGAGATTTTTTGGTGATTTTGAAGAGGGAATGGTGAGATAGAATTCATTGTAGAAACATATATGAGTGCATATGTGTATGGCTACGTGGTTTTGAAGCTATGGAAGTAAGGAGGGGGGGGAAATGGAGAAGAAGATGAGAGCGAAGATGGAATTTGTAGGTTTGAGCGAGGGGTGGAGAGGATGAGTAGGTGTGTGTATGTGGAAGTATGTAAGGGGTGAAAGAGACTAGAATGACTCCTTGTGTGAAGGTGTGGGCAGACTAGGGTCTACTAAGAAAATCATAATTCAAAGTCATGAGCTCCAAAAATCACAAATTTGTTTTTTGCAAACTATTGAGCTCTTGGACTACTATTTGTATACTGACCATTTTTTAAATTTGGAGTGGAGGTGAAAGCAAACAATTTAGCCAAACCATGTGTCCTTTTCCACTACAAAAAGTCTTGTAGTGGCTCCCCCTTTAGTTGAACTTTCAAAAGGCTCAAGAATGGCCCCTCCATGCATGAGAGCATAACATGGACATGACACTCAAGAGACTATGAACACATGTATGGAGAGAAATTATTCTCAAATAAAAAACATATACATGGTAAAAAAAAAAAAGCTAATGCATAGACTATTCATAGAAGTTAGAACAATGGCATCTTTATATAAATATAGTTTCTTTTTAAGGACATAAAAAAATATAGAGAAATCAAGTAAGGAGACCCTTACTTGTTTTTATTGATATAATTTTATTTGCTTGTTGATGTAAAGAAAAATAGATGTAAAGAATAAGTGTCTAAAATAAATAAATGATTGACTAAAAATTTATTTTGTGCATATTTCTTAGAGTGGATTGACACCAAAATCTAGGCAAGCTTGCATGAATAGATATATTTATGAAGTAGGGGGGCTGCATAATGGTAAAAACATTATTGCAAATGATGAGTCAATATAATTGGCATACTTACGCCAAAAATAACGCATGTCTAAGAAAAACTATTTAAATAAATACAAAAAATTTAAAATTCTCTATATCTAGGTCCTAATAAGATAAAATACTTATACACAAATTGGACATAATAGTTTTTTCAAAATATATTTTTTGGTTCATATAGCCAACTAACTAGCTAGCTCTGGATTTTTAAGGAGATATGAAAAAGTAAGGATAGCCATAGTGTTAAGGTGATTTTGCTTGGGTGAATAGGCTCACTATGGTATATATGAATAGCTAAGAAATTGCTATCATTTAGTCCTCCCTCTAGATAATGGTACATTCATGTATCATCAAAAGGCCTCTTTTCCAATGAAAGTGGTTCCAAATTCATGGTGATCTTTGTTGGCTCATTGTGATCTTTCATTTGTATCCCACCATCATCTTTAATTAGTTTGCACATATGAGTCAAACAACAAAACTTACATAATGTGGAGCTTTTATCTCGAAAGATATGTCAAATCTACAAAAAATATGAGTGTAGATAAACCTGCTCACATTTACCTTTTGCTACACTTTGTGCTCCCACCCACCTAGTCATATAGTCTACAGTCACTAGTTTACCATTTTTTGTTCTGGGTAGTGAATTCATAGAATCAATGTCCCATTTTTTAAAGGGTCCATTTGTGAGAACCAATTGCCTTGGACCATGCACTAGCCTTTTATTTCCATTTACCTCAAAATTGTGACAGCTTCTATACTCCAATGTCAAATATCAACATGCAAGCTTGGCTAATCATACCCCGTAACAAGAAAAATCTTCTTTACAGTAGTTCTTGGGCAAAATGACCACCGCATTCTTTCTCATGCAAATCACCACATGATTTCCGAAATTGTTGGTACTCTTCTCCACACTTGGCCCTTTCCTCTTTGATGGAGGGAGCCTTCTAGGAAAAGATACGAACTTGCCTTCTTCATGAGCCTCCTCTTCTGAGCCTTTGTGAATCCTTGTGAAAACTCGCCCTCCAAAATGTAGCCAACAATGGGAGCCAATGAATCTATTGTATGGTTAGTTGGTTGCTTGACATTTTTTGGCACCATAATGACCTACACTTCTTTGTCAGCACGTGCGATAGCTTGTTGTGCAAGTAAATCGACATTCTCGTTTTGTTTTTTAGGAATATGACACAATTGCACCTCTTCAAATTGATTAAACAACCTATGGATGACATAAAGTTTTTTCTTTATTATTTCATTCTTGCAGGCCCAAAATGCCTAGAATCTATTTCACAATGAGAAGTGCATTCCCTTTTACCATGAGACATTGTATCTTTTGAGCTAGACACATCTTCAAGACATGAAGTAAAATGTCATAGTCCGCTTCAATTTTTCCCTATTGAACATGCTCCCTCATAACCACTTCATCACTTGGATTGAACAATGCCATTGGTCCCCTTGCTTTAAATGTGGCATTTCTAAAAGCTCCATCAAAGAACAAGATGATTGCATTGGGTATGCTTTTAGGTGGTCACATCCTGGTACTATGGGGATCTTATTATACAACACCAATTGTTTTCTTGTCAACGATAGAGGTAAGAAAATATGTGTACTCCCAACAAGGAGACATTTTTGTTGTTAATTCTAACTAAATGAATTTAATGTTACAAAAATACTCTTTTGAGGCTAATTGAATGAAGGGTGACATGTAATTCTCCTTTTGAATGAAGGAAATGACCTCCTTGAGACTCTTGGGGGATGGTAACTCAATAAGAGCCTTTGCCTTTGAAGGATCAACCTCAATGCTTTTGAAGGAAACTTTTTGACCAAGCAATATCACTTCATCCTCACCTATATGATAATTTTTGAGATTCGGTTGACCTCCCATCTCGTTGAGTTTCTTCAATTCTTCTTCTACCTTTTGTAGGTGCAATGATTTAGAGCTATAAATACAGATATTATCAATGAACACTCTTATAGACTTCTCAAAGAATTCTTGAAATGCCATGTTCATGAAGCGTTGATAATTTGTTGGAGCTTTTGTCAATCCAAATGGCATGACTTTAAAAGCGAAGCAACCCCAAGGAGTGATGAAGGCTATTTTCAATCAATCCTCCAATGCAATTCTTATTTGAAAACAGCCTGAGTAAATAGCACATGCAGTGTACTGCTCATTGATCCTCTAATGAAATCTTTATTTGAAAAACATCATCACACACAATGTACTTCTCATGGTCAACTACCTCATTTAGTATCTCATCTTGAAATGGAAGAGAAAAGTGATCTCGATGGGTTGCCTCATTGAGTGGCCAATAGTCAATACATACTCGCGACTTGCCATTCTTCTTGGAAGTCACAATGAAGGAAGATAAACACTCTAAATTCTCCACCGGATAGATAAACCCTACAGGTAAAAGATTTCTCATCTTTTTTAGTAGAGCCTATTCCTTGATGACTCCTAGCCTTTGTAGTTTTTGTGTTGTAGATGTGGCGTCAAGATTTAACTCAATCTTTTGTTGATTATCATCTACTCCATGTACGTCTATGTAGTTTTTGGTAAAAAAAACCTATAAAAATTTCCTAGCACACATCTAAATTCCTCTCTTTCTTCCCTTGTACGTGTTTTTGAAAGCATACCGCTAGCATTCCTTCATCTTGTAAACCTTGGTTCTCTTGAACGCCTCCCTCCTCCAAGCCTTGACAAGAGGTATCTTTGTTATTTTGCCTAAATCTTATCCCCATGACTTCAATGGAGGAATCCTCTTGAGTAATATTGTTGCTACTTTCTAGGTATGAGGTGCTATCAGCCCAATCTTCCTCCGTCTCATTTTGAGATGATTCTTCATGGAGTTCTTCTTGACATTTCTCCTTCATATCAAAGACAACTCTCCACTTTCTCAATCCTATAAAGGTCACATTTTCATTAGCCATGGACTTCCTAGGATAAATGGATAGCCATTTTCCTTGGTAGATGTAACATGGAAATCAACCCACCTTCTTAATTCCAAAAGTCCCCAAAAAAATATTTTTACAAATCCTTAGGCATCTAGCTTTGCTATTGTTCATAATTTTGTTTTTGATTAATTTGAGGTGTCTCATAGATTTGCATGCCTAGTCTTTGCATGAGGCCCTCTGTCATGATACAAATTTGTGCATCCCCATCCAATAGACCCTTCCTAACCAACTTTCCTTTGATGTAATAATCTAGCATATGTGTAATGTCCCCATTCATCATCTTCTGCAATCTTTACAACATGCACATTCTCTTTTATCATTCTCGTAGTGCTAATTGTCTTTGTTAACTCCATCTTAACTTATGGACATAATGCAAGCTTCAATGAAGCCATGAGATTTCAAGATCTTTACTTCTCATGTCTTCCAAAATTTTGTATGAATCATATCATATCCAAGAGCAAAGTCTTGAAGGTTGATGCGGCATCAGGTCCTCTTGATTTTCTGATCTCCTTCGCTTGCTTCCCTTGTCCATGGTCATTGTGTGATGTTACTCCTTCCTTTTTCTTACATTTTTCATGGCCAGGCTTGATGCCATTTTCTTTCATATCCACCTCATTTGACTTGGTCACCTCTACTATATGCACATTTGGATCCAGAAAGGGTGGAACTCCTTCTATTCCTCCTCATTGTTGAGTTCTCGTTGCATTCAATCTCTACAAAATGATTGTTTGTTGACTCGTACCTTTTTTGACTTGTACCTTTCCCTGCAAAAGTATGAATTTTTGACTTGTACCTTCCTCTATATTTAACATTGGATAGTTCAAGTTAAGTCTCCCCAGTTCCCCATAGGGCCAAGCACAATTATGTTGCCCATACTCTCGACAATTACAACACTGCAATAAGATGAGGTCGTGGCTCTCATTCCTCGGCTTTGTTTGTTTGACCCTTGGGATTGGGATCTACAGCTTATGCAAGGTGAATTAATATGTTGCTTAAAGATTCATTCAAATTTTCAATTACCTCAGTCATTACCTCAAACATATCTTTACAAGTTGGTTCTTGTGTTGTCTCCTTAAGTCTAGGAACCTCTACCAAAAGCTCTCTTTGAATGCACTTGACATGTTTGATGTTGTCAAAACTAGGATTGCCGTCACGTATAGGAAACTCAAACTTGCCTATATTTTTACCTTGAGTGTGGAAAATAGGCCTAGATATGAGTCTCTTCCTTTTTCTAAATTATGCACCGTCCTTGGTTTAGCAGCATACTTTATCCACACATCCCAAAAACGTAGAAACTCCAACTTGTAGGTGTAGTAGTCATCTAAGTCTTTTTGCTTGTGAGCAACAATGTCTTTCCATAATATTTGAGATTTTTGGGGTTTAAAAAAGTATTCCTTGAAGTGATCCAAAACATCTTTATAGATTCTCCTAACTTCCTAAAACAAAGAGAAAAACCAAGTACTACCGTCTTTTCTAAGAGCTACCTCAAACATGTTTAAGCACTCCTTGTCATCTACCACCCCTTTTATATGGCAAGCAATTCTAAAATTTTCTTAAAATAGCTCAGCATACTCACCAGGCTCTCCAAAAAAGAGAAAAAAAAATATCTCTTTAAAAAATCTCTTTTTTTTTAATTTTGGAATAGCTTGTAACCTAGCAAAACATTGTGGATGCAAACTATTCTTTAAAAAAAGAAATATATTTTTTAATTTAAAACTATTTCAATTGAGGTCCTAAGCCAAATGTCATTTTTCTTAATGTCAAAATTTTACCTATTCTTTGAGTACCAAATATAAAAGTTATATGTTGTTGAAAATGGATCTTCCTACTAACTGTAATGATAATCCTAATACGTAATGTAAAGTAAAAACGATAAATCTCTATTCTTGGTCTATTATCCATGGTCTATGCATGATCTAATGCTTAAAATAGAACTTTTTTTTTATTTTATAAAGTCGTACCTAATGAGAGGTAAGATGAAAGGTTTCATTCATGCATTTATTTTGTCTAGCCTAAAAGGACCTAAAATTCAACAAATTACACACTAAAATTGTTGCTTAGTGCTAATAATGATGTGCATCTTTTGCCTTCCAATAGGACGGTCTACAGAAGCGGGCAACAAGAGAAGAGACCTTAAACACAAAAAATAATAACAAACATGTAACCAAACCCAAATAAGAAAAGGTACACCACCTAGTTATGAGATACAAGCTAGGAAGCAAGAGATTTCTCATCACAACCAAAAGAGGCACAACAAAACACATACAAACAATCTTACACTAATATGCATACAAATTGGAGCAAGAAAGATGTAGAGAAAAGAGGAAGGGGAGAGAGAGAGAGAGAGAGAGAGAGAGAGAGAGATGGAGCTTGTGTAATACATAGTTTGTAACTTGCAAAGTGATGTTTTTTGTTATGATTCTATCATGGAGTTTGTATAGAACTAAACTAGCATTTAGTAAAAACATTGCCATCACATACACATTGTCTCAAGGTTTTGGAAACTTCTCACCACCATACCCTCTTACAATGGATAAGAGGGTATGGTGGTGAGAAGTTTCCAAAACCATGAGACAATGTGAACACTTTCACAAACATGATCAAATAATATAAGTTTGAAGATACAAATCACCTTGAATTCACCAAACCGTGTTGCACGTGGATAGAGGAAGATTTAAAAGCTAAATGACATCTTTGAAGCACTAAACCTCAATTCTATTGATGATGGAAGAGTATGTACAATAGTGATTTTGTGATGTGGTACTCACTCTCTCTCACTTTCCATATGTAGCATCAAAAACTATTGTGCACCAATGTATGAAACTCACAATATGGTAACTACACCTAGTCTCTCCTCATGCACATAATGTTGTGATGCTATGTAAGACAAAATTTTCAAGAAGAGTTGAATATCAAAATATGGCGGGTTTCCCTTGTCTACTTGAGTCATAGATGTGGGCTCAAAATAAGGGCATTATTGATGGTAGAAGAAGATGAAATTAGAGAGTCACACACACACACACACATACACACAACAATTTCATTATGTACATGTGTTGAGGTAAGGTGTTTTCTAACATATGATATTTGTGTTAGTAGGTTACTAACTTGAGAGATAACTAAGATATACATACAAAGCGTATTACATGGAAATTTACAATGGCTTAGTCCTCAAAAGGGACGAGAAATCACAGAGTGTGTGAATTTTTTTTTTTTTTAAGTGATAAATTTCACCTATGTACATTGTTGAATGAAGTGGTTAGTAAATCTAATCCTCCTCGTAGCTTGTAGTTGTCGGTGAAGTCACATTGAAGTAGAAACATTAGGCACTTTACATTGAAAATATCCCATTTATAGAGGTTAGCCTTGATATTTTTTGGTGATTTTAAATGATTTTGGGAAGGATGAAGAGAGAATGGTAAGATGGAAGTGATTTTAGATAGATATAGGAGTATATACGTGTAGAAACATAGTTTTGAAGTTATGGAAGTACGAAGGGAGAAAAAACGAAAAAGAAGATGAGCGGGAAGATGGAACTTGCAAGTTTAAGTTAGGGATGAAGAGATAATGGTAAGATGGAAGTGATTTTAGATAGATATAGGAGTATATACGTGTAGAAACATAGTTTTGAAGTTATGGAAGTACGAAGGGAGAAAAAACGAAAAATAAGATGAGCGGGAAGATGGAATTTGCAAGTTTAAGTTAGGGATGAAGAGGATGAGTAGGTGTGTGTATGTGAAAAAAGTGTGTAACGAGGGAAAGAGACTAGGATGACTCTTTGTCTAGAGTTGTAGGCAAACTAGGGATCAACCAAAAAAATTATATCTTGGAGCCATTAGCTCCAAAAATCATGAAAAATCTAAGCAAATTTCTCTGCTTGTGGGCTACCTTTTGTATGTTTACTACTTCTTCAAATTTGGAGTGGAGGTGGATGCAAAAAATTAAGCCAAATCATATGTCTTTTTTTACTATATATGGTGAGAAAAAACAAGGTAGTGTATAGACTATTTATGGAATCTAGAATAATGGCAATTACATATAAAAAAATTTTAAAAAGATATGAAAAATATAGGAGAATTAATAGACAAGCTGCTCATTTGATTTTATTGATGCATTTTTATTTACTTGATGTAAACAAAAAATGCATGTAAAAAATAATTATCTAATAAAAATGAGTCACTTGTTAAAAGGTATTTTTGAGCCTATTTCTTGAAGTGGATTCACACAAAAATTTAGGGAGCCTTGTATGAATAGGTTTATATATGAAGTAAGGGGTATGCACAATGATTTAAAAAATTTATGCAAATGGAGAGCCAATGTAATTAGCATACTTAGGCCAAAAATAATGTAACTTGTTTAAATGAATAACTAAATTAAAAAATCCCCTATATTTAGGCTCTAATAAGACTAGATACTTAAACACAAACGGGACATGGTTTATTAAAATTTTAGTTTTATTTATTTATTTTTATTCATTTAGTCAAGTGACTAGCTAGCTGAGGGTTTTCAAGGAAATATGAAAAAAGTCCCCTAACACATACACACCTACGTACAACAAAAAAAAAGTGAGGATAGCCATAGTGTCAATGTGATTTTTCTTGGGTGCAGAGACTCACTATGGCATACATGAATAGCCAAAAAATGGCTATCAATGTACAAAAAGGCTTTGGTATTGCGCAATGAGGCTTTGGTATTGCGCAATAAGGCTTAGATATTGCACAGAGAGGCTTTGGTACTCCTACGTATTTTGTACATTGTACATAAATGGCTTTGGTACCGTATAGTAATGTCAAGAAAGTACAACAAGAAAGTGAAAATATCCATAGTTTCAAGGTTATTTTTCTTGGGCAAGGAGACTCACTATGACATATACGGATAGTCAATGAATGGTTATCATTGTATAAAAATTATTTGGTATTGTGTAATAAGACTTTGGAATTGCACATGGAGTCTTTGATATTGTTATGTGAGTATTTTGATAAATGGCTTTGGTATCGTATAGTAATGATTTGGTACTATACAATGAGGTTTATTGGTACTCTATAGAAGGGCATTGATACTTTACGCTAAGGCTTTGGTCACTACAACAAGGATTTTGTACACTACAAATAGGTTCTCGCACTGTACAATGAGGTTTTGGTACTTTATAAAAAGTCTCTGGTACTCCACAATAATTTATTTCTGGTATTGTATAGATGCTTTACCATTTCTATGCAACAGATCACTAAATTTGGTACTTCACAAAATTGAAACTATTGGAAAAGGGCTTGATGAGTACTATATATGAGGCTTTGGTACTACACATTGAATTTTTGAGAGTATATAAAAGGAAATTGATAGTAGGCAAACTGGCTTTAGTATCTAAAGAAATACGTTGGTATCATTGCTATGCAACAAAATACCATATGCGGGATTGTACTATACTATACTAAAATACAATAGGTTTGGTACTACATAGGAACTAGCTTAGTACAATATACAGTCATGGTTGCAATTTTGCATTGTATACACCAAGCATAAAAGCAATGAGTTTTCATAGTTCCCATAGCATGTACAAAATATCTTGCAATTGCAAAGAATTGTGATTACCTAAGATTCATAGAAGTTGCACTGGATGTTTCACAATGCTTTTCTTCCTAGTCTCTTTTTGCAAACATCTTTCTTGTTAGGTGAAACTCTAAATTCCAATGTCCAAAATTTATACACCAAATCTCTTGATTCATTGGTGATAATGTTGCCTTGAGGCAATTGTCTCTCACAAGAAATCAATGGGAGCACTTCATCGTCATCTTCTTCTTCAATTGAGAACTTACAGCAACTATGTTCCTTCGATGACTAATACATTGTCAATTTTTCTTTGGATGACAGATGCATTGGGGGCATTGTTCAAAATCATTGTCAAAGAGGTCCTCTTCACAAAAAGCTCGAATGTTGAGCAAAAGACCTTAAGTTGGCTTAATGTGTTGCATACATCCGATAGAACTGTGGTCTCAACATTCTTGCAACCTGAGTTTTGTAACTCAGAGAATGTTTGATGGTTCAAAAGTTGTTGTAATATTTCCTTTTGTTCGTTCATTGGAAGCCATGTTGTTTGCATGTGCCAACACCATGCCACGGTCAAACATATGTTCTTCGTTGACCTCACTTTTTACAATCTCACAGCAAAAGAAGTATCCCTTTCTTTCTTTCTCTGTTCACATTTCTTGGCACCCAATAACTGTTGATGTGCTTGATTGGTAGGACATGGCTCAGTGAAAGCGGGGATGGAATGTCTTTGCGTATAACCAATGTTGACCCCGCCTTCGAGTACCTTGAGCAAGAGTAGGGTTGTCACACAAGCTACGGTCATCAATGATATTGTCCATTGGCAAGGACACACACACACACACACACAGATATTCATGGCTATGGTGAGGAACAGACCGCATGTGAGGAAGCGCCAAAGGAATAGACCTACATGTGTGCCCCCCCATGTCATTTCATTGTGATTGAACCACGTTTGAAATGTCTAGTCCCTCTTTTACCTCCCATTTTTAAACCCAATTTCTTGTCAATTCCCTTTTTTGCACCCTCTAAACACCAAAGCAAAGTGGTATCAAGAACAACACTTTTTGTACCACCAAACCATGCTTTCATCCATGTAAAAATCTATGTTATTTTAAGATTTTGGCAATAGTTTTTTAATTTTAAATTATTACAAATTTAGAATTAATTTTTCAAAGTTCTTATAAAATGCTTCTTTCTTCTTAGCAAAATAATGCCATGCATTATTTTGAATTTTGCATGCTTCTTACAACTAGACATTAAGCCTCACAACTTATCCCAGATATATGCTATTTTTAAAAATCCAAACGTTGAAAATGAGAAAAAATTAACCTTTTGAAGCTTCTCTCACTAGCATAATGAGGTTACACTACAAAAGTTAAAGTCCAAATTTGATCTATAGGTCCAAAATAACAATATGATCAACATTTTTTAAGGTTTCAAATTTTCACAGAATGTATATATCAAGCATGGTTTAGAAAAATTGTCCTACAAAAAAAAAATTTAAAACAAAAATTCTTATAGAAAATCGATAAAAATGTGATTATATTTTTGCCAATTGCATCCACATCAAGCATTCATATACAATGAAGTAAATAATTTCAAAGCTAGATTTAATTCTAAGGCTAGTTTATCATCAAATAAAGGGAAAATTACCAAAATACCCCTGTAATTTGAGGAAATTCCCAAAATACCCCTCAAATTTCAAAAATTCCCAAAATACCCCCGATATTTTGTCATAAATTCCCAAAATGCCCTTCAAATTTTCCAAAATTCCCAAAATACCCCTGGTTGTGAGAGTAAATTTCTCAAAGAATAATTTTTATTGTAGGTCTTCACAAGAAGAGTGATTGTCTATCGTACAAGATGCTAAAACTACAATTTGAGTTGGTTACGTAGGCTTTGGAGATGAATTCCTTCATTATTTTTAGACATAATTGCCTTTTTTGCGATTGTAACTGGTGACAAATTACATGATGAGCACTCAAAAACGAACCTCAATTGTCAAAAACGAATGAAGATTAGAAAATCTTGAACAATCCAACCAAAATAGATACAGGGTATTTTGGGAATTTTGGAAATTTGAGGGGTATTTTGGGAATTTCCTCAAATTAGAGGGGTATTTTGGTAATTTTCCCTCAAATAAAAAAGAGAATTTCAGTATCGTAGTTTTGAGGATTGGACACAATTTAATAAAGATAGCTTGCATGAATATCAAATTATATCATCCCAAGTACTAAGTTGGTAGAATGAGTATATTTGTAGCATAAGAGACCCACATAACTTTATATATCTAGTTGTATTCTGACAATAATTTCATTTTGCATGAAACTTGCAAAAACATGAAGTACATAAATAAGTTGTTAAGACGTATTTTTACGTTCGTTTTATTCTAAGACTAAGAGACGCATTTTAGAAAAACTCAAGCGTTGCTTTGTGCAGGTACTTTTGATGACCGTAATTTCATTATGTGCTTGCGTTCAAAGGTAAAAGATTCTAATTTTTATAGATACTTTCAAATAGGCCGCCACAATTTTTGAAAGCAATTGTTTATGTAGAATCCAGGGGGATACTTTTGTTACTTTTGTTTAAAGGAATGTAAAAAGTAAAGTGTTTTAGTTTCAATAGGAAAGTGTTTTAGTAGGGGAGGACGAATTATTTTTAAGGGCAAAATACCCCTCTAGTTTGTGGAAATTCTCAAAATATCCCTAGAATTTCAAAAATGCCCTCCATCTATTTTTGTTGGATTCTTGAAGATTTTAATCTTTATTCCGTTTTGACAATTGAGATCCGTTTTTGAGTGCTTAGCATCTAATTTGTCACAGAATACCTCACAAAAGAAGGCAATTATGCCTAAAAATAATGAAGCAATTCATATCCACAGCATCCAGCTATAAAATCAGTCCTCTTATGAAAAAGTACAAAATTTTTGGGGTGTTTTTGGAATTTTGGAAAATTGGAAGGGCATTTTGGGCACGTGGTGGAGAGGTGGGCAGCGATTTTTTCGGGATTGCCACGACTTTTGCAGAGCAGCCGTGAATGGCGCATTGCCATGTGTGGTCACTGATGCTCCCACGGAGGCGCAATATATGGCAACCATGCCTTGCTTGACGTATCTCTTGATGTATTGTAGATGTTGGCAGAGGTATGGATTGAGGAGCAGAGAAAACGCAGAGGATGCGTAGCAACGGCCTTGGACAGTAGGGTATAGGGGAGGTGCAGAGAGATGGAGATGGCATGAATGGTGTCGTATAGGGGAAGTCTCCAAGGGCCTCCATGCAAGAGTTGCAAGGCTTCCCATGTGAGCACACATAGTGCCACCTCTTCCGTCAATAACGTGCTTAGTATTGTCGTTGAGCACTCCATCGACGATGCTCGCATTGTAGAATTGTGCATCCGCTCCTAGCCTAAATGGGGCTATCTTTCGAGCAAGTTTCCATGGACATCCGAAAGGATCGTCAGATCATGAGGAAATAAGTACAGGCGACTTGGCACTGTTGCCCACAGGAATGTGTTGCACATCGGATGCATTAGTAAGTCTGAGCATGCGACAGGCTACATCACTAAGTGGTTTTCCATACATAGGCAAGCCAAAAAAAGAGCTTTCTTTGCTGCAGTTTCAATACCTCGCACTTCTGGGCTTTTGCCTTCCCGCTTCAGTCGCTTGTGGCAAGGTGAACTCAAGAGGCAGCATTTTACCACGCAACATAAGCTAGCTACACTCTCAATCCCTTCTTGCTGCGTTCTGGCTACAACCCAATCATGCCCTCAAGTGTTGCTCTCATATGTTGCGCACATGCGACGTTCACGAAGGACGTCCGATGAAAAAGGGCATGCCAGCACAACAAGGCCCACCACGCCCCTGTGCGTATAGAAACGGCTAGCCAACGATGTGGCCGCAATGGAACACCCCCCCCCCCCTCAACCCGTTCAGCAGCAGTTTGTTGTGTTCGCATGGCGGGAGCTCACCTGAAGAACTTCCAGGCGTGCAAAAGCTGCAAAAGCTTTACGTGGAGCTCTTAGGTTACTCTGCGCTCTGCACCATATACGTCAGCTGTACGTCAGGTGGCAACGCTCGCTGGCCGGAGCAGCTCATGTGCGCAATGTAACGACCTGCCTGATGCGTTCACTCTGCCATCGGACGCAGGGCTGAATGTTCCATGTGCGCTCTACATCAAACTCTCCAATGGCAACAAGTTCTTATTTTCTCCTTTGTGTCGCAGATTTTTGCACTTTTGACAGGGCTGCCATGCACCTTGGGGAGCTCATACTATTGCTCTTGTTGATTGGAAATGGTTGTGTACCCACTGAGACTATGGTCAAGAGGATTTGCAATGGTAGTCAGTAGCAAGTGAGTGCTGAGGGTCGGGAGAGGTGCAGAGAAGCTACAGAGTAGCGGTGGAGCGACAAAGGCGAGGCAGAGGAATCTCATGAAGATTCTATTTAATGAATCGCGAATAGACCCAGTATGTGGTCCGAGGAATATTGCATTTTAAAAGCCTTCCGAGTCCCAAAGTGTCCAGCTCCAGTCTCCAGGTTTTTAATTAACAAAATTCACCAGTAGGGGCACCCAGCTGGAAAAATTGAAAAAAGTGATGTATTAGTGTCGAAAGAAAAGGGGAAGGGCTTACTGCAAGCGAGAAGAAAGGCGTATAGGAGGAGGTAGGCCAGATGGCCCCTCTTTCTGTTTTCCTCTCTCTCTCTCTCTCTCTCTCTCTCTCTCGTACTATCATTTCTGTCGCGGGGAGGGAGCAGCCTGTGTCTCCCTGCGCCTAGCCTTTGTTTGGTTGCAGGGCATGCAGAGTGCAGGGTAGCCTGAATTGTGCGCAGCCTGCGAGAGGTCTTTTGTGGGTAGAGGTGGAGGCGAAGCTGGCGCAGGTGGGTGCAAGCATAGGCGATTGCATTTGAAGATAGGTCTTTACTTCGTGCGCATGCCATCTATCCTCTGCTTGCGCAGGAGACCAGGAAGGCAAGCATAGGCGATGCATTTGGAGAGAGGTCTTCACTCGCATCGGAAGAGAGGGGGAGGCGCTGTTTCAGCAGAGCGTGGAGTCCGCAGAGGTGGGGAGAATGGAGCGCCGGGGGGGGGGGAAGGGGAAGGGGCCTGCGCAAGCATCTAAGAAAGTAATGGGTTTTAATATTAGTAGACCCAGTACTTTCACTAGCATATCGTCATCTTTCAAAAGGATTCTGTGATATTTTCTAAATATCGCATAGCATTTTGAATATCTCAGAGGAACTCATCTTTGCCAAATTTGTGGTGCTCCCTCTGTTTGATTTCTCAGAGTATTTGAAAAACTTGGCTTGGTAGGAGAAATCCTTGAAAACGCTTTATAAAGATCTTTACCCTACTTGTTGTGCTTTACACAAAACTTGTGGCCTGCAAAACACATCAGGGATAGCATTCAAAAGAAAATCAATAAATCAGTAGACTTCAACCCCTTGTCACCCTTCCTCCCGCCCTATGGATGTCTCTAAAGATTTGAGAAGCTTCCCAATGAGATTAATCCCAGTGAGAACTCCCTTTGCTCACCAACTTTCTGATTTTTTTGGGAAAAACATTAAAGAACTCAAGATTGATTATTTTTAGCTAGTCCTTCGTTCACTAGTGCTTCTGCCAACTTTCCTCAATCTTTGAAAACCTTGGAAAGGCTTGCCAAAGCTTAAGACTATTATGAGAATTTTCCTTTGCTAATGCTTTGCCCAAACAACGTCCAAGCCTCTATTAATAGCACTAGAGTTTAAGGAAAAAATTGGTTATTGTTCATGAGCTCTAACAGGAATATAAGAAACAAGGGAAATTGGCGCGCCTGTTCTCCACCCAACCACCTCCTTTTATAGACTCCATGAGCTATCTTTACTAGACCTTTATTCTTAGCACGCTCCAACGTTTCCCAGAACCTTGTCCTATGTTTGTCGTGATACCCTTGCCCTGACAATTTTAAAAATAAAAGTTGAAAAGGACTTCATGAGGCACTTAAAAAAACGGACAATTTCCAAACTAAAGAAAAATTGTTTAAACGAAAAACTTGAAAAGAATGTCTTGAGGACCTTCAGTGAAGAGATGCATTTACAAACTAAGCAAAGGCGACTAAAAATTTTCACACCTTCATTCCTTCTCCTCTTGAGGTATGTTTCAACATAGAAGCAGCTAAACTTGGCTCGAAGGGTGGAAAGTGGAGAGGGGTGGAGGTTCATGACAAACTGTTAGCCCCGGTGTGGTCTACCTTAAGATTGGGGGGCAGCTCAGGAGAATTGGTAAGAAAATGCAATAGAGCCAGATACTTCAAGACCTCCATTCTGCATTGGTCTCCTTGGCTTTCCAAAGTTGTAGATCCACCACAAACTCCCTATTGGATTGAGACATCCAGGAAGCTGAATAATAAGGGTCTGAATCGACTTGGGCACTTCTGGGACAGTGGCAACAAGAGTTGGAAAACCATTGACCTTATGGTTACCCAGTACCAACTTAATAGCTTGGAGGTCTTGCTTGTCCACAAAGTGATGAAAGAGCTTGACAATCTAGTGATGCCAGTCTGTGATTCGGAGTTGGACTGGAATGCCTGGAAATGGCCCGGAAGCAGTCTCTTGTGGAAACCCCATACTAAAATCATTTATCAGACAATGATGCAAAAAAAGAATTGGTCTATCCCCCTTAGCAAGCTATGGGAAAAGCAATGGCTGTGAGGAAAGGTGGTAGCATGTAATGGAGAACATATGGAAACCAAAGGTTCCGCAGCACATGAAGGTTTTCTTATGGAAGGTTATTTGGGGTGCTCTACCGACGGGGGTGAAGATTCAAGAGAGAGGGATTGGGTCAGATCGATGCTTGGGGTGCAAGTTGGCTAGTGAAGATCTGGCCCACCTATTCATGGACTACCCAACTATCAAAGGCCTCGAAGGGAAAATATGCAAGTGGGTCCAAAGAACATGGAAAATTAGTTTTTTCAAAAGTGACCTATTCCTTGGAGGTAAGAATTCAGGTAGTCTTGCACTCCTCATCAGCACTCAGATAGTCAGATACTTCTTCTTACATAATGTATGGTAGACAAGGAACCGCCGTGTTTTTGAAGGAGGTTTTGAGGTGGCAAGCTTCGCATAAATTATACAAGAAAGCAAAGTGCTAATATGGACACTCGGGAGCAAGCAACACTCGGAGGATTGGTCTAGGGCTTAGGATGGGGGCAAATCTTGGCCATCGATAAATAAAAGATCTCAGAATGAGAAGATTATGGACCTTGTGTATCAAGGATGAGAGGGCGGGTTGGTAGGGGTGGCTGCCCTAATAGCCGATGTAATTATGGTCCCTGGATGTTGTCATGGCTTAACATGAGCATGACAAGACCTTGTAATTTTTTGGGCTGTTTAATATAATTCACTCACAATTGTGAGTTTTGCTCTTGAAAAAAAAAAAGGCTTGTTTGAACATGCCAAAAGTGAGGGTTGCTTTTTGCCAATTTTCTCAAATTTGTGATTTACGTCATCTTAGGATTGCTTCAACTGGTTCTAGTGGTTTTAGACATGAGAAACACGCTCAAAGTAAAGATCATATCAGAGAAAAATAGTCTGCTTTTTAAAATTTCCCGGAATTTTTGACATTCAAAATGGTATGGTGTTAAGCCGAGGCACATTTTCCTCAAATACTACTCAACAATGTTGAGGCTCCTGTCTACTTCCATCTTGCGAGTTCTCTGCTTCATGAGAATGGTGTGTGTCTTAAGTTCCGTGTAGACGATGGCACACCCTTGAATTGTCGATCGCATCACACACACACACACACACACACACACACACACACACACACACACACACACACACACACACACACACACATACACACACACACACACACACAGGCTATGGTACCAAGATATTTCAAGAGGAAACTTCAAAAAATTAGGCTATTTTTTTAAATTTTTACACTATTTTTGTCTATTTTGGGGCGGCATTTCTCCTTTTGCCGTGCCCTTAATCAACACTTTTTAAATTGAAAACGGCACGATATTAAGACGAGACACATTTTTCCCGAACACTGCCACAGTGCCAATTGAGAGCACTGGAAAAAGGAGAAATGCTGCCCTAGAATAGACAAAAAATAGTGTTCAAATTTTTAAAAGCTATTGAGAGAAACTGTGCAGCATTTTTGAAATCGAAAACGGCATGGACAACCCTCTTAATTTTTTACACTATTTTTGTCTATTTTGAGGCGGCATTTCTCCTTTTGCCGTGCCCTCAATCGTCACTTTTTAAATTGAAAACGGCACGATATTAAGACGAGACACATTTTCCCCGAACACTGAGAGGAAATTTCAAAAAATTAGGCTACTTTTTAAAATTTCAATACTATTTTTGGCCTGCTCAAGAAAGGCCTTAGTATTCGGCTACATTGGGCGTTCTTTGGGAGATGACGTCCACGTGGACGGCTAAAATTTAGGGCACATTTTTAGAGCCTTTGCAAGAGAGGACGAAAGGTGGGCAAGATAGTCGACAGAGTTGGTGGAGAAGACCTGTACTATGGAGAAGACGTGTGGAGTATGAAGATGCTGACACTTTTCCACACCCTGCTTCATCTTCTTATGCTCGCAATTTGAAGCATCATCGCAGGCTCAGCTCCACCCATTTCTTTGTCGAGACGAGAAGTTGAGCTAGCCCTCTTCTCCTGGCAAGCTACCTTTATAGAACCTTCCATCTTCCTCTAATTACCCTGAATTTATTGAGGTCGTATGCTTAGTGAGTAAGGGGGCACAATGCTTGGTGGCATGCTTCCTTCAAACAGCAGGATGTTGTGGCAAAGGCGATCATCATCATCACCTTGCGTTTATTGCAAGATGATGCTCTCCATCTCGCTCCTCAGCACCGCCCTTTCTCACAGACTGGAAGTAAAGCAAACTTTTTGACATTTGGTAAAGTAGGCCAGAAGAGCATGGGCACCCCATGCAAGATGGCTTCCATGGTCACTTTGGGTGAGGAGGCATGCCACAGACGACAATTAATAGCCGTATCTGATAGCTTGCCCTTAGATTTCGATTGCTTTCCCAAATTTTTTTTGTCAAAAAAATGGGGCCAACTATTCGACAATGTCTGCTTCTTGCAAGTTTATTGCCCTACCTCCTACCTCGTTGCCAACCACTTATCTTCCTACCTCTCCATCGACTATGCGCCAATGGTCTTTGTCAATCTACCAATACGAAGGCAATGGTGTCGATTTCCTTCGTATGCATTAATACCTTCAATATGTTGATTATCATCACAGAAAAAGATACTAATTTGAACTCCGTGCTCCTATCTGTATATTTTGGCTCTAACCATTTTAGGCTATGCCAAGAAAGCAAACCAACTTGTTGACAACATTGCAGGGGTCCCATGCTCTGCCTGTCAGATCGTTTCTCTTCCTCCCCCTTAGCATGAGTTCTTCAACCTGCTTTGTTTGTCAAATGTTTTTTAGCTATTTCCCTTAGCATGAGTTCTTCAATGTGCTTTGTTTGTCAGATGTTTTCTATTTCCCTTAGCATGAGTTCTTCTTCAACCTGCGAGTAGGGTTGGTGAATATGCTGGAAAGTTTGGTAGGACCGATCCTTAACACATTATGCAAGTTGGAATAAGAGTCTACCTAAGCCGGTGCTAGCAATCGGCCCTACTTGCACGAGTTCATGGTGAGTGGAATGAAGAGAAGAGGTAGCAAAAACACGGGTAGAGAAGCTGATGTAATGGTTCAAGGCACTGGCATCTGCTCTGAGCCCTTCCTCGATTCAAAGCTATGGATTGCGCATGGGAAAGGCCTCTCTACATGAGAGAGAGAGAGAGAGAGAGAGAGAGAGAGAGAGAGAGAGAGAGAGAGAGAGAGAGAGAGAGAGAGAGAGAGAGAGAGAGAGAGAGAGAGGCATTATGCATGTGTCTATGCTTGTAATTGAGTTTAATGAAAAGGAAGTAGGTGGGTAGTGCATATGGCTCATAAGAGGCTAATTTGGCCACTCGATTACCATGAGCAACTATAATCCAGCCGACACCAAGTCATGCTCCACTATCTCAACCATCAAGGATGTGGATGCGCTACTCGACACAGCAAGGTCTTCTGGTAAGACTCTGAATCATCGTACCGACCCAGGAGATGAAACATTCAATGACTTGAAAACTCATCTGCATGTCAAGACACACATTCTAGATGTGGGCACATGCGTTGCTAAGCCCACCTTGAAGGATCTTGCCATTGATGAGCCACAAGTTGTGGTTCAACATAGACACCTACCTATGTCATACCCAAAAAGGTGGAAGAGTATGTGCAAAATTGCTTGGGTATACCACCCAAAGTTGCACCATCACTTTGCATCTACTCCAAAACTTTCCAACAGGTTGCATGAGTTCTTTGGAGATTGTGGGTGTCTTCCTAGACCTGTTGAGAGCTCACCAAGGAGACAGGTTGTTTCTAAGTCCCCCATATATAGGAAAGAAGTACAAAGTTGGAACTAGCAGCCCTCCCTTGAAGTATTTTACAAGTGCCTCAGAGCTGACAAGGACAAGCCTCCTATCTGCAAAGAGGGATATGTAAGACAACGCAATATGCCTACCAAATTTTTGACTGTAACGAGTCGGCTATATTCTCTGCAATCATCTCCAAGACACAGGTCACCATTGGAACAAGCACTTGATGCAACATCTACCACTCCTAGGTCACTGAGGCAAAGAGAATGTGAAGCATCAATTGACACTCTTAGTCAAACCCACACTCTTAGATCGTTATTCTGAGTAGGGGTTGGATCAAAGGTGCATGATGCACAATTTGTTTTAGGTGAGAACTCAAATTATCCCTTGAAGTTCCAGTCTTTTGGTTCATCGTTGGTCAATGACTATGTGAGGCCCAATGCCCGACGATAGGAAGTGGGAGGGTATGCCATGAGCTGCTGAGCATGACTACATAGCGGTGCTGACATAGGATCACTGCCTTTGTCAAATGGGTTTCACACATGCATCAAATGGTCGCAAGCTCAACCTGTTGAGAGGAGGTCAACAAAAATGTCAAACATTTTTCAGGGGCTACAAAGTGTGTCTGCTAGTGAGGTCTCTTCCCGCCAACTGTATAGAACGAAGCTAAATGTTATTGAAGAGATCACTAACATTTTAATTCACTCTGTGGGGAAAGTTGTGACTAGGTACAACAGCATGGTGGGCCTATTGCACTTTTCCACCGGACATAGAATGGTCAAACACTAATGTGTGCACCATGAGAGAGAGAGAGAGAGAGAGAGAGAGAGAGAGAGAGAGAGAGAGAGAGAGAGAGAGAGAGAGAGAGAGATTGTACTAACCACTACCTAAAAGACCAAACTCAAACTTTGAGACTAATCGGTATACAATGATGTACTATCTTGATAAGAGCAATCACTATATAATGATGTAGTGTTCTTTGGTATCCAATAAGCAAAGAGAGAGAGAGAGAGAGAGAGAGAGAGGGATGAGAGAAGAGGCTCAAAATGGAATTCATCATTCACCACAATAGACAAGTTGATAAGAAAACCAATCCAAAGAGACAGCGAGAGAGAAAGACATGGATAGGAAATTCGCCATCAAAGGCAGTTGTGTCATCAAAAGGTGGCACTATTGTACTAGTGTATCTTATGTTTCTTTTAAACTTAGGTTGGTTTCACATCGGGAGTGTGGAAGAAAGCTGATGTGGCATCTGTTCCAGATGGAAGCTAATGAAAGCTATTCCTGCCACCCTGCTACTGTTCACATAAGGGTGAAGGAAAAAAGATTATGAAACATGTGTGCAAGGTGGGGAATAGCTTGTGGAGGAAGCCGATTGGAAGATTTTTGTTGTCCAAGGTGGAAGAGAAGTTGGGTGAGAAGGGAGGGGTCAAAAGAGTGAAAGGGAGGGGTGGAAGAAAACACAGTAGATTCTTCCTTGATGGGCAAGAATGTGGCTTTCTTCCACCACCTTCTATGAACAAGGCTTTGCAAGATGCAAAAGCTGATTGACTGTTGGGTTTTCCATCGCGCTATCTGAACCCAACCTTATTCTTGGGTCTTATTACTGGCAGGCTTCGTGATTTCATCAACGGTTTTATTACTATGAAGAGATGCAATGAACTAAAATGTCAATTGGTTATGTTGGTCTAGCTTAACTTGCATGAAATGTTTTTCATGAGTGAGAGAGATCAAACCTTATACAATTATTTTAGTAAAGTAATGAAAGCCTCCCATAAGGTGAGCTGGGTGAGCTCTGACGAGTGGGGGGATCTTTGGGGAATCTATAGGATTAATGAATAAAATGTATGATGAGACAAATATATATAGTATAAGTAGGGGTGTACGATGTTGGTTTATTCCCAAAATAAGGGGAATAACTCCTTAGGGTGGAAGGCTTGCACATAGAGACCGGTAGGTCGATGATTATTGAGGCGATTGTAGCATGTTTCTTTTGCATCTGTTCAACTTGAAAGACAAGTGGAAATGCATGCGGTTTCTTTGGAAGGCACTTGCAACACCTCTTGATAACCACATGGTCCACCAATACCCTGATAACATTATACCGCAGACCCTCAAGTCCACTTCCCTTGCTCCTGCAAACATTGACCACACTACTCACACCTCGCCTCCAACACACCCCTACCATTTTACTCGGTGACTTCAACATCAATGCTAAATACCAAACCCCTGAATACCTTGCTATTTCTAACCTTTTCTCCACACACAACATGACACGACATATAACCCACAGCACAACAATCTACAATTCAACTTTGGACCACATTTGGACTACAAACTACTTCACTGACATAACAACAGGCACTAACTTCTCATTTTGGTCAAATCACTCCATTATTTACTTACTGCTTCCACTAAACTCCAAAAACACATTCCAATACACCCCTCTTGCTACTTTCTGACAACACCTGCACAAATCCTTCCATTGGCAGGCCCTCGTGATTCCTCACCTTGTTATCCTTGTAACTTTGGATCCAAAAATAGAACTTTAATTTGTAGATTCTATCAGCTTTATCTTTTCAAAAAATCAAACTTTGTAGGTTCTATCAGCTATATCTTTTCATAAAAGTTTATGTCAAAAAATACTTGTGGTAAAAGAAAATCTCTAATGTCCATGACAAGCACTTTACCTTGATAACTTGCTGTTTTTGCTAGAATGTAGATTGCATTAACTTTGAGAGATTACCACAAATTTTACATCAACCTTAATTTTACAATAAATAGAGAGAGAGAGAGAGAGAGAGAGAGAGAGAGAGAGAGAGAGAGAGAGAGAGAGTGCAAAGAACACATATTCGACAAGGAAACGTCATAACTCTATACATATCTAAAGCTTTTGACATTATTAAAAGAACTCTTCTATAAATGAGCTTCCTAATAAAAATGCATGTAGCTAAATTATTAACATGGCAATGAGCATTATAAGAGGGAACCTCCCCTCTATGTGCATGTTGTTTAGTGCACAATAGTGGGCCGTGGGAGGTAACAAGCTTGAAACTCGAGTAATCTTCCAAGTTCCTACTTATAATCGCTCTCTCTCTCTCTCTCTCTCTCTCTCTCTCTCTCTCTCTCTCTCTAGTTTTTTACGATGTTAAAATACTCTTTTTCTCAATTGTGTGTGTGGGTGTGTGTGCGTGTGCTAGTAAAAAGAGGAAAATGGTATAACTTTTCTATCACCCAAGTGTGGTAGATTGATTATGCCATTTCCCTCTTGAATAACAAGTCTTTAGTTCAACTCTCCTCATCAGATAGATCTTTAAGGTCTCTTGGGATAGTTTCCTACGATGTCTTCTTCTCTCTCTCTCTCTCTTCACCACAATTTTGGAGCATCGAGAATCACTCATCAGCCCACACATACTACATCAGATGTAACTTTGGTCTGATAGGTCATATTTGACCTGCAAGGACGATATAAAATCTCAATCTCTCTCTCTCTCTCTCTCTCTCTCACACACACACACACACACACACACCATATATCCCTCCTAATATACATGCCCCTTGTGGCCCTTTTTTCCTTTTTGGGTTTGTGGATGGTTTATATATATATATATATATATATATATATATCTCAAAGAAACAAGACACCCATGAGTAGGTTTTTAAAACATAAAATGGTAAACACATGTCACCCATGACAGGATGGTTACGATTAACGACATAAGCTTTCCTAAAATGGTGTCGCGGTGATTTATGGTTAAGTACATTGGCTTCCAGTATTGTATGTGCGTTAGAATTAGAGTTGGGTCTGCTTTCACGTGGCATTTAACTCACGTGCAGTCTGCATGCTCGTGCGTCTACGCCAGCTCTCGTCTCACGATAAGCGCCTCTCTAGCTAGCTGGCTGCGTGCCATAGCGCAAACAAAACTCAGGTGATCCAGAATCTCTCTCTCTCTCTCTCTCTCTCTCTCTCTCTCTCTCTCTACTTGCATAAAGCTCTCACATTAGGTGCTCCGCCTTATAGCAAGCTCTCTACCAGCTACCCAGTTTTATCTGCAACAGAGTCATCATTCCTTCTTGCCCCAACCCGCCAGTTTTGCCCTTGCCGCAATGAGCCCATTTCTGCCTATAGGAGAAGTATGTCAGGTAGCAAATATCATGCTACAGAGTATCCGGTCCATGGGAGACTCCGCTCGCAACCATAAAGAGGCCATACCCAAGATCCAATTGCTTGAAGCCACTGTCAAGCAACTCATCAACGTGCAAGTACGCGAACAGGACAAGCTCCGCAACAGGAAGCACCATGCTGAGCATGCTAATGCCCTCCAAAGCTTGCAAAACCTTTGTGCGCAGCTCGACCAGCAAATCCACAAGGCCAAGAAGATCACCCACAAGAAGGGCTTCAAACTCAAGCTCTACAACATCCGCAGTGCCATCTTCGGCGTCTGCGACCTTGCACACGTCGCTAGCATGATGGAAACTCTAATTACATCATGGCTAAAGCTCCAAAACTTGCCAGCAGAAGTCAGGGAAGCTCTACAGAAGAATGTGGGCTCGCTGCCCGTCTATCTTGAGGTCCAGTCTGATCATGGATACATGCCATTGGCTAAAGTTGAATACATAAGAGAATTATTGCAAAATAGTGAAAATAAAGTGCTTTTGGTGCATGGCATGTCAGGCATAGGGAAGTCGAGCTTGGCAAGGTTTGTCGCTGCGCAACCGCCTGAGCGTTTCACCGATGGGGCTTTGGAGCTCCTCTTTGGCCAAGCTTGCTCTATTGCTGGCTCTGACAATGACCCTCTTGAATATCACAAGCTTCTCACTGCCAAGCTTTCTGCAATACTACGCAAGCTAGGGTGCAAGAAAGAGCAACTAGAAGGCCTCACCCTTGACAATGCTTGCCTTCTCCTTCAAGAGGTGCTCACAGGAAAGAACTACCTCATAGTTCTTGATGATGTCTGGGAGGTGGATATCACTACCAGGTTCACTCGGCTCTCCGGAAACAACTGCAAGATCCTTGTCACCACTCGGAATGAGTCCGTACACTCGATTGCAGAGGCTGACAAAATGGAAATCAGAGAAAGGGATGTCAAAGAGGTTGGGAAGGCAATACTCATGTACCACACTCAATTGACTAAATTACCAGTAAGAGTCCCTCCTTATGACTTTGAACAGATCATATATGCAAACATTTAATATCGTCATAAAGATCAGGCTCGGCTATAGTGATATGTTGTTATATGAAACCATCTGTATCACGTGCTTTCAAATGGTATTAAAAAACCCCTGTACTCACATATTGTGAGGCAATAAAATGACCTCTTTTTCTTGTTAAACTTCTGGGTTTTTCCTAATTTTCATTTAAAAAACCCCTTCTGTAAGTAAAATAATTTCAAATAAAATAAACTTTGACTTAAAACAACCCCCCCTCCTGAATGCAGGTTATACGTTATGTATCTGAGTGTGTTTGTGCAAGTATGTTGTGCGTTAAAAATTGATGATGATATCGTGTATGTAAACATTTATTCACAGCAAAGCAGATAACAGGAAAATATAGAACATACAATTTGTGAAAAGGTGTCACCTATGGAAGCATGTATGCAAAGCAACATACTAATCTTTAGAATACATTTATGTGAGCAAGTGAAGCACATATACATGTGTCCATATGCCAACAACAGGAGCTGTGGGAGGAGCTTCTTCAACGATGTGGTTACCACCCGCTTACTATTTCTGTGATTGGGGAAGCGCTGAGTGGGGAGACCCGGCACGAAGAGTGGGAGAAGGCCATTCACAATTTGTCTATGTATGCTGCAAAGGCAACAGTTCCAGTAACATATCAAACAGCTTTTGACAGCGCCTCCAGTACCATTTTTGGGTCCTTTGAATTTAGCCTACGAGCTCTGCCGCAAGATGCGAGAGACCTCTTTCAATCATTTGCCTTGTTCCTATGGACCGAGCCTATACCAGAGATTTGCCTGGAAAAGATATGGGCAGCACTCAAGCCACACAGCTTATTCAGATTAGAGGTTGGGAAGCTTGTCAAGGGCTCTCTCATTGCAAAGCCCGACTACAACTTCTGCTACCGCATGCATGGCATGGTCTCTCTGTTCTTAGATGATGAGCTCTTAGATGCGACGAAAATGCTTCAGTTTAAGGAGCTTTCAGCAGATCATGCTGGCTTAACATGGGCTATAGCCGCAGCATGGATTTTCAGATATGGGAAATCTGAGCCCAAAAAAGCAGCCGCAAACTACCTTACAGCAGCCCTCAGATCTGGAATCTATGTGCTTCAAGTCACTGTCTTACACTCGGTTGTCGAACTCTTGGACTTTGTAAGCTCACTCACAGAGGTCTCCATAACCTCAGAGATCTCGATCACCTCAGAAAAATTTAAAAACATCTTGGATGGGGAGATCATTTACCTCATTTCATGTGGCAATGTTCACCCACACACAGCGAGCGCTATAGCGCACTACATCGGCAATGTGTATGGTCCAAAAGACTACAAATTGCATGCAAATGATTTCATAAATGCAGGTGCTATTCAAGTCTTGAGCTCTCTTTTCCAAGGTTCTGAGCCAGGTCAGGTCACAGAGAGCATGTATGAAGCCCTTAGTGTGGTCTATGAGCTGGTGAAAATTGGGGATGCTAGCAGCACTGAAGCACTTCTGCACGACCCACCTGTGAAAGAATTGGTGGGATTGTACTTTGTTGGCTTGGCTATGGACACCTTAGAGAGATTGTGTGAACTGGGCGGAGAGGCCATCGTTGAAGAGATCTTTGAGGCTGGATTGTGGGAGAAACTGGCTGGTGACTGCAAAGATCAGCTTGGACTAATGTGGCCTCGAAGGGAGAGATCGATCATAAAAGACAGATTCTTGCGCCTCTTGAGCGATCGGTCACAGAAAGAAGAAGACGAGGACTGGAGTGTGTCCAAGAGTATGGAGCAGGAGAGCTTTCAGGAGCTCCAGATGGCGCTTGGCAAGGCATCAGACGATCTGCTTCACATAGACTCTTGCATCTACAAGGGGGAAGAGGAGGTGAAAGCCCACATTGAAGGTGAGGAACATTCATGTATAGCAAGCCCAGAGGAGGCAGCTCTTGATGCATTGTCTGAAGTGAGAGCTACACTGAAAAGCATGAGAGGAGCACCAGCTAAAGCATGGGAAGAAATCATAAGATCTACCGATGTGGCCGGAAGGGTACTGCAAATGGTGTGCCCATACACTCCAAAAAACGTACGACAATCGGCCACTGAATGTCTCTGTGAGCTAAACTATCACCCCTCTTCAATAAGTGTGCTTGAGGAAGTCCTCACAGGCCAGGCCCTTGACACCCTCATGTGCAGTGTTGCATCACCAAATGTAGAGGAAGATGTATCATGTAAGCTATTCGAGGTTCTGGAGTCTTTGCTAAACAGAAGCATGAGACAGGATGAGATAATTGAAAAAGGTGGAGTAGACATGCTTTTTAAGCTGATCATGTCTCAAGGAGAATGGCGCCCAAAGCTGCAAGAGAAGGTGCTTTTTTATGTCGTCTTTTCCCCTCTACATGTAAAGAAAGATACGAGAGCCTGGATTGAGCATCTCCTTGAAGAAGGCGTTGTCGAGACGCTTGCGTTGTTTCCAACCATCAACCATAATTCTAGTCTGCCCGTTCTTCCATTCTGGTTTCTCTGTAAATTTGGAACATCAATCACCAAAACAGACCGTCTGCAAACCTCAGATCAAACAAGGCTGACAGCTGACTTCATGTGGAGGATGAAATCAGCCTTGCCACAATTCTGTAATGGAGTCTCCGGTGAAGATATTACATCTATTGAGTCTCTTCTCAAAGTATAGCCTGCTGTCTAATGTAGGTTTGGAAAATTGCAGTAGTTGAGACAGGTTCCGCATAGGACAAGAGATTAGCCTGGAGTCACATGTCTCCCAGTTTTACATGAATTATGAAAATGTCCCTTTCTTGTGTTGCATACTCTATGTAGAGAGAGCTAATGTTTACAAATCCTGCCTTTGAAAAGGAGCCTACAGGTTTTCCAAACCATCAGGTAAGTAATATTTGTCCTGCAAGAACCTACCCTTTGTCACATTTTAGCTTAGCATGTACATTTTCTACCTGGATTTTCTGCACCCAATCTTCCTAGAGAAGCTTTCTGTGGATGATAGCCAGCCCAATGAACTGATTGTAATCTAATGTAAATTCCCCATGTTGCATTGCTACACACATCATTAAGCACGCACTGTGCATGGTGGTGTATACCCATTTACGGAACTTCCCATGATGCTGTAACTGTACACACTTAAGAGGCATTTTGATGTATGCATTGTGGTAACCTCCAAAGTCTCAGCAAATGTGTACAATTCATCTACTACTTATGTGCAATCACTAATGACTAGAGTGAATCGTGATTCGTACACATAAACATTGTCGCTTTGAGAAGAATTTGTGCTCAAAAAGAAGAGACAAAGGGTACAGCAACCAGCTAATCAAAGGATACATGCAAACATTTCACCTTAAATGACGAAAACTTGTTATGCTAGACTAAGTGTTCCCAGCAAGCCATCCTAGAGCCATCATGCATATCTTCTTCAGTCATCCTGGTTTCACTATATTTGCTTAGGTGTGTCTATTCCCTTTTTGATGTATGTGCATAACTAGGAGCAAGGAAAAAACCTTCCGTCTTTTGGATGCATTCGAACAAACAACTAACAGCACATCCTAACTTTTACGACCCATTATTTGTCAAAGTACAGCACAAGGCGTAGAAGTCGTACAGCCAGAGGGTGGAGAAAGAGAACAAGAGGAGGAAAGAAAGAATGAATGAAGATTTATTGAAGTCTTCTAGAGGCCGAAGTCAGCCTATTAGCCAGAATGATGTACATGTGTGCGTCCTCTGTCTTGTATTACAAAGAGCACTTCATGACTATTTTAGAGGATGGTCCAGCAATGGCCAGGAGATTTGGACACAAATTTGCCGCATAGTGCTAGAGTGGCGATATGCATGACCAAAATTCTTGCAAAAAAGTGGGGTAGATGCGCTGATCCTACCGTACCTTTGAGTGACATGGATGATGAAGTGGGTGGCATGTCTGTGTAAGGTGCAATGACTTGCTCAAGATGAGTGTTCCGAATTGTGCTCAAGGGTTCCTTTTACTTACGAAAGGGAGAGCCTTCCTTTCCTTTAGTGAGAGAGTGCAATGATCACAAATAAAGTGAATGCTACTGTGAATGAAGAGACTGAGACTGAGACTGAGACTGAGACTGAGAGAGAGAGAGAGAGAGAGAGAGAGGAATATGACATCAGACGGTTCTCAAACCCTCCTCCAAGGGCCCCCCTCTCTATGGCAAGAAAGGTCTATGCTATTGATTGCACAAATCTGGTACAATGGTCTAGATGCAATGAACTTGCCGACGATGTCAACGACAATGATGACGACAACGAGGACGGACTGAAATCTGAAAACACTAGGGCTGAAAAGCTCAAATTTGCAATCTTCTGACTTTCTGCTGAATACTGACACTGTGTCGGCGAGGACACCAATGACAACGATGCGCTGAAAACGCAGATATTGAAATCTGTAGACAGCGGGCTGAATCTGAAAACGATGGCTGGCTCGACGGTACGGCGAGAATCTGTTGCGGGCAGGTGAGATTTGCGAGGCTAATGGCTGAATTTGCGGTGCCTAAGTGCTGAAAACTGAAAACGCTGATGTGCTGGGATGATCTGACGCCGGAATCTGCAAACGCTAGGCTGAATCTGCAAACTGAAAACACCAGGCTATCTGTAGCAAAAACGCTAGGCTTGATCTGTAGCCAAAAACGCTATCTGCTCTGTTGGTTGGAACCGCTAGGCCTCCTGCCGGTCTTGCTGAGAAGGTGCACTGCAAGTTGCTGGAACTTCTTCTGTCTCTTCTGCCAGAAACTGCTAGCACTAGATTTCTTATATAGTGAAAAGTGTGTAAGTTGGGAAAAAGGGTTCTATGCACTGTAAAATGCTCATGATGGGTACTGACTGTCATGTTGATGATCATACTG
This sequence comes from Adiantum capillus-veneris, assembly GCF_014529385.1. Taxonomy (NCBI): domain Eukaryota; kingdom Viridiplantae; phylum Streptophyta; class Polypodiopsida; order Polypodiales; family Pteridaceae; genus Adiantum; species Adiantum capillus-veneris. The sequence goes on along the minus strand of NC_140936.1, from coordinate 82,509,023 downwards.
TGTGCAACCACAGAATATGCAACTACTCTAAGTGTCTGGACATGCACGGCCTGCTCACAGGCTCACAAAGGTGCCAGAACACAGAGAATATGCAACTACTCTAAGTGCTTGGACATGCATGGCCTGCTCACAGGCTCACAAAGGTGCCAGAACACTGCCTAAGCTGACCTGAACCCTAGACTTGAGATAGCTTGTCCACATGCACATAAGGTTAGATGTGCACGTGACAGTCTGCAGGATAACCCTCCTTTGAAGAGAAAGAGAGAATACTCAAAAAATGAAAGAGGAGCCTCATCACCCTGCAAAGAAGACCATTGCCACTCATTACGATCCCAATCCAACTCAACTAGGGCCTTGCCTGACATATCCACCTAGGTTGCATGATAAATTATTCACAAAACTATTGAAACATACATAATGGCCATAAAATACATTCAGTCATATTATTTGAGCATATTATACGGTGCATAATGGTCGTATAATACGTTCTGTCATATTATTCGAACGTATCTACAGGAAATCGTTTTGACCCTCTACAGTGGGATTTCCCGGAGGAGCCTCCTTCCACTCAGCTTCCCCGCCGCGATCCCCTCCCCCCACGTTCCAATTTCTCTGCTCCGCCTCCGCCTTCGACTCCCCTGCCCCCCATTTACCCAATTGAGCCTTCAACATCGTCACTTGCCCCTCCCGCACTTCTCCGACGACAAAGAGAACTAGACACTCCTTCGCACCTCGACGCTCTTTTAGTAGAGCTTTCGCTAGGAGCCGAACGGCTCGGGAGGGACAACCCTATCTGAGGATGCCACTTCTGGTGCAGGTCTCTCCTTTTGCATCAATCCCTCACGAATTGACCAGTTTTGATATCGGTTGATGGTGGGATTTCTTCAACTACAGCTTTATCCAATTCCTCGGCGACCCATCTTCCGACCCCGAGGTAGCTTGTTTACAAGTACACGTTCTCTTTCTAGCCGCCAGAGGTACCGAGGCTTTGGATACAGTAGTTAGTTCCTCCACCCGGTTGTGTGGAAGAGATCACACACAGTGGACTCTGCACACACTGCTAGATTGGCTTCAAGTTCGGGCTTTAATGTGCTCGCACCACAAAGGGGACCTGGGTGTGACAGACTTGATTCAGACACTTTGGCCGCTAGCCAAGTTCAAAGTGACGCCACCTGATGCAACTAGACGTAGACACATTGTGGTTTACTTCTTTACAGACACTCGGAGTGCTGCTTGCTATGTATTTGTACATGTGGATTCTTGGATAGAGGATGTAGCCCTACGGATTGCACGCTCTTCTTGGGCCTGGTTTGGACAATCACGACAGACACACCTATCTCGGTGTGGGTCGCTCAGATGAGGATTACTCCCCATCCAAGCCAACCTCGAAAAATGTGAGGTTAGCTGCAGTAGCAGCATCGGTCTTCTCTCATTGATCCCATGAGGATTGTCTCATGGAATGTGCAAGGTTTAGGTGGACCTCAGTTTCTGCGCCAGAGAGGTCTGCGACAAGAGCTACACAGATGCCTTGTGGGTGGCATGATTGACATACTTACGCTATAGGAACATCACCTTTGTGAGAGCCATATTCGACGTTGTGGTCAAATCTTGTGTGGTCGCTATGAGACCTTTTGGTTGGCCACTTTCGGGCTTGAAGGCATTCAAGGAGGTGTGTGTATGACTGTTGCAGACTCATGGCAGCCAGCCATTCCGCATAGGTGGCAAGTAGATCCTAGTACTGAAGATCTGGGTTTTCGTGTATTCGATGTCGATCTTCGTTCAAAGACATAGCGATGAAGACGGGAGCGCGCCCGATGCGCAATGGACTAAGGGTGGGAGTGGCTAATAAATCCGGGATCGGTCCACAAAGATTCTTGAGGGAAAAAAAAACTAAGAGAGGTTCTCTTGGGTTCTTGGTTCTGCTTGGGTTCTTAGTGGTTCTTCCCTTGAGTTCGTGAAGTCGAAGCACGCATAGAGCTCTGATACCAATGCTCGAGTACCAATGTCAGGTGCAACGTAAGTGTTTTTTTTCCGAGAAAAAGATCCTTCTATTAGTTAATGAAACTGCCCAAAGGGCTACAACCACCTCTGCAAGAGAGGGCTAAAACAACCATGATGGGGAGACTCTCCCAATGAAAAAACATCAAATGTACAAAGAGGCTAAATCAAGAGATGGGAGGAGGGAAAAGCCACAGAGGTGGACGGTAGTGCCATTTGAGTACACCTTGGACCATGGTGTAAAAAGGCCCAGGACACCAGAGTCGAAGGAAAGCCTCTCTGCACTCCCGCATGCGGTCGTATCTGTCTTGGAGTCTCTCGAGTTGTCCTCTGAGAGTGTGGATCAGCTCTAGCCAAAGATCGCGAACAGTCTTTGCTGGTGGTACAAGGCGAGCCTCAAAGATGCGGAAGCAGCGGGCCCGCCAGATAAACCAGAGTGTCAAGCCACTAATGAGCTCCCAGCACTCCTCTCTCTCACTGCACCACTCCTATGGAGTAAGTCCTATGGCAGGCTGGAGTGTAGGTCGCCCCCCCTGCATCACTATCATCCTGCTGGTGGAAGATAGCTCAAACTGAAGTGCCGGGCCCGTGAGAGTGGACCAAGCAGCTGGCCCCCAAGTGTATTGCCGAGCCGTGGAGAGAGCAGGCATCAGCCGAAGAACACGAAGCCACACCTACTGCGCCAAGGGATAGTCCCAAAGACAGTGGCACTGACTCTCCACAAGATGGTCACAAGCTGCGCATGCGGTCGAGAGACCACTATGCACAAGCCAGCTCCCAACTGTTGTAGCTCTGTGTGCGACCAGCCACTGAAACAAAGTGACTTGCCGCCGCAGCTGTCTGGAGTCCCACAACCTCTCCCAAAAAGCTGCCAAGAACTCAGCTGTGAGACCCTCCTCCTGCCAATGAGGTGCTGCAGCAAGGCGAGCCTCTCTCTGTGCTGCCAGAATGTGACGTCCCAGTGGAACAATGTACTGAAAGAAAGGGACGCCTGGATGGTCTGTAGAAGAGAAAGGGTCCCTCCATAGCCACTCTCCAAGATTCCACTGTACTCGTGCCAGTGGACAGCACTCCCAAGCCCACAGTCTCCAATGTCCAGTCTCAAGAGCAGCTGAGTCAGGATCAATGACACAAGTCCTCCCACAGATGCCCACCACTCGGATCCTCTGAAAACAGCACTCAGCCACCTGCGGGGCCTCTACTACAACTCGCTGTAAGCGGCCCTCACCCTGTAACTCAAAAAACAGGCAAGGCACAGTCTCTGAACAAGCCCAAACTGAGATGAGAACCTCCAGACGCATGAAGGCTCCCATCCATCTGGGTGTTGCTGACTCGAGAGGTGTGAGCCACTCAGCTGGTACTGTCTCTGAGATGTCCTGGCACATGCTCTACACCCCTCTTATGCCCTGCAGTCGAAAGCCCTGCAGCTCCTCTGACAAGCTTGAAAACTGTAGTCAATCACCTAAAGAACGTGCAGGACCCGCTGCCATGGGACCTGAGGAAACATGAGGACGACTACCAACCAGGTGGCCTCTCTGAGTGCTAATCGTGGGGTTCCAAACAAGGGGCTGTCTCAAGCGCTCCTCCGTGCAAGTAGGCTGCCGCTGCTCCAGGCCTTGCCGCAAGTGCTCCCAAGATTGAAGCAAACTCACAGTGAAGCGGTCCTCTAGTCTCCTGCTCAAACCAACTCTGTGCATCTCTGTGAAGATCCATCTGGTCGAAGGTTGCCAGGGGCCTCCTTCCTGAGGCACCCTAGCACGAAGCCGCTCTTGCTATGAGCTTTCCAAAAAGGGCCTGTGCTGGGTCTATGATCCCAAGCTCTCCTTGGAAGAGTGATGACCTGCCAAGCCACTTTGGCCGGGGCTGTCTGAGTGTCACGCCCTGACCAAAGGAAGTTCCTGATCATCCTCTTTACCTGGCTGATACAAGAACTCGAGAAGATCCAGCAAGAAGTGATGTACCACATAGTAGCCAACAACACCTGGTTGGCCAATACAACTCTGCCAGCCAAAGAGAGTCGTGCGAAGATCCAATGTAGCAACTTCCTCCTGATAGACAGGAGGAGGGGAGCAATCTGCTGCTCGAGAGACAAGTTTAAACCAACCTGACAACCCAAGTACCGAACTGACGTCCCTGGGGGAATCCACCTGAAACCCTCCCTTGGCATCCAATCGGGTACAGGAGCACTACCAACCGAGAAAGGCACGGTCTTTCTCCATTTGATCAGTGCGCCAGATGCACAACAGAAGGTCTCAAGAGTATGCTCACAGCTGTGAAGGTTGGCCTCCTGGCCATCCAAGTACAAGGCTGAGTCGTCAGCAAACTCAACGTCCAATAGCTCATCTCCCCGAACAGGAAGTGCTAAGCCTCGTAAACCAACCTACTGTGACACCAAAAACCTGCTCATTGCCTCAGCATAGAACAGAAAGAGGAAAGGGGCAAGAGGGAAGCCCTGTCTGACCGAACGTGTGAGCATGAAACGATCACCTCTACCTCCTGAAAAAAGTAACTGACTGTGTGCCCGTCTGTAGCTGACACCCCTCTGATCCAAGCATTTGAGAAGCCTATCCTGCGTAGAGTGCCCTCCAGAAAGTCCCAGTCAACTCTGTCGTAAGCCTTCTCAAAATGGAGAAGAAGAATCACCAGATCCTCACCACGGAGCCGCGCTAGGGCAGAAGCCTCCCAAAAAGTAAAGATGTTGTCAAGGATACTGCGCTCCTTGACAAAACCTGTCTGAGTCCCATGTATAAGGCTCTCTAGAAGTGGCTGGATCCTCAAACTCAGAGCCTTGGCAAGAATTTTGTAGGCTGAGTTGAGGATGGTAATGGGGCGCCACTGTCGATCTCATCCAAGGAGCCACCCTCCTTGGGAATGAGGTAGATGAGACCCTCACTCATGCTGTCAGGCATCTCTCTTATGTGCAAGATGTACTGAAAAGCACTACAGAGATCTGGGCCAAGCAAGTCCCAATACTCCAAGAAAAAACTGGGAGTCAAGCCATCCTCACCTGGACAGCTACCACGGGGGAGTGCACTAAGAGCCGTGTGCAACTCCTCATGCTGAAGTGGCAGCTCAAGCCTCCGACGCATCTCCTCAATCACCAGGCAAGGCATCTGTGCCCACACCTGCTCCGTGCATGCATCCTGATGCTCTGACTGAGGCTCTGCAGACAGTAACTCGCGGTAAAAGTCACTAGCAACTGCAAGCATGTTCTTTGGCTCAGAAGAAACTGACCCGTCGGGCCTCCTCAGCTGACTGACCTTGGCATGTGTATGCCGAGGTCCCACTGCCTCAAAAAAAGGACCAGTCACTCTGTCACCCATCTGTGTCCACTGAGATGCCTGTCGATGGAAAGCAAACTCATGGCGCCGCTCCTCTATGCTAACCAGCTCCTAGCGATCCTGCTGTAACTGCTCCTCCAACCAAGGACTGTTTGGATGCTGCTCTTGCATCCTCTTCAAGGAAGCAGCACCCCGTTTGAGACGTTGCTCCTTCTCTCTCGCCAACAATAGAACCCGCGCAACAGTAGGAACCACTACTTGCCAACAATAGAACCCGAGCATCAAAGTAGAAACCACTAGTACATAGCCAATGGTGAGGTCACGAAAAGGGTGCTCCAGCCACCTGTATCACCGAAAGGATCTCACATTTGAGAATCCCCCAGCTCAATAAAACCTTACGCTATTGACCTCTCACGAAAGCTTATGCAAACCTCGTATAGTCAAGTCTCAAAAATGGTTGGGACTGCCAAATAAAACCAACTATGGCTCCACAAAGGCATACAATGGCAATATCCACAAGTGGCGTACAATACAAGACAATGCGCTCAAATAGGCACCAAATGATGCATACCCACAACAACTTCAAGTGACTTCCACTTGCCAGTATATCACTCTACTTCAGCTACTTGTATTTGTGTGAATCACCTGTAACCTGCAAGCCAGGCGAGCCAAAGACTCCTGGAGAAAGAAGCGACTAAGCTGAGCTAGTCCTGAGGCCACTCGGTCAGCAGGAGAATCCTGCATGTCCAAGCTCTCTATCTAGAGAGCCTCTACTCGCTCTCTGAGTGCAGAGTCCAGCAAGACCTTCTCATCATGCGAAGCATCGTGCTCCCCCTCCTCTGTCTATCTGCCACTGTGAGGATCACTGATGCATGGTCCGAGAAGGAAGTCCCTGTCAGAATGCCAACTGTCCCACCCAAATCACAGAAATGGTCACTAGTGTAGAAGCGATCTATCCGCGATAGATTCACTCCCACTCTGCAGTCCGAACAAGAGAAGGCCAAGCTGTCTGGGGGCCTCACAAAGCTAGAGTGTTGCCACACATCCGAAACCAGCAGTCATACAAAACCTCTCCCAAGCTGCCAGCTCAACTCCATGTACAGTAGCATAGCTACCACCAATCCTGTTAGAAGGGTCCTCCAACATATTGTTAGAAGGGTCCTCCAACATATTGAAGTCACTCCCTATGCACCACTGCTCTGCCTGCGGCAGAGACTCAACAATCTGTGACCAAAACTCTGCTTGTGCACTCACCACATTCGGCGCATATATATTCAGGAAGCTCACAAGGCAACCCTGAACCTGCATAGTGATCCATTGAGCCCTGCCTGGCACAATAATCCCTCTGCCCACAATGGCCTGCTGCAAAGAATCCGCAATAGTCATACATACCCCACCCTGGATGTCTCCAGGTCCAAAAGTAGCTGACCAAAAAGTATCATATCTTCCACGCAAGAGCTGACCACAACGTCTAATGCGGCTCTCACACAGATGATGCTCCTGTAGCATCAGGAGATCAATCTCTCCTCCCACAAGGCAACGCTGAAGCTCCTGACGTAGTTGGCCCCTCTGACACTGAAACTGGGGCCCACCTAGTCCCTGCACGTTCCATGAGACGATCCTCATGGGGAGCGAGAAAGAACAAATGCTGCCATAGCAACTAAACTTGCTATCTTCGAGGCTGGCTTGGATGGGGATTAATCCGCATCCAAGCGTCCTCTAGATAGGCACGACTGCAAAGAATGTCTGGCCCAAGCCCAAGTAGCCCGAGCCGTATGTAAAGCAACCTCCTCTGTCCAGGAGTCCTCATGAATGTATACATAGCATGGCGAGCATTGAGTATCAGCAAAGAAGTGAACCACAATGTGTCTACATCCTGCTGCATCTGGAGGAGTCACTGCAAACTTGGCCAATGGCCAGAGAGTAAAGAGCAAGTCTGTAACTCCTAGGTCTCCCATGTGGTGAGAGAACTCTAGGGTCTGACTATGCAGCCACTCCAACACTGAGTCGAGGGTCCACTAAGTCTAGTCCCTGCCGCAAATGGGAAAAGAGAAGCCAACTGCTGAGTCCAAGGCCTCTATGCACATGAACCCTGAAGCAGGCTGTCTCAAGGTTTGATGAGGAGTCGTCGAGAAAGCGCGTAAAGTCGTAGGCAAAAAAGTCCCATCGGCGCCGAATGTCAAAGCTCGTCAGACCTCGAGAGACTGCTGCAAAGGGAGACGTTGGAAAGGGGGAATGGGGACGACAACGGGCACGACCAGAAATGCCTCTCTATAGCTTAGGGTCAGCACAGCACCCCAATCCACTCGAAAAACACCTTCGAAATGACAATCTACACCTAATCCGCTTCACTTGCTTAGTTCCCAAGCGCACACACGCTATCCAGGACCACAAAAGGAGCGGACACCTCACTGCACCTGCTCTGCCTCCCTCCACACATACACTTACTCTCTCTCTCTCTCTCTCTCTCTCTCTCTCTCTCTCTCTCTCTCTCTCTCTCTCTCTCTCTCTCTCTCTCTCTTTGCAAAGCACCAACGATCCGGGCGTACACACGCTTCACCGGCACCACGGCTGGCAACAGACGAGACGACAAAGAAAAAGGGGGGAGGGGGATGCGACACAGCACCACAGACCAAAAGGGTTGTGCATTAATGGCTTCCAAGCTCCATTACAATCCTTCCCTGAGCTTCTCTCTCTTCTCCTCTCATGTACAGTGCAAAAAAAGAACTCCTAGTTACAAAAAAATTTGCCCCCTTATTGGGCTCGTTTTTGAGTTTTTTGGCATTTTTCATGGTAGGCCGACATGTGGCACTCCCCTTGGGAGGCTCAGTTGGACTTTGACTAGCTTGGTGTTCATCCCGAGGCTTCACACTTTACTCTACACACAAGCGCCCTCTAGGGAGCAACGACGGCGCCGTCGTTGCCCCCCTAAGGGCTCACATTGCCTTCAAAAAAGGTTTTGGACCAAATTTGTCCGCGGGAAACGGCCCCCCCATGGGCGGGTGCCATGTCATCACCTTCCTCATGCGGGCGGAGCCGCCCAAAACCACCACCTGCCGCCAGCGGCCGCCAGCGCAGCGCCGGTGGTGCCTTTCGCCATAGCTCACACTGCACGGAGCTCCAAGCTCCTTCTCGTGTACCCTCCAAAGGGGCCACGCCCCAGTATACATACTGCGTGCCCGTCCCTCCGCCTTCCTCATGTGGGCTCATACGCCCGGCCACGTGGCAGCTCCCGCTTGAATGGCCTCCAAGGCTTTAAAGTTTTTTTAAAAAACTCCATAGAAAACTCCCTTCTCCCCTCCTTTCTCTTGCCTGCCAACTGGCACCTGCTAAACCAATCACCTAGTCGTAAAGTGGTGCCGAGTCTCCACTTTTCCGGTCCCTGGCCGTGCCAACCCCACGCCCTTTCGGCTTCTCCGAGCTAGCTATCTGAGGCCGCCAAAAACCGGGAAATGCATTTGCAGGCCTCTCACCATCGAATGATCCAAACTTCGTCTAGCTGTATCTGACTAACCGAACATCCGATTGACGTGCAGTCAACTCATGCTAGCTCCACACGGTAAATACTTCCACCGAGAACCTTGGCAAGACTCAAAAGACGCCAGATGGCGCATTTTCCAATGCGGTCAAGTGGGCTCAGACCTGGCCCCCGAAAAATCTTCAAATGGCCATAACTTGCTATCCAGAGCTCCGATTCACAATCCGAGAAGACAAGCATGCTCCACAACTCGAGCTCTACACATGTATACACTGACATCAGCCCGGGCCACCCGTCCCTAGCTTCCCTGTCTGTCGGGGATCTGCTACACACTTTACCTTTAAACTGCAATATCTTGAGCATCGGGACTCCGTTTGACGAGCCGTCTGGACCGGCTTCTAGAGCACGCTGAACTCTACATTCTAGAGCACTGACTTGGCATTTCAGGCACCTTGACCTGCCATCCCAACTGGACCATTCCACTCGAACTCTTGTAGCTCCAACACCCACTTCATAATCCTCCTTCCTGGCTTCAAATGTAGCACTACCTCTGGCAATAGATTGTTAGCCGTCAACACAAAAAACTTACGCACAATCAAATGGACTTTGAACTTCCTGCAAGCGAAGACTAGAGCCATCACCCACTGCTCCGCCTCGGTGTAGATAGCCTCTCCTGGGCTAATAACCCTGCTCTCGAAGTATATCGGCTTGTAGCTTCTCCCTACCTTTTGCAATAGAACTGCTCCAATAGCAATTGTGCCCACTGTCATAGATACATAAAAGTCGTCCTCTCGATTGGGAGGACACACCACTAGCAACTGGCATAGAATCTCCTTGACCCTATCAAAAGCCTCCTGAGCTTCCCCATCCCATTTATAGCCATGCACTTGCTGAGCCCTCTTTTGAAGAGGATGCACATATTGCGACAGCATCCAAAAGAAACATGACAAATACTTCAACTTATGAAAAAATGAAGCCAAACCTTGCGCATCTGATGGCGGCTCCATCAACACCAATGCCTTCACCTTCTCACGATCTGCCTCTATACCGTTTTGCGACACCACATGACCTAACAGCTGCGCTCGAGGCTGTGCTAGCTTGCACTTTTTGGGATTCAACTGGCCTCCTTCTTCATCAAGCCTTTGAAAGCATAGTTGGAGCTTCGATAGGTGCTCCAACCTTGAACTGTAGCAGCCGATATCATCCATGAAGACCCTAATAAAACGGCCCAAGTATGGACCAAATACCCTGTTCATCCAACCTTGGAAGGTAGCGTATGCATTCACCAATCCGAACGGCATCCTGCGGTAAGCAAAACAGCCCCATGGAGATATGAATGTGGTCTTCAGCTGGTCTTCGAGTGCAATCCCTATCTGAAAGTACCCCGAAAAGCCATCCATAATCGAGTACCTCTCATGCCCAGCCACCTGGTTTAGGATTTTGTCTTGAAACGGCGAGGGGTAGTGATTCCTCCCGGTCGCGGCATTCAATGGCTTGTAGTCGACACACACTCTCCATTTCCCATTCTTCTTAGGGGTTATGACCACTAGCGAGACCCACTCTCACTCCTTCACAGGATATATGATGCCTGCATCCAATAGTTTATTGATCTCCTACCAAAGGGCTTCTTTTTGAATTTCTCCTAGCCTTCTTAGCTTCTGTGCTTTAGGCTTATGTCCCTCCTTAAGAACAATCTTGTGTTCTACTCCTTTGGCACCTCGCAAATGCTTGTACTCCGTAGCAAATAGATTTGGATAGGATTCACACAGTTGAACATAGCCCTCCTTTTCCCCTTTGGTAAGGTCTTCACTTATCATACTCGAAACCTCCTCTATGCTTAAACCATGAGCTTGAGGCTACATACCTTCTTCTTTAGGTGGAGAGTCATCTATGGTGACTCCGAACAAATCCACATCTATATTCATCATATCATCCTCGCTCTCCTCTTCCTCTGTGCTAGTATAGCCTTCATCATAGCCCGTCTCAGTCTCGTACTCATAGCTCGTCGTGTCGCCCTCATCTTTAACTGCCATAGGACGAGAAATGCTCTCCTTGGTCTTCAAATCAAGCACAATTTGTCTGCCTCTCTCTTTGTCAGGCAAAGTGAACACTTTGCTCTCCCAATCCTGCTTTGCACCTATTGCCAACAGCCATGGCCTACCCAAAATGATAGGGTAAGCATTATCCCCTGCTTTCATCACAAAGAAGTCAATCAGGCATTCTATGCCCATCACCTTGACCTTCACATCCTGCGCCACACCCAGACACCTGGCTTTAGTATGGTTAGCCATCCTCATGCGCACATTTGACGTGACTACTGCCTTGATTCCCGTCTCTTTCATGGCTGCCTCTGTCATGACACAAACCTGTGCTCCACCATCTATGTAGGCTTGTACCTGCATCCTCTTCTCTATAATCGCATCCACCAATGGAAGAACATCAGTGAGGCTGCCTACTCTCAAAGCCATGTTTTGCACTGCTTGGACATTTCCCTTAGCTCTTGGCAACCTGGTGCTAACACTCGTGGACCACTGTCTTCTTAACTTTGGATTTAAAGCTAACAACTGACCAAATGTAATGTTTGCCTTTTGATTTTGAACATCACTCACCATATTGTACTCGGGATAGCCTCGTCCTAGCTGGAAATCCGCTTGCTTGATCTTGCGACGCCTCCTTCTTTTGCTAGGCTCAGGCTGCTCTCTGCCTTCATACACCTTCTCTTTACCCTTGCGAAATCTAGTTTCCCATTCTACCTCTGTTTCCCTCTCAACTCTTTTTTTTTTTCCGAGAAAAAGATCTTTCTATTAGTTAATGAAAACTGCCCATAGGGCTACATCCACCTCTGCAGGAGAGGGCTACAACAAGCATGATGGGGAGACTCTCCCAATGAAAAAACAACATATATACAATGGGGTTAAATCAAGAGATGGGAGGAGGGAAGAGCCACACAGGTGGACAGTAGTGCCATCTGAGCACCCCCTGGACCATGGTGTAGAAAGGCCCAGGGTACCAGAGTCGAAGGAAAGCCTCCCGGCGCTCCCGCATGCAGTTCAAGCTGCCCTGTAGTCCCTCAAGCTGTCCTCTGAGAGTATGGATCAGCTCTAGCCAAAAGTCACGAACAGTCTCTGCTGGTGGCACAGGGCGAGCCTCAAAGATGCGGAAACAGCGGGCCCGCCAGATGAACCAGAGAGCTAGGCCGCTGATGAGCTCCCAACACTCCTCTCTCTCACTGCACCACTCCTATGGAGTAAGATCTGTGGCAGGCTGGAGTGTAGGTCGCCCCCCCTGTATCACTATCATCCTATTGGTGGAAGATAGCTCAAACTGAAGTGTCGGGCCCGTGAGGGTGGACCAGGCCGCTGCCCCCCAAGTGTACTGTCGAGCCGTGGAGAGGGCAGGCATCAGCCGAAGAACTCGTAACCACACCTGCTGGGCCGAGGGACAGTCCCAAAGACAGTGACGCTGACTCTCCACCAATTGGTCACAGGCTGTACATGCGGCCGAGAGACCACTATGCACAAGCCAGCTCCCTACTGCTGTGGCTCTGTGTGCAACCAACCACTGGAACAAAGTGACGCGCCTCGGCTGTCTGGAGTCCCACAGCCTCTACCAAAAAGCTGCCAAGAACTCGACTGTGAGGCCCTCCTCCTGCCAATGACGTGCTGCAGCGGGGCGGGCCTCTCTCTGTGCTGCAAGTATATGACGTCCAAGCCGAACAGTGTACTGAAAGAAAGGGACTCCTGGGCGGTCTGCAAAAGAGAAGGGGTCCCTCCATAGCCACTCACCAGGATCCCACTGTACTCATGCCAGTGGACAGCACTCCCAAGCCCATAGCCTCCAGTGTCCTGCCTCAAGAGCTGCTGGGTCAGGGTCTATGACGCAAGTCCTCCCACAGATGCCCACAACTCGGATCCTCTGGAAACAGCACTCTGCTACCTGCGGGGCCTCTACTGCAACTCGCTGTAATCGTCCCCCACCCTGAAGCTCGAAGAATAGGGCTGGGACAGTCTCTGAACAAGCCCTGACTGAAATGAGAACCTCCAGTCGTGTGAAGGCTCCCATCCATCGGGGTGCTATTGGCTCGAGAGGCGTGAGCCACTCAGTTGGAACTGACTCTGAGATGTCCTGACACATGCTCTGAACCCCTCTCATGCCCTGTAGCTGGACAGCCTGCACCTCCTCTGACAAACCTGTGAACTCTAGCCAGTCACCTAGAGAGCGCGCTGGACCTGCTGCCATGGGACCCCAAGAAACATGAGGCCTACTCCCAACCAAGTGGCCTCTCTGAGTGCTAACCATGGGGTTCCAGACAAGGGGCTGCCGTAGGCGCTCCTCCGTGCACATCGGCTATCTCTACTCTAGGCCACGCCGTAAGAGCTCCCAAGAACAAAGAAAACTCACAGCGAATCGGTCCTCCAGTCTCCTGCTCAAACCAACTCGGTGCAACTCTGTAAAGATCCATCTGGTCGAAGGTTGCCAAGGGCCTCCTGACTGAGGCACCCTGGCACGAAGCCTCTGCATCAAGAACTCCTTCTAGGGCTCCTCGCCTAGAAGAAGTCCTCTGATGACGAACTTCCCAAGAAGAGCTCTGCTCTGCTGTGCTGGATCAATGATCCCAAGCCCTCCCTGAGAACAAGGAAGTGTGATGACCGACCAAGCCACCTTGGCTCGGGCAATCTGAGTGTCGCGACCTGACCAAAGGAAGTTCCGATCAGCCTCTCTACCTGGCTGATACAAGAGCTCGAGAAGATCCAGCAAGAAGTGATGTACCACATAGTCGCCAACAACACCTGGTTGGCAACTACTACTCTACCAGCCAGCGAAAGTCGTGCTGAGCTCCAATGTAACAGCTTTCTCCTGATGGACAGGAGAAGAGGAGCAATCTGCTGCTCGGGGGACAAATCCAAACCAACCTGACAACCCAAGTATCGAACTGCAGTCCCCGGAGGAATCCACGTGAAACCCTCTCCTGGCATCCAATTTGGCACAGGAGCACTGCCAACCGAGAAATCCACTGTCTTTCTCCAATTGATCAATGCGCCCGATGCACAGTAGAAGGTCTCCAAAGCCTGCCCACATCTGTGTAAATTGGCCTCCTGGCCCTCTTAGTACAAGACCGAGTCGTCGGCAAACTCAGCGTCCAGAAGCTCATCTCCCCGTATAGGGAGTGCTAAGCCCCTCAAACCAACCTGCTGTGACACCAAAAATCTGATCATCGCCTCCGCATAGAACAGAAAGAGAAAGGGGGCAAGAGGACAACCCTGTTTGACCGATCGTGTGAGCATGAAGCGCTCACCTCTACCTCCTGCCAAAAGCACCTGATTGTGAGCCTATCTATACAAAGCTGACACCCCTCTGATCCAAGCATCTGAAAAGCCCATCCTGCGAAGCGTGCCCTCTAGAAAGTCCCAGTCAACTCTGTCGTATGCCTTCTCAAAATCCAGAAGAAGAATCACAAGGTCCTCTCCACGGAGACTTGCCAGGGCAGAAGCCTCCCAGAAAGTGAAGATGTTGTCAAGGATACTGCGTTCCTTGACAAAACCTGTCTGAGTCCCATGTATAAGGCTCTCCAAAAGTGGTTGAATCCTCAAACTCAGAGCCTTGGCAAGAATTTTGTAGGCTGAGTTGAGGATGGTGATGGGGCGCCACTGTCGAATCTCATCCAAGGAGCCACCCTCCTTTGGAATGAGGTAAATCAGGCCCTCACTCATGCTATCCGGCATCACTCATGTGTACAGAATGTACTGAAAGGCACTACAAAGATCTGGGCCAAGCAGGTCCCAGTACTCCAAGAAGAAGCTGGGAGTCAGCCCATCCTCACCTGGACAGCTACCACGAGGGAGGGCCCTAAGAGCCGTGTGCAGCTCCTCAAGCTGAAGAGGTATCTCTAGCCTCTGGCGCATCTCCTCAGTCACAAGACAAGGCATCTGCGCCCAAACCTGCTCCCTGCATGCATCCTGTCTCTCTGACTGGGGCTCAGCCGACAGTAGCTCACGGTAAAAGTCAGTAGCAACTACACGCATATCCTCAGGCTCACAAACAACTGACCCATCGGGTCTCCTCAACTGATTGACCTTGGCATGCGAGTGCCGAGGTCCCACTGTCTCAAAAAAAGCACCTGTCACTCTGTCACCCACCTGAGTCCACTGAGATGCCTGTCGGTGAAAGGCAAACTCATGGCGCCTCTCCTCTGTGCAAGCAAGCTCCTGTCGAGCCTGCTGTAACTGCTCCTCCAACCATGGGCTGTCTGGATGCTGCTCCTGCATCCTCTGTAGTGAAGCAATGCCTCGTCTGAGACGCTGCTCCTCCTCTCGCTGCAGCCCGTCGAGCCAGAGACTCCTGGAGAAAAAAGTGGCTAAGCTGAGCTAGGCCTAAGGACACTCTATCTGCAGGTAGAGCCTGGCTGTCCATGCCCTCTGTCCAGAGAGCCTCTACCCTCTCTCTGAGTGCTGAGTCCAACAAGACCCGCTCTGGTATGCGAAGCATCGTGCTCCCACTCCTCTGTCTGTCTGCCACTGTGAGGATCACTGGTACATGGTCCGAGAAGGATGTCCCTGCCAGGATGCTCACTGATCTCCCCAAGTCACTGAAGTGGTCACTAGTGTAGAAGCGATCTATCCGCGATAGATTCACTCCTCCCACTTTGCGGTCCGATCTAGAGAAGGCAAGACTCTCTGGAGGCCTCACAAAGCCAGAATGCTGCCATGTATCCGAGACCCTCAAAGTCATACACAACCTCTCCCAAGCTGCTAACTCGACTCCATGCACAGTAGCATGGCTGCCTCCGATCGTGTCAGAGGGGTCCTCCAACATGTTGAAGTCCCCTCCTACACACCAATGGTCAACCTGTGGCAAAGACTCAACAATCTGTGACCAAAAATCTGCACGAGCACTCGCCACATTGGGCGCATAGATGTTCAGGAAGCCCACAAGGCCACCCTGAACCTGCAAAGTAATCCACTGAGCCCTGCCTGGCACAATAATCCCTCTGTCCACAATGGCCCGCTGCAATGAGTCCGCAATAGTCATACATACCCCACCCTGGATGCCTCCAAGTCCAAAATCAGCTGACCAAAAGGTATCATAACGTCCACGCAAAATCTGACCACATCGCCGAATGCGGCTCTCAGACAAATGGTGCTCCTGAAGCACAAGGAGATCAATCTCTCCTCCCACAAGGCAACGCTGAAGCTCCTGACGCAATCGGCCCCGCTGTCACTAAAACTGGGGCCCACCTAATCCCTGCACGTTCCACGAGACGATCCTCGTGGGGAGCGAGAGAGAACAGATGTTGCCGCAGCAGCAAGACGGGCTATCTTCGAGGCAGGCTTGGATGGGGAGTAATCCGCATCCGAGCGTCCTCTAGATAGGCGAGCCTGTAGTGACTGCTTGGCCCAAGCCCAAGCAGAAGGAGCCGTGCGTAAAGCAACCTCCTTTGTCCAGGAGTCCTCATGTATGTATACATAGCAAGGCAAACACTGCGTATCAGCAAAAAAGTACACCACAATGTGCCTACATCCTGCTGAGTCTGGGGGTGTCACCGCAAACTTGGCCAGTGGCCACAAAGTCTGCAGCAAATCTGTAACTCCAAGTTCTTCCATGTGGTGAGAGAACTCGAGAACCTGTGTATGCAACCATTCCACCACTGAGTCGAGGGACCACTCTGTCTCGGTCCTACCACAGAGGGGAAAAGAGAAACCAACTGCTGAGTCCAAGGCCTCTGTCCCCCTAGCGGCGAGGAACAGAGCGTAGACCCTGAAGCAGGCTGCCTCGTGGTCTGCTGCGGAATCGCCGAGAAAGCGAGTGAATCCGTAATCGAAGAAATCCCATCGGCGTCGGAGGTCAATGCTCGTCAGACCACGAGGGATAGCTGCAAGGGAAGATGTCTGAATCTGTAGAGGGGGCCGCAAGAAGGGCTGACCCTCTCTCGCTAGGCGACTCGTGGCAAAAGTGCTGCAAAGAGATCTCCTAGCCGCCGGCGAGGGACCAGTCTCCTGAGCCGACTGTGGTACTGGAGCAGGAGGAAGGGGAGAAGGAGCTGGGGGGGGCGGAGGAGAAGAGAAGCGGGGTGGGGCGACAGAGACAGGGGGGCGAGGTGGGGAGTGGGCGGGGGAGGGGATGAGGAGGAAGAGGGGAAATCTGAAGGTGGGGTGGCTGGCGAGGGTGAAGCGGAAGTGGAGGCTGGCGTAGGGGACGACTCCTGCTCAAGAGGACCAAAGCGGTTCCCCGTGGGAACCAACTGCTGCTGAGTAGGCATCTGAGGGCCACTCTGAGTGCCAGGCTGTCGCCGTGGCCCCTGGCGTCGACGACCACGGGCCTGCTGCCACCCCTCCTCCGCTGGAGCCCCAGGCTCGGAGGGTGGCTCAGAATCTGTGCGCTGTGCCGCTGGCTATGGCTGCGGCCCAGCCTTCGCAGGCTGGGGCTGAGGCTGAGGTGTAGGTCGAGGCCTCCTCCGTGGACATGCCTTCGCTAGGTGGCCCATCTGTCTGCAAATGAAGCACTGGTTCGGGAGACCCGAGTACTCCACACTCTGTCTAAACCAACCCCCACTCACCCAAGGCAGAAGGATGACCTTCGGGAGCGTGTGGGTATCTCTGACCAAAACTCGAACTGAAGGGATGCCGGCCGCCTTGGCAGCTACTGATGCTGTCGTACGAGGTGTCTCCAGAACAATCCCGATGGCGGAGCCAATCCTGGAGAGAAGTGGAAGGTACTCCCTCCGTAAACCCGGAAAGCGGACTGAGATAGGGATGTCTGCCTCCTCTACTAGCACATCTGAAGTCGGGTCAAAACCATGTCGCCACTGTCGAAAGTGGGCGCGTGATGCTCGGATAGCCAGTGGACTCATAGCTATGACCTTGGAGATCTCGGAAGTCTCGAACTCGACCTGGTAGTACCCTCGTCTGAGGATCTGGACATCCAAAATCTTACCCACCTCTGCGAGAAGGCGGGCTTGGAGAAGGTCTCGCAGCTCTCCTCTGCTAGGACGGGTGCCGAGAACCTTGCAGATGACAGAAGTCGCCTTCAAGCGCTCTACCTCTGCGGCAAGGCTCGCTTGCTCTGTCGGCGAAAGAGCAAGTCGAATGGTGGGCTCAGCGGGGTCGGGCGAGGGGGCTTCAGGCGAGTCCCTCTGTGGCGGAGCTGGAGCCTCCATCTGTGTCTACTGCTGAGTCGAAGAAGCGGACGGTGAAGATTCCCTCTCAACTCTTGCCCTCTTATTGGCTAAAACTTCGACATCCTGCTTGTCAACCCCTATGATGTTCACTCTTGGAACCTCACCTCCGTTTTGCGGAGCTGGCTGCACAGGATTCTCCACCGCTTGCTCTCTTGGACCATTGTATTGCCCTTGACCTCGACCTCTACAAAAAAGCGGGTACATACCTCCTCTTTCTCTCTGCGGTTGAGGACAATCAGGTGCATAATGCCCTTCTTCTCCACAATTGTAACACCTACCAAGCAGTGGCCGTGCCCTGCCCCTTGCTCCCCTTGGCTGTCCTCTATCCATGACACTGAGCCGCAACTCTTGCATCTGCTCGGATAAATCTTGCACTGTGCGCACCCAATTTTGCGGCACAACAGCTACACCTCGAATTCCCTGATTTTCTTCATGTCCAGCCTCTCTCGGGCTCTGCGGTTGAACATGCACCATCGTCTCGTAGCCTGACACGCCCTGCTCTATCTTCTTCTTTATCTTTCTGCTCTTCGACCGTGCAATGGCTACTACACCATTATAATTCTCTGGGCTCTCGAAATCAACTTTTTCTCTCACCTTGGGATGCAGACACGCCATGAATTTGTCTAGCTTGAAGTAATCTCCATTGGCCAATTGCATAGCTGCCGCTAACTCTGCCCAACACTCTTCAAAATGACCCAAAAACAAATTGAACTCTTCACTCACATCTTGCTTAAGCATCCATTTCGATTGGGGAAGTCTCTTTGCGAAAGTCGTGAAGAAACCTCGCCCGTAGAGCCGGCCATGCTTGCTT
The DNA here is from genome assembly GCF_014529385.1 of Adiantum capillus-veneris. Lineage (NCBI taxonomy): Eukaryota > Viridiplantae > Streptophyta > Polypodiopsida > Polypodiales > Pteridaceae > Adiantum > Adiantum capillus-veneris. Next base: position 82,490,280 of record NC_140936.1, on the reverse strand, counting down.
CGGCTCACCTTCCAATGCGTCGTACCATGCTTTAGCTCTACCACGCATCACCAAAGGAAAAGTCTGCATCTTGCTATCCTCATTCGGCATACGCAACGATAGCATGTACAACTCGAAATCTGACATCCACTCATCAGGGCTCTCTTCTCCTGTGAAAATTGGTCCATAGCTTCTACCTGCCATGACTTCCAACGCGAAAACAGCTTCTTTTCGATCAACTAGGAGCAATCAGTGTGCTCCTCGGTGGGGGCACCAGAAGATGGAGAGGGGGAATGGGGACGACACCCGGCACGACCAGAAATGCCTCTCTATAGCTCAGGGTCAACACAGCACCCCAATCCACTCAAAAAACACCTTCGAAATGACAATCTACACCTAATCCGCTTCACCTGCTCAGTTCCCAAGCGCACACACGCTATCCAAGACCGCAAAAGGAGCCGACACCTCACTGCACCTGCTCTGCCTCCCTCCACACATACTCTCTCTCTCTCTCTCTCTCTCTCTCTCTCTCTCTCTCTCTCTCTCTGCAAAGCACCAACGATCCGGGCGTACACACGTTTCACCGGCACCGCGGCTGGCAACAGACGAGACGACAAAGAAAAAGGGGGGAGGGGGATGCGACACAGCACCACAGACCAAAAGAGTTGTGCATTAATGGCTTCCAAGCTCCATTACAATCCTTCCCTGAGCTTCTCTCTCTTCTCCTCTCATGTACAATGCAAAAAAAGAGCTCCTAGTTACAAAAAATTTTGCCCCCTTATTGGGCTCATTTTTGAGTTTTTTGGCATTTTTCATGGTAGGCCGACATGTGGCACTCCCCTTGGGAGGCTCAGTTGGACTTTGACTAGCTTGGTGTTCATCCCGAGGCTTCACACTTTACTCTACACACAAGCACCCTCTAGGGAGCAACGACGGCGCCGTTGTTGCCCCCCTAAGGGCTCACATTGCCTTCAAAAAAGGTTCTGGACCAAATTTGTCCGCGGGAAACGGCCCCCCCATGGGCGGGTGCCATGTCATCACCTTCCTCGTGCGGGCGGAGCCGCCCAAAACCACCACTTGCCGCCAGCGCAGCGCCGGTGGTGCCTTCCGCCATAGCTCACACCGCACGGAGCTCCAAGCTCCTTCTCTTGTGTACCCTCCAAAGGGGCCACGCCCCAGTATACATACAGCGTGCCCGTCCCTCCGCCTTCCTCATGTGGGCTCATACGCCCGGCCACGTGGCAGCTCCCGCTTGAATGGCCTCCAAGGCTTTAAAGTTTTTTAAAAAAACTCCATAGAAAACTCCCTTCTCCCCTCTTTTCTCTTGCCTGCCAACTGGCACCTGCTAAACCAATCACCAAGTCGTAAAGTGGTGCCGAGTCTCCACTTTGCCGGTACCTGGCCATGCCAACCCCACGCCGTTTCGGCTTCTCCGAGCTAGCTATCTGAGGCCACCAAAAACCGGGAAATGCATGTGCACGCCTCTCACCACCGAATGATCCAAACTTCGTCTAGCTGTATCTGACTAACCGAACATCCGATTGACGTGCAGTCAACTCATGCTAGCTCCACACGGTAAATACTTCCATCGAGAACCTTTGCGAGACTCAAAAGACGCCAGATGGCGCATTTTCCAATGCGGTCAAGTGGGCTCAGACCCGGCCCCCGGAAAATCTTCAAATGGCCATAACTTGCTATCCAGAGCTCCGATTCACAATCCGAGAAGACAGGCATGCTCCACAACTCGAGCTCTACACATGTATACAGTGACATCAGCCCAAGCCACCCGTCCCTAGCTGCCCTGTCTATCAGGGATCTGCTACACACTTTACCTTTAAACTGCAATATCTTGAGCACCGGGACTCCATTTGACGAGCCGTCTGGATCGGCTTCTAGAGCACTGACTTGGCATTTCGGGCACCTTGACCTGCCATCCCAATTGGACCATTCCGCTGCACTTTTGGCCTAAAAAACCGCTTCAAACACACTTTCTCGCTATCCTTTGGCTGCCAAGGGCATTGGTACCTGCCCTAGCCTTTTGCACCGCACTCGATTGCACCCTTTTCCTGGCATAGACCACTACTTAGCTCCGACCAACTTAGCTGCACCAACATCTGTACCTGTAAAGGGGGTCCCAAGAAAGACTGTCCCTCTCTCGCCAAGCGACTCGTGGCAAAGGCACTGCCAAGAGATCTCCTAGCAGCCGGAGATGGCCTTGCCCCCTGAGTCGACTGTGGAACAGGAGCGGGAGGGGGGGGGGGGGGGGGTGAAGGAGCAGGGGAAGGTGGGGGAGAAGAGGGGCGGGGGGGACCGGCAAAGGTAGAGGGGAGAGGGGGAGAAGTGGCAGGAACAGGAGGCGGGGGGGAGGCTGATGAGGAGGGGGGGAACTCGAAGGGAGGAGGGGCTGTCGAGGATGAAGCTAAGACGGGGGCTGGAGCAGGGACCTCGTCCTGCTCAAGAGGACCGAATCAGTTCCTCGTGGGAATCCACTACTGCTGGGCAGGCACCTGAGGACCACTCTGAGTGCCACGCTGTCGCTGTGGCCCCTGCCATCGTCGACCACGAACCTACTGCCATCCCTCCTCCGCAAGAGCCCCAGGCTCGGAGGGTGGCTCGGCCTTTGTGCTCTGTGTCTCTGCTTGTGGCTGTTGGCCAACCTTTGCAGGCTGTGGTTGAGTCTATGGTGTAGGTCGGGGCCTCTTCCGTGGACAGGCCTTTCAAGATGGCCCATCAGTCGACAAATGAAGCACTGGTTCGAGAGGCCCGAATACTCCATGCTCTGTCTAAACCAACCCCCACTCACCCGAGGAAGAAGGATGACCTTCGACAGAGTGTGAGTATCCCTAACCAGAATGTGAACTGAGGGAATGCCGGCCGCCTTGGCAGCTACCGAGGCTGCCGTGCGAGGTGTCTCCAAGACAATCCCAATCGCTAAGCCTATCCTGGACAAAAGTGGTAGGTACTACCTCCGCAAACCAGGAAAGCAGATGGAGATGGAAATGTCTGCCTCCTCTACCAACACATCTGAAGCAGGGTCAAAACCATGTCTCCACTGTTGAAAGTGGGCTTGAACTGCTCAGATGGTTAAGAGGCTCATGGCGATGACCTTGGACGCCATCTCGGAGGTCTCAAACTCGATCTGATAGTAGCCTCGTCCGAGGATCTGAACGTCCCAGATCTTGCCCACCTCTACAAGAAGGCGGGCCTGGAGAAGGTCACGCAGCTCTCCTCTGCTAGGTCTGGTGCCGAGAATCTTGCAGATGACAGAAGTCGCCTGCAGGCGCTCTACCTCTGCGGCTAGGCTCGCTTGCTCTGTCGGTGAAAGAGCAAGTCGAATGGTGGACTCAGCGGAGTCGAGCGAGGGGACTTCGGAGGAATCCCTCTGTGGCGGAGCTTGAGCCTCTATCTGTGTCTGCTGCTGTGGCGGAGAAGAAGCGGATAGAGTAATTTCTCTGCAACAAACCCTGACGAGCATTGTCCAGAAAACCAGCACTGTCAGAGCCAGTCGCAAGAAACCTTCGGGGAGAGAGAGGCAGAAAGCGAAGTGAGTGGCAGGGGGGAATTCAGCGAGCGAAGACAGGTGCCGGGGGGGGGATGGCAGCGGGCGGGGGCAGCGGCGAAAAAATAGGAGGCGGGGGCGCGCTGGCTGGAAACTGCAGCGCACAGCGAGTTGCTATAAGCAGGCAGGGGCAGCATGTAGCACGTAGCAGTGACAGCTCACAGCAGCCCATGCACAGCAGGGAAGGAATCGACAGGTGTAGGTGAAGAGGGGGGGTACGTTAGCAGCAGCGAGCGTCGTGCAGCGGAAGTGTTTAAGAATTTAGCTCGGATCTAGTACTCCGCACAAACACAAGGTTACTTCACTTCACTTGAAAAGAGAAACTGAATTGAACACAATGTGTGTGTGTGTGTGCATGTGTGTGTGTGTGTGTGTGTGTGTGAGAGAGAGAGAGAGAGAGAGAGAGAGAGAGAGAGAGAGAGAGAGAGAAACTGAATTGAACACAATGTGAGAGAGAGAGAGACGACACGGCATGTCGGGTCCCAACCACCCTCAAAGGGCCCCTTGCTCTGTTGCCAAAGCAAGTACTTGCTTTATTACTTGCACAAAATGCTGATACAATGATGCTAATTTCTAAAGGACAAGATGCTGAGATGCTAAGGGGTACTTGATGCGATTGATGATGGGTACTCTTGAGGTGTTGATGGGTATTGCGGTGCTTGATATTGTGGGTACTTGGTACTTGATACTTGGTATTGCTGGGTATTGAGGTGCTACTGAGGTGCTAAGGGGTGCTGCTAGAGATGCTTGGTACTACATGGACGACGATGATGATGACGACAAGGCTATGGGCTGATCTGCTATCGCTAGGGATGGCCATGGGCTGCAAACTGAAAACGTTGGTGATGAAGGCTGGAATCCGAAAACGCTGATCTTCAGGGCTGAAATCTACTAACGCTTGGCTGATCTGAATGCTGAAAGGTGGAAACGCTGATGGTTGAATCGCTGGCTATCAATGGGCTGAAAAGGCTGGACTGACGCTGACCAAGTGTTGGTACCGCTGAGAGGTCCTTGCCTCTGCCCTCTGCTAGTGCCCCTAGGCCTGCATATGTGATTGCATAATGCTGGGTCGAGAAACTACATGGACAGCCCCACGACTTTATTAAAAAGCCTAAAAGTCACCTCTAATTAGTGCCATGCTAAGAGGCGGTTCACACGCGGAAAAATGCCTATATGCTGAAATGTTGTAATGTGCAAGAGAGGGTATGCAACTATGACTATGACCTGGCTCACAAAGTGCTATGCTAGGTCCTATGCTAAGACTGACGCTAGACTGTGGCACACGTAGAGCAATTGCAGTGCACACGTGACATGCCTACTAGGGGAGAGGAGCTTTAGGACGCTGAGTTTGCCGACGACTCAGGCATGTATTTGAAGGAGGCCAACTTGCACAAGTGTGAGCAGGCTCTTGAGGTCTTTTGTTGTGTGTCGGGAGTATTAATCAACTGGAGAAAGACACTGGCTTTTTGGGTTGGTAGAGCTCCCATTCCTGATTGGCCGCCTGGAGAGGCAGGGGATCCCCCCAAGGACACCCATACGATATTTGGGTTGTCAGATTGGTTTGAACTCGATCCCAGAGCAGCAGATTGCTCCTCTCCATTAGGAGGAAGCTACTTCGTTGGAGCTTAGCACGACTCTCTTGCTGGCAGAGTTGTAGTGGCCAACCAGGTGCTCTTGGCTACTATGTAGTACATTACGTTTTGCTGGATTTTTTCGAGCTCTTGTATTAGCCAACTGGAGAGGTTGATCAGGAACTTTTTGTGGTCAGGGCGAGATGCACAATCGGCTTTGGGCCCAATTGCCTGATAGGTTATTACTTTACCTTGCTCTCAGGGAGGGTTGCAGATCATCGACCCAACACGGCAGAGTAGAGGCCTCCTTGGAAAGCTTGTGATCAGAGGTCTTCTTCCAAGGAATGATCCTTGGAAGGAGATGTTACACTGGATTCGTGCCCGAGTCCCTCAAACGGGCGGCCCATGGAGCCCTTCCATACGGTGGATTTTCACAGAGATGCGTAGAGTAGGCCTGAGCAGCAACTCGGAGGACCACTTTGCAACGAGCCTACGTAGGGCCTAGGAGCAGCTACGGAGGTGGCCTTGAGCAGCATCATCCCACAAGCACTGGGGAGCGCTTGAGACAGCCACTTGTTTGGAACCATATGATCTGCACCCAACCAAGTGTCACGTGCACATCTAACCCTATGTGTACGTGGATAAGCTACTTCATGACATGGGTTTAGTTCAATTAGCTTAGGAAGTGTTTTGGCACTTTTGTGAGTCTGTTCGCAGACTGTGCATATCCAGGCACTTAGAGTAGATGCATATCCTCTGGTTGCACACAACATGATCATTAGCATTACCATCAGATTCCATCAGGAGCATTTTACAGTGTAGAAAACCTATTTCCCCAATTTTAGCCATTTTTCACTTATTATTTTTAAGTGACTTTTGTTGGGAACTAGGAGGGAAAATTGCCTAAGCAGATATATAAGAAACCTAGCGCAAACACTTTCTGGCAGAAGGGGCAGCAGGAACCGTGTATTCAACGGGCACCTTCTCAGCAAGACCCTCTCCGGCATGATCACCTAGCGTTTTCAGCCAAAGAACAAGAAGTGCAGATTCAACCCAGCGTTTTGCATTTGCAGCAGCCTGGTGACAGCAGATCACAGATCATCCCTAGCGTTAGCAGAACAGCAGAATCAGCCCTAGCGTTTTTGAAGCAACAGGCAACCTAGCGTTTTGCAGTTCCTTCGCGACGGATTTAGCATATGCATTAGCATTTTCAGTTTTCAGTAGTTAGCAACCGTACCGCAAGTTCTAAACTTCGCAGATCTCACCTTCCCGCAATAGATCCTCGCCACACGGTTAGATCAGCCCAAGTTTGCAGATTCAACCCGAAAAACACAGATTTCAGTATCTGTGTTTTTAGCGCATCGTCATTGCATTGTCGTCATCACCGTCGTCCCCGACATAGAGTCAGAATTCAGCAGACAAAGATTTGCAGATTTCAGCCATTAGCATTTTCAGATTTCAGCCCGTCTCGTCGTCGTCGACATCGTCGGCAAGTCCATTGCATTGTAGAGATTTGTGCAATCAATAGTAGACCACTCTCGCCATAGAGAGTGGGGCCTTCAGAGGAGGGTTTGACAACATTTTGGTGTCGTATTCTTCTCTCTATCTCTCAGTCTCAGTACCTTCATTCACAGTGTTTACCACTTTGTTTGTGATGATTTGCACTCTCTCACTAAAAGAACGGAAGGCTCTCCCTTCCGTAAGTAAAAGGAACCTTGAGCACAGTTCGGAGAACTCATCTTGAGAAAAGTTCAACATTCACTTCCGCTGCACCTTACATTAGTATGAGAGCTTTGGAAGTGTTCTGTATCACTCAAGGAAAAAACAACAAGAATTTTTTTCGCTTGTTGCTGTCGCACGTAACCCAAGTCCACTTGGGCGTGTCGATTGTTAATCGTGCTTTTGAAGAGTGACAAAAAACCAAAGAAAGAAGGGCTTGTCCAGCCTCCCCTTGTGCCTCTTTTCACTCATTGAGAGCGGACCGTGCACTTTGCGGCCGGCCAATCAACGTGAGGTGGGAAAAAGCAACCTTGGTGTGAGCGCAAGGCCGCCAAGGGGTGCGCCCACGGAAAAGATAAGAGCTCGAGTAAAGAGAAGATCCTTCTTGCAAGCTAAAGAAGAACCTCAAGAACTCGAGACCCTCAAGAACCTCAAGAACCAAGATCCACAAGAACCCAAGTTCCTCGTGAATTTAAGAACCAAAGGTCTCAGTGTATGGTCATCACCCGAAGCGGAATGGATACTCTGCATGAAGGTGATGAGCATGAAGAAGGTGAAGAAGAATTTTCCTCACCAGGAGGTTTTTCCGACCCTCCCCCTTCCCCATCTACACCATGGTTTGCACCGAATCCTATGGAGGCTTTGGTCGAGTCGATGATGGACATGATGTCACAACAAGAAGAGAATCATGTTGCCTTGGAGCGCGAGCGCGAAGCATGCAAAGAAAGAAAGGCAATCTTGGATCGCGAGCGCGAAGAAAGAAGAGTGGCCTTGGAGTTAGAGCGTGACGCACTAAGAGACCAACGTATGCAAGAGTTGGTCCGACAAGTACTCACCTCGAAGTCCGAGCCGGCCAAAGATGTTGGTAGTTCATCAAGTGGCGCAAGCCGAGATTTGGACTCCAACAACTCCGTCACAAAGAAGATCACGCTCAATAAGTATGATGGTAAGATAGATGCTAGTGTTATTCATTCTTGGTTGCATCAATTTAATGCTTATTTTGCAACAACTAAGAAGACAGGAAATAGCAAAGTTTTGACGGCAGCTATGTACCTTGCCGGTGATGCCATTAATGGGTACCACACATGGTAAGAGGTAGAGTTGACCGCACACCTAGAGGAAGTCGAGGAAGGCGCGCCCCTTTCTTTCAATTACGCCGACTTCCAAGACAAGCTCAAGGCGCGGTTTATGCCACCAAAGTACCTAGCACAGTTGAAAGACGATTGGCGCAATCTCAAGCAAAATGGTATGCCAGTTATGTTTTTCTCTAATCGTGTTTTGTAGCTCAATACCCAATTATGCAAATCGGACGATGAACGCAAGGAGGCTTTCATTTTTGGGTTGGATGACTATATCAGGTTTGATGTTGAAGTCCTCGACCCAATCGATCTCAACAAGGCGGTAGCGATTGCTCTTGCACAGGAGATGAAGCACAACAAGGGAAAGTCTAAGGAAAACAAGACTTCTCCAAGTACCACTCGGACTTCTTCTAACCATAAGAACGGTAAGAATGGTAAGAACGGTAACTCTTCTAACCAATCTTCCTCTAGTCTCTCAGAAAAGAACTCTCCAAATGAAACTAAGGGTAAAGCTAACACAATTGCTACACCTAAGCTCACTCCGATGAAAAGACAGAAAAAAGAAGTTTAGGAGGATACATCACGTCGGAAGAACAAAGCATTTATTCTAAGGAAGGTCGTTGTTATCACTGTCACATCAAGGGTCACATAAAAAGAACATGTCCTAAGCTTGAACCCACAGAACCCACTTCCTCTATCAATGCAATAGATGAGAACACGAGTGTGTCCCAAGTTTCTCATGATCCTCCCATTGATGAGTCTCTCATAAAGTGTTATGGTCATGTGAAGGGTCAGCTTCTTGTCATATTGTTTGACCCAGGCAGTATGCATGATGTGTTAGTGACTCTCTTGTCGAAAGAGTCCGCTTGGAGATTAGCAAGACATCTCCTTTCGAGATGTCGGGCTTCGCTCCCGGTATGGACTCTCTCATCACGCAAGAGTGTCAGTGTTCAACAATTGTCCTTCCGCAAGAAATTTGTAGTATCTCCTCTTTCAGGATGTGATATGTTTTTGGACATTCGATGGTTTCATGAGCATAACCCTCTCATTGATTGGGCGGAAAATACGTTCACTTTCAATGCCAAAAGTGACTCTCCCATTGTCATTCATGGAGAGCAAGTTATTCATTCTTCATCTCTCATTTCTAATGTGCAGGCGAAGATTGAAAAGAATCAGGAGAAGAAGACTCTCTTAGTCTCTTCTTTTCCAAAACACGACACACATGATTTGCTTGATAATGATAAGCATGATGATTTGCAGGATAAAGATGTGATTGTTTACAAGGATGATGGTTTAGTTGATGCTTTTTTTAGTGAAGCTAACCTCATTGCAGATTCGATCAATCATGAAGAACCGACATTGGCTATCGAGTCGAGGTTCCAAGAACCCCCACAAGAAGTATTCTGTGTTCGAATGATTAGTCAGCACGCATTGTTCGAGTGTTTCATTCGTGAAACTTTCCTGTATTTTAGTCACCGTTCTTATGTGATTCCTTTTCATAGGCATGACGTATTGTAAGCTGAGCACGATTCACTCATGATTAAGCATGAATGTATGTAGATTCTCATGAAAAGATGAAATGTTTGCATTCAAGAAATTCACATTCCATGACTCTTCCTTGGCCTGACACAGTATCCGAAAGAGCACAAGAAGGATTGAGCATCAAGCATCGGCATTTCCATTGTCATTTACCACAGTTGATAGATTTAGATCAAATAGACAAGTTCCGATTCCATTGTTTGCGTGTGTTTGATGAGCACGGTTTGACACTCCGTCTCTATGTTCATCTACATTGCATGCACAGTCTTTAAAGAAGACTAGAATTTTTCCAGTCACTTTACATGGAATGGGTATGTCATGTGTTTGTGTTGGAAGTGGTTTTAGGAATTTTCATCGTCGGAGATTCTTGAAGAAGGTAGACACATGACTATAGTCGAAGTTGAAGCATTGAAGGAGTCACAGATGACTTTGAGTCGCTTTCGGCACGGCCCACAGAAGCAAGCGTTGCAGACTTTTATGAAGTTCAAATATCACATGACCCACACATCAGAGTGGGCCGGCGAAGATTCCTTCCCAAGATTCCAGACGTTGTTGGCGATCTTCCTCGATGCCATACAGTTCGGTACCGGTGCCTCACTTTGAAAAGGAGGGGATGTCACGTGCACATCTAACCCTATGTGTACGTGGACAAGCTACTTCATGACATGGGTTCAGTTCAGTTAGCTTACGAAGTGTTCTGGCACTTTTGTGAGTCTGTTCGCAGACCGTGCATGTCCAAGCACTTAGAGTAGATGCATATCCTCTAGTTGCACATAGCATGATCATCAACATTACCATCGGGAGCATTTTACAATGCAAAAAACCTACTTTTTCTATTTTAGCCATTTTTCACTTATTATTTTTAAGTGACTTTTGTTGGGAACTGGGTAGGGCAAATTGCCTAAGCAGATAAAAAAAAAACCTAGCACTAGTGCTTTCTGGCAGAAGAGCCAGCAGGAACCGCGTGTTCAACAGGCACCTTCTCGGCAAGACTCTCCCCGGCATGATCACCTAGCGTTTTCAGCCAAAGAACAAGCCTAGCATTTTCTTCAAGTGCAAATTCAGCCCAGTGTTTTGCATTTGCAGCAGCCTGGCGACAGCAGATCACAAATCAGCCCTAGAGTTAGCAGAACAGCAGAATCAGCCCTAGCGTTTTTGGAGCAGCAGGCAACCTAGCGTTTTGCAGTTCCTCCGCGACGGATTCAACATATGCATTAGCGTTTTCAGTTTTCCAGTTAGCAACCATACCGCAAGTCCTACACCTTGCAGATCTCACCTTCCCGCAGCACATCCTCGCCACACAGTTAGATTAGCCCAAGTTTGCAGATTCAGCCCGAAAAACGTAGATTTCAGCATCTACGTTTTCAGTGCGTCGTCGTTGCATCGTTGTCATCGACATAGAGTCAGAATTCAGCAGATAAAGATTTGCAAATTTCAGCCATTAGCGTTTTCAGATTTCAGCCCATCTCGTTGTCGTCCTCATCGTCGTCGGCAAGCCCATTGCATTGTAGAGATTTGTGCAATCAATAGTAGACCGCTCTCGCCATAGAGAGTGGGGCCTTCGGAGGAGGGTGTGACAACATTCTAGTGTCGTATTCTTCTCTCTCTATCTCTAAGTCTCAGTACCTTCATTCACAGTGTTTACCGCTTTGTTTGTGATCATTTGCACTCTCTCACTAAAGGAACGGAAGGCTCTCCCTTCCGTAAGTAAAAGGAACCTTGAGCATAGTTCGGAGCACTCATCTTGAGCAAAGTTCAACATTCACTTCCGTTGCACCTTACACCAAGCCACATGGTTAGTAGCAGACCTCGTGTTTCTTGGGGTCTCATGGTAGAGGGGCTAGACCGTTCTCTTGGGGATTGGCTACAGTTTACAGGACTTTCTAAGAAGATCCAGAGCATCTAGTTGCAAGGCATGAGGGGGGCATAGAGCATGTGTCAGGAAATTACAGAGGCTATACCATTGGAGTGGTTCACCCCACTAGAGCCAGTAGCTTCCCACTGGATGGGGGCCTTCATACGACTGGAGGTCCTCATTGCAGTTAGCTCCTGCATAGACACAAGGTCTTGCATATTCTTTGAGGTTCAGAGAGAGGATCGTCTCCACAACGCCACTGTTGAGGCACTAGAGGTGGCTTAGTGTTGTTTTCATAGGATTCAAATGGTGGGCATTAGTAGGAGGACTTTTGTTATAGACACCAACCCGAACGACCTGGAGTCAGGACACTGGAGGCTTCGGCTTTGGAGAGCTTCTCTCTGATATGGCTGCACTAAGACCCAAGGGAGTGGTTTTGGCAAGATCCCTTCGCTTCAGTCGAACACCATGGGATATACTTTTTCCAATACACAGCTCGACTTGGCCACCACATACTGACAACACGAAGAGAGACTCGTCCTGCTGCATCGACTCACTGGTAGGAGGAGGGTCTCATGTCCGAGTTCTTCACAGGGTTTTGGGAGCGCTTGTGGGACAACTGAGGAGAGTCACCATGGTTCAGTGGCTAGCTGCACATCGATCTACTATCGCTGGGAGTTGGCTGGTGCACAGCGGCTTCTAGGCACCTATGCTACTTGTGACCACCCCCTCGACACCCAACGTCGCTGTCTATGGGACTGTCCCATAGCACAAGTTTGGCTACGAAATCTTTGGGTGATCCCTGCACTTACTACAACCAGTCAATACATCTCACGGACTGCAGCGTGACTCACGGGCCCTGCACTCCGTTTTGAGATGGCTTCAGTCAGCAGGATAATAGTGATTCAGAAGGGCCGCCCTACACTCCAACCTGCCACAGAGCTTGTCCCTCAAGGAGTGGAGCAGTGATAGAGAGTGGTGTTGGGAGCTCATTTGCGGCCTGACACTGTGGTTCATCTCGCGAGCCCAATGTTTTTGCATCTTCGAGGCTCGACCTATTCTTCCGATGAGACTTTTCGCGACATCTAGCTGAAGCTGGTCCATACATTTAGGGGCGAGTTTGAGAGACTTCAAGGTAGCTCCGACTGCATGCGGGAACACCACGAGGCCTTCTTGAGACTCTGGGGCCCAAGGCCCTTCTTCACCATGGTTCATGGCACGCCTAGATGGTAGTACGTTCCACGAGTGTGATTGTTTCCTTCCCCCATTTCTTGATCTATCCCTCATTGTATATATCTTGTTTTTCATTGGGAGAGTCTCTCCCATGTTGATGTAGCCCTCTCTAGTAGAGGCAAATCGTAGCCCTTTGGACAGTCTTTTAACTTTTCTTGGAAAAAATAAACAAATAAACAAAAACAAGACCATTGAGCACTCTAGACAGTCTTAGGCATGAAGCTACTCAACGACTACCTCCTCACTCCCTCCGCAAATAACTTAAAAAAGTCCGAGCCACAAGCTCAGAGGACTGATACAAACAAACATTCCCTAGACCCTAGCCTACGTCACTCGGAGGCTTCAATACAACTAAGCGCTCCCAGACCACCAGCCTACGTCGTTTAGAGATTTTTTAGCATACAACTAAATGCTCTTTAGACCACCGGTCTGCGTTGTTCAGAGGTTCCACATAAAACATGAATACTCCTCTCAGGGAAGCCCAAGACGAAGACATTCAGAAGAGCATAAAAATTCATTCTCAAATCGGCACCAAAACAAGTTCAAAATAGTTCATTTTTTATTTCAGACAGTATTGTCAAACAAAGTTCAAAACGTATCTCAATACAATTCAATCTTTAAATCATTTGGGTTGGTTGCGCAAGGAAAGTCACCTTTGGCATGGGGATTTTTTCTGTGAAGCCTCCTACTGCAATTATGCTGCCCATTTTCAGCCCGGTAAAAGCGGGACAGCGCATAGGAAATTGCATGTTTTCTTCCAAGTTTTATAAGAATAAAGAAATACCGAAGGGACGCCAGTCTTTGGGGCCTATTGGGTGTTTTTGTCTGAATACCGAGCCATGGTTTGTGTGAAGTTTTAATTCCAGATACACGTTCATTTGCAAATTTCCTCTGTGTCATAAAGTTCATGTAAAGTTTTTCAAGTAAAGAATCGGGTGAAAGCTAAAGTCTAACCGCCCTACAGGCTAGTTTCATGGTTCCGTCACCAGGACAGAATCACTTTTTCCTTACAGAGTGAGTCTTGGTTAATTTGCAAAACAGAGCATAGGAACTTGGAATTACACTATGGCTGACAGGACAAACGGCGCCAGGGAAGAGGGTTCCTCTTCACAGGACAGACAGACTATTTCTCCGCAGCGTTCGAGGTTGGCGAGAGTTCATCGCTTGCAAAGTTCCTCTGTGTCGTAAAGTTCAAGTAAAGTTTTTCAAGTAAGAATCGGGTGAAAGCTAAAGTCTACCGCCCTACTGTAAGGTGCAGCGGAATGATTGTTTGCGCTTTGCTCAAGATGAGTGCTCCGAACTGTGCTCAAGGTTCCTTTTGTTCTTATGGAAGGGAGAGACTTTCGTTCTTAATGAGAGAATGCTATGATCACAAACAAAGTGAATGGAAACTGTGCGTGTAAGTGTATGAGACTGAGAGATAGAGAGAGAAGAGAGATACGACACCAGAGACGTTGTAAAACCCTCCTTTGTAAACCTTGCGGAAACTGACCGTGCGGCGAGGAACTGCTGCGGGAAGGTGAGATCTGCGAGGTTCGGGACTTGATCTGCTAAGTCTAACTGCTGAAATCTGAAAACGCTGGTCCTAGGGCTGATTCTTTTGCGATAGATCTGCAAAACGCAGAGGTTGCTAGCAGATGCAAAAACGTTAGGGGCTGAAATTGGTCTTTCTGTCGCCGTGGTTCTGCAAATGCAAAAACGCTAAGCTAATCTGCTGTGTAGCGATGGCGCCGGGGCTGATCTACTATGCACCAACACGCCAGGGCTGATTTGATCCCAAAACGCTAGCTTTAGGCTTCTGCTCCAAAAACGCTAGGTCTCCTAGGGGGTTCTGCTTAGAAGTTTCCTGTTGAGCGTGGAGCTCCTGCTACCTCTTCTTCCATTGAGTGCTAACTTGCGTTTGCTCATATACAAACTTAGCAAAATTGCCCTACCTACTTTTGTTGGGAAGTCACTTAAATTAATAAGTGAAAAATACCAAAAATAGGAAAAATAGGTTAAATGCACTGGAAAATTCCCCTAACTGATTCTAATGGATTCTGATGGGAATACTGATGATCATGCTGTGTGCAACCAGAGGATATGCATCTACACTAAGTGACAAGGTATGCACGGTCTACGAATAGACTCACAAAAGTGCCAGATCACTTCCTATTCTAGACTGACTTGACTGACTGAACCCTGATCATGATGTAGCTTGTCCACAGACACATAGGGTTGGATGTGTCACGTGGCACCTACAGGCTGGTTTCATGGTTCCGTCGCCACGACAGAATCACTTTTTCCTTAAAGAGTGAGTCTTGGTTGGTTTGCAAAATAGAGCATAGGAACTTGGAATTACACTATGGCTGATAGGACAAACGACGCCAGGGAAGAGGGTTCCTCTTCACAGGACGGACAGGCTATTTCTCTGCAGTGTTTGAGGTTGGTGAGAGTTCACCGCCACCCCTATATGTACCTTTTGTTGATTTGAATGCTCCACAAGGTCAAGGGTTTTTGACTCGGCAACTAGAGGAGGATGCGTTTAGGACACAATTGGTTGCTGCTATGAATATGTTTTCTCAATTGGTGCAGAATCCTAGGTTTATGGAACATTTGCAAGCGCCGCTAGTGTCACGACTCACAGCAGACAAGGCAATTGTCTCATGCAGTAGAGCCTATTGAGGCTCAAGCCCACGTCCCTTGTGCGTCCCGGCAGGGCAGGGAGCACTCACAAGTGTCGGAGTCACATGGGGCTCCAACACAGCATGTTTTTACATCTATTTAGGACAAAATGAACTACTGCGACTTCATCTTCGCCTTCTCTTATTGTTTCTTCTTAATGTCCAACCCCATATCTCCCATTTGTAGGCTCATATGGGTCCAGTTTTCTCTCGAAAAAAGGGGGAAAAAATATGTAGAATTTGGAAGCGCCATCTTGCTCAGTCTACTCTTGGAGGATCGGTATGCTTTTAGAAAAAACACAATTGAAGCTCTGATACCTTTGTAACAGGAGGGCACCACATGCCATCGGAAAAGAATAGATTGAACAGACTTGACGCTTCAAAACAACTGATTGAAAGAGATACACGGCACACAAGACACAGAGTGGTGAAGTTTCGCCCCACACTCCAAACAATGGCACCCCTTTCACTATTTCTTTATGTTACTTTAATGCAATACAAGTGTTGCGGCTCTTGCTCTGCTTTTGCTCCCGCTAGAATGCCAGAGAAGAGACCCAAAGTTTGTATCTAAAGGTCCATGGCCATTCAAAAGCAGGTACATGAAAAGCCACAAGTCTAAAAGCATTTGGTCCAAAAGCTAGCACTAAAAAGCAGTCAGCACAACTTACGGAAATCCGTACACTACCAGATCAGCATGCACAAAACGTGAACATCCCTACAACTGCCACACCATCAGCCTTTGGACAGAAATCTGATCGTCCATACAGCCTGCCACGTCATCATCTTCTACATTGGGTCATTTGTGTGTGTGTGTGTGTGTGTGTGTGTTTTAATTTCGGCTCCATCGAATGCAGGTACATAAGTTGTTGGGGGTTAGGATTATTGTTCCTGAACCAGCTTGTTATTTGGGCCACTCTGCGAGGTTCTGTAAGTTGGTGAGTACTGTTACCATATACATGTGGTAGTGATGTGTGTAAACACACTAGGACCGCCGGGGCATTTTTTCCCTCTTTAGGAGGTTTTTTCCCCCGTGCATTATATATACGCCCATCACTCTAGGGCTATCTATCTTTCCATTGCACACTAAGTAACACACTCTCTATTGTGTACCTTGAGCTTCCTTCGTCTTCTCCGAGCTGTGTGTTTCTCTGCAACCCTAATTCCAACAATTGGTATCAGAGCAGGTCACGTCCTCCCGGGCTTAGTCGCTAGCTGCTCCAGCACACGCCTGCTCACTTTCTCCGATTTCAGTGAGCTTTGGCGAGCGTTCGCAGGTCGACAAAAATTTTGGGCTCATTTCGGCCTCCGTTTCCACTACAGACAGTACTGCACAGGCTATTTCGTCATTTTGTGCAGAATTTTTGTCAGTGCCGTTTTCTGCATAACAGGTGCCTTATAGTCTTCTACGGTTTGTGCTATATAGCACAGGTTGTTTCCGCTCCATTTCTCCTATTTTCGGGCAGTTTTCACATCAGGTGCAGCATTTACCATGGCTGACAACAACAACACAGATGTGTTCAAGATGTTTGCTGCTAAGGACAGGTTGGATGGGGACAACTACCCTATGTGGGCTTATATGATGCAACATGTTCTTGTGTCAAAGGGTGTCTGGAACATTGTGCAGGGCATTGATGTACGTCCTGGTTCTGAGGATGTAGGCGGTGTTGAGGATGTTGCAGGTCTTGCTGCAAGGATTGCAGCTGTTAGAGTTGTTTTGCCTACGACAGAACAAGCTCGTTGGGATGTTAAGGATGCGCAGGCTCATGCATTGATTTTGTTGTCTGTGAAGCGCACCATTGTTCCTCACATCCGTTCAGCAAAATCTGCAAAACAGGCTTGGGATATTTTAGCAGGTCTTTATGCAAGCCGCAATGAGGCTAAAATTGCTTTGCTGCGTAAAGAGCTGGAGTCGAAGATTATGCATAAAGAAGATGATATGGACACTTTCCTTGCTAGTGTCAAGGATATCAATGAGCAGCTTATTTCTGCAGGTGAAGTCATTTCAGACAGTTCCCTTGTGCAGACTGTTCTTGATGCCTTACCAAATTCCTACCAGACTTTTGCTAGTACTTGGAGACTAATGACCCAAGGAAATCCTGAAGTTGTCAAGTTTGATGCATTATGCACATTGCTGTTGCAAGAGTCACTTTCTAGAAAAAACAGGACTAGGCAGCGTGCAGTTGAACAAGCTTTTATTGCTTCTCAAAGAAAGGGTGGTAACAGTAATACAACCACTTCTTATGGTTCTGCTGCGTGGCAAAAATTCTGTTCCTAATGCTTCTGCTGGCAGCACTTCGTCTGGCAATTCTGGTGATAAGGGAAAAAAGAAGATGCGTTGCCACTATTGTAAAGCCAATGATCACTTGATCAAGTTGTGTCCTAAGTTGAAGGCCAAAGAGGCTAAGAAGAAAGAGGGTGGTTCCACTGCAAATGTTGGTTCCACTACAAATGCAGCCATTGTTGAGTCTTCTGTGAAAGGAGACTGTGTTGCTGATGTTGATGCAGAATGGGCATTTAGTGCAGAGTGCAGTTACAATCCTGCTGTCCATGATGCATGCTTGTCAGTTGCTGCAGATTCACATGTGTGGTATTTCGACAGTGATGCTACAAAGCACATTACCTCACATCGTGAATTGTTTACCTCTCTCGAGTCTGGCCCTCATGGGAATTCAGTCACTTGTACCAACAACGCCTCTTATCTAGTTCAGGGAGTTGGAAAGATTGTGCTTACTGCTGCTAATGGCAGTTCCTTCACACTTGTTGATGCACTTTATGTACCTGGGATCAAGAAGAATCTCTTGTCTGTATCAGCACTTGCTAGACTTGGACTTGTAGTCAAATTTGTGGATGACAGATGTACAGTTCACGATCTCAGTTTTGGTGATGAAATTGTTGCATCTGGGCTTTTGTGCCGTGGGCTGTATAAGCTCACTTTGTATAACAAGTGTGGACAAAATTTTGCAAATGCTGTTGCAGATTCAAGGGTTATTTCAGATGCAAAACTTTGGCATGCACGTTTTGGTCATCTGAATTTTTCCAGTTTGCTGCGTTTGCAGAAATCTGATATGGTTGCTTCTTTGCTGCCTCTTGAAGCACCTGTCAAACATGTTTGTGAAGGCTATATTTTGGGTAAGATGCAGCATTCTAAATTTCCAAAGGATGGTTCAGTTCGGGCCACATGCAGGTTGCAGCTTGTGCATAGTGATGTTTGTGGGCCCATGCAAACTCCGTCCTTGGGCAATTACCTGTACTTCGTGACTTTCATTGATGATTACTTCAGGCATGCATGGGTATTTCCGCTTAAAGCGAAATCCGAAGTTTTTATGTGCTTCAATCTATTTCTGGCCATTTCTGAAAATGTCTTAGAACAGCCTATTACTGATGCAAATATACATGATGTACTTGATGAGGAAAGGGCTGAAAATGAGCAGGCTAGAGGTATGCCAAAATGGCTGGTGCACACTTTGCGTGACAGTAAATTGGATGCACCTTTGTCTAGTCGTACTCGTTCAGGCTCTCGCCATGCATCTTATGCATCAGATTGTTATGCTTTGGTTGTGTCTAGCTTACATGATGTTGAGGAGCCTCTGTCTTTTGATGAAGCACAGAATTCAGAAAATTGGATGGTTGCCATGCAATCAGAATATGATGCACTTATAGAAAATGACACATGGACTTTATGTGATTTGCCTCCTGGCAAAAAGGCCATTGGTACGAAGTGGGTTTACAAGTTGAAACGCAAGCCGGATGGTGAGATCGATCGCCATAAGGCTCGACTTGTTGCAAAGGGTTATGCACAGCAAAAAGGCATAGATTATGAAGAGACTTTTGCTCCCACATGTCGTATGACTACTGTACGTTTTCTATGTGCATTGGCAGCTCATTTTGTACATCAATTAGACATTGTTACTGCTTTCTTGAATGGTGACATATTTGAGGAAGTTTATGTAACGCAGCCTCGCGGTTTTGTCATAAAAGGACAAGAGGACAAAGTGTGCAAATGTAACAAGGCTTTGTATGGGTTGAAGCAATCTCCTCGTGCTTGGTATGAGAAAGCTGACACTCATTTGGTCAAACAAGGCTTTCGTAACAGTCCAACAGAAAGCACATTGTATGTAAAGCGTGAGGGTGATGTACTTCTCATTGTGGTTCTTTATGTTGATGATTTGTTGATCACTGGACCAAATGAGAGACACATTGCTGAATTTAAGGCTGATTTGAATGCTACTTTCAAGATCAAAGATTTGGGGTTGTTACATCATTACTTGGGTATACAGTTTAAGCAGTGTGATTGTGGTATTGCCTTGTGTCAAAAAAGTTACATAGAGACATTGCTATGTAAGTTTGGACTTGAGGATTGCAAACCTATTGCCACTCCCATGGAAACACGTTTGAAGTTGAGTCTACATGATGCTGGCGATCCTGCTGATGTCACTCTTTACCAAACTGTTGTTGGCTGCCTCATCTATGTATGCAACACGAGGCCGGATATTCAGTTTGCAGTCTCACGGGTCAGCAGATTTATGCATAGCCCAGGGTCTAAGCATTGGCAGGCTGTCAAGAGGATTTTCCGCTACCTTAGTGGCACTTCACATCTTGGCTTGTTTTATCCCAAGGGGAGATCATTGCCGCCAGACTTACATGCTTTTTCGGACTCAGATTGGGCTGGTTGTTTTGACACGCGAGTGTCCACAAGTGGTTTTTGTTTCATGCTTGGCAGTTCATGTATATCATGGTTGAGCAAGAAGCAACCTACTGTGGCCACTTCGAGTTGTGAGGCTGAGTACAGGGCAGTCTTCACAGCTACGGTTGAGTGTGTATGGCTCAGACGCCTTATGGCTGATTTGGGTGTTGGATAGGACACTGCCAACACTATCTACACTGACAGTCAGAGCGCATTGGCAATTGCGAGGAACCCAGTTTTTCATGCTCGTACAAAGCACATTAAGGTGCATTACCACTATGTCAGGGAGAGGCTCTCAGCAGGAGAGATCAGCTTGGCTTATGTGCCAACACAGGACAACCTTGCAGATCTTTTCACAAAGGCATTGTCTCGTGAGAAGCTTGAAGCTTTCTGCAAAGCTTTGGGATAACTCCCCTTTGTGGATTGATCATGTCCTCAGGGCATGGCACTTCCCTTTACTCATGTGTCACCTCTCGTTCACCGCATCACTCCAGGGGAGATTTGTTACCATATACATGTGGTAGTGATGTGTGTGAACACACTAGGACCGCTGGGGCATTTTTTCCCTCTTTAGGAGGTTTTTTCCCCCGTGCATTATATATACGCCCATCACTCTAGGGCTATCTATCTTTCCATTGCACACTAAGTAACACACTCTCTATTGTGTGCCTTGAGCTTCCTTCGTCTTCTCCAAGCTATGTGTGTTTCTCTGCAACCCTAATTCAAACAAGTACTTCGTCTTCTTCTGCTCCTGCTAGGGTTTAGGCCCCTCGCCCAAGATATGCAAATTGGCTAGGGTTAGGCTCGGGGGCCCCTAACCCGCTGGGTCTTCAGTGACTTGACACGTCAACAGTTTGTGACATCCTAGTCCAAGAAGGACCACTATCCACCTGTACAAAACAACATGTCAATCTAAGGATAAAGGAAGTAGGTGTGCCCTGAATGATAAAGTCTCCAAGGATCAAGTTGGAAGATAACACATTGGATCTATTGCTCGGATGCACCGGGAAGAATCAACCGTCATACCACAAATCCGAAAGACGAAGCAAACACCAAGCTAGCTTAAGAAAAATATCCGCTAAGGTACTTACTGCACTATGGGCTAAAGCACACCATCCAAAGCCTCAAGAAATGAGCAAGGAAACCAAGGACTTTTTACTAAAGAAAATAACCGTGCATGGTACTCCATTGAATGGAGCATCGATAGTCACTAAAGATAATACCTAGAAGCCCCCTCTAGAAGAGAAATATCTTCAAAAGTACCCTCTAAGGTAACAGTTGACTCAAACCCACGTCGGAACAGAATAAACATTGTTAAGAATAGGAAGACCTAAAAGATCGTCACCCGAGGACCATGTTTGCCAAAGAAGCCAAGTTGAACAGAACTTAGCTACTCAAGCAAACTCCCTGAGATCAAACCAAATGTCCAGCAGTCCTCTACTTCTACCAAGATCAAACCTGTATATACAACCCAATACAATATGCCAAACTCCATACAGACTCGGAAGAGCACATATACTGCCACTGTTGTAACTTTCTTCCTTAAAATCTTCATCAAGGAACCCGCTGGGGAAATTGAAACATGCCCCTGAAGAACATTGGGGCTGATATGTAACATGCCAAGAAGCTCGGCAAAAAACTATAGGGGGAAGGACCTGCTATACTTGCCAACTGTGGCCAGATCTGTACTCGAGGGACAGCATCCAAGGTTGGAGCTCTCCAAAGAGAAACACGCGAGATACATCCAAATGTTACTGATTGCAGGAGTAGGAACTAAATGTCCGCACTAGCCGTCGACACTACGTGCAAACCTGTCATCGAAAGGATTTCGACTAATCTGTTGTTCAACATCAAAAAAGCCACCCATAACAAGTTGCAAATTTGTCCCACAATTGGTACTAACAAGCTTGCAAAAGGCCAAAGGAGTGACCAAATCTGTAGGGCCACACTATTACACGGGAAGGAGAGAACATGGAGAAAGGAGAAGTCCACCGTCCTCTTTGGTCACTCAACCAGAACTTGTAAGTTGGAACAGCTTCTTCTGCTCCTTTTCTAGGCATCTCGGCTGGGTTTTGTCCTATAGGCCATGCCACCTCATGACTTTGTGACACTCTCTTATGTATGAGAAAGTAAACTACGTTTTTATGTATGGAACCCTAGCATGGACCTGTTTTGTGAAACTTCAAGCAAAGGTAACTTTGTTAACCGAACCCGCTCTGTCGGGTAACAATTGTAAATTTTTTGTTCTCTCTTAATACATTCCCATGTAATGCTTCTTTTTTTTGTTATAAGATTCATATAACATAAGCAGACTCGTCAAGATAAATTATGCAATTGTAACCTCATGGTACGCATCCAAAAGACCACATAACCGTGAGTGCAGAGTTTAGTACATGTACATACAAATCTGCTGCTCAAGTTCTTGGATCTTCAAGGCACAATGCACATTAAGGGGTAAGGTCGCAGGTGACCTAGCACAAAAGGAACGATTCGAGTAACATATTCAATGTTCATACCATCATCGCTCCCTGCTTTGGAGTCATAAATGAGTGAATAAAGGTGTACAGACCTTGCTCGCCTCAACACTAAAGGCCTTTATGAGGGGCGAGCGGTGGGATCAACGGGTTATAAAGAAGCACGCAGATCTCGAGACGAATGGAAGGTGGAAAAAATAGGCACTCCTCGTAGGCACCCGGGCTCGACCCCTCGCCACCGCTGTGAGAGCTCAATGCACTAACTGCTGCGCCCACAACGCTTTCGTTGACATATGGGCAAACCATGAAATGATAAATAAACTTAGACAGGCTCCCTGCTTGTCCAAGTTTACTTTTCTGTGTTAGTTTACTCTGGCCATCTTACGGCTGCGCGTCCCGATCTCCGTGTCATAGTTTTGTTGCCGTAGATCCCACCGCTTGGGCTTCATTAAATTGCTCGTTCCCTTTAGTGCTGAGGCCTTGCTCATTGCTGCCTCTACTGCTTAGACGGAAGCATTAACATCAGGATCGTTGCCAGAGACTTTGAACTCACCAACATTCGCCTAGCGCTAAGACTTTGAGTGGGTGAGTTCACGAAATGAAAAGAAGTGGAAAGTCAAAAGATTTTTTGAGTTCATATAAAAAGACACTAGTATTGGT
Source organism: Adiantum capillus-veneris (assembly GCF_014529385.1). Taxonomy (NCBI): domain Eukaryota; kingdom Viridiplantae; phylum Streptophyta; class Polypodiopsida; order Polypodiales; family Pteridaceae; genus Adiantum; species Adiantum capillus-veneris. Next base: position 82,467,265 of record NC_140936.1, on the reverse strand, counting down.
TTCCAGACATATAAGCATGTTGTTGGGTTGCTAGCCTTCAAAGGAACATCTCCATATTGATCCCACATTCACGCAAACCAATAGTTCAAGAAACCATTAATGTGCTAGACATCATGTAAGGTCTAGATGAGGGAGAATCTCCCTCTTCACCATCATCATTAGATGTTGGATCAATGGCACCTTCAAAAAATAATGTGTAAGTCACTAGGACACCTTCCTCTCCCTACTAAAAGTCTCAAAGCTTTCATCTCTCATAACATTGATATTGTGTATCCCAGTGCTGGAAAAGGGCTAGCTTTAGTTCAATCCCACCTAGAAATGTATTTGAGTGTACGCTTATTGTAATCATATGTAGGTTTTTCAAGTTTTTTGAAAAAAATATTGTGTATTTGAGTGCTAAAAAAAACCTAGGTTTAGTGTGATCCCACCTGCAATATAAAACCTTCAAATATAGTAAAATTACCTCTAAAATTTCTCATACATAGGTTTTAACCAAGTTTTTGGGAGAAAGTATTGTGTATCTTAGTGCTCAAAAAAACCTATATTCACTGTAATCTAACCTACAATTGTTTAGATTTACCTCTAAAGTCTAGATTTGACGGTAAGACTCCTACAAAGTTTAGACAAATTTAATGTAAAGACCATCAAATACAATAAACTTGCCTCTAAAATTTCCCATAGGTAGGTTTTCCAAAGTCTTGAAAAAAGCATTGTGTACCTGAGTGCTCGAAGAAAATCTAAGTTCAATGTAAATATAGTAAATTTTCCTCCTTGGAAAGTGTTCCCAAAGAGTAAGATCCCCTGAAAATGGGGGTGCCAAGGGCCACATAATCGCATTCCAAGCGGCTACATTTGAATATGGTATACATGTTGACCAAAACATTTTCAAATAAGAAGAAATAGGATGGTTTTTTTAAAGAGTGTCTCTATAATTTGCTCATGTCAAATACATGCATGATGCCACATGCCTTTGAGATATAAGGATACACAATTGTATCGGGACACGAGCCCTCACCTTGCCTCATGTGAAAACTACTCAGAGCTTCCTTACCCTCACCCTTCTCCTTCTAGACATATGCAACACCCTAAAGTACAGACATTAATACATCATAAAAAGCAATGTATATCCAAGCGCTCGAAAAAAAACCTAGGTCTTATAAGTGTAATCCCACCTACAAATTTTTAGGTTTACATCTAAATTCTAGATTTGAAGGTGAGAAAACCTAAAAAGTTCAAACAAATCAGCAGGGATGAACTAGAGATAAAAGGGAGGCATACTATCATCATCATACATGCAAAGTGAGAAATTCAAATATATTAAATTTGTCTCTAAAATTTTATCATATGTAGGCTTTTTAAATTTCAATTTTTTGTGGGATTCTCCAACAGCCCTTGATGAAAACATCCAAATTTGGTAAAAACCTTCAAATTTTAAAGGCAAATCTCTAAATTTTATAGGAAAATTTTGTGAAAATTATGTAAAGACCTTCAAATATACTTTTCTCATATGTGGGTTTTCCAAGTTTTTGAAAAAGAGCACTATGTATTTGAGTGCTTGAAAGAAGGCTAGGTTTAGTGTATCCCACCTACAAATTTAAAATTCTAGATTTGAACGTGAGAAAACCCATGGAAGGTATGGCGGAAGAGGATAGAGAATAAGGGTGAAGGACAACAAGGGGTAGCGTTGTAGGCACCGAATCCACCTCTAGTAGAGGATAAGCAAGGCGGCATCAATTTGAGAGATGAAATTTTGAGATGGTTAGTGGGTTTCTTCGAAGCAAAAAGCAGTGCCAACACAAAATTGTAGAATGATCTCTTGGTGATTTCAATTTTATCATTATCCCAACATTGGGTGTTGTGCACTTAATCACGAAGACTAAATTGCCTAGTTTCAATGGGTTTCGAATGGGCATCATAATGTTTCGAATTGGCATCATTATGTATTATAGATTCAACAATATGTGTGTATGTGTGCATGCTAGAGAGAGAGAGAGAGAGAGAGAGATAGTTTCAAACTTAATTTTTAGGGAACATAAACAAAATACCCCTCTAATTTGTGGAAATTCCAAAAATACCCCTCAAATTTTAAACTACTCCTAGTATTTTGCCATAAATTCCCGAAACGCCCTTCAAATATTCCACATACCCCTGGTTGTAAGTGAGTTTCTCCAAAAATAAAAATTTTGCAGCTTTTCATAAGTAGACTGATTGTCTATCATACAAGATGCAAAAACTATAATTTGGGTTGGTTATGTAGGTTCTAGAGATGAATTGCTTCATTATTTTTAGACATAGTTTCCTTTTCTGGCAAGGTAGTTTGTGACAATTAAAATTGCATGCCAAACACTCAAAAATGGATCTCAATTTTTAAAAAGGAACAAAGATTTGAAAACCTTGAACAATCCAACCAAAATAGATACAAGGATATTTTGAGAATGTTTGAAATTTGAAGGGTATTTTGGGAATTTCCACAAATTAGAGGGGTATTTTGATAATTTTCCCTAAGTTATACCATAGTCTCGTATTCTTGGTGGCAAGTCTCGTGATTTAGCACTTGTTTAAATCATTTGGAGCATTGCACACATCGTGATTTAATCACTTGCTACTAATGGAAAAGGCAAGGTTACTTTTACAAAAATACACAATTATTCATTGGTTGAAAGAGATGGGAGACATTCATTACAAGGACAAGAAAATATCTTGACATTGCCATTGAATCATGATAAGGATACTAAGAAGACTTGAAAATTCTGTCGGCTAGTTTTCATGAATTCACAACTATTCCAAATTGTCAAACGAGAAGAAGATGGATAAGAGCGTGCTCATGAGCAACAAGATTACTATATTGTTGCAAAAGGCAGAGGTGTGGACATAGCCCCTCAGGAATATTCAAGACAGGGTCTTTGAGGAAGGGGAAGTGGTGGGATCCAAGCAGGGAAGTCGAGTGCTATTTTTGTGGAGATCTTCATCTTCCATGTAAGCAAGTAAAAGTAAAGGACAAATAAAGTGAACATGGACCGGCAGGCTTATGTGGGGGTCTCGGATGAGGAATTGGGCCATGCTAGCAAGGGGATGGGTGGGCACGCTGACAAGAATGGAGTGTGGTGTGGCAAGGGTCTCCAAGTTGGCACGTGGGCTTGTATATTGCATGCGGGGTGGGTTGAGTGGATTGCATGTAGAGGGGAGTGTGGGGTCATGAGGGGGTCGATATCGACTATTCCATCAGCTTGCATTGCTTCTCAAGGGCTCTACACATGGTAGGAACAGGGAGGCAATTGGAGAGTTGGGTTTACAAGCCCGGTTTGGTCATCATACCCATGGTGGGCACAGTCCCTTATAGCATGCAGACTTAGCTCAAGTTATTTTGAAGTTTGCATGAGAAAAAAAAGAATGGCTAGTATCACTTTATATATGGTTGTCTATCAATTAATATAGCACATCTTTGTTTTTTGGCTCTCCTGTTGTGTCGATCTCTCTCTCTCATCATCTCGCTCTCATTCTGTTGCACGCTACTCTCTCGTCATGTTTCTTCCTCGTCAGCACCCACCATAATCGAATCCTAACATTGGTATCAGAGCTAGGAGAAGCTTGGCGCTGACAAGCATAGACGACATCTGAAGAGGTTATCGATTGAAGAGCTGGAGGCAGACAGGCCGCTAAGGGAAGCTGCAAGAAAACAAGCCGCCAAGGGCATCTCAAGCCGATGTGGTCCTCATACTGAGGCATTGCAGTTGCAGCCGAGCCTTTTTTCAAACACTGTGCAGACAGGACATATCAACACATATACCTTCTGCAAGCTTCTGCACCAGTCTCACATGATATTACAGAGAGATCGTTTTTTCTTTCCATATTTCCTATTTACATATTGATCATTTACATTAACCCCTTTCAAGTGCCTATTCCCACGAAAGGCTTCAGAAGACACAAGACCGTCTCAAAAAGGCTCCAACCTTTAGAATATTACCGCCTCTCAAAACATTACAAGCTTCTAAAGCCTTCAACATGGCGTCGAAAGTCGACAAATATAATGGATCTGGTTTCCACACTTGGCAGATCAAGGTAAAAGGCTATTTGATGCAAAAAACCTATGGAACGTGGTTAAGCCTCTTGCAGCCGACGAAACAAGCACTATAGCTGTAGTAACTCGAGCCCTCTCTTTCGAGCAACAAAGGAAAGACGAACAAGCTTTTGGTATCATTGTAATTTCCTTAGAAGATGACTTTATTCATTATTTGGATGATGTTGGTTCTTCAAGTGCTGCCTAGATAGAGTTAGAAAAGTTGTTTGGTGCCAAAGCTAAGTATTCAAAAATGAGTTTAAAAATGGAATTATATTCTCTTCGCATGCATGAAGATGAATACATTACAACTTTAGCTAATAGACTGAACAACATCAAAACACAGCTTGTTTATGTTGAAGCCCCTGTGCCAGATGAAGATCTTATAGCCGTTTTTCTAAATAGCCCCCCTGCAGAATTTCGTCAAATTGTCACTATTTTAAAGGAGAAGGATCCTCTGCCTTCTTTGGATGGTATTGTTAACTCAATGCAGGAAGAAGAGAAACGAGTACCACAAATTAGCTGTTTCGTACCGACTGCATATGTAGCTCGTGGTTGCACTTCAACTGCCAATTTAACCAGGCCTACTACCAGCTCTAGACCTTGTGTGATATGTGGATGCATCAATCATCAAACCAAGGGTTGTTTCAGAAAAAATCCTTGCACCCATTGTGAAAAGACTAATCATCCTTCAAAAAAATGCTTTAAGAATAATAAGCGACAGATCAATATGGTTGACGGTGATGAAGATGGTGCAACACCAATGCTTTTCGTAGAAAGTGATGTCCTATAGTTTCTTTTTCCAGTTTGTCTTTATGTGTCCTTTATGTCTATTTCTCAATAATTGTACGGGTTATAGACACTGCCACATAAAAAGTGGTAAGACCACCCCTTTGTTGTTTGGTCGGGTTCTGGTATGTCTCACACTGATGGTTGTTTGAGGGAAGTACACACACACACACACACACCTATGCTATAGTCATGGGGGGGCTTCTACTCATGGTTTTATGTGAATGAACTTTGCCATGGTCTATCTATCTCGAGTCCATTGTCAGTGGTTTGGGCTTGAGGGGGGGGTTGTTGGGTTTACAAGCTTGTTTCAATCATCATACCCATGGTGGGCACAGTCCCTTATAGCATGCAGACTTAGCTCAAGTTATTTTGAAGTTTGCATGAGAAAAAAAAGAATGGCTAGTATCACTTTATATATGGTTGCCTATCAATTAATATACCGCATCTTTTTTTTGGCTCTCCTGCTATGTCGATCTCTCTCTCTCTCTCTCTCTCCATCTCGCTCTCGTTCTGCTGCACGCTAATCTCTTGTCATGTTTCTTCCTCGACGGCACCCACCATAATCGAATCCTAACATGGAGCTTGTATTTAGGCAGGTTTAGGGAGTGTGTGATGAGGCCTGTGGGTTGGCAGGGGGAGGGGGGATCCACTGTTGCGGGCCGGCACATGAGGAGGGATTTACGGCTCTAGGTCAGCAAATGGCTCCTCGTAGGCCCGTGGGAGGAGTGAAGAAGGGAGGCACATAAGGAACTCGAAGCAGCCCAAGGCTTCAAGGAGGCTCTGATGCATGATGGTGGAGAGGAGATAATTTCTCAAAAACCTGCTAGCAGATCTTTTTGCAAGGGGGAAGAGAGTACTCCCAATGGGATTCATGGTGCAGTGGATGGTGTAAGGGCTAGCCTTCCAGATGTAGGACATGATGATTCAGTTATTGACTAAATTAAGAGTGAGAAGTGCCTTCAGCTTTGCCATGCATATGTTCAACCATTGCTATATGTGGAGGTCTTTTTGCCCGATGGAAGGCTTGCACAACGATGCCGAGCCATAAGAAGGAGTGCCCAAATCAATTCCGTTTTGAACTTGTTAGGTGGCTCATGGAGAGTCACCTCAAAAGAGAGCATGGCTATGATGTGGAGATTTCGTTATAAAAAGCAGGCCGTGTGGAGAATGCAGCAATGGGTTCTAGAGGCAAAGCACTCAAAACACGGACCAACAAGCATTATGGTAGAAGCAAACAGAGGCACGTTTTGCAAACAAAGAAAGAAAATGGGCATTGAATGTGAGAAAGGCTGAGAACCGCAAGCATCGGCGAGAGGAGGAGAAATGGGATAAGTTGAATCCCGAGATTTAGAACAATGCTAGGGATGAGTTCGTCAATAGGATAGTGAAGGAGCACATGGAGGTCTATCATTCAACCGCCGATCAACGCTTTTCTCGCATCCAAAAGCGAATCAACAAAGGCTATGAAGAGCATGTAGAGTGCTCTAGAACTCTTTCTTTAACTTTGTTGTTTTGCTTCTTATATTATTTGTTTATGTTTGTAAACCTCTTTATTTATGTATTCTTATTTGTGTGTGCACATGCATGCATGTAGTTTAGGTGTGTGAAAGCATATATTCGAGTCTGACACATACTATTGGGAAATTGATCGTGTTAGTGGTGATGTAGTATTTAGTAAACACTATGCATAATATGTTTAGTAAATTGGTTGATGCTTATATCGACATATGGATGACTACCATGACTCTATACCTTGCCCTTCCCTTTAAAGTTGAATCTAGGCATATCTACATGTATTTCTGGCTTCCTATTGTGAAGTTCTTGCTCGAGTTACAACCAGCTAGTGTTGACTTAATTCTTTCCACCTCCCGCGGTGCGCATACCATACCAATTTCCTCTTGTTTGTGCCAACATTTCCTATTTACTGCTTCGTGCAATACTAGGATTCATTGTAGATGAGTCTAACCTCCATCTCTAGAACTGTGTGGTACACCATAAAACTGTATCATTGCCATTTGAAGCCTTCTCAAATCAACAAAAATATTGTTTGACATTGAGTAAGGAAATCCCTTGTCCACCCTGTCTGCACCTATGCTTGCATTGGCACGTTTCTTAACTCCTTTGGACCTCTTGGTAAAGATGGATGAAGGCATTATCTCCTCTATGTGAAAATAGCCTCATACTCAAAAGTACACATTTTCGTTTGAAGCATTCTTAGCAAGATTGATGTTAAGTGGTATAGGGAAAACATTCTCATTAATTCCTTTTTCCCTTAAAGCATCCTTAAGGAGACCATATAAGGCAATTATCCCTTAGTACTAATTCCAACTTCATCACAAGCCTTTCTGTACATTAACATCGCTCACAAGATTTGAAAACTTTTGCCTCACCTCCTTTGTGACAGCATTGTTTAAATGTTCTGCATTTGGTGCTTGTAAAAGGGCTACGACATCTGTTTTCTTAAGGAAAAAACCTAACAAATGGATGCAATCCTCTTGGTTGTGGCCACCACACAGCTCTTGGATAAAATTCCTACAAGAATGAACAAAAAAATTACCACAAAATTCCTACAAGAATGGACAAAAATAGTACCACATAAGCGCATATTGTAGCATAGCAAAATGTACCTTGTAGCTGTAACCCTTCTTTTTCTAGCACCACCTTCGGGCACGTCCTCACTGCCTTGTGGACACATACAAACTTTCAAAAAATGACACATACAGGGCACAACTAGTACAAAAAAACAATTTATACGCTATTTTTGGACAAGTTATTTTCAATCTACAAAATTAACATTCAAATAGTTAATACATATTACATGGGTAGAATTTTTGTTGTTTTCCTTGTAGCTGAACATGATCAAACCAGTAATTGAATTTTGCAAAAGATCATGGACAAGTGAGATAAATTTCATTTAAAAGCTTGTACATCCAACGTAACTATCTTTTAATAGGAGGCGCTTTGTGATGTCTATATGACGTTCTATAGCATTGGGTAGAATGGATGTTAGAAGAAGCTATAGATTGGGCATTGTTAACCCCCAGGGCTTGACAAAGAGTTATGCGTTTCATGACCTTGCCACGAAAGACAAAGCCAAAAGTGGCAATTGCAAGTGAGTTTTTCACCAGAATAATTACATGGGTTGTTTGAGGGATGGTGGCTAAGCATAGGAGTTTACTTGCGTCCTTAAGCACCCACAAAAAAAAATGGCCTTTTGGGGAGAAATCCTTTTGTATGATGCACACATCCTGCATTGGTAGTTTGACAATGTAGTGTGCTAGGGCTGCCTGAGGCCCAAACACCATGTGCTCTCCTCCCTTCTACCTAGCCCATAGGTCCATGTCCAAAACATCTTGCAAAATTATAATTAACCAAAAGCAAAGAAGAAAGGTTGAATTATCAACATAGAAGATGCTTAGTATTACCTCTTGTTGCTTATCCTCATCATCCATAGTTGGTGTGTCTTCTAAGTTGATAGAGGATTTGCTCTCATCAAGCTTGTGGAGGCTCCAGGAACCAGGCAAATCGGGGTAGATAGGAGTTGGTTGGCAACAACCCTGGCTTACAATGTGGCAACGAACTCCTTGTCCATGAATTCACTCTTCTCTGCAATGAGAATATCCGCTATCACTAGTGCAATTGTGTCAACAACAGAGTCTCCCAATGGAAGCAACTTGTCATCTACAACTTCTAGTGTAGGATCAAGGGGGAACTCCATCTTGGTGCATATGAGGATAAGACACTCATCTAGTCGGACACCAAAAGTCTTTTCTAGATCATGTAATAATAAATATTCTTCATCTTCTATAATTATGCTGCTGAGACAACTAATCTCCACTTTGTGAATTGCAGCAGGGTCACGACTCTCAGGGTCGAGCACCTCGGAGGTGCAAGCAATTGCTCTCTCACTCCAACTGCTTCTTCAAAGCCGTGGGGATATTCAACAGCTTGCAGTCTTTGCTCACTTTGGACATCTATAGGGGCAGCCTTGGGATCTTTACAATCCGATAGCACCCCACCCTTTGCTAGATGCAGGATCTCCATCTCCTCCAAGGAGGGCTCCTCATTGACGAGGAAGAAGAGAGTGGCAATGTTGGACAAGAAATATTGCCCAATTTTTTGCTTCTTGAAGGAGTCTGCAACTTCTTTTTTCACTTGGCGGAAGTGGTTTGCCTCTTTTGCAATTGCCTCAAAGTGGGCTAGTCTCTTTGAAAATGTGGCGTCTCCCTTGTGGATATAGCGAAGCACATCACATGGCAACCACAACATGGCATTGTCTTCAAAGTTCACAACATACTTGAGTATATGCACATGCATATACTCTATGCTGTTGTGAAAAGTGTCATTGTTGAGTTACATGGTTTTTTGTAAATCCATTGTGCGGGTAAAGAAGCTGTGAAAATCATTGCATCCAACATATTTGATGTCCTCTAAGAAAAGAAGAAATCGCAAAACGGGGGTGTGTGGCTCTTCGGACGTTGTTGTGCTACATGGGAGGAGGGTGTGCTAGCATGTGCTGCCATGGTGATGGTGATCTCTCTCTCTCTCTCTCTCTCTCTCTCTCTCTCTCTCTCTCTCTCTCTCTCTCTCTCTCTCTCTCTCTCTCTCTCTCTCAAGTGTTGAAAAAAAATAAGAAGCCCCCTCCCTTTATATACACACCCCCTGCCCCCTTTTCCCCACCCCGTCGCGCCTCACTGCAGAAGAAATATACCATCCCAAAGCTCTTTGATATACATACAAACACATGGGTGCACACAAACACCCAAACAAAATCTAAAAAAACTTAATCAATGAAGGTGATATTATAATGACAAAAAAGTTTAGAATTTTCATTAAACAGAATGCTTTACAACGTGGCATTAGAGCCAGTTACATTGATCTATCAGATCAACTTAAAGAAATTGCATTGCCAACCCTTCACTCCTCTTGCACTTTCATAGCTACCTCCATCCACCTACGAATTTGAAACAACAAAAATGCTTTTAATAAGACTAACAATTGGCACATGTAGACAAAATATAAATGAAACTGACCTTTTATCGATCGAGACGAAAGTAAGCATCTTTGATATCTTTGTAGTCAAAGATAACCAAGTGTTCCGGTATGTTGGTGAGTGTCCAGTGTTCACTAACTTGCACAATCTCAGAAACACAATTTGACAAAGTAACAGGCATGTCAAATGTCACAAAATTAGCAACACTAGATTGTAAGGGTATCCACTTTTCACTCTTACACATCCAACACTCATAGCGAAAACGTAGGTACAAAGTAGTGCGCACTTTCAAATATTGTATCCCTTTACCTAAAGCCCCCACCTTTACACTTGTATTTATCTCCTTGGTGCACTCCCTCAACCATTCCCCAATTATCTCCAAATACCAGTTTTAGTGCTTCGTACATGACATTCTTGCTACAAAACATAGTAGGGTGTGACACTGAATGGCAATGTCTTGAACATGTGTACAAAAACATGACAGGGTAGCACCAATTGTGCCCTACTAATCTTGAAGCCTTCCCAAATTTTAATGAGGATAAAATATTGGAAAGCGTCTTCTCCTTCACTGAGAAGAGTGACCACGCATCGGGTTGTGGCCATTCTAGGATCGGTAATGAAGGTTTGTCAACAACAATGATCTTACCATATCCATCCTTCGAGGCCAGCACTACATACGTGTGTGAGTAGAAGAATATTTTTGTGTTGTAGCAAAATCAAAGGTGGCGAGTTGGGAAGCATCATAACAACAATGTCAGTATGAAGAGCGTTGAAGGTTTCTGATTGGTTGTTCCTCAACAAAGTCAGATGGGAATATACCTATGACAACACCAAAAACTATCAAGTAAAAAACAAAGCGTTTACAGTCAGCAACCAAAATTTTTTGACGACTTACAATGTATTGGGAAATCTCTTGAGCTTCCATTCCTCAAGCGCATGGAATGCCAAGAGTACACGTGTTGACAAATGGCCACTGTGCCATTGACTCTATGGTTTTTGAAACCAAGAAGTCTCCCCTTCCAATGTTCATCAAGGCTGCCACGGTTTCGAACTCGATGAGGCCCGATAGCTGCAGGTTGCATGAAGATCCAAGATCCTTTAGAAAGCACTTGCGGCACACATTCCCCATCAGAATCCCTAGTGTTATGCAATCAAACCGCCTCTACCTCATCCTTTAGATTTCTTGAAGTGGAGGGGGTTGACATGGTAGCACTAGAAGAAGAAGAGTTGTGGTGTTAGAGAGAGAGACGCATGTTGCTTCAGGAATGCAATGAGAAGGAATAGTTGAATGGGAAACAATGGGAGAAGAAGTAGTTCAGACGGACGGTGTGGATGAAAGGGGGAGATAGGTCGTGCAATTATGGAAAGCTTCCATTTGTGATGTAGCTATGGAAAGCTTGGCGGGAGGGGGAGAAGTGGCTCAATGGGGAGCAAGGGGAGAAGAAGTAGTTCAAAGGGGTGTTGTGGATGAAAGGGGGAGACAAGTGGTGCAGCTATGGAAAGCTTCCTTATGTGCTACAGCTATGAAAATCTTGGAGACAGAAGGAGAAAGAGAAGAGAGAAGAGGTAGAATAGAGGGTACTACTGGAAAATGTAGATTTTGGTCAAAGAAAATCATTTTTTGACCATGTATTTGGTTAGGAGAGCTTTTGGAGAATGAAAAGTGAGATTTATAGATTTTTGAAATTTTAGAGTTACTTTATGGGCGCCCATGAAAATGGAGGGAAAGAACCCCCCCCCCCCCCCCCCCCCCCCGCCCTTTTCCCCTTCTCTCTCTTTCTAGGGGACAAAGCTATAATGAGGGGAATAAATAGGCCCCCATGCCCCCTACTACCCTACATTTTGAGAGGGTATAGTTGTGGCACCACCCTCTTCCTATTGGCCCATGCTTAATCACCCCTTAAGCTAAAAAGGCCCTTTTGGGGTTCATATTTTTCCTAATGAGATTCTTGAGAATATATAAAAGCGAAAGTGAGGGGGGTGCTTAAGCCAATGATTGTGTTAGCTTGTCTAGTAGGTCATCTATGTTGAACTTGAAACTTCTAGGCTCAAAAGACTGGTCTACAAGTCCTTGTTGCGAAGGACTAGCCTCATCTGGTAGCGGTCAATACAGCAAGCCATATCATTGCATCTTTGATTGGGCCTCTTCTAGCTATATCTCAAGCTCAAGTATTCAGTCGTGCAGCATGTCATGTGTCTCTCTTTGGCTTGAAAGATCTTGCCCCTGGCTTGCTAATTCAATGAGTGTATCTGACTCTGTGAGAAGTAGAACTACTGAACGTTTGCATGAGGGGGTGTTTGCAAGATAGAGCGTACCCACTTCCCAGAGTCCGCACCCAAGCGTGACCTCCGCAATGCCGCTAACTCATCAAGTTACCCTCGCGTCCAAAGCAAGAACTTGCAATGTGTGACATGCTCCTAGAACTCAGCGAGTTACTAGTAAGAGGCTCCACGTAACTCGTTGAGTGACGTGGTCATGCCACAAAGGTGACAGGTTATTTCCACGTACATGTGCACACGGCATTGCAACGTAGCTCACCAAGTAACGTGGAAATTCCAATGTAGGCAAGCCAAGTAACTTGACGAGTTACATGGCAAAGCCAAGGAGATTGTCACATAGGCAAGCCATGTAGCTCGGTGAGTTACATGGCTGTCGTTCCTAGAAGAACTCTTGACAACACCGTGGCATACATGTCAGTTGTCCACGTAACTCGTCAAGTCATGTGGTTGCCACATAATGCGAGGAGCTAGGTGGGCACTTCTCTGATAGTTTGCATATCATGCAACTCGGTTAGTTACGTGGAACTCAATGAGACTTGCAGAGATGATTGAACATGGATCCATGTACGTGCATGGACCTTTTCGATGAGAATCTTCCTGAGCGTCTAACGCAGAGAACGTCTGGATCAAATCTCTATCACTCCTTGTCTCTATTGAGACTCTTTTTTCCTCTCTCTCTCTCTCTCTCTCTCTCTCTCTCTCTCTCTCTCTCTCTCTCTCTCTCATACAATGTGTATAAGAGTTGCTCCACTACATGATAAATATCATATCATTTTTTGTAAAATTATATACAAATTCATATCCAAAAATGCATCCATTTTCAACCTTCGAGGGTGCTGTCTCGAACTCCCTCGCCAAAGGGGGGCTAAATAGCTGTTGTCACCCCCCTTTGGATCCCCCTAGCAACACACACACACACACACACACACACACACACACACACACACAGAGAAAGAGTTTTCTTTTTAAATTTTAGTTTGATGAAAATCTAGTTGTCCATATAGATGATGAGCTATTTGTCTAAGTAGGCACCAATCTAGTTGACCATATATGCGACAATAAAGATGATGATATAGAAAATAATCTAAAAGACCATACATATAAAAATATAGTTAACCATACAAAGAACCATTTAAAAGGGATTGGATTAATTGTATAAGCAACCACATAGAAGATCATACCATCAACCATATAGATGCTCATCTAGATGAACATATGTATGCCTATATAGAATATCGTAGAACTGACCATATAGACTAGCATAGAGCTGACCATATAAACTACCATATATATGTGATCTATGGCAAAAGGATAGCACTATATTTAGATGACCATATGGATTCCAATGTAGAGGACTATATAAATTCCCATGTAGATAGTCATAGAGACAACCATATTATAGACAATCATATGCTAATCCTTATAGATGACAAAGTAGACTATCGTATAAAGGCCAATATAGATTTCCATAGAGATACAATAAACACAATCATATCCTAATCCATCATATAAAGATAGCAATGAAGATGACCCTATTGATGACATTAGTCGATCATATTATGATCCATGTAGACAACCAATATTTACAAAGCTATCCATGTATATGTCCATGCAGACAATGTATAGATGGCCATTGAGATAACATTGTAGATGCACTTGCAAAGGGCCATATAAACACCCATATAGAAACTATATAGACAAGCATGTCCTAATCCATTATAAAAAGATACCAATGTAGATGACCATATAAAGGTCTACATATATGGCCATAAAGATAAAGATCCATATATAAAGGAAACCAATGTAGATGACCATATAAAGGATACTAATATATATGACCATATAAAGGTCCATATATATGGCCATAAATCTAATCATATAGAAAAAATGTTGGAGTTAGGGTTGCAGGAAAACACACACAGCTTAGACAAGACGAAGGAAGCTCAAGGTACACACCAGAGAGTGTATTACTTAGTGTGCAATGGAAAGATAGATAGCCCTAGAATGATGGGATTATATACAATGAATGGGGGGGAAAACATCCTAATGAGAGAAAAAATGCCCCGACGGTCCTAAGTGTGTTCACACACATCACTACCACATGTATATGGTAACAAATCCCCCCTGGAGTGATGCGGTGAATGAGAACTGGCACATAGAGTAAATGAAAGTTCCATGCCTTGAGGACATGATCAATTCACAAAGGGGAGTAAGCCCAAAGCTTTGAACTTCTCACTAGACAGTGCCTTTGTGAAAAGATCTGCAAGGTTGTCCAGTGTTGACACATAAGCCAAGCTGATCTCTCTTGCTGAGAGCCTCTCACTGACATAGTGGTAATGCATCTCAATGTACTTTGTGCAAGCATGAAAGATTGGGTTCCTTTCAACTGCCAATGCGCTCTGATTGTTAGTGTAGATAGTGTTGGCAATGTCTTGATTAACACCCAAATCAGCCATAAGGCATCTGATTTACACACACTCATCAGGGGTGGGGGTGATCACCATTCCCCCCCACAAAGTTTCATAGCCATCCAAAGAGGTATGAGTGGTCAAGGCTTATACTATGCGCTAAAATGGGCCATATGAGCTATATGACCCATTTTTGTGCATAGTATGGGTCAGGCAGTCCCGACTTATATTATACGCTAAAATGGGTTGTATGACTCATACGCCCTATTTTAGCACATGGCATGGGTCTTGACCGTCCATATCAGTTTGGATAGCTGTGAAACTTTGTTAGGTGATGGTGATCACCCTCACCCGTTCAAAGTTTCATAGCGATTGATCAATGGTCCCACCCCATACTATACACTACAATGGGCTATATGAGCCATATGGCCCATTTTAGCGTATAGTATGGGCCTTGACCGTCCATACCAAATCGGATGGATGTGAAACTTTGCATGAATGAAAGATTGGTTCTCAAACCCACCCATGTAGATTTTCACAACCATTTGATATGGTTTGGGCAGTCTCGACCCATAGTATGTGCTAAAATAGGACATATATCTCAAACGGCCCATTTTAGCGTATAGTATGGATCTTGACCACACATACCATATTGGATGGATGTGCGAATTTGCACGGGTGGAGAAATGGTGCTCACTCCAATTGGTGCAAATTTCACAACCATCGATATGGTTTGGGCGGTCCCAACCTAGACTATTTGCTAAAATGGGCAGTATGAGCCATACGACCTATTTTAGCACATAGTATGGGCCTTGCACACCCATATCAATTTGGATGTATGTGTAACACTTTACTCGTAGAAGAATGGTTCTCACTTACCGTAAAAGTCTCATGGCCATCCCGATGGTCACGAGACTTTGTACAAATGGAGATGAGAACTATTTTTCCTCCTTGAAAAGTTGCATAACCATCCTAAGTGTTATAGGCGGTCAAGGCCCATACTATGCGCTAAAATGGGCCGTATGAGCCATACAACCCATTTTAGCACATAGTATGGGTTAAGACCGCCCGAGCAATATCGGATGACCATGAGACTTTATAGGGTGAGGGTGAGTACTATTTTCTTACCCGTGCAACATTACAGAGCCATCCAAAATGATATGGGTGGTCAAGGGCCATACTATGCGCTAAAATGGGCCGTATGGGCCGTATTGCTATGAAAGTATTCATGGGTGGAGTAATATTTCTCACCCCCATCCATGCAAAGTCTTGTGGCCATATGATATGGTTTGGGTGATATCTATCCATACTATGCGCTAGACTGGGCTCTTTGGCTCATACAGCCCCAATCTAGCTCAGCCAAAAAGTTACACCATAATAGTTTGCATAATATTAGAAGGTGGTAGAAGAAGGGAAGAAATTATGAGAGCACAACAGTGCCATGCTTCTAACAAACAAATCCCATGGCTATAGTTGTTCTTAATGTCTTAGGACTAGCTTGAATGATCTCCGAAGCTAAGGATTAAAATATTATCACCATGGATGCGTTAGTTTGTTGCTCAATGTTTGCCCTTGTAGGCATGCCCCTTATTTGGTCTACATACATCCTACTCTTTTTCTCCTTTGCAAACGCCTTCTTCCACACTTAGGCCTTAATTGGCCAGCTTATTTTTTGTTATAAGCACCTAAGAGGGATAGGTTTTCACCTCTTGCCTTGTGGATTTTGGCCTTATGAGTGATGACAAGAGTTTTGACTTCATCTTCTGATTCAAAAATACACATCCGTGCAATTCATGCATGGTAAAGGCTAGTCTATTCATTGAGCAATGAGTAGAAGCATTTTTTGAAGCTTGCCTTGGTCACAAGCACACCAAATCATTGAATGTGGCCAATGATTTGTTGAAGTTTTCCACATTCACTATCAAATTATAACAACTAATGATCAAAACCGCATTTATCATAAAAGACCTGTACTAATGCATCAAGTATCTACAAGGCGGTGTCAGGAGTTTTTTTGAGCAAGGGATTGCGCATATGTACATACACATGGCATCGAATAAAGGATTGCCCATTTTCCAGAGCCAGGTGGTTACGTGGGGCCCACATGTGTACAGGTAGGACAGCATGTACATAGTTCATCGATTTTCACTATTACCAGTACCAGTGTGTTTTTTCTACAATAATGAGGAGTTGGTAGCGCGTAAAACTTCTCGAGGAAGCTATCCGCGGGCCGACGACATGAGGTCAGCAGGTGCGTCAGATGGCATCTAGTGGCGTCAGGAGGGCGAACGAGGTCAATATTTGCACGCAGATGAGGACGGACACAACGTGGGTGTTTCCTGGTGAGAGTTATGCAGAAAGGTCATCATTAGGACCACTTTTTGGGGCCACTTCACGTGGTGGCGAGATGCATTATTGAAAAAAAGCTGAGTGCCAGGTGTGCGAATGATGCAAAAAGGTGACAACTATGCACTGCGAGGTCAGTTTTTGGCCTGTTCGGGGTCCGTTTGAGGTCATCTAAAAGGCCAAGGGTGCCCAAGTAATAAAGCTAAGTGTGGGAACTGAAAAAACAGAGAGAAGACCAGAAAAAACGTGGAGAAGAGAGGAGGAACAGCCGCAGGTGTGTTTTTGCTCATTTTGGAGCCTGTTTTGGCCGTAAACAGCTCATCCGAGGTCGGATTTGAGCACTTTGACATTGTAGACTGGGGTTTTAGGCCGTTCCGGACACGATGGCGCTGTCCATTTTGCCAAATTCCTCACTCTTTTCCTGCTGTTTTTCTGTGTAAGTTTCTCCTATGAGCGAAGTTTCTGCTCCAGTTTGTGATTGTATCTGGCTTATTTTACCCATATTGTGTGAGCAGTTTGCCCCATTGGTGTTGGCCCAAGCTCATTTGTATCTAAACATCATAAATTCTCCTCTTTTGAGCTGAGTTTTTTGAGTGTGTGTGTGTGTGTGTCTGTGTGGAGTGGGCAAGTGGATAGTCTCTCTCCTCTCACTCCAGAGGTGTGTTCCCTGTCTCGGCTAGGTGTGTTGTGTAAGCCGAGTGGTGCCCCATAGTGTGTGTGTGTATCTTCCCAAGAGTGTGTGTCGGGTCGTTATAGAGGCGCTGTGTGTGTTTTCATCCCGCTCACATTCTTTTGGCGCCCCCACGGAGGATCTTCTTCGAGTACCTTTTGCTTCGAGCTTCGAGCTTCGGGATTGCAGATTACAGGTTACAGGTTACAGGTTACAGGGACAGGTACAGGTACAGGTGATTCACACAGGTACAGGTAGCTGGAGTACAGTGATATACTAGCAATGATGTCACTTGCAGTTGTTGTGGGAATGCATCACTTGGCGCCTATTTGAGCGCATTGTCTACTGGATTGTACGTTACTTGTGGAAACTGTCATTGTACGCATTTGTGGAGCCATACTTGGTTGTATTTGGCAGTCCCAGCCATTTCTGAGATTTGGTCTGGAAGATAGTCGTTTCTAAGACTTGACTATATGCGATTTGCATTAGCCTTCGTGTGAGGGTCGATAGCGTGAGGTTTTTATTGAGCTGGGGGATTCTCAAATGTGGAGATCCTTTCGGTGATACAGGTAGCTGGAGCACCCTTTTTGTGACCTCGCCATAGGCTATGTACTAGTGAGTCCTACTTGATGCTCGGGTTCTATTGTTGACAGTTTATGCATACATAGACAGTCTATATTTTGGGTTCCCACTGCTCTACTTCTGGGGAAACTCTGCCGAAATTTTCCCACGTTATGATGGCTGGTTTTTTGGTATTTTGAGCCATTTATGCTGTTATGCTGCTGAAATTTTGGCAAAATCAGAGGTTGAGTCAGGTGTGCCTTCTTGGGAGCTTCATGGTTGGCTTTAATGGATGATCAAGATGGCCCTCAATTCACTCCATTTCATTTAACTCAAAGAATCCAGATAAATGTTCATGTGTCCAGGAAGATTTTTTTCCAGCAGCGCATAGTCTTTATGTTCGGGCCAAGAAGATTGAGAGAGATCCTGGAATGTCCTTTGCCTGTTGTAATTCCAATGATCAACTACGAAAACTCATTTGATGTGCATGTGTTTGTCCTTATCTAAAGCTGAGCTCCATTGAAGTTTCTAGGGATTGGGTAGTGAAAAGTTTTGGGTTCTTGCACGTGTGTTCGAAAGGGTTCTCAAAGAATTGTAACTTGGGTAGCCATGGCTTTCTCTTATCCCGAGTTTCATGGAAGAAGTGATGAAGATGTGGAAGAATTTTTGGAAAAGATGGAGGTTGCCTGCATTAGCAACCAGATTCATGACCCTACGCAAATGTTACGTCTTCTCCAAATTTGTTTGAAGAGTGATGCACGAGCTTGGTCCAAAGCATTTGAAGAGGAGTTGCGTATGGCTGATCCACCTATTGAAGATTGAGTTGGGACAATCTAAGGCATGGATTGGAAGTGGAGTTTGTGAAGATAGAAGATCCTGACAAAGTGTGGCAAGAAGTACAAGGTTTGGTGCAGAAGGAAGGTGAGCCAGTAGATGCGTACATACGTAAGTTTTCATTGGCATGAGAGCGAATGTGCAAGGCTTTAGCACCACAGGTACCCCCGCCTGACATGATGAAGAAGGACAGGCTCTTGGCTGGTCTTTGGGAGAATATACGTTGGAGAGTGGAGCTAAAGAAGCCTAGGACATATGAGGATGCACTAGAGGTAGCAAGGAACAAAGAGTGGAAGCTGAGGAAAATGAGCCAGTTAGGGGTGGAGTCTTTGCCAATGAGGTGTGAATTTCAGCCTATGGACTCTTTACAAGGTCGTATGTCAGGGGTTCATCATGAACCAGTGGTTCCTGTTACTACTCAGGTTATGCCAGCAGTGGTCACTACAGCAGTGCAAGATGATGGCCTAAGGCAAGACATGAGGCAAATGGTAGATTTGATGAAGAATCTCAGCCTAAACATGCTAGGTCAAGTGGGAAATAATCGAGGTCGAGGGAGGTTTGCAAATCAGCCAGGAGGTGAAGAAAGGCCTAGGAATGGTGTTGGACAAAGCAATGGTAGGTTTTGGAGGCAAACGCCCACATGTTATAATTGTGGAGAGTTGGGTCACATCAGCCCGCAATGTGATAAGCCACCAAGGATGGGGGGAGACATGTATCCATTGCCAAGACAGGTGCTAACTAGGTCAAATGATTATGGCATCGAAATTAAGGGAGATGAAGGAACCAGTGGAGTGACCCAGGAGGAAAAGGGAAAGACAAAAGTGCTAAGTGTAGTCACTTTGGAGAAGGCATCAAAGCTAGAGGATACATTAGTGATGCCTATTGGGAAGAGGACCACAGAGGATAAGGAAGGAAGAAGTGCCCCACGTCCTAGTAAGAAGAAAGGAAAGAGCCATGAAGGCGAGGATGTCAAGGCCAAGAGGAAAAGGAGAGCTTGTCGAAAGTTTCATGTTTCAGATTTTCCACTAGGGGATGGGCAATTAAGCTATGACTTGAGGGAGGATCTGATGAGCAGGAAGGCAGATGTTACTTTTGGGCAGCTTATAGAGATGGTGCCTAAGCTAAAGCGACAGTGGAAGAGGATGGTTAACCCAATGGAGAAAGAGCCAGAGAGAGGTTCAGTAAAGGTGTTGGCAATGGATGAGCTACCAGACATTTGTCCAATAGTAGATGTGTGGCATAAAAGGAAAAATTTGGGACAAGGTTATGTGGATGGCGGAGCCCAAATATGCGTCATAACACACTCATGCGTTGAGAAGATGGGTCTCACAGTGGCTGGGGTGTCAGGGTTTCGGATCAAATTGGCAAACCATAAAAAAGTAAAATGCTTGGGTGTTGTAAAGAGCTTAGAAGTGGAGGCATATGATGCAAAGGCAGTGGTTGATTTTCATGTGATGCCAGCAGGGTTGGGAGCATATCCTATTATACTGGGCAGACCATGGTGACGTGCAGTGGGAGCCGTTCAAGATTGGCGACATGGTACGATTAGCCTCTATGGAAAGACAGGTACCAAGAAGCTTTATAATATGGACACAAGGAAACGATTAGAGGAGCTTTATGAAGATGAGGATGAGTCTAGTAATGAAGACTCTTCCACGGTGACAGATGAGGACAGTGATAGCACTACCAGCAGTGATGAGGATGCTGATGTTGCATTTCTTTTGATGGACAAAGAAATCCAGGAGATTGGGTTAGTTGCATTTGCGAATGAGGTCGAAGATGAAAGTGAAGGGCCTTATGAAGTGATTGAAGGGCTGATGCAAACCAAGGTTGAGTTGTCAAAGAAGCAGGAATTAATGACGCAAATGATTAGTGGAGACCTCTCAGCTATGGAGAAGGATATATTTTTTCATATGCTGGCTAGTTTTCCTGATTTGTTCATTACTTCATATGAAGAGATCAGAGGGTTCAAGGGTGAAGAGATGCATATAGAGCTGAAAGAAGGTGCTAAGCCAGTGCGGCAAAGGCTAAGAAGGATGGGTCAAGAGCAAATGGAAGCCTTGCGAGAAGAGGTGGACAAGTTATTGAAGGCGGGGTTCATAGTTCCAGTGGAGACCACAGAATGGGTGAGTCCAGTTGTAGTCAGTCCAAAGAAGGATGGGAAGTGGAGAATTTGTGTGGATTTTAAACCCTTAAACGCAGCCACTAAGAAGAACCCATATCCTCTTCCATTCATCGATCAGATCTTGGATTCAGTGGCAGGTTATGAGAGGTACAGTGTGTGTGATGGTTTTTCAGGCTATTTTCAATTGAAGATTGCTCTTAAAGACCGCACAAAGACAACTTTTATTACGCCATGGGGCTGCTATTGCTACACAGTATTGCCATTTGGGTTGTCAAATGGACCTTCCTTCTATCAAGAGAGAGAAAATTGGGTGTTGGAACTATTCATTGGTAGTTGTGTTAAAGCTTTTATGGATGACTTCTGTGTTTATAGCAGTAGGGCTGATCACCATGAGAAGCTGCAGATGGTATTGGCTCGATATGATGAATGTGGAGGACAACTAAATCCAAAGAAATGTCATCTAGCACAGCAAAGGGTGAAGTTATTGGGTCATATGGTGTCAGAAAATGGCATTGAGGCTGATCCAGATAAGGTGAAGTCTATTATTCTTCTTCCATCACCTATGAGTACGAAGCAATTGGCAACCTTTATACACAAAGTGAAGTACATGGCACGGTTTATTCCATTGTCTTCGCAGCTTCTTTATCCATTACAGCAAGTGGCAAAGCATGATCCATTGCAATGGGATGACAAGTGTGAAGAAGTGTTTCAAGAGGTGAAAGAGGTGTTAGGGGGTTTGTCAGCCATGCAGGCTCCTGATTGGGAGAAAGTTTTTTATGTAAATCCATCAGTAGGGGATGATGCCATTGGAGCTATGCTATTGCAAAAAGGGAAGGGCAGCCATTATATGAGGCCAGTGTATTGTGCAAGCCGAGTGAAGTTGGTAGCGGAGAGAAAGTTATCGAAAGTAGAGCTAGTGATGGCCAGTGTAATATTTGCTTGTCGACGATTTCGTCATTACTTGCTACCACGGCCTTTTGTTTTCTTGACGAGTTATGCCTTTTTGCCACAGTTAATTAATGGTACTAACATGTCAAATGTGGTGAAGAAATGGGTAATTGAGGTGCAAGAGTTTGAGTTCTCTTTTCTAGTGGAAGATAGTACAAGGGCTACCCTAGCTGATTTGTTGACCTACAAGGAGAATCCCCTTATTGTTAAGGAAGAGGTGGTGAGAAAGGTAGTTGAAGAAGTGCCACAGATCAGCAATGCACATGTGTTGTTCTTTGATGGTTCATACAGAAAGAGCCACGATGCAGCTTCAGGGGGTATAGCACTTTATGATCCAGAGGGGAAGCTAGTATGCAAGAGAGGGTTCAAATTGGATGCGCATAGTAACAATGAGGTTGAATATGCTACATTGGAAGCCGGATTACACATTTGTTTGAAGCATGGGGTTAGAAGGGTGAGCATAAAAGGTGATGCCTTGTTAGTGGTGAAGCAAGTGCTGGGTGTGTGGAAGAGCAAGAACACCTCATTGAAGGAAATGTGCTTTAGAATTAAAGGCTTGTTAAAAAAGTTTGAAGCATGGAGCATCAAACACATTGAACGTGCTCTAAATGGAGAGGCACATGAAGCAGCTCAAGGCATGATTGGAGAGCTATTCGTATTGAGGACCAATTTACCTCTTTATCATGGCCGGGAAAGTTTGGCTCAAGAAGAGGAGTTTTTGCTAACAGGAATCATTCCAAAGGAGATTCAGAAGTCTAAGAAGTATGGCTTTGTGCATAGAGCATACAGGTACAAATTGATTGGTGATGTCTCCATGAAAGGGGCTGATCTCGTGTTGAGACGTGTACCTTGGCGGGAGGAGCTTTACAGAGTGTTGGAAGAGAATCATGAAGGCGCATGTGGTGGCCATTTTGCTCTAAAGATCACCTTGCATAAGATTTTGCAAGAGGGGTATGTATGGCCTAGTTTGCACAAGGATGTTCACCATTGGTGTAGGTCTTGCAATAGGTGTCAAGCATTTGGGAAGAGAGTGTTGAAGCCAGAGCTACGAAAAACCATTATGGCGTTTGATGTGTTTGAAAAGTGGGGGATTGATGCAATAGGCCCGTTACCTATCACAAGCAGGGGCAAAAGCTATATTTTGACGGCAGTGGACTATCTTTCTAGATGGGCAGAGGCTATAGCAGTAAAACAGATCACTGCAAAGGATGTGGCAAAATTTGTGTATGACGAAATATGTTGCAAGTTTGGGGTGCCATTAGAGCTACTTTCAGATAAGGGGCCAGGATTTAGAGCTAAACTGCTAGATTTCTTATGCACAAAGATGAAGATTAGGCACCAACATACCACTCCTTATTACCCACAGTGTAATGGCTTAAATGAAAGATTCAATGGTGAGTTGGTACAAATTCTTTCTAAAGTGACAGAGCACCAAGGAAAGAATTGGGATTTGGAATTTCTTAGTGCATTATGGGCTTACCGTACTTCGGTGAAGATAGGTACAGGGTTTACTCCATTTCATTTGGTGTATGGAAAGGAAGCACTATTGCCTGTGGAGGTAGAGTTGCCTGCGGTCAAGATGTTAGAGAAGTTGCTTGGGCCGCCTAGTGATGCATTCGAAAAGAGGCTCTTGCAGTTACAAGAGGTTCAGTTGGATAGGATGAGTGCATTGGAACATTATGGGCAAATGCAAGATAGGGCTTTGGCAAAGATAAATGAAAAGGTCAAAAGTAAGGGTATCAAAAAGCATGACTTGGTTTTGCGCTACAACAGCAAACTGGACAACACCTTCCAAAAGAAGTTTCAAATTAAGTGGGAAGGCCCTTTCAAGGTAGTGGAGTGTTTCCCGAATGGTACATATCAGTTGGCTAACCTGGATGGGATTTTACATACGTCAAGGGTAAATGGATTGCGTCTTAAGTTGTATCATGCCAGGTTGATGATGGTGGAGCAAGATGAGTTTTCTGAAGAGCGAGTGATGTCTGTGAAGGATGAGGAGACCTGTGATGCGGCGAGTCTCATATCTCTCTTTGCTGCTGCTGATCATGAATGATCTAGCAGGCTAGGGGATGGGCAAATTATGTCACGAGTTTTTTTGAGCAAGGGATTGCGCATATGTACATACACATGCATGGTGCATCGATTAAAGGATTGCCCATTTTCCAGAGCCAGGTGGTTACGTGGGGCCCACATGTGTACAGGTAAGACAGCATGTACATAGTTCATCGATTTTCACTATTACCAGTACCAGTGTGTTTTTTCTACAATAATGAGGAGTTGGTAGCGCGTAAAACTTCTCGAGGAAGCTATCTGCGGGCCAACGACATGAGGTCAACAGGTGCGTCAGATGGCATCTAGTGGCGTCAGGAGGGCGAACGAGGTCAATATTTGCACGCGGATGAGGACGGACACAACGTGGGTGTTTCCTGGTGAGAGTTATGCAGAAAGGTCATCATTAGGACCACTTTTTGGGGCCACTTCACGTGGTGGCGAGATGCATTATTGGAAAAAAGCTGAGTGCCAGGTGTGCGAATGATGCAAAAAGGTGACAACTATGCACTGCGAGGTCAGTTTTTGGCCTGTTCGGGGTCCGTTTGAGGTCATCTAAAAGGCCAAGGGTGCCCAAGTAATAAAGCTAAGTGTGGGAACTGAAAAAACAGAGAGAAGACTAGAAAAAACGTGGAGAAGAGAGGAGGAATAGCCGCAAGTGTGTTTTTGCTCATTTTGGAGCCTGTTTTGGCCGTAAACTGCTCATCCGAGGTCGGATTTGAGCACTTTGACATTGTAGACTGGGGTTTTAGGCCGTTTCGGACGCGATGGCGCTGTCCATTTTGCCAAATTCCTCACTCTTTTCCTGCTGTTTTTCTGTGTAAGTTTCTCCTATGAGCGAAGTTTCTGCTCCAGTTTGTGATTGTATCTGGCTTATTTTACCCATATTGTGTGAGCTGTTTGCCCCATTGGTGTTGGCCCAAGCTCATTTGTATCTAAACATCATAAATTCTCCTCTTTTGAGCTGATTTTTTTGGGTGTTTGTGTGTGTGTGTGTCTGTGTGGAGTGGGCAAGTGGATAGTCTCTCTCCTCTCACTCCAGAGGTGTGTTCCCTGTCTCGGCCAGGTGTGTTGTGTAAGCCGAGTGGTGCCCCATAGTGTGTGTGTGTATCTTCCCAAGAGTGTGTGTCGGGTCGTTATAGAGGCGCTGTGTGTGTTTTCATCCCGCTCACAGCGGTACTTGAGGAGTGTTATTTGTGTTTCAAACATTTTCAAGGCAGTAATTAAAGAACATTATCCATATTTTAAGTTTCTACAAGGAGGCACACCTTTCATCTATCTCTTGTAGTGAGACTTCAAAGTTAGCAGTATCAGTGTTTACCACACAAGGCGCACACTTTATAAACTACCTCACATAGCCTATGTCGTGATAGCCGTTTTTCGGCTATCCAAATTTTCATAGTGAGCTACCTCACCCTACCAAAATCACCGAAACATTGTGGCTATCCCTACCATTTCATTGTACATAGGTGTGTGTGAGTTAGGGGACTTTTTCCATATCCCTTTAAAATCCTTATTAGCTATCACTGGGCTAATTGAGCCAAAAAATTTAAAAAATAAAAAAATAAAAGTATACCATGGCTTCTTTGTGTGTAAATATTTCATTGTATATAGGGCCTAAATATGAGGATTTTTCATATTATTTTGGTATTTATTTAGATATTTCTACCTAGGTGTGCGTTATTTATGCTATGTATATTGACTTACCATCACCATAATTCTTTTTACCATTTGCAGACTCTTTATTCCATATAGTCATGCAAGCTTCTCTTATTTTTGGAGTAACTCCAACCCAACAAAAATCCAAAAAACTAGTTTTATTTATGTGTATATTTTTTCACTATTGTGATTTTTCCCTTCCTACATCTATTCTCTTTCACTCTCATAAATTAAAACACCAAAAATATTCATTTTTTTATGGTAGCTTAATAATGAGAGAGATTTATTTTGACCCCTTTATATTTTTTCCACCTATATTATTTATATTTGACATGTACATATTTTTTAGATCTCTCAATATTTGATTTTCTTAGTTGTATTATTCACTTATATTATGAGCTCAACAATATCTTCAATTATAGACCCACAAAATAAGGTCAAGGATATGTGTCATGCATGCATGCATTATGGAGGGCTCACTCTTGGAGGCATTCAAAAGAATCATCCAAAGAGGGAACCCACAAGGACTTTGTGCAGTGGAAAAAAACAGTCGGTTTTGCAAAATTTTTAAAGACCACTCGCTCTCTAAATTTGAAAAGGTGATAAACGAAAAATTTGTAGCTCATAGGCTGAAATTTTTCCGTAAATCTTTTCATATGTTTTTGAGCTACAAGCTGTGAGCTATGATTTTATTGGTGGACCCCAGTTTGCCCATGCCATGCAGCCACACTCCCTCTTCCGCTTTATCATTTTCCTCTTTCACACACACTTCTCCACTCATCATCCCCACCTCTCTCACCTCTCCTCTGCACCCTACTCCCCTTCTCCTCAACCTTCAAGAATAAGAGAAACCATGGTGAACTCTTGCCTCGTACATGCACTTCCATCCCAAAATTGACCACCTAGTCTCAATTTTTCTCCTCCAAATTACCCATATTTATTAAAAAAACACAAAACTCAGTCTTTTCACTTGAAGAACAACATCATGGTGATTGATTACTTGTCTTCAATTACCTTGGCTCCCAAGGGAGGTCAAGAGTGGACAAAAAACCTATCGTCAAAGCTAGTGGACCGTCAACAAGTGTCAAATTGGCCCTACTCAAGATACTTGGAGCATCAACATTGTAAGAAATCTATATTTTCTTACCTCTTAAGCATTTTTCTAACTTATTTGTATCCTACATGGATACTCCCATTGTAAATATCCAAATCCATTTGTAAATTAATAAAAATACTAACTCTACTAATCTACTAACACTAACCCACTATGAAAAGTCCTACCACCTCCATTTCTCTCCTCTCTCTTTTATTCATCTATCCCCACCAACTTCTTGATAATTCCAAGCAAAAAAAAAAAGATAAAATGCTGAAAATCTTACCCAACCATGGTTAGAGGAGTAACCCTAGTCCTCAAAAATGCTATAAAAGGAGGGTGTAGCTAGCACAAGGGGGAGCCATAAGCAAGAGCACTAAGCTATAGCTTAGAAGACAAGCTCAATCTCTTGAGAAGGAGCTCTTGATTTGAATCTCATTGGCTTATACACATGCATGTGTTGTATTAGGGGTGATTAGCAAGGGAGCTCTATGCCATTGTAAGAGATAGGGATCATTTAATTGAGATTAGGAAGCCTATCATTTAATTGAGATTACAAGTGTAAGCCCAACATTTGCTGAATCAAGGAGGGTGGATTTGGACTAAGCATGGATACTTTGTCTCTCTTCCAAGGTGAAGTCATGGACAACAATGATGTGTAAGTGTCTTGGTGTTTATTTTAAGTTCTTGATAGCTTGTCTTCGGGTGTTGTTATCAATTTAGCCATAAATCCCACATGCTGTAAGAGGGCGACAGTGTGGAGAGGACTCCCATGGCCTTAAGACAGTGTTTGGGATGGCTTGTGTTGTGATGTGTTGCGGTGTAATTTACTCAAGCTATGTTGAACAAATACTAATCTCACTTTGATTGGTCATAACAGATTTGTGAGAAGGTATTAGTGCAATAATCATCCCCTTCCCCCTTCTCTCTGTTTCTTACGTGTATATTCATGTTTGCTTGATCAATATCGATACATTTCAAAGCAGTCCGAGCACTCTCTCTCTCTCTCTCTCTCTCTCTCTCTCTCTCTCTCTCTCTCTCTCTCTCTCTCTCTCTCTCTCTCTCGCGCGCTGTGCGTCCTAGTTCGCATCCAAAACTAGGTGGTGCCCCAAATTTGTGTAGGGTTAGGTTGCGGGTTTGTGTATGTGTCTGTTGTTTGTTTTCCA
Source organism: Adiantum capillus-veneris (assembly GCF_014529385.1). NCBI lineage: Eukaryota > Viridiplantae > Streptophyta > Polypodiopsida > Polypodiales > Pteridaceae > Adiantum > Adiantum capillus-veneris. The sequence goes on along the minus strand of NC_140936.1, from coordinate 82,439,284 downwards.
ACCCCAACCCAATTGAGCAGCACGGGAGCCTAGAAGGGTTCTTAAAGGCCATTCTTCTTGTTGCCCGCCCCAGACCGCTTCAAATCGGTGCCCCCACGAAGGATCAACTTGTGTATGTTTTTATGTAGGATCAACCTTTAGAATAGTCAAGTAGTTTGCATGAATCACGAGAAGTTGTATGATCCTTTCATTCCCATTGCAAGGAAAAAGGTGCACTAATTGCCAAGTTAAACGCTTCAATAAATCTTTTTATTTTGCTTCTCATTAGGTACGACCTTAGTTTGGACGTCTATATTTTTGTTTTGTTTTAAGCATTAGGTCATGCATAGACCATGGATAATGGCCCAAGAATACAGGTTTTTTCCTTCCATTTCACTTCACACATTAGAATAAACGTTGCAATTAGTAGAAAGATTCATTTTCAACAACATATGGTGTTCATGTTTGGTGCAAAGAGTAGGAGAAATTCTTGCATCACCATACCCTGTCATCCTGTCTCTTGTTGATTATCATAGATCATTTGATGTGCATATTTTTATTTTGTTGTAGAACATAAGAACATATTGCAATTTAGAAAACATTATTATGTGAATCTTTTTAAGAAAAAAAAGACGTGCGTCACTTTGAAATCAAGTCAATGGAAAGCCAACACCAAATGTCTGGATATCCTCTTTTCTTTGGAGAGCCTGGAGAGGATGCAGAATTATTTTTAGCAAATTTCAAGATATCTTGCCATATCAAGAGGATAGTAATTGATCAAGGACGTATAGAAATGTTTGAGGTGGTCCTTAGGAAAGATGTTAGCACATTAGGAAAAAAATGGACTCTCCATGGGCCTTGTAAGAATCCCTAATTTAAAGGAAGCCTGCCAAGATTAAGGGGGACAAAGGCTTTGAATAGGGCTATTTTGGTAGGGTCTCCTCCACCTTTGACCCCTAAAAAGGTAGGGGGAAGGGGGGGGGGGGGGGGGGGGGTAACCATTTAAAAAGTAGGGAAGGGGGGGGTAAACCATTTGAAAAGTAGGGGGTCTTCTCTCTCTACCTTTTTGGCCAACTTGTAAGTGGCCTCTTAACTCTCCCATGCCACCTAAGCAAATCCGTGGGTCAAAGAGGTCAAAAAAATGACTTTTTTCAAAAACTTTCAAAAAAACTCTATTCCCCCCTAAAAAGTACCACCAACATATACACATAATAATAATAATAATAAAAGTTAAATTACTCAAAATTCAACGTTTTTTGACTCCCTCCAAACTTTTAGAAAATTCCCCCCAAAATTGAAAACTCTCTCTCCTAATCTAAGCTCCTCTCCTACACCCATCCCCCTTGCACCTACACCTGTTGCTGCACCTACGCACCCATCTCTCCATCCTTCAAGCTCCATCTCTCCATCCTACAAGCTCTATCTCTCCATCCTTCAAGCTCCATCTCTCCATCCTACAAGCTCTATCTCTCCATCCTTCAAGCTCCATCTCTCCATCCTACAATGCCTCTTGACGACGTGACCAATGTCCCAGCAATCTCTTCACGCGGTAGGTCTCCAGGGCTTTTCCTACGCCTACCTCAAGAGTATGTTCCGACAAAGAAAACATGCTTGGGTACATTACCTTCAGCCAACGAACGCCGCGCTCAAGGGGAGAAGAATGTGGATCTCTAGACAGACGGATGCTTGTATCCAAAGGATCCTTCTCTCAATGTTCATCCGTCTTTTACAAACATTCCATCACTATTGCAATACGTTGGAAATGGAGATCAAGGTTTGTTGGGCTACTGCAAGAGACTCAACAAACACGAGATTGTGCGGTCCGAGATCTACTTGCGTCATTGGCAGTTGCTCAATGGGAGTTTCCACAATCTTCAAGCTCTGATGCAAACAGCTACTAGTGCGCTTGAGGAGGCAAAGAGCACCATCACAACCAAGGAAAATGTAATTAAAAAGCTTGAGGATACTCTTTCACACATGAAGAGTACTGCCATGGGAGGCAGGGTGAGGAAACGAGAGTTGTCCGAAATTCAGACTCTTGCACCACGTGGAGGTGCAAGAAAACGAAGGGTGACAGCTATGAGGTAACATGTTCTATCCCTCATGTTGTTTAAGTTTAATACGGCTCATCATTGTTGTTTTGGGCAATAGGAACTTCGTCCAAGAAACGTGCGGCGGCGAGAATGCGTCAGCTAGGGCTACTTTACTTCGTTCTTGTTTCAACAAAGAGGATTTTATTGGGATTCTTGATGCTCCAGAGGCAAAACACTTGAAAGACGCAATCACTAAGAGAGTTCTTAGAGATTTTTCTAATATTGTCACTGATCTAGATGTTCAGGATATTTGTGATGCTGTTGGGATTAGTACCAAGGGCTATCAAGCAATACATCAAGTGTTAAAAAATGCATTAAGAAGTTGAGGAGTCACAGAAAACCTATTCCCACTTCCTCACAGAGTGAAGATTGCCAAGAAGGTGTCAAATGAAGATGTTGTTCACCGATTAGGGGACTACTTGTATATTGAAGACACGATGCCTCTTCAGCCGCTCCGTAGCGAATCACAAGGAAGGAAGGGCCGCGGGAAGGGAAGCGGTGCTGTTTCTAACAGTGTGTTGTGGACCGAAGGGTTTGTTTACACCAGATTCAACAATCTCTTTGTGGACTTGATACGATTGCAGCAATCCATGGCTGTTTTCCACAATTTGAGTGATGCAGGTTAGTTTAGAGTTTCCTACATGCTCTATGATGTGTCATAACATGCATTCCGAGGCTTTATGTTGTTGGCAGTTCTTGAAGGCAAGCTTGTGTTCGTGCTGAAGTTGGATGAGTGTGTAATTGTTAAAGGGAGAAAGTTGGAGAGAATGAGCATCACGCTTATGAATGAAGCCTTAGCTTATGCCAAGAAATCTTGCAGTTCGAGTGAAGCGACAAAGACCTCTTTTGGTGTGCAATCAGAGAAGGATATATGATGGCTTGGTGCAATTGAAGTTCCGAAAGAGACACATGAAGTCCTTGCATGGATTTTCAGTAGAATCCCATGGGTCACAGAGGTCATTAAAGCTCAAATAAACGGTGAGAAGCTCATGGTTCCAGGACGTGGGGAGTTTGATGTTGAATGGCATTTAGGTGGTGATCTAAAGACCATAAAGTGCATGCTTGGATGCAAACAAGGTGCAAATTCTTTACTTCCCTGTCCATTCTGTACGAAAGGGCACAAGACAAGTCGAGCAACTCAAGTGGAAGGTCAGGACGATGATAATGATGACCATATAAATAGGGAGTGGAAAAGTTCGGTTCTTTCATGTGATATGCTGCAGGTGCCCAATAGGGATAGCAAAGATCCTGGGTGGAACCCCATAATTCCCTTCTCCCTCAACAATGTTCACTTTTGCACATTGCATGCGTTTATGCGAATATTTGATAGGATCTTAAAGCATCACATTGATTATTCTTTCACAATGAAGCCCCTTCAATGGTCAAAAGACTCCTTGCAGGGGGTGGAGACGCTCCTTAATGAGATTGGATGTCACCGATCAAGGGTGAACATTGTAGCAGAGACTTGTAGGGAGAAGACATATGAGGTGGCACAGAAGGTTTCCATGAATGGAGCCAAAGCACGTCGATTTTTCAAGAAGATGTCAAAGTCTCCAATGCAAGTATCCAAGGCAAGTGTCGATCTAGCAAGTGAGAAGCGGTGGGAGTTGTGGAAAGATTTGTGTTCATGCACGACGGACAAAGATCCCAATGTGGAGGTTGCTAACCAACACAAGCTAGTATGGTCATCCTTTCAAAAGGTTGTGCAATTGATGAATCTTTCAAGCACCACCATTGAGCAGTGAGAGGAGTTCAAGAAGGTGCTTTATGAATTCACAAAGGCCACTAAGGACGGATGGTCTGAAAGCAAGATTACACACTACATGGTTTTATTTAACGGACTTAATACATATGCAATGTTTGAAAATGTAACTTTTCTATTCGCTTATCTCCTTTTTGGTTGTTTTAGCACGTTCTCTATGCGCATGGTGCATACTTCATGGACTGCTATGGTTCGCTTGATATATGGAGTACACAAGGCATGGAGAAGTCCCACTATCGAGCAAAAGGAGTCTACTTCAAGAATACTCGGCATGGTGGTGGTAGTTCACACTCCAACTACCTCCAAGAGATGTTTAATTGGTTTTTTAGGCACACCTTTGGGAGAACTCGTACTATTGAGAAAGCAAGAGAATCGATGTTAGCAAAGCAGTTACGCAACGCTTCCCGTACTGCAGCATCCGAGAAGTGGAAACGCTCGCGAGCGTCCCTCGGTCACGAAGCTTGGCGTGCAACTAAATATCGAAAAGGCAGCGTTTGGGCGTCGCGTCAGCCGTCCACATGATCCTGGTTTAGTTGTTCAATTCAATTGCTTTATTTGAGTTTCACTCAATTGGCCACATAGTGTGAAAGGGCCCAAATCTCAAAAAAACCTATTTAAAGGTTGAAGGGGCTCATTTTGTCATCTTCCCTACTAGGTGCAACCATGGCACGAACAAAACAAACGGCTAGGATTGCATATCCAGAGGGGCCGGATGGCCAACGACTCAAAGGTACAGCAACAGAAGCTGGAACTTCACAAGCTCAAGGTGAAGTCCACACAGAAGAAGCTGGAGCTTCAAATCAGCATGGCCAGTCCTCTACAGCAGCAAAAGAGAGACGGAAGCATCGTCTTGTTGTCTATTCATCGGACTCCAACGATTCTGATGGCAACAGGGAGGATGAGAGCGACGAGGGCAAAGAAACAAACAGCCAAAAGCAGCCGTCAGAAGGCTCCGAAGAGACACAAACGGATGAAGATGCCCCATGGGTTGGCGTCCAAATACAAACTTATACGGCTCACATGTCTATTGGGGGTAAGACACTTCCTAAAGGGAGTGGACCTACACCATCACATCTGGTCGATAGTGAAGAGCACGAATCAGATGGAGAGTGGGTGGAATCCGATTATGAGGTGTTGGAAGTGCCTGTGCAGAAAAAAAAGAGAAAGAGCATTGTCTACAGGAAGAGGAATCAAGCTGCCCCGACTCATGCCAAAAATGCACCTCCACGTCGACCTCAGAAGGTACGATAGCGCAGCCGTGCTTTTGCGGAGATTCGACACTATCAAAAGAGCACCGAGCTCTTGATTCGGAGGGCCCCTTTTGCAAGGCTATGCAGGGAGGTTTTGCAATTGTACAACAGTCAGTTTCGGATGGGCGTCAAGTCCAAGAGGCAGCAGAGCAATATTTAACTGGCATATTCGAGGATTCTAACCTCTGTGCCATCCATACAAAGCGTGTAACCATTATGCCCAAGGATATGCAGCTTGCTTGCCGTTTGCGCCATGAGGAGTAGCTTGTAATTAGGCATCAACCTTTTTGTATTTACGGAACTCCAAGATTGGGAAGAATTTGAATACAAGCGTCTTTTGGTTCAATATCCCACTCTGTGCATTGTATTGGGAAGAATTTGAATATAAGCGTCTTTTATTGTATACCCCAGTGCGCAATGCATTGTTTTAATTCTGCACCATGCAATGTAGCAGTGGTTCAAGTTTTGTCTACCTTCTATTGTATGTATGTAGCCATTAGCTTGTTATTGTGAAAAATTGCCTACGTTTAGCACCTTGGCTAAGTGGGGCAGGCACTTCCTGATGTATCCATGCTATGTGACTCACTTTTGCATGGCAAAAACATCTACAAAGTGTTCAAAATGGCTTGGAATGCCCCCAAGTTGGCTGCCACAAGGGTGCGCATTTGGGGCATCCAGAGGCCTATGGATGGAAATAATGCGCGCCCTTGTGGCAGCCTCTCCTAGTGCTTTGCTGACACTCTCCAGTGGTTTCCAGACAATTTTGACAAGCAATAAGTATGTTTTGTTTGCTTCAATGCTTCAATTAGCATAGATGCTGCTGGAATTCATCCCCCCTTAGTCCATGCCAGTCCTGAACTCCAGAAAGGGCTTAGATATTGCCACAAAGTTTACTCTTGTGGTTTGTTAATACAACTTTAGGTATCTGGGGCAAGATGGGCTTAAGGCTACCTGGGTATCGATGTCTTCCTGTTTTGCAGCTGGAGGATATGCTCCTGTTCTCCAAGAAGGATTTAGATATTGCCACAGTTTTGTGGTTTGTTAATACATCTTTAGGTATCTGGGGCAAGATGGGCTTTAGGTTACCTGGGTATCCATGTGTTTCTCTTTTGCAACTGGGTATTAATGCCTTGAAACTCTGTTTTGTACTTGGGTATGTTCTTAGATGTGTCCAAATTCATCTGCCACAAGGGCGCACATTTGCACACTTCATCTGCTGATGGAAAGCCCTAATGCGCGCCCTTGTGGCAACATTGTTTAGGCACTTCCAAGCCCTTTACTAGGCACATACATAACTTTGGAAGCCTAGAAATAACAAAGTATAAATTTTTTAAATTTTAATGCCTGCCAAACCCTTTAGTAGTCATAGCAAAAATTATGGTGCTTCTCATACACAATGGAAGCCCGACATATAAGAAATTCAAAACCTTGCAAGAAAGAGAGTCATAGACAGCAAAAAGTAGTTTCATTATAGAAATCAATGCTTTACATGATATCCAGCTTTTGTTTAGGATCTTTTTAATTACAATTTTTTGGCGCTTGGCCTTTTGGGGTTGCTCCCTGTTAAGTAAAGTGGTTGTGATTTCTTGGGTGTCATTAACCCCTACAGCTTGGTTCATGCCGACATGGGCAATAAGGCGCCCGCGAAAGTTTACACCGAAAGTGGATATTGCAAAATCTTTCTTTACAAGCACTACAAGGTTGGCCGTTTGGGCAAGTGTTGTTAAACACAACGCCTTGGAGAGTGAACGGAGAGCAAAAATATTGTAGCGACCATTGGGAGAGTAGTCGGCATGGACAAACACCACGACACCAGTGGGAAGTGTGCCGAGGTAGTGAGCAAGTGCCGCTTGAGGTCCGAACGACGTCCTCCTCCCCCCTGACCATTGCGCCCAGGCGTCAACCTCCAGAACATCCTGCAAAACATAGGTTTTCTAAGATATGGCACAGAATTATGATATAACATTAACAAAATCATTTGTAACAATCAAATGTAAGTGAGCATCTATACCTCTTGTCTACGATCCTCCTCATCGGCATCCGGGTGCAAGTAAATATCCACGCTTGACTTTCCCTTTGGATCAAGCAAAACAGGTGTTGTAGCAGGTGGTGGTGAATCCACTCTTGCCCGTTTAGCCAAACACATGGCTTGTACGGCCACAAACTCCTCCTCAGAGACCTTGGCCTGCTCGGCCGCTGCCACCTCGGCTTGTGCAATCGCCACTGTGTCCGCCAAAGTATTCCCCATGGGCAGTAGGAGATCATCGTCATGGGAGGTGGTGGTATCAAGCTCAAACTTTCCATGGGCATCAAGGATGGCGAAACACTCATCCATGCGAAGCTCAAAGGATTTCTCCAGATCGTGCATAAACACAAACTCCTCCCCACCCACCACAATGGAGGAGAAGCGGGTAATCTCTACCTCAGGGATGGCATCCCGAGTGGTGGTTCCTTCTGGCGGTCCCGAGGATGAACCGACTGATGGAGAGGCCTCCAAGAGGCCTTGAATCCCTATAGGGTAGGTCAAGGAAAGCGTCCTCTCCTCTGCGGATGAGTCAATGGCCGCGGGCTTGGGGTCCTTCACATCAGCCAATACCCCGCCGATCTGCAAGTGAGGTAGCACTACGTCAGGGCTTGCTGGGCACTCGTGAAGGAGGAAGATCATTATGGCCTGAACAGAGAAAAAAGTGTTTCCGATCCTTCCCTTACGCATTGCTCGCACATCATCAGCTTTAAGCCGCACATATTTTCCGGCAGGTTGTGCTATGGTGGCAAAGCGTGCAAGCCGCTGATGAAATGGCCTGTCCCCTTGGTAGATGTGGTGGAGAAGGCCTTCAGGGACCCATTGCCCTGGTTGATTTGGTAACTCAACAATGAATCTCCCCATGCACGTGGAAATGTATGAAGTAATGTGCTCAAGAGATTGAGAGTGGAGGGTCAAGGTGGTTTCCAAATCGGGTTGGGTTGTGAAAAATGCTTGAAGCTCAGGGCAATTTGCATGCCCAACCTCAGTAAGGAATGCATCTAAAGCACTAGTAGCAGCCATGTCTTCTATTTGCGTGATTGGGTATGCTAGGTCTCTCTGCAATGCTGGGATGAAAATGGTGAAATGAGGAGGTGGTCCTCCTTATATAGACATATTCTATCTCGAAAAAAATTAAAAATATGGATTTAAAAAATAAATTTACACCACCTTAAAACTCAAGTACAAAATCAAGTACAACACCTTAAAACTTTTCAAAATCTTTAATAAAATATCCAATATATAAACGATTAAAGTTACAAGCCAATTCACTTAGACAAGATGATTTCGTCTATAGCCCAATCTTTGTAAACAAGCATAGTGGCCTCCATCCGCCTTCCAATCTATACAACCAAAAATGGGCAATCAAAATACAAAAACCCACAGAAAATAAGAAAAGGTAGCTAAGGAAGCACAAAGCAGACCTTGCGTTGTTCTAGTTTGAAACTTGCATTACCGACATCCTCGAATCCCATTATGACAAAGTGTTCCCAAAGATTGGCAAGAGTCCAATGCGGATTCACTGCAACCACCTCCACCTCGTTATTGGACATGTGGACACGAATTTCAAAGGATTGAATCTCTTCAGCTGTCAGCTGCAAGGGTATCCATTTGCCACGTTTGTGCATCCACCTCTCATAGCTAAACCATGCATACAAGGTGCACCTTGCTTTCAAATACCGAAGGCAAAGCTGTGTGGGGGACACATTGCACTTATAACGGTCACCATCATGCAAACCGTCAACATAGCCCCAATTGACACCTAGAATGGTGTCCATTGCATCTATGTCAACTTCTTTGCAAACAAACATTGTTGGTGTTTCTACAATCGGTAGAGAGCGGAATGCATGCACAAACAAATGAATGGGACAATGCCAACTGAGACCCACCGATCTGGTTGCCTTACCAAACTTTAGGGACCCTTGGAAATCTTGCAGCACCTTGCACTTGAAAGAAAGCAAAGCCCAATGGTCTGGAGTTGGCCATTCTGCACTCTGCAATGAGGGTGTCTCCACGGCTTCTAACCTACCATAGCTTTGGCTTGACTTCGGCACCACGTACTTGTGGGAGTACATGAATATTCGCTGCTCGGTAAGTTTTTTCGATGAAACATTAGGAAACATAAGCTCCCCAATGTGAGCATGCACAACCATGAACGTGCCTAAGAGGCACTCAAGCGGCTGCTCCTCAACTAAGCTGGATGGAAAAACATCTTTACAAATGTCCTTAGTTAAACATAATGATCACATAAACGTAAACATGACATATGCATGGATAGCTAAACCATGAAAACTTACAATGAGGTGCAAATTGAGTAGAAGCTCTCTTAAGGTGGAGCTCAGCTGCACTATAGACGTGTTGCACGATGGCCACCATTCCGGACTTTGTTTCTTTGAATGTCAATAGCCGGCCCTTCCAATGACGTTCCAATACGCCTCGACACCGTACACGATGAGGTCCAGCACGTGACGGTTGCATGTAGATCCATGCACCCTTCTTGAACACTTGTGGGATCCATACCCCCTCTGAGTCTTTTGTGTTGTGCAACACAATCTCCTCTATCTCTGGTTTGGGCCGTCTATGCATGGACATGCTTGGGAAGTTGGGCTTAGGAAGGGATTTGAAAGAGTTGAGTACTGTGGAGAGAGAATGAGGAGCTGAGGGGAGGGTGAGGTGAGCTGCCTATGGTGGCTATGGTGGCTTTGACAGTGGAGATAGAGAAAGAGAGGAGTGAGAGGTAGAGAGGTAGAGAGGATAGTGGAGCTGTGGGCTATGGAGTGTGGGACTGTAGAGGGTTGATGGAGGTGTGAGAGAAGGGGGAGCTATGGAGAGAGGAAGAGAGTGGTGGAAAGCTTTTGGCTATGGCTGCCTTGACTGTAGAGAGAGAATGGGAGGAGGGAGAGTGTGGGAGAGAAAAGTAATGAGGGAGAGAGAGAAAAGTGGATTTTGGGGGGGAAAATTGACTTTTTTAAGTTAGTTTATGTTTTGGAGCAGTTTTGGAGGCAAATGGGTCAACTTTGGAACTTTTGAAAAATTTTCAATTTTTTGGGTTTTTAAACATGCGCGTTTTTTTTTTTGGGGGGTCCCTCCCTCTTTTATGACACCTCTCTCCTCCTATTTACCCCCCCCCCCCCCCCCCCCCCCCCCCCCCCCCCCCCCTCCCCCTAGCCTACCTCCCACCTCTCTCTAAGAACCAAGCATTGAAGAGGGAGACAATTAGGTTGCACCCCTACCATTCCTCCCCCTCTAGGTGATATCCCAAGAGCCTTCTCATTGGTTCTCCCTTAAGCCTTCACTAATCAAAAAGGCCCAAGGAGAGTCCATATTTTTCCTAATGACTTGGTTTTTTGACTCTTTGCCTGAGGAAGTTAAGGGGAATTACACAAATGTTTTGAGTCGTTTTAAGAGACACTTCTTTGATCCCCAAAACACTCAAAAACTATGGCAAGACATTGTTTCTCATAATCAAAAAGATTTAGATGACTACTACTTGCACAAGTAAGAGTTTCTACGTCTTTGGGCTCTATGGATACGAAATGTTGCTAATCCTGGTGATGGTGTAGAATTTCTAAAGAAGGAGAGGTTCATAGCCAGACTCTTTCCTGATCTTAAGGTAAAGGTGGAGGCGGATACATCTGCCACCTATAATGCAGCTGAAATTAGAGCTTCCAAGTAGTATACGAAACTCAAGTGCCTAAGGGACAAGGTTCCAATAGAAGGTCTTAGACCCAAAGGTAAGTCACAAGCATCGACACCTAGGGAGCTTCCTGAGGAAACGGCAGAAGTGATTAAGAAGTTAAATGAATCTTTAAGCAGCCTGTCAATTCACCTTGCACAAGTTGTAGGTCCAAAGGCACGAGCAAAGAAGTCAGAAGGGCGAGATCCACGACCTAAGAGAATTTTGCAATGTTGCAATTGCCGAGAGTCTGGACATGGGATGTATAGTTGTCCTTGGCCCCCTGGAAAGTCAGGGAGACCTAACTTGAACTACCAGTGATGAATGTAGGTGAAGAAACTAGTCAACAACCAAGGCTTCTACAAAGGCCAAATGGAGCAAGACCACCTCCATGAGGAGTGGAAGGAGTTCCACCTTTACCAGACCCAAATGTGCATGTGGTAGAGGTAACAAATTCAAAAGAGGTTGACATGGAAGCAAATGGCATTAAACATGGCCGAGGAAAAGGTAAGAAAAAAGAAGGAGTCATGTCACAAAGTGACCACGGATAAGGCAAGAGGAAAAGGAGACCAAGGGAGCCAAGCAGACTCGATGTCGTATCAACCTCCAAGATTTTCCTCTTGGACATGGTATGGCTCCATACAACCTGTTGGAAGATATGAGAGATAAGGGTCCTGATATCTCATGGCCTCAGTTTCTTACATTATGCCCACAAGTTAGGAGAGATCTAATGAAAGCAATTAGCACTAGGAAAAAGGTAAGAGAGAGTGTGCATGTTGTAAAAATTACACATGCTAAAATGAATGATGATATTACACCTGTGCTAGATTGTTACATCAAAGGAAGGTTGGTTAGGAAAGGTCTAGTGGATGGGGGTGCACAAATTTGCATCATGACGACAGAAGGACTTATGCAAAGACTAGGCGTGCACATCCATGAGACACCTGAAATCAAAGTCAAGATGGAAAACAATAGCAAGGCTAGGTGTGTAGGCATTTGTAAAAATGTTTTTGTGGAGGCCTTTGGCATTAAGAAGGCAATAATATTTTATGTTGTGCCAACCAAGGGAAGTGGCTATCCATTTATCCTAGGAAGACCATGGCTAATTAAAATGCGATCTTTGCAGGATTGGGAAAGTGGAAAGTTGATTTGCAGGAATGAAAATCATAAGAAGGTTGTCTTTGACATGAAGGAGCAACGCCAAGAGGAGCTCCATGAAGAATCATCTCAAAGTGAGACGGAAGAAGATTGGACCGATAACACTTCAGAAGAAGAAAGTAGCGGTAGCATTACTGAAGAGGAGTCTTCCATCGAAGTCATGGGGGTAAGGTTTAAGCCAACCAACCAAGAGACCTCTTGTCAAGGTTTGGAGGAGCTAGGTTCCCAAGAGAACCAAAATGTGAAAGATGAAGGAATGTTAGAAGGTATATTGTCTACAACACTTACAAAGGATGAAAGAGAGGAGTTCAAAGGTGTGTTAAAGAAATTTCCTAGGAATTTTGCTAAAGACTACACCAACATGCATGGAGTAGATGTTGTTCAACACAAGATTGAGTTAAAGCCAGAGGCCACACCTAAGGCTCAAAAGCTACGAAGACTAGGAATCATCACAGAGTAGGATTTACTCAAGGAGGTAATAAAACTTCCAACAACAGGTTTTGTTTATTCAGTGGATAATTCAGAGTGGGTCTCTCCCGTTGTTGTCACTCCCAAGAAGAACGGCAAGTGGAGGGTGTGTGTGGATTACTGTCCACTAATTGAGGCAACAAAAAGAGATCACTTTTCCCTCCCATTTCAGGATGAGATAATAAATGAGGTAGCTGGTCATGAGAAGTACACTCTGTATGATGACTACTCAAATTACTTTCAATTAGGGATGCATTGGAAGATCAATTGAAAACAACCTTCATCACTCCATGGGGTTGTTATGCTTTTAGAGTCATGCCATTTGGCCTGATAAATGCTCCTGCAAATTTTCAATGCTTCATGAACATGGTGTTTCAAGCATTCTTTGGAAAGTCCATTAGGGTTTTTATTAATAATTTTTGCATTTATAGTTTAAAAGCATTGCATCTACAAAGGGTAGAAGAAGGTTTAAAGAAACTCTATGACATGGGAGGTCAACTCAACCCCGGCAAGTGTCACATAGGTGGGATAAAGTGATCTTGCTTGCTCACAAAGTTTCTTACAAAGGCATCGAGGTAGATCCTTCAAAGGCAAAGGCTCTTATTGAGTTACCATCACCCAAGAGTCTTAAGGAGGTCATCTCATTCATTCAAAAGGTGAAGTATATGTCACGCTTCATTCACTTAGTCTCAAAGTTACTTCACCATTTGCAAAAGTTGACACAACAAGTAGAATTTGGATGGTCTAATGAGCTTGAAGAGTACTTTTGTAACATTAAAGTCATCCTATCAGAGCTACCAACACTCATGCCTCCTTGTTGTTGGGAGTACACATTCTTTGTTAGCTCTAGTATTGGGAAAGAAACAATTGGTGCGGTTTTGCTACAACAAGATTCCCATAGTACCCGGATGCGACCCATCTACTTTGCTAGTAGGGTCATGAATGCATTGGAGAAAGGCTACATATAAGCAGAGTTCATGATTCTTTTCTCATGTTTGTGGTGAGAAAGTTTAGATCCTACTTGCTATCAAAACCTTTTGTAATTCTCATTGCAAAAAAATTGTTTCCTTGGGTGTCATCTCAAATTATCTTAGTACTAGGATCTCAAAGTGGATTAATGGATTTACAAGAGTTCCAATACTCTTTCAAGGTAGAAGATAGTGTGCGTGCACAATTGGCAAGGATTCTCACTTATAGGGTACATGAAAAGGAGATTAAGGTGCCTAAAATAAAGACCCTACCATTGCCACCACCAAAAAGTATTCCTAATGCTTTTACCTTGTTCTTTGATGGAGCTTTTCGACGAGCCACAGAAAAAGCAGGGGGAGGGATAGTGTTGCTCAACCCAAGTGGAGAGGTGGTCATGAAAGATAAGGTCAATCTACCAGGTTCAACTAGCAATGATGAAGTAGAATACGACACACTACTTCGTGGTTTAAAGATATACATTGGCCAAGGTATACAACGTCTCATGGTAAAGGGGGCTGCACTTCTCATTGTGAAGAAGATTTTAGGCATTTGGGCATGCAAGAATGAAAGCCTAAGGACAAAAGTTCATACCATTTGTAGGCTGTTTAATCAGTTTGAAGAAGTGCAATTATATCATAACTAGGAAACAAAATGAAGATACCGATTTACTAGCACAACAAGCAGTTACATGTGTTGAGAAAGAAGTGCAGGTTATCATGGTGGCGGTTGTTGTGAAGCAACCGAGGTATCAGGGATTGGAGTCATTGGCTCCCATTATTGGCTACATTTTTCCACAAGACTTCACAAAAGCTCAAAAGAGGAGACTCATGAAGAAGGAAAGTGTCTATCTCTTCGTAGAAGGCTCCCTCTATCAAAGAGGGAAGGATTAAGTGTGCAAAAGAGTACCAACTATTGAGGAAATTCCAACCATTCTAAAAGGTTTTCATGAAGAAGGATGCTGCGGTCACTTTGCCCAAGAATTAACATGAAGAAGTTTTTGCTTGCGGGGTATGTTTGGCCAAGGTTGCATGTGGATGTCCAACATTAGTGTAAAAATTGTCACAACTATCAGGTAAATGGAAATACAAGATTGGTGCATGGCCCGAGGCAAACAGTGCTTACTAATGGACCCTTTGAAAAATGGGGCATTGATGTTAAGGGTCCTCTTCCTAGAACAAAAAATGGTAAACTCTACATTCTAGTGGCTGTAGATTACATGACTAGGTGGGTGGAAGCACAAAGTGTGGCAAAGGTAAATGAGAGGACAATGAGCAAATTCATCTATACTCACATTTGTTGTAGATTTGGCACACCTTTGGAGATTGTTTCTGATAATGGTACGGGGTTTAGAAAGGACATGCTCACAGAAGTCTGTGAAGAACTTCACATTCTACATCGTCATAGCACACCCTACTATCCACAATCAAACGGTTTGGTTGATAAGGCTAACGTTGTCATTGCAAGCATCATTAGAAAGATGAAGAAAAACAAAAAAAAGTTGTGGGATGACTTCTTGGATGGTGCCTTGTGGACGTATCGAACCACATGTAGAGAAGTCACAGAGTTTACACCATTTCACTTGGTCTATGGTCAAGAGGCTTTACAGCCCTCAACATTCCAACAATGCGACTTCATGGAAAAGCAGCACAAGATAATCAAGAAGCATGGATGGATCAACTTCTTACCTAGTAGAACTTGAGTGAAAAAGAGAAGCAGCATACGAGTGCTACAAGAGGAAAGTTACACAGGCGAAGGAGAAGCTTGACAGGAAACTGAAGGACAAAGGAATCAATGAAGGCGATCTTGTGCTAAGGTATGACAATTGACTTGATAATCATTTTGATGACAAGTTTGAAACTAGATGGCAAGGGCCATACATAGTTAAGAAGGCTTTCAATTCAAGTTACTATCAACTTATGGACTTAAATGGGAAAGAGCACTCTAGGAAGGTAAATGGGTATCGCTTGAAGCCCTATTTGAGTCGCCTTCTACCAAAGGATCTACCAAAGATGTGTCAAAAGGGAGCTATCTCATGTAAGTTTTGTTGCATGAAGCATGAGTGTAACTCGAGCCAAACTTTCAAGGGGCCAAACAAAGAAAATCTTGTCAAGGATTCTAAAGCACTCTCTTTGAAAAAGATGCTTTATGATGGTACATGAATATACCATCATCTTGGGGGAGGGCGAATGATAGCAGTTTTTTGGCTATCCAAATTTCCATAGTGAGCTACCTCACACTACCAAAATCACCCAAACACTGTGGCTATCTCTACCATTTCATTGTACATAGGCGTGTGTGAGTTGGGGGACTTTTTCCATATCCCTTCAAAATCCTTATTAGCTAGTCATTGGGCTAATTGAGCCAAAAAAAAAAAAGTATATTATGGTTTCTTTGTGTGTAAACATTTGATTGTATATAGGGCCCAAATATAAGGATTTTTCAAATTTATTTTGATATTTATTTAAAAATTTCTACCTAGGTGTGCGTGATTTATGCTAGGTATATTGACTCACCATCACCATAATTCTTCTTACCATTTTTTATACCCTTTATTCCATATAGTCATGCAAGCTTCTCTTATTTTTGGTGTAACTCCACTCCAACAAAAGTCCAAAAAAACTAGTTTTATTTATGTGTATATTTTTTACTATTGTGATTTTTTTCTTCCTACATCTATTCTCTTTTGCTCTCATTAATTAGAACACCAAAAATATTCATCTTTATATGGTAGCCTCATAATGAGAGAGATTTATTTTGACCCCTTTATATGTTTTTCACCTATATTATTTATATTTATACATATTTTTTAGATTTTGATTTTTTTAGTTATATTATTCACTTATATCATGAGCTCAACAATATCTTCAATTATAGACCCACAAAATAAAGTCATTGATATATGGCATGCTTGCATGCATTATGGAGGGCTCACTCTTGGAGGCATTCAAAAGAATCATCCAAAGAGGGAGCCCATAAGGACTTTTGCAGTGGAAAAAGACAATCGGTTTTGCAGAATTTTTAAAGACCACTTGCTCTTTGAATTTGAAAGAGTGATAAAAACAAACGTTGTAGCTCATGGGCTGAACTTTTTTCTCAATTTTTTTCATATTTGTTTGAGCTACGAGCGGTGAGTTATGATTTTATTGGTGGACCCCAGTTTGCCCGTGCCATGCAGCCACACTCCCTCTTCCACTTTATCATTTTCCTCTTTCACACACACTTCTCCACTCATTATCCCCTCCTCTCTCACCTCTCCTCTCTGCACCCTAGTCACCTTCTCCTCAACCTTGAAGAATAAGAGAAACCATGGTGAACTCATGCCTCCTACACACACTTCAATCCCAAAATTGACCACCTAGTCTCAATTTTCCTCCTCCAAATTACCCATATTTATTAGAAAACACAAAACTCAGCCTTTTCACTTGAAGAACAGCATCATGGTGATTGATTACTCACTTCAATTACCTTGGCTCCCAAGGAAGGTCAAGCGTGGAGAAAAAACCTACCGTCAAAGCTAGTGGACCGTCAACAAGCGTCAAATTGGCCCTAGTCAAGACACTTGGAGCATCAACATTGTAAGAAATCCATCTTTTCTTACCTCTTAATCATTTTTCTTTCTTATTTGTATCCTACATGGATACTTCCATTGTAAATATCCAAATCTATTTGTAAATTAATAAAAATACTAACTCTACTAATCTACTAACACTAACCAACTATGAAAAGTCCTATCACCTCTATTTCTCTCCTCTCTCTTTTATTCATCTATACCCACCAACTTCTTGATAAGTCCAAGCACAAAAAAAAGATAAAATTCTAAAAATCTAACCCAACCATGGTTAGAGGAGTAACCCTAGTCTTCAGAAATGCTATAAAAGGAGGGTGTAGCTAGCACAAGGAGAGCCATAAGCAAGAGCACTAAGCTATAGCTTAGAAGCCAAGCTCAATCTCTTGAGAAGGAGCTCTTGAGTTGAATCTTATTGGCTTAAGCACATGCATGTGTTGTATTAGGGGTGATTAGCAAGGGAGCTCTATGCCATTGTAAGAGAGAGGGATCATTTAATTGAGATTAGGAAGCCTATCATTTCTCCTACAAGTGTAATCCCAACATTTGCCGAATGAAGGAGGGTGGATTTGGACTAAGCATGGATACTTTGTCTCTCTTCCAACATGAAGTCATGGACAACAATGGTGTGTCAGTGTCTTCGTGTTTATTTTAAGTTCTTGATAGCTTGTCTTTGGGTGTTGTTATCAATTTAGCCATAAATCCCACATCTTGTAAGAGGACGACAAGGTGGAGAGGAATCCGCTAGCCTCAAGACAGCGATTGGGGTGGCTTGTGTTGTGATGTGTTGCGGTGTAATTTACTTAAGCTATGTTGAACAAATGCGAATCTCACTTTGATTAGTCATGGCAGATTTGTAAGAAGGTATTAGTGCAATAAGCACCCCCTTCCCCCTTCTCTGTCTTTCTTACGTATATATTCGTGTTTGCTTGATCAATGTGGATACGTTTCAAAGCAGCTCTCTCTCTCTCTCTCTCTCTCTATATATATATATATATATATATATATATATATATATATATATATATATATATATATATATATATATGTATATATGCGTCCTAGTTCGCATCCAAAACTAGGTGGTGCCCCAAATTTGTGTAGGGCTAGGTTGCGGGTTTGTGTGTGTGTGTAGTTTTTTTTCCGGCCCCAACCCAATTGAGCAGCACGGGAGCCTAGAAGGGTGCTTAGAGGACACTCTTCTTGTTGCTCTCCCTAGACCACCTCAGTAGTACAATGATTATGATTTTTTAAAACACATATGCAATACATTATTTAAGACTCTTGTGCTCATTTTTGCAGCCTTGTCAACTCTTAAATTTATAGTTGGTTTATGAATTAGACAATTAGGACGTTTAACTTATCATAACTATATAAACCTCCACTATAAGCTTGATATTGTAACCCTTTCTTTGAATATTGATGTTGAACTACATCTTATGTTTTTTCTTCCAAGACTCCTTTATGAGTTGATGTTTTAGAATGTTAAGAAATGCATCTGTAGGACCTAACTTTTATGGTACCTACAAATTTGTAGCTATAAAAACCTCCACTATAAGTTGCTTTTGTAACCGTTTCCTCCAATACCAAATTGACGTTGAACTACATCTACATGTTTTTATTGCAAGACTCCTCATAGGCCAAAAGAGTTGACCTAAATGTAGCTTTCATCAAAGGCACGCCCTTCATTAGCATCTGATGACTCTTATGTTAGGAAATAAGACGTAGCTAAATAGATAATTGAGTAGATTACTTAATGGAGAGAGACAGATTTATATACACGAGATTATAGAGTAGAGAGAGAGAGAGAGAGTACACACGATATACGTGGTTCACCCAATGTGGGCTATGTCCACGGGAAAGCAGCCACTCAATGGCTTTAGTACTTCAAAACAAGAAGTAGTTTACAAAGGGATTATACCCTTAATGGAGCTCCCACCTTGCTTCACTCTCACCACCTCACACTCACCTTGTTGCATCAACTTCACACTATGAAATGTGTGTAGAAATGGCCTCCTTTTATAAGCCAAAAGGGCTGCCCTCTCTTATGAGAGACAGCCATGTGTAGCCGCCCTTGTGTGAATAAGTCCAAATCGAACCCTCCAATCCGCCCATGTGTGGCCGCCCTTGAGAAGACAAGTCCGCTTTTGAATTCGGCCACCGGCCACCGGCCATTGACTTCCGACCACCGGCCATCGGCCATTGACTACTAGCCACCAGCCAACCGACCGATTGTTTTTCGACCACTTTACGGCCGCCGTCCGACCATAATATTCCGGAGAAAAAGAATATTCTGGCGAAAAAAAAAGTCTTTGGGGCCTTAGCCCTCGAGGCCTTTAAAGTTGCCTCTGATTCTTGTCCGTGAAAATTTTGGTTTCCGGTGAGTGATTTTCCTTCACGCACGATGGCTTCTCCTCATAAAGGGGGCCTTACAAATGTGCGTTTTTACCACAAAAAATTACAAGGGTAAATCAGGCTCCATACTTAACAATCTCCCACTTGGAGACTGATCTCCAAACCAAACCTGTGACTGCTTTCCATTCTGGCTTCTTATCCTTGAATACCGATTGAAGATGAGCAAAAGCTCAACTTCTCCTTGTTGACCACCTTTGTAAACATATCTGCAGGATTTTCACTTGTATGCACCTTTCCTAGCTTTAGTTGTCCCTCTTCCAAAAGAGTGCGTATGAAGTGATATCTCACCTCAATGTGCTTTGTCCTTGAATGAAAGGCTGAGTTCTTCGCAAGATGGATAGCGCTTTGGCTATCACTGTACAAGACACAATTGTCTTGTTTGAATCCAAGCTCTTCTAAGAATCTGTGAAGCCACATAATTTCTTTGCTTGCCTCCGTCATTGCTACATACTCTGCTTCCGTGGTAGAAAGTGAAACCACTTTCTGCAGCTTTGAAGCCCAGCTTACTGCTGTGCCTCCAACCGTGAATACATAGCCAGTAGTGCTCCTTCGAGTATCTTTGTCACATGCCATATCTGCATCAGCATACCCTTCTAAAAAAATATCAGTTCCTCCAAAATACAAAGCATTTGTTGTTGTCCCTTTTAGATACCTAAGTATCCACTTCACATCTTGCCAATGCTCTTTACCTGGGTTGTCCATGAACCTACTCACAACTCCCACTGCATGTGCAATGTCTGGCCTTGTCCAGACCATAGCATACATTAGAGAACCTACCGCTGCAGCATATGACTTTAGACATATAGGCTATCTCCTCTTGTGTCTTTGGACACATATCCTTCATTAGTTTAAAATGACCAGCCAAAGGTGTAGAAACTGGTTTTGCATTTTGCATTGCAAACCTTTCTAGTACCTTCTTGATGTAATCTTCTTGAGATAGCTTTATTGTCTTCTTCGTCCTGTCCCTTGATATTTTCATACCAAGTATCCTCTTTGCAGCACCTAAATCTTTCATTGAAAAAGATTTGGACAACTCCTCTTTTAGGTCTTTGATGTCCTGCATGTTAGCACTTCCAATCAACATGTCATCAACATACAACATTAGGATGATGAATTTTCCATCTCCCAAATTCTCCGTGTAGACGCAGTGATCCGAGTTGCATCTTGTGAATCCATGATCCAACATCCATCGATCAAACTTCAAGTACCATTGTCTTGATGCTTGCTTTAAACCATACAAGCTCTTCTTTAATCTGCAAACCATTTTCTCCTTACCTTTTACTTCATACCCCTTTTGTTGAAGCATGTAGATTTCCTCCTCTAAGTCACCGTGAGGGAATGCCGTATTTACATCCATTTGCTCGAGATTTAGATCATGAGCAGCCACAAGGCTTAAGACAAGCCTAATTGAGTTCATTTTTACAACAGGAGAAAATATTTCATTGAAGTCAATACCTTTCTTTTGAGAAAAACCTTTTACCACAATCTTAGACTTGTACCTTTTCTTCCCACCTTCTTCTTCCTTTAGCTTGTACACCCATTTGTTTTGAAGTGCCCGCTTACCTTTAGGCAACTCAACAAACTCCCATGTTTGGTTGCGATGTAGTGAGTCCATCTGCACTTGCATGCTCTTCGTCCATTCTTCTTTGGATTCATGTTGCATAGCTTCTTCCTATGATTCCGGCTCTCCAGAATCTGAGATCAAGAGATGGTTGAAGGAAGAAACAAACCTTTCTGGAGGTCTACTTGCTCTTGTAGATCTTCGGGAAATAGGTTGAGGCTCCTCATTTGGTTGACATTGTTGCACATTGTCACCGTTTGCAGTCCTTGAGTCTTCACCGTCCTCAAGCTCCATGTACTCATCACCTGTTTCTTTTTTTTGTTTTCTTTCCAAGTAATCTTTGTACATATTTTGTTCGTTAAAAATTACATCCCTACTCCTTAAGATTTTACCATCTTCAGGATTCCATAGGTGATACCCAAAGTCTCCTTCTCCATAGCCAATGAAGAAACACTTTTTGGACTTTGCATCTAACTTTGATCTTAGGCTTCTATCTATGTGCATGAAAGCCTCACACCCAAACACTTTGAGAAATGCATAGTTCACCGGTTTACCTGTCCATGCCTCTTCTAGAACTCCCCCATCCAATGCCGTTGAGGGTGACCGAATGATTAAGTACACAGACGTACTTACAGCTTCCGCCCAAAGCTCAAGCGGTAGGCCTGCATGTAGCCGCATGCTTCGTGCTCGTTCCATGATTGTCCTGTTCATCCTTTCCGAAATCCCATTTTGTTGAGGTGTCCTTGGGGTTGTCCTTTGCCTCCGAATGCCATTGCTAGCACAAAAGCTTTCAAAAGCTTGGCTGCAATATTCGCCTCCATTGTCGGATCTGAGGCATTTAACCTTGGTACCTGTTTCATTCTCCACAAAGGCTTTCCACCTTTGAAATATGGAAAATACATCGGATTTATTCTTCATGACATAAACCCATGTTTTTCTAGTCGCATCGTCTATGAATGTTACATAGTACAATGAGCCACCAAGTGATGGTGTACTTGCAGGACCCCAAACATCAGAATGAACCAACTCAAGTTTTTAATTTTTTCTTTCATTTCCTGATTTTTGAAATTTTACTCTCTTTTGTTTACCATAAACACAATCTTCACAGAACTCTATGTCCACTTCTTTCAAACCTGGTAGAAGCTTCTTTGTTTGAAGGATTTGCATTCCTTTGGCACTCATATGCCCAAGTCGGTAGTACCACACCGCACTGTCAACTTCTGTAGTTGCTGCACAAGCTGAAGGTTGCGTGCTATCAGTACACAAGTAAAGTGTACCGACTTTTTCACCCTTGGCAACCACCAAAGATCCCTTTGAGATCTTCCACCGTTTGTTTCCGAATGCAATGTTGTGACCTTCATCGTCCAATTGTCCTGTAGAGATCAAATTTTTGCGAAGAGAAGGAACATGCCTAACATCTTTAAGCTTCCATTCATTTCCATTAGCAGTTTTGACAGAAACTGTACCTTTGTCGACAATCTCACAAGCTTCATCATCTCCCAAGTATACATACCCAAAATTACCTTTGGTGTAGTCTTGGAAATGTTGCTTGTGTGGTGTTGCATGGAATGAAGCCCCGGAATCTATTATCCAGGAATTAGACACATTGTCTAATGAGAGAATTAGAGCATCTTGCTCTACTTTACCTGCCACATTGGCCTCCGATGTTGGCTTGTTGTCTTGAGACTCTATCTCCTTCTTCTTCTTGGACCAGCAATCCTTCTTGACGTGGCCCTTCTTGCCGCAGTTCCAACATTCAAGAACTGACTTTGTGCGTGACTTGCTCCGCCTTGAGCGATCACGACCCTTTTGGTTTTTGAACCTCTCCTTAAGCCTTCCTCTTGTTTCCACTGATAGAGCAGCACTTGATGATTCTCCTGTGCTTCTCCTTTGCATTTCCTCGCTTAGGAGAACACCCACAACATCATCAAACTTAAGAGTATTTGTGCCAGAGATAGAATTACTTACAGCCATCACAAGGCTGTCCCAACTATCTGGTAGAGATGATAGTATAAGGAGAGCTCGCACTTCGTCATCAAAATTGATTTTCACTGATCGAAGTTGACTTATGTTTGTGTTAAAGTCATTTAGGTGTTCTGCAACTGAACCATTCTCTGCCATCTTTAGATTGAACAAGCGCTTCATAAGAAATACCTTATTGGATGCCGATGGTTTCTCGTAGAAGTCGTCAAGTGACTTCATCAAGTCCTCCGTGGTCTTCATCTCCGAAACATTAAAGGCCACCGTTGACGCCAAGCTTAACCGGATTGTTCCCAGTGCCTTTCGATCAAGGACAATCCATGCTTCATCTGCCATTGTTGCGGGCTTCTTCGCAAGACCGCCTAGTGGCAAATAGAGGTCCTTCTGGTAGAGATAGTCTTCAATCTGCATCTTCCAATGTTGGTAGTTTTTGCCGTTGAACTTCTCAATCTTGAGCTTCCCTTCCTCCGCCATAACTCCCACTCAATTCAAGGAATCCTTTCCTTGAGATAATTTAGCTACGAGCAAACCTTGCTCTGATACCAGTTGTTAGGAAATAAGACGTAGCTAAATAGATAATTGAGTAGATTACTTAATGGAGAGAGACAGATTTATATACACGAGATTATAGAGTAGAGAGAGAGAGAGAGTACACACGATATACGTGGTTCACCCAATGTGGGCTACGTCCACGGGAAAGCAGCCACTCAATGGCTTTAGTACTTCAAAACAAGAAGTAGTTTACAAAGGGATTATACCCTTAATGGAGCTCCCGCCTTGCTTCACTCTCACCACCTCACACTCACCTTGTTGCATCAACTTCACACTATGAAATGTGTGTAGAAATGGCCTCCTTTTATAAGCCAAAAGGGCTGCCCTCTCTTATGAGAGACAGCCATGTGTAGCCGCCCTTGTGTGAATAAGTCCAAATCGGACCCTCCAATCCGCCCATGTGTGGCCGCCCTTGAGAAGACAAGTCCGCTTTTGAATTCGGCCACCGGCCACCGGCCATTGACTTCCGACCACCGGCCACCGGCCATTGACTTCCGACCATCGGCCATCAGCCATTGACTACCGGCCACCTACCAACCGATCGGTTGTTTTCCGACCACTTTCCGGCCGCCGTTCGGCCATAATATTCCGGAGAAAAAGAATATTCCGGCGGAAAAAAAAGTCTCAAGGGTCTCCGCCCCCGAGGACTTTAAAGTTGCCCCTGATTCTTGTCCGTGAAAATTTTGGTTTCCGATGAGTGATTTTCCTTCACGCACGATGGCTTCTCCTCATAATGGGGGCCTTACAAATGTGCGCTTTTACCACAGAAAATTACAAGGGTAAATCAGGCTCCATACTTAACATCTAATACTTCGTCTTTCTAGCCATGTTTAGCATACCCTACCACCATGACTATCCAAAAAAAAAGGTCTCCAACCTGCATCTCATCATGAGTTCCTGAGCGTCTACAGGTTTTCCACACTTCACATAGAAATCAACCAATGTAGTACAAAACATAAGTTATGTAGGTACGTAATCATATTTAGGAATGGCTTTCTGATTATTGTTCACATAAACCATCAGACACTTTTAGAAGACAAAGCCCCTTTACTTATTTACATTGTGTCATAAACTGTAAATTCAATTCTCTCTAACGTTATGGACTACACTTACATTCATTGGAATCTCCATTGAGATAACATATCATACAACCACTAACATGAGCTTAGTTGATTTCGGATGATCGTCAATATTTGATGCATACTTTAGCATGTCAATCTACTTCCATGTGGTACCAAACAAGTAATAAAAGTTTTGTTTTTTTATGCCTTGTCTAGTCTATTGGTCATTGGCACACAGATTTGCCGATTTAGGCATTGTGTAAATGCTCGTCAATTTAGGCAACACAAGTTTTACATGCAGATCCACCGGTTTAGGTAGCACAACTGCAGATTTTCCAATTTAGGTAGCACACTGACAAAGTACAGATTTACCATTTAGAATAACATTAAGTGCAGATTCGTTGATTAAGGCAACATAAATGCATATTTGTCAATTTAGGCATCACAAAAGTAAATGGAGATCCGCCAGTTTAGGTAGTATTAGGCAGATTCACCGATTTAGGCAGCATGTCATATTGGTGTAGCTTCACCATTTGAAACAACACCAAACACAAAATCATGCTACACTGGTTGGCCACCATTGTCCTTAGTACATGCAAGAGGAAAATTCTCATTCTTGCACGGAGGGAGATTGCACCCGATGCCTGTTTCTATTCTTCTCTCCTCTCATCTCTTCTCTCTTGCTTGTGCCGGTGTAGCACTTCGCTCTAGGAGGTGCATACGCTTGTATTATCTTGCTCTCTCATGCTCTCTGTCTCTCTTTGTTCATGTATAGTGTTAATTATGTGCTCGTTCAATAGCCAGGTATGCAGATCTGGTTATGCAGAGATGATGTTTTATGCCGTGAAATATGTTGTCTTTAGTATTTCGCAAGGCCTTCCTCGATTTCGATCAAAGTATCCCCCTCACTCAACCTCTAGGAACCCGCCATCTGACTTGCTCTTTTATCAATAGAGCAAGTGAGCTTAGAGGCAAAGGTGGTGCGCCTTCAATCCACCTTTGTGATCTCCTCCAGGAACGTCTTTTAGCAGAAGTGGATAAGATCATCGATATTCAGCTTCTCGAGCGCGATTACTATCAGATAGAGTTTGAGACTTCCAAGATGGCGTCAAAGGTCATTGCAATGAGCCCCTTGGGCATCCTAATAGTTAGAACTCATTTTTTACAATGGCGCCATGTCTTTGATCCGGCTACCAATCCTCTTGTATGCAGACCCGCCCATCTCAATATGCTTCTCAGGCCTGAGGAGAGAGTACATCCCGCTCCTTTCTAGGATAGGTTCAGATATTGGGACTGTAGTAGAGACACCTCCCACAAAAGCTTTTGATGCTACCAAGGCAATTGGCATGCCTACAACACACAATCTGGTTTAAGACACCCACACCATCCCGAAGGTCATTTTAGTACCTCGGGTGAGTAGTGGTTGGCTGCTTCAAAATGTGGAGTATTCGGGCCTCCCAAATCAGTGCTTCATTTGTCAACAGATGGGCCATCTTGGGAAGGTCTATCCATGGAGGAAGGAGCTTAGGTAGGTTCTTCCTCCCAATATGGTGCACATGCAAAGGAGGGTTGGCACCATGTCCGTGGTTGACATCACCAGGGACCACCACATCAGTTTGACCCCATGGTGGTCGGATTACACCAAACTAACAGTAGTGTATTCCCACAACGAACCGTTTCAACCCCTTACAACAACGAGTCCGCGGATACCGCCTCCCTCTACCTTAGCCTCGCCACTCTGATAGCCCCTCCTCCTCCCGCTCCCCCCCACCTCCCCCCCCCCCCCCCCTTCGTGCTCCTCTGTCTCCATCTCCTCTACCTCCCCTCTTTCCCCGTGCTACTGCCCCTCCCCTCCCATTCCACCCACTCGCCCACTGGTCCATCATCTTCTCCCACTCCTACCTCACAACCGACTCAGGGGATAGGACCTTCATCTTCTTCTAGAAAGTCTCTTGGCAGCACTTTTGCCATGATCCGTGTGGCAAGAGAGGGGAAAACATTCCTACAGAGCCCCGTTTTGTTGCAAACATCACCTTTTGCCACAGTCCCTCGAGGACTGACAAGCTTCGACATCTGTCCCCGGTGGGACTTCTTTGTTTACGACTTCACACAATTCCTCAGCGACTCTTTTCCAAATGACATGCCATTACTTCAGAGTCCATGTGCTATTTCTAGCAGCTAGAGGGAAAAAGGCCTTGGACACAGGATTTGGTTTCTCTTTCCCTCTATGTGGCATGTACGAGACTGAGTGGACTCTGGACTCAGTGATGGAGTGGCTTCAGGCTCAGGCTTAGGCTCTCAAGTTCTCTCATCACACGAGATACTTGGGGTGACAAATATGATACAAACTTTGTGGCCGTAGCCCAAGTTCTATATGACACCATCAAGCATAGTAGGATGTAGGCACATTGTGGTACACTTTTTTGCTGACACGCAAAGGCCACCATATTATGTTTATGTACATGAGGACCCCTGGTTAGAGAATGTAGCCCGACGGACGGCACACTCTTCTTGGGCTTGCAATGGGACAAATTCTACAGTCACAACTATCTCGGGGTTGCTTAGATGCGGACTACTCTCCATCTAAGGTGGCCTCGAAGATAGCGAGGTTGGCTATTATTGCAGCATCGGTTGTCTCTCACTGACTCCATGAGGATTGTCTCATGAAATGTGCATGGATTAGGTAGACCCCAATTTCAATGTCAGTGGGGTTGCTTATGTAAGGAGCTTCAATGTTGCCTTGTGGGTGGTATGATTGATATTCTTATGCTTCAGAAGCACCATCTTTGTGAGAGCCGCATTAGACGATGTGGTCAAATTTTGCATGGTTGGTATGAGACATTTTGGTCAGCTGCATTTAGGCCTGGAGGCATTCAAGGAGGGATATGTATGACTATTGCGGACTCATGGCAGTAGACCATTGTGGGCAGATGTATTATTGTGCCAGGCACGGACCAATTAATTACTATGCAAGTTCAGGGTTGCCTCACGGGCTTCCTGAACATCTATGCACCCAATGTGGAAAATGCACGAGCTGCATTTTGGTCACATATTTTAGATTCCTTGCCGCATGCAAAGTTGTGGTGTGTAGGGGGGAACTTCAACATGTTAGAGAATCCCTTTGACAGGATTGCAGGTAGCCATGCTACTGTGCACAAGGCTGAGTCGGCACCTTAGGAGCATCTACGTATGGGTTTCTGATATTTGCCAGCATGCTGCTTTGTTCAGCCCCTAGACAACTTGTTTTTCTCTTGCTCTAACCGCAGAGTAAGAAGAGTGAATCTATCTCGGGTAGATCGCTTTTGCGCCAATGACCACATCTAGACATGGGTGGATCTATTTGCATTCAAGGAGGGACTACATTTTCTAACCATGCACTAGTGATTCTCACCGTGACAGACAAACAGAGGAGTGGGAGTTCGATGTTGTGCATCCCTTATAGGGTCTTGCTGGATCCAGAGATTAGAGAGCGGGTGATGTCACTTTGTACAGAGAGTTTGGACACTCACGACACCCCTACTAATAGAGTAGCCTCCGAACTTGTTGAGCTTAGTCGCTTCTTCCTCCGAGAGTCTGCAGCTTGCTAGATCCAGAGCTTAGAGAGCGGGTGGTGGCACTTTGGACAGAGAGTTTGGACACTCACGACACCCCTACTGATAGAGTAGCCTCTGGACTTGTTGAGCTTAGTCGCTTCCTCCTTCTTCAGGAGTTTGCAGCTTACTTGACTGCAACCAATGAGGAAGAGAAGCTTCTACAACGAGGCATTGCTTCCTTGCAACAGATGCAGGAGCACCACCCAGAGGAGCAGATGCAGCTGTCTCGATACGAGCTGACTAGAACTGAGGAGCGGTTTCATGAGTTTGCCTTCCATCGGTAGGCATCTTAGGTGGGTGACAGAGTTACTAGGGAGTTCTTTGAGACAATGGAGCCCTGCCGTGCGTACACCAGTGTCAGCTAGTTGAGGAGACCCGACGAATCAGTAGCTTCAGAGCCTGAGGATATGCATGCAATTTCTATTGATTTTTACTATGATTTGTTGTCAGTTGAGCCACATCCAGAGTGTTAGGATGCATGTAGAGAGCACGTTTGGGTGCAGATACCTTCCCTTGTTACTAAGGAGATGTGTGAAAGATTGGAGCTTCCTCTCCAACCAAAGGAGCTCCATGAGGCCCTCACAGCACTCCCCTGAGGTAGCTATCCAGGGGAGGATGGTTTGACTCACAGCTTCTTCTTGGAGTACTGAGACTTGCTTGGTTCGGATTTTTGCAGTGCCTATTAGTACATCTTGCACACTGAAGAGATGTGTGACAGCACGAGTGAGGGCTTGATCTACCTTATTACCAAGGAGGGAGGCTCCTTGCATGAGATTTGGAAGTGACGACCCATCACCATTCTCAAATAAGCCTAACAAAATTTAGCAAAGACTCTGAGTTTGACGATCTAGCCGCTACTTGAGAGCATTATACATGGGGCCCACACAGGTTTTTTCAAGGAGCGTAGTATCCTTGATAATATTTTCACCTTTTAGGAGGCGTCTGTCCTAACGCATCTCCAAGGAGAGGTTCTTGTGATACCCCTTCCCAGTTTTAAGAAGGCTAACGACAAAGTTGAGTGGGATTTCTTGGAGGGCACTTTACGAAAGATGGGGTTTGTAGATGCTTGGATCAGAGGAGCGTCCTTTCTACAAATGTGCGCCTAGTCAGGTGCTCTTGGTAGGGGGAAGAGGGGAACGCTTCTTGCTCACACCTTTGGTTAGACACGGTTTCCCTCTTTCCCCCTTCCTCTTTCTTTTCTATGTTGAGGCGATGAGCAGATTTTTGACTTCACAAGAGGTTGGCTAGCATGGTTAAAAAGTTGCCTTTTAGGAAAGACGAGATACCTGACATTGAGTTTATTGCAAGCATGCACACTCTTGAGGTGTTTTGTTGTGCATCAAGAGAAATGATCACTGGAGGAAGACAATGGCTTTCTGGGTTGGCAATGCTCCTACACCTAGTTGGTTGCCAAGTGAGGATTTCAGGTGGATTACCCAGGGACTCCAGAATGCTATCTAGATTGTTACAGTAGCTTGGATATGTCCCATGAGAAACCGACTGCTCCCCTCCTTCTGTCCATCAGGAGGAAATTGTTTCACTAGAGTTCGGCATGGCTTTCTTTGGCAAGCAAAGTTGTAGTGGCCAACTAGGTGTTGTTGACTACTTTGTGATACATCACATCTTGCTGGATTTTCTCGAGCTCATGTATCAGCCAGCTAGAGATGTTGCTCACTTCCTGTCCTCAGGGTGCGACACCCAGCTAGCCCGGGCCAAAGTGGCCTCGCAAGTTATCACCTTACCATTTTCTCAAGGGAGGGCTAAGGATCATTGACCCAGCACAGCACAGCAGAACCCTCCTTGGCAAGATTGTTGTTAGAGGACTGCTTCTAGGGGAGGAGCCGTGGAAGGAGTTGTTGCTTCATAGGCATCAAGATCGAGTCCCTCATGCGGGCGAGCCTTGGAGCCCGTCCATCACATGGATTTTTACAGAGATACGCAGAGCTTGTCTAAGCAGGAGGTTGGAGGACCAATTTGCTGCGAGCCTACTTAGGTCTAGAGAGCAACTCAAGAGTGGCCTAGAGCAGCATTAGTCCACTTGCACGGAGGAGCGCTTGAGGTAGCCTCTTGTTTGGAACCCCATGGTTAGCACTCAGAGAGGCCACCTGGTTGGTAGTAGGCCTCATGTTTCTTGGGGTCCCATGGTAGAGAGTCCAGCCCACACTCTCAGCATCTGGCTATAGTTTCCAAGCTTGTCCAAGGAGGTTTAGAGCATCCAGCTACGAGGCATTAGGGGACGTGCAGAGCATGTGTCAGGATATTATAGAGGCTTTATCAGCTAAGTGGCTCACCCGTCTAGACGCAACAACTCCCAAATGGAAAAGGGCCTTCACGCAATTGGGGGCCCTCATTGCAGTTCGAGCTTGCTCGGAGTCAGCAGTCCCCCACAAAAATAAGAAGATCTACCCAAAACAAAAGAAGACAATTCACCATAGAGGAATGCATCATACCAACTCTAGAAGAGATTGCGCCTGAATGTTTCCCTTTGTCGTGCACCCATCGTGAATACATGATCTATAAACAACATGCACAACTACAATGCTATCAGTGAAATTGCATGTATATATGCCACCATCACATATCTTTGCATCTGTCTTAATACAATAAGACTAAGGTGACCAAATGTCTCATGTAAATGCTTTGTGGTTGTGCGCAATAAACTGCAAACTTTGTTGAGGTTTACACACTTGCTAATCATTTTACCTTCAAAGCCTAAAAATTTGGCAAGTGATTACTTAAAATGAACGTCAAGGATGCAATCCATTGCAAGAACCCTACTAGTCTATTGTACAGGTCGTGTCGCAAGATGCTCCACTAATTGAAATCCATGATTCATCAACTACCAGTTTGGGAATGCTTCTTGAGATAGTTCAAAGAAGAAGCCATATGAAAAAGGAGTTCTACTACTTTGCCAAGAGGTTCCTTACCTTTTTCATTTGCAATGAATGAATCATCACCCCCATCCTCTCTGGTATTGATTTATAGCTCCTTCTCAAGCAACACAACAAGCAATACAACACTCAATTCGGTTGGATTATGGACTAAGTTGAGTTTTTAAGACTCCAACAAAGCCATCGTATTTGGCTAGATGTTTGCAAACACGTTGTTGGACCAAGTTCTTAGGAGAAACAGCCACATCAACAACATCAAATAGGTTTTGGAGAACCTTTATAAAGACCTCCACCTTCTTCCATTCAAGTTTCACAAGAGCAAAGTAGTTATTAGATTGCCAATCCTAGAGGTTTCATGTTGGAAAACATCATAGTTTGTGCAAAATCACTTACTGTACTAATGATGATGGTGCACAAAGCATCAATATTCCTTATCTTCCATGCAAGGAGGAATTTACTAGACGGATAATGGATTTTTCTAGAGCAACATTTTTCATCAATTCAAGGTCTACAATCATCCACCTCGTGTCTATCTCCAACCGCTCCTACGATTCCAAAAATATTTTGAAATTCCAAAGTGTGCCCTTGACCTTCCTTTCATGAAGACACATGGATGAATGTAGAGGTGCAGCATCAAAATAAAAGGCATTTGAATATGATGCCATTAATTAAAATAAACAAGTTTTCAATGTGTGACAAGAAATTCTCATGCAATCTTAGCCATGAGAGTTGTATAATTTGATATAATTTTAGAAATATTAGCAACAAATTGAATCTCGTAGCAAAAGAGAGTAGAGCGGCAATGCAAACCAGACAAATAAAAGAATTTTAAAAATCCATTATCAACGAAGTAAAAATATGATGGCTTTGTCCGCCCATGTAATCTCAAGGTAGAGCTCACATGGAAATATAGAAATATAGCGATCTTTAACGCTTAACAAATATCAAAAAATAATTTGTAAATCTATCAAACAAGGAGATGCTCTTGTACACTTGGAGTATAAGCTTCTTTTTTTTACTAGAATAATTTAAATGCCACCAAGAATCAAATCTAGGAGGATACGCAGCAACAAAAACGCTTTGCAACTAGGCTATGACCTAGTGGACCTATCCATATGCTTTGATGCAATTGTTGACAACTAGGCTACGACCTAGTGGACCTATCCATATGCTTCGATGCAATTGCTGACATCTTAAATATAATGGTCATAGTGTGCTTAATTTGCAATTAACACAACATGAGAACCTATCAAAGGAGGTACTAAGTGGACAACCAATGTAAACTGTAATGCAATGTTAATTCTATTTTATAAGTAAACCAACTACTCAGCTTGGATGAAGAGAGCACCTTACAAGAAATGAAAGCGGCCCTACCATTTGTGTTGATGGTGAAGGGTAATAAAATTATATACATGACTATGGAAGTTTCAATATGTCCCTAACTAGTGACTAATGCCTTAGATAGTTAAATGTAAATTAACTATAACAACAAGTGAACAAAAAAGAATCCGTTGACATACACGAGAGATGGGTATGGTAAAACCAAGGGTGGAAAGTATTATAACGTAGTAACCATAGAGAGGAGTCTATAAAGCTTTCACAAATTCCAATACACTCTAGGTCCTACGAATTACAAGTAAATGATGATTTAGACATCACAAACGGCTACAAAGGATAATGGGCTAGATTTGGGGATGATAAATAAATTGCAATTTGTACCATTTGTGGGCAAACCAAAAACATTTGGTCAATTTACTAGATAATCTAGGTACTATGCTAGGGTGTGCTCCGAGATGCCGTGAATGGGCACCGATCCTTGGAATACGCTTTTGCCTCATTTTATGTTAGCAAGCTACAACCATGCCTTTCAAGTGTTCTCGAACAAAATTAGATGCAATTTTACACAACTTAGGGCCTTTTCACATCACAATTACCTTGCCAACTAACTGTCCTTAAACTCGCGAGAAATTTAGTTAGATCGTCAAAAACAAGACGCGTGCCCATTGAGATATATCCTTTTGGCATTTGAAACAAAGATTCTCACACCATGTTCACAACGGCAAGTAATGTTTTAGCATGTGATTTAACAATTCTTTGGAGTCGGTCTCAAATAGAAGATCGATCTTTCACTCCATAGAACTACATTTACATAATTTCGATAGAGTTCAAAGCGAAGATAAGGTACACTTCCTTCAAAATTGAGGGCTACATTGACACTACAATGTTTAATATAAATGCCTAATCTTTGTACTGTGTAGTCAATGTTAAAGTGCCCCAATCATTCCACATGCAAATAGGAACACAGGTAATGTTCGGGAAAAGTGCCGATAGAGCGGCAGATGAAAATGAAAACCTCGCATAGATTTCAAGAAACAATGCAAATTTAGTAGAATTTGCTCAAATCTTTAAAATGTCCTCTAGAGAAAGCCATAAAGAGCACTGAGGACATGGGAATCCCTCGTTTCCCTCTGTAATGGACTACATCTTAGTGCATCACAAACTTTCAAGACAACTAAAGAGTCAAAAAGCTTTTTCATTAAAAAAAAGCTTCAAAGTTTTAAAAACCTTCCCTTAATAGACATATAACATTTCAAAATTGCGAAGGCAAATCGGAAAAACCACCTTTGATTGCAAGGAACAAGGTTTGTCATATCTAATTGCCATGAATGACCAGCATAAAGAATATTATTTACCCTGAATTTGATGCCTTTTCCAAAATGCGACAGACTAAAAGTCTTTCAAAACTTTATTTGCTTGGAAATAACAACTGCATTTTTTACACACTATTCACAAAACTACATGCTTAGAACATGCAAGGGACAATGCATCCAATGTCTTTAATCTTCTATTGGATCTTCAGGAGCATCTTCCACTTTGCGCCTTATCACAAGAACAGGACAATCTGCATGCTTTGTGACGTATTCACTGACCGTCCCTACAAAAATCCTACACAAATGCATGAAAAGTCTCTCTCTCTCTCTCTCTCTCTCTCTCTCTCTCTCTCTCAATTTATAAACTAGAGGAGTAAGAATAAATACCACCAGAAAGAAATCTGAGACAATGTGGAGTAAAACAGCTTCTTCTGTAACAGAATAGCAAAACCTAAATCTCATAGAGACCCAAAGAGGATCACACCATCGGTAATCTCAAACTCTGACCGAAAAGGGTATTTTTCCTATTGCCTTCTTTAAATATGTACTGCATATTTTTATTTATTTTATTTTACCTATTTCCCCGAAACCCTTGAAAAGATCCAAGTGGACATCACGTGGCCAGTGTGAAATGACTGCGGCCGAATGGGTTTCTCATATCGGGTGTCTAGGTCGGTCAGCAGTCTGGGATTGGTCCGACCAGTTAGCACTGAATTTTGATGAGTATGGAACTCTGTGTGGGGCGTGCGCCAGATGGAATTTGCGCCCCTTGGCAAGTCACAACTTTATAAGTTGGTGGGTACTAGGAATTCACTCAAAAGAGGCAAACTGGACACGTGGCAGTAGGAGAGCAACCTGTAGGTCAACACACACACTTCAGGCTCTCATCCCAAGAGGGGGCACCCGAAAATGAGGGACGAGGCTGCACAACTTTATAAGTTGGTGGATACTAGGAATTCACTCAAAAGAGGCAAACTGGGCACATGGCAGTAGGAGAGCAACCTGTAGGTCAACACACACACTTCAGGCTCTCATCCCAAGAGGGACACCCGAAAATGAGGGACGAGGCTGAAATTTATCATTGTGACCTACACAGAGAGAGAGAGAGAGAGAGAGAGAGAGAGAGAGAGAGAGAGAGAGAGAGAGTGTGTGTGTGTGTGTGTAAGTAGTGGGTGCAAGATCACAACTTTAATGGAAAGCTTGCCTTCTCCTTTGTCTCATGTAGCGCGATCATTCGCTCTCGTGCATCTCTCTCCCCCCTTTGCACATATGGTAATGCCCCACTAGTTGGACTACTCAAATGATCATGTACAGTTCTGAGGATTTTATGCATGTTTGCCAAGGCAAGAGCCTTTTGAATAGGTACTTTTGGATAGGTACTGGATTAGCTAATTGCTAATCCTCCACAGATATACACAATTCCATAGCGAAAGATCACAAATTTGGAGAGTTTTCTCATGTGAGAACTTGTCCAAATTACAGCGTGCGGGAGCCCTTGAGACACGCATAGACGTGTTCACTCCATTAAAAACAATCCTAAACAGAGAATTACAGCCTGCTGTGTTTTTCTGCAGGTTTAGGGTTTCGCACCTAAGCTGCAAAAGAACACCAAGGGAGCCTCGGGAAGGCTTTGGAATGCTTAGACAGGGCTTTGGGCACCTAACACTGACTAAACAGGCAAGTACAGCACGCTGAAATTCTGGTACAGCTCGCCCATAAGCTTATGAAATGCGAGAGAATTCGTCCTAGAGGTGTACTTTTGACCTACAAGGGTTTTGGCGCCATTATGCTGCCGAAATCAGGTAGGAAACCTGCGATTTCAGCCCTTGACAGGTTTGGACAGCTTGGTGAGAGTTTGATCTACGTGTTCGGATAGTCCATTTTCAATTAAACAAAGAACTACTAAAAGGGGCG
Organism: Adiantum capillus-veneris; assembly: GCF_014529385.1. Taxonomy (NCBI): domain Eukaryota; kingdom Viridiplantae; phylum Streptophyta; class Polypodiopsida; order Polypodiales; family Pteridaceae; genus Adiantum; species Adiantum capillus-veneris. The sequence continues at coordinate 82,403,723 of NC_140936.1, read as the reverse complement.
CCAATCTTTGTGTCCTACAGGGTGTCAGTCTTCGTGTGAGCAGCGACATTCTAGCCGCCAGAGGCCTCTGTGTTCTCTTTTCTTCTAAGTGTTCTCTGTAAAGTAAACACGTATTGAATTAGTACCGCCCTCTACGGTGTATAGGCCGGTTCGAAATCGTGACTTTTTCTTCAAAAAGTACAGCGTTGATTGTTGTGGGTGAAAGCAACACGGAGCTTGTCAATATGGCAGAGAAGTGACACCAAGTACCTGAAGAAGAATCTTCCTCACATGACACAAAGAAAGTTCCTTCAACTCTTTAAGAAGAGGACAGGTTGTTCAGAGCTCGATTGCGTAGCTGCATGGAAATGTTTCAGCAGTTGGCTAACAACCCAAGGACAGGAATTTCAAGGCTCCTACACAGGGTTTTCAGGCTCCGACACAAGGCATCACTGAGCCGTTGCAAGAAAAAGAGATTTCCAATGCACAAAGGTCTCGTGATGCTGGAGGGAAAGCCCATGTGATTGAGCAACCAACGGTGTCCATTGATTCCAAGCAATTTGCTTTATCTAAAGAGACACCGTTTGTGAATGGTCAAGGGAGTAATAAGCAAGCTTTGCCTCAGACCCTTCCGTTACCTACTTCATATCTTGGTTATTTTGAAGGTGGTTCAGTGTTTCAAGCTATGGGTGGACCTTCCACAGGTTACATGCCAAAGAATGTGTTTGGGACAATGCAAACAGGTATGCTTAACCCTATGTACGGGAACATGGGTGTCCAACCAGGTTTTCAAGGTGCCCATGGCCAGTTTCAAGTGCCTAAGGTATCTTTCAGGCTCGCTGCTGCTCCCGCTCTCCCCTCCCCTCCCATGCCAGTCAGCTCACACTGCCCTAGCCCCTTCGCCCTTGCTGCCCCTTGCCCTCGTGCTCCCGCTACCCCAGCCCAATCGCCCTCGCTCTCCCATTTCGCCCTCGTTTTCCCCAATGGCGCAGCCCGTCCTTTGCGCCATTGTCCGCCCCATTGGCAGCTGCTTCCTGCCGCCCAGCCTCCGCTTCACACCCTCCCCTTCCTCCCCAAATCCCCCCGCCTCACTCCTTTTCTGTCACTCCCATCCTTTTGCTTGTGGGCTGATTTTTCAGCCTATTGGTAATCGCCTTCGCCCCTTTCCCTTGCCGCCCGCCAACCTAACCTCTCCTGCTTATCAGGCCACGCCAGCACATTCGACGTGCTTGGTCCAGCGGGAACTGCCCCTCGCATCGTCGTTTCTCCCCACAACAACAGACACAGATGGAGGCTCAAGCTCCGCCACAGAGGAACTCCAATGAAGTCCCCTCGCCCGACCCCGCTTAGTCCACCATTCGACTTGCTCTTTCACCAACAGAGCAAGCGAGCCTAGCCGCAGAGGTAGAGCGCCTGCGGGCGACTTCTGTCATCTGCAAGATTCTCGGCACCAGACCTAGCAGAGAAGAGCTGCGTGATCTTCTCCAGGCCCGCCTTCTCGCAGAGATGGGCAAGATCTAGGATGTTCTGATCCTCGGACGAGGCTACTATCAGATCGAGTTTGAGACCTCCGAGATGGCGTCCAAGGTCATCGCCATGAACCCCTTGACCATCCGAGCAGTTCGAGCCCACTTTCGATAGTGGAGACATGGTTTTGACCCTGCTTCAGGTGTTCTGGTGCAGGAGGTAGACATTCCCATCTCCGTCTGCTTTCCTAGTTTGCGGAGAGAGTACCTACCACTTTTGTCCAGGATAGGCTCACTGATTAGGACTGTCCTGGAGACACCTCGCACAGCACCCTCATTAGCTGCCAAGGCAGCCGGTATTCCCTCAGTTCGCGTTCTGGTTAGGGACACTCACACTCTCCCGAAGGTCATCCTTCTTCCTCGAGAGAGTGGGGGTTGGTTTAGACAGAGTGTGGAGTACTCAAGCCTCCCAAATCAGTGCTTCATTTATCGACAGATGGGCCATCTTGCAAAGGCCTGTCCACAGAGGAGGCCCTGACCTACACCACAGGCCCAGCCCCAGCCTTCGAGGGCTGGCCAGCAGCACAGCAGGTAGAGACACAGAGCACACAGGCAGAGCCACCCTCCGAGCCTGGGGCTCCAGTGGAGGAGGGATGGCAGCAGGTTCGTGGTCGGCGACGGCAGGGGCCACAGCGACAGCCTGGCACTCAGAGTGGTCCTCAAGCACCTGCCCAGTAGCAGTGGGTTCCCACGGGGAACCGATTTGGTCCTCTTGAGCAAGACGAGGTCCCTGTTCCAGCCTCCACCTCAGCTTCACCCTCGATAGCCCCCCCTCCCCCCGAGTTCCCCGCCCCCCCCGTCTCTCCTCCTCGCCCCCCTACTTTTGCCGATCCCCCTCGCCCCTCTTCTCCCCTCCCCCCCCCTTGCTCCACCCCTCCCTCTCACTCCAGTCCCACAGTCGACCCAAGGAGCAGGGCCATCCTCGGCTACTAGGAGATCTCTTGGCAGCGCCTTTGCAACGAGTCGCTTAACGAGAGAGGGACAGCCTTTCTTGCGACCCTCTCTTCTGGTACAGACGTCTCCCTTTGCAGCAATCCCTCGTGGTCTGACGTGCTTCGACATTCGGCGCCGATGGGACTTCTTTGCCTACGACTTTACACGCTTTCTCGGCGACCCCTCATCAGACCTTGAGGCAGCCTGCTTCACGGTTCCTTGCATCTAGGGAGATAGAGGCCTTGGACTTAGCGGTTGGCTTCTCTTTTCCCCTTTACAGCAGGAACCAGACTGAGCGGACTCTCGACTCAGTGTTGGAATGGCTACAGACACAGGCCCTAGAGTTCTCTCACCACATGGGAGACCTAGGAGTTACATACTTCCTTCAGACTCTTTGGCCATTGGCCAAGTTTGTTGTGACCCCTCTAGATGCAGCAGGATGTACACACATTGTGGTTCACTTCTTTGCTCATACACAGTGCCCGCCATGCTATGTACACATTCATGAGGACTCCTAGACAGAGGAGGTTGCTCTTCGCACGGCTCAGTCTACTTGGGCTTGGGCCAGGCACTCTTTGCAGTCACGCCTATCGAGAGGACGCTCGGATGCGGATTACTTCCCATTCAAGCCAGCCTCGAAGATAGCACGTTTAGCTGCTGCAGCAATATCTGTTCTCTCTCGCTCCCCATGAGGATCGTCTCATGGAACATGCAGGGATTAGGTGGGTCCCAGTTTCAGCGTCAGAGGGGCCGACTGCGTCAGGAGCTTCAATGATGCCTTGTGGGAGGAGAGATTGACCTCCTTATGCTACAGGTGCATCATCTGTGTGAGAGCCGCATTAGACGTTGTGGTCAGCTCTTGCGTGGACGATATGATACTTTTTGGTCAGCTGCTTTTGGACCTGGAGGCATCCAGGGTGGGGTATGTATGACTATTGCGGATTCTTTGCAGCAGGCCATTGTGGGCAGAGGATTATTGTGCCAGGCAGGGCTCAGTGGATTACTACGCAGGTTTAGGGTTGTGCCTCGAGGGCTTCCTGAACATCTATGCGCCCAATGTGGCGAGTGCACGAGCAGATTTTGGTCACAGATTGTTGAGTCTCTGCCGCAGGCAGAGCAGCGGTGCATAGGGAGTGACTTCAACATGTTGGAGGACCCCTCTGACAGGATTGGTGGGAGCCATGCTACTGTGCATGGAGTTGAGCTCGCAGCTTGGGAGAGGTTTTGTATGACTGAGGGTTTCGGATGTGTGGCAGCATTCTAGCTTTGTGAGGCCCCAAGACAGCCTGGCCTTCTCTCATTCGGACCACAAAGTGGGAGGAGTGAATTTATCACGGATAGATCGCTTCTACACTGGTGACAACTTCTGTGACTTGGGTTGGACAGTTGGCATTTTGGCAGGGACTTCCTTCTCGGACCATGCACCAGTGATCTTCACCGTGGCAGATAGGCAAGGGGGGGGGGGGGGGGGGGGGGAGCACGATGCTTCGCATCCTTGAGACTGTCTTGCTAGACTCTACACTCAGAGAGCGAGTGGAGGCTCTTTGGACAGAGAACCTAGACTTGCACGATTCTCATGCTGACAGAGTGGCTTCAGGACTAGCTTAGCTTAGTCGATTCTTTCTTCAGGAGTCTTTGGCTTGCCTAGCTGCAGCGAGAGAGGAGGAGTAGCATCTCCGACGGGCGTTGCTTCCTTGCAAAGGATGCAGAGCAGCATTTAGACAGTCCTTGGTTGGAGGAGCAGGTACAACAGGCTCGCCAGGAGCTTGTTAGCACTGAGAAGCGACGCCATGAGTTTGCTTTCCATCGACAGGCATCTCAGTGGATTCAAGTGGGTGACAGAGTGACTGCTGCTTTCTTTGAGGCAGTGGGACCTCGGCATACGCATGCCAAGGTCAATTAGTTGAGGAGGCCCGACGGGTCAGTTGCTTCTGAGCCACAGGGCATGCATGCAGTTGCTACTAACTTTTACCGTCACTTACTATCTACAGAGCCTCAGTCAAAGCGTCAGGATGCATGCAGAGAGCAGGTGTGGGCACAGATGCCTTGTCTTGTGACTGAGGAGATGCACCAGAGGCTTGAGCTGCCACTTCAGCTTGAGGAGTTGCACATGGCTCTTAGTGCACTCCCCCGTGGTAGCTGTCCAAGGGAGGATGGCTTGACTCCCAGTTTTTTCTTGGAGTATTGGGACTTGCTTGGCCCAGATCTCTGTGGTGCTTTTCAGTACATCTTGCACACAGGAGAGATGCGTGACAGCATGAGTGAGGGCCTGATCTACCTCATTCCCAAGGGGGTGGCTCCTTGGATGAGATTCGACAATGGTGCCCCATCACCATCCTCAACTCAGCCTACAAAATCCTTGCCAAGGCTCTGAGTTTGAGAATTCAGCCACTTCTAGAGAGCCTTATACATGGGACTCAGACAGGTTTTGTCAAGGAGCGTAGTATCCTTGACAACATCTTTACTTTTTGGGAGGCTTCTACCCTAGCGCGGCTCCGCGGTGAGGATCTGGTGATTCTTCTTCTCGATTTTGAGAAGGCCTACGACAGAGTTGACTAGGACTTTCTGGAGGGCACTCTACGCAGGATGGGCTTTTCAGATGCTTGGATCAGAGGGGTGTCAGCTTTGTACAGACGGGCATACAATCAGGTGCTTTTGTCAGGAGGTAGAGGTGATCGTTTCATGCTCACACATTCGTCAGACAGGGCTTCCCTCTTGGCCCCTTCCTCTTTCTGTTCTATGCTGAGGCGATGAACAGGTTTTCACAGCAGGTTGGTTTACGGGGCTTAGCACTCCCGATTCGGGGAGATGAGTACTGGACGCTAAGTTTGCAGACGACTCAGCTTTGTACTTGGATGGCCAAGAGGCCAACCTTCACAAGTGTGAGCAGGCTCTTGAGACCTTCTGTTGTGCATCTGGCGCACTGATCAACTGGAGAAAGACAGTGGCTTTCTCAGTTGGTAGTGCTCCCATGCCCGATTGGATGCCAGGTGAGGGTTTCAGGTAAATTCCCCCAAGGACAGCAGTTCGGTACTTGGGTTGTCAGGCTGGTTTGGACTTGTCTCCCAAGCACCAGATTGCTCCCCTCCTGTCTATCAGGAGGAAGTTGTTACATTCGAGCTCCACACCACTTTCTCTTGCAAGCAGAGTTGTAGTGGCCAACCAAGTGTTGTTGGCTACTATGTGGTACATCACTTCTTGTTGGATCTTCTCGAGTTCTTGTATCAGCCAGGTAGAGAGGCTAATCAAGAACTTCCTTTGGTCAGGGCGTGACACTCATAGCCTGGGCCAAAGTGGCTTGGCAGATCATCACTCTTCCTTGTTCTCAGGGAGGGCTAGGGATCATAGACCGAGCACAGCACAGCAGAGCCCTTCTTGGGAAGTTCATCGTCAGAGGACTCCTTCCAGGTGAGGAGCCCTGGAAGGAGTTCTTGCTACAGCGGCTTCGTGCTAGGGTGCCTTAGGCAGGAGGCCCCTGGCGACCCTCGACCAGATGGATCTTCACAGAGATGCGTAGAGTTGGCTTGAGCAGGAGACTGGAGGACCGCTTCACTGTGAGTTTGCTTCGATCTTGGGAGCATTTGCGGCGAGGCTTGGAGCAGCGTTAGCCTACTTGCACGGAGGAGCGCATGGGACAGCCCCTTGTTTGGAACCCCATGGTTAGCACTCAGAGAGTGCCACTAGGTTGGTAGTCCGCCTCATGTTTTCCTCGGGTCCCATGTCAACGGGTCCAGCACGCTCTCTAGGTGACTGGTTACAATTTTCAAGCTTGACAGAGGAGCTACAGGGCCTTCAGTTACAAGGCATGAGAGGGGTGCAGAGCATGTGCCAGGACATCTGAGAGGCAATACCAGTTGAGTGGCTCACACCTCTCAAGCCAGCAACGCCCAAATGGATGGGAGCCTTCACGCGAATGGAGGTTCTCATCTCAGTTCGGGCTTGCTCAGAGACTGTACGCTCCCTATTTTTCGAGTTATAGGGTGAGGGACGCTGACAGCGAGTTGCAATAGAGGCCCCACAGTCGGCAAAGTGTTGTTTTCAGAGGATCCGAGTGGTGGGCATCTGTGGGAAGACTTGTGTCATCGATCCTGACCAAGCAGCTGTTGAGACTGGACACTGGAGATTGTGGGCTTGGGAGAGTTGTTCACTAGCACGGGTACAGTGGGATCCTAGAGAGTGGCTTTAGAGGGACCCTTTCTCCTCTGCAGACCACGTAGGTGTCCCTTTCTTTCACTACACTCTTCGACTGGGACGTCACATACTGGCAGCACAGAGAGAGGCTCGCCCTGCTGCAGCGCCTCATTGGCAGGAAAGGGTCTCACAGCTGAGTTTTTGGCAGCTTTTTGGGAGAGGTTGTGGGACTCCACACAGCCGAGGCAAGTCACTTTGTTTCAGTGGCTGGTCGCACACAGAGCTACAATAGTTGGGAGCTGGCTTGTACATAGTGGTCTCTCGGCCACATGTGCAGCTTGTGACCATCTTGTGGAGAGTCAGCGTCACTGTCTTTGGGACTGTCCTTTGGCACAGCAGGTGTGGCTTCGTGTTCTTCGGCTGATGCCTGCTCTTTCCACGGCTCGGCAGTACACTTGGGGGGCAGCTGCTTGGTCCACTCTCACGGGCCCGGCACTTCAGTTTGAGCTATCTTCCACCAACAGGATGATAGTGATGCAGGAGGGAGCCTGCCACAGAGCTTACTCCACAAGAGTGGTGCAATGAGAGAGAGGAGTGCTGGGAGCTCATCAGTGGCCTGACACTCTGGTTCATCTCGCGGGCCCGCTGCTTCCGCATCTTTGAGGCTCGCCTTATACCACCAGCAGAGACTGTTCGCGAGCTTTGGCTAGAGCTGATCCACACTCTTAGAGGAGAGCTCAAGAGACTCCAGGGCAGCTCCGACCGCATGCGGGAGCGTAGAGAGGATTTCCTTGGACTCTGGCATCCCGGGCCTTTTTTCACCATGGTCCACGGTGTACTCAGCTGGCACTACCGTCCACCTCTGTGGCTTTTCCCTCCTCCCATTTCTTGATTTAGCCTCATTGTACATATGCTGTTTTTTCATTGGGAGAGTCTCCCCATCATGGTTGTTGTAGCCCTCTCTTGTAGAGGTGGTTGTAGCCCTATGGGCAGTTTCATTAACTAATAGAAGGATCTTTTTCTCAGGAAAAAAAAAAATCAAGTGCCTGAAACACAGTTTGTTCGTGCCCAAAATGCAGATATGACAAGTAAAACAGGTGTTGTGAGTGTTGGAATGGACAATCGTGGAGCACCATTGTTGCGAGCACCTGCTTATGACAACGTGACTCCTTTGAGTCAGCCTAAGGATTACAAGGAAGATGGGCAGGGAGTGACGTTTGAAACTTTCAGAGGCACTAAGGATCAACTAAAGGCTTTGACCTTCATACAGCAGTTTGAGGCACTAAGGATCAACTAAAGGCTTTGACCTTCATACAGCAGTTTGATGCAGCTTATGCTGGAGGGAAATTCAGAGAGTCTTCGAAGATACAAAAGGCTGCCACTTTCTTGAAAGGGAATGCGCTTCAATGGTGAACAACATTGTTGAATCACGCTCAAGCCCCTACAATGTGGGTCTAAGTCCAAATAGCTTTTTGCACCTTCATGGCTTACAAACAATTTTGAAGTGGATATCACGACAGAATGCCACGAGTTGAATGCTAAACAATGTGTGAATCTTTAAGAGTACAATAAACATTTCTGAGCCGCACTGTCCCCAGTAATGTCCTAATGGTTTGTGCCATTGTCAGAACAGATTGAGAAGTAACGTTGCAAATTGCCCAAGAAAATCAGGGACTACATTACGAAGACTACTGTCATGAATATGGCGCAATTGATTGAGAATGCGAGTGGCCAGCAATCTGTCGAAGGGAGATTCCGATGGATTTAATAGCAACAAGAGAGGGTCCCAAGGCAAACAGTTTTCAGCCAAGGGCAATACTGCAGCAAAGTCCTATGAGCCTCCCACAAAGAAACCCTCCACTGATGCAATTGACACGTCCAAGAAGCAGTTTAATTTTCTTCAGGGCAAGGACAAGGACAGAAAAGGCATTTTTCTTGCAAACCTTTGAAGAAACGAAAGATCTAAGAGAGACCAAGAAATGCTACATTTGTGAAGAGGAGTGACATTTTGCGAATAAATGCCCATAGAAGAAGTCACAGGATAAGGATGATAAGTCAGAGCATAAAGGAAAGAAGCCAAAGCCGAGTGCAAGACTTGTCAAAGATTTGGTTGGTGACCAGTAAAACATATATGCCACAAAATTGTGTAGAGCTTAGGGCAAAGTTAGAGACCAAGCAGTATTGATTTTCTTTGATCCAAGAGCCCGTGCAAATTTCATATCACTAGAATTGCCATCAAAGTTGGGCATTCGTGCAGAGCAAATGGGTATGACAAGTGAAGCAAGTTTGGCATGCCCAGGTCATTTAGAGCCTGTTACTCCCATTTTGAGGAAGCTTCGTTTGCACACCCAGAGTTATGTGGATGCGGAAGAATTTCATATTATGCCACTTGAGGACTATGATGTGTTATTGGGTATCCGTGGTATTACAGGTTATATGCTATGGTGGATACTACAACGAAAAACCTTGTACATAAGAGGAAAGACTCATGTCCTTGATGTAAAGCTTAAAAGAGTTTGTTCCAGTTACTTTTGCTTCTGCTATTTCATCTGTAATAAAGAATCATCTTTCTACATACTTGATCTTTGCAAAAGAAGTACCTAAAGTTGTATCTAATTTGTCTACCTTAGATAAAGACATGTCAACTTTTCTGAGTGGTTTCAGTGATTGTTTTTCGAACTCTTTGTCAAGGGATTTACCTTCTGAGAGACCTAAAGATCATACCATAGATCTTGTGCCAAATTCTAGTCCACCGAATAGATAACCGTAGAGGGTTAGTGTAGCCCACCAAAAAGAGATTATGAGTCAGGTCAATGAGCTTTTAGAGAAGGCTAATTCAGCCCAATTCATCCCATTTTTGTTTGCATGTACTCCTATTGCAGAAGAAGGATGGTTCATGGCGCATGTGCATTGACTATTGTGCCCTAAATAACAATACCATCAAAAACAGGTTCCCTATACCGAGGATACTTGACATCCTTGATCCGCTTGAGGGAACGTCACCGTTTACCAGGATAGACCTAAAGAGTGGTGGGTATCACTAGATACGCATTAGGCTAGAAGATGTCCACAAGACTCCGTTTAGGAAAACATTTGGACTCTATGAGTTTCTTGTCATGCCATTCAATCTCACAAATTCTCCTGCCATGTTCAATAGAATGATGGACAAAATATTTATACCACATAGAAGCTTTGTGGGCACATTCTTCGATGACATGATTGTCTATTTAAAGTCTGAAGAGGAGCATAGGGATCACTTGACCGCAGTTTTCAATAAGCTACGCAAGAACACGCTACTCATTAATGCGAAAAAGAGTGAATTGTTTTTGGAAGAGATTCACTTCCTTGGACACATTGTTTCAAAGGATGGGGTACGCATGGATCCCGCCAAAGTGGAAGCAATTAGGTCATGGTTAGACTTGAAGTTCCTGCATGACATTCGAAGCTTTCTAGGCTTATGTTCCTACTACAAGAGGTTCATCTGAAATTTTGTTGAGATTGTGTAGCAAACTTGGACACCCCAAGTCAAGATTCTACCGCGACACAACGGAGATTCACTTCAAAACAGTTCACAAAGACGACACGGCCTTGCGTAGTTCCGTGCCCAGAGGCATTGGCCCCAAAGACTGGAGCCCCTTTCGGTATTTCTTTTTATATTAGTCTGTGTTGAAAGTACAAAGAGGGTCCGCAGGTCTCTCTCTCAGACTCTGCGTCCACATGCTCAGGGAAGTGAGACCCTGAGGCCATTTATAAGCTGTACAAGGGGTGCTAAAAGTAGAGCCCCAAAAATAGGTAAGTCTCAAAAGCAAAAGGCTCAAAAAGCAGCCAACGCTCTTGGTGCAAATCCGTACAGTTTGGTCAACGCTTTTTGTGCCGCAAATTGCAGAGATTTCGTACGGTAGCCACGTCAGCAGCGTGAATTACAGGCGTCCATACAGCAGCCATCTCAGCAGCTCTTGCACATAGCCCTTTTGTCCCTTCTGGCCCCTCGGCAGTTGTCCATAAGTTGGCACAACATATTATTGGTCATTGCCACGTCATCAATTTGTGACATATGCCCCTCTTGAAAGAATTGTAATCGCCCTCGATTACGCCTACAAAAAAAAAAATAGAGGCCATAAATTGTCTTAGTAGACACTGACTGTTAGTACCGACGCACTAGACTCGACACATCTAGCAATTGTACAAATTGACAGTCACATCACCGGACATCATAGGACATCACATGACAAACCACATTCAAATTCATTCCAAATCTTAGACCATGATTAATCGGCAACGTATTTAGTAATTGCATCTAGATCCAATCGGGACCTCACAGATGCCAGATTAACTAATCCTTATTGCAATCATGTCTATGGAGATTTATGAGACCAAAATGCTGCAGTCATTTTGTCTATCAATTCCTGCACTCAAACAAGTCAAGTACAAATCAATCAGTATCATTTTCATTTTCGGGAATTCCAGTTCATAAAGTCATACAGCAAAATAATATCAACCCAGCCCTGAAACCCAAACCCCCCCACTAGACCCCAGCCTTGCCTCTTGGCCCCTTTGCAGCTAGGAGATCTCTTTGCAATGCCTTTGCTACACGCCAACTGGCTTGAGAGGGACAGCCCTACTTGAGGGCACCACTTTTGATGCAAGCTTCCCCCTTTGCGTCAGTCCCATGCACGCTTTCTTGGCGACATCTTTTGACCTAGGCGCAGCTTGCTTCAGAGTTTACGTTCTTTTCCTTGAAGCTAGAGCAGATGCCTTGGACACAGCGGTTGGTTTCTCTTTTCCTTTGTGCGGCAAGGATCGCACAGAGTAGACTATGCATATAGAACTAGATTGGCTATATGTCCAAGCCCTCGAGTTCTCTCACCACATGGGGGACTTCGAAGTGACTGATTTGATAAAGACCCTTCGGCCGCTCGCCAAGTTTTTTGTGACGCTTCTTCATGCAGCAGGTTGTAGACACATTACCATACTTTTTTGCATACACCAAGAGTGCGCCTTGCTATGTATAAATACATGAGGATTCTTGGATAGAGGATGCAGCTATACGGACTGCACGCTCATCTTGGGCCTAGGTTGGACAGGCTCTTCAGACACACCTTTCTCCGTGTCACTCGGACGCAGACTACTCTCCATCCAACCTGACGTTGTTGCTCCAGCGTTAGTTTTCTCTCACTGACCCATGAGGATTGTCTCATGGAATGTGCAAGGGCTTGATCTCCAAAGGAGTAGACTGAGACATGAGCTACAACAATGCCTTGAGGTCGGCACAATAGAAATTCTTAAGGAGCATCACCTTTGTGAGAGTCGTATTCGGCATTGTGGACAAATCTTACACGGTCGCTATGAGACATTTTGGTAAGGTGCTTTTCAACCTGGAGGCATGTAGGCCCTAGGGAGGTGTATGTATAAATGTTGCAGACTCATGGCAGCAGGCCATTGTGGGAAGAGGTAATTATTGTGCCAGGCAGAGCCCAATGCGTTACTATCCATGTTCATGGTAGTCTAATGGGCTTTTTGAACGTCTGTGTCTCCAACCATGCGAGTGCACAGGCTAAGTTTTGATCACAAATTGTAGAGTCCTTGCCTCATGCAGAGCCACGGTGCATTGGGGGGGATTTCAACATGCTTGAGGACCCTTCGAATAGGACTGGAGGCAGCCATGCTACTATACACAGAGTTGAGTTGGGTGCGTATGTATGACTATGAAGGTTCCGGATGTATGGCAGAATGTAGACTCTCTCTCTCTCTCTCTCTCTCTCTCTCTCTCTCTCTCTCTCTCTCTCTCTCTCTCTCTCTCTCTCTCTCTCTCTCTCTCTCTCTCTCTCTCTCTCTCTCTCTCTCTCAATGCGATCGTCACTTGATGAGCTGCTCTGCCTGCCCGCCACTGTCCTCGCCAGCCCTACCCCACTGCGCAGCCCCTGTAAGCACCGAAGCTGTTGTAGCTACGTGGACCCCCGCCATTGCAGTGGGTCACCCCTATACGCACCATTGTAGCAAGTGTCCCGACCCATATGAATGAGTGAACCAGTCAACTTGCGGGTATCAAGAAGTGGGCTTTCCGTGCGATCGTCACCGACAAGAAACATGACGAATGCAAAGGATAAACAAACACCCCCATCCAAGATGGATACAGGTACAGGTACAAATACCAGAGTTACCCGAAACGCGGAACGGGAACGGCGACGCGGACTCTCGCGGAACGGGGGAACGGCCAGGGGTCCGCAACGGGAACGGCGCGGAACGGGAGGCATAAAAAACTCCCAAATAATGCTCGAGAAGGGAATGGGTGTGAGGGGGTGCATTTTAATTTTTGAGTCCTTGCACACCAAAAAAACACCTAATGTTCACTGCAAATTTGCAAAAAACTGCCTATTTCTTCCCATTTTTGAGAGTTGGCCGTTCCGGAGCCGTTCCAGTATCAGGTGGTCACCAGGAACGGCAAAACGTTCTGGGGCGTTCCAGCTTGGCAGAGGGGGAGGGAACGGCGTTCCGACCTTCTAGGGCCTACGGAACGCGTTCCCTGGTAACTATGACAGGTAAAGACACAGGTGCAGGAACCGAGAAATCTGTGATATGCTCGATGCAAGACATTTGGGGCTTTTTCTCATCCTTACAGGAAATGGTGATGAGGCAGGGTGAGGACATTAAAAACCTTGCACTAAAGAATCAGGAATTGGAGCACACAATCCAAATACAGAATATGAAAATGCAACATCAAGATGAGAAAATTCAGGCCCTGCAAGATACATTAAGCAAACAGGTCTCCAATGTGCAACACTCTAGCTACACACGATGAGAAGCTTGCACACATGAGTGATAATGCAACAGGAAATATGACCTCCTGGGCACATGTAGTAAGAAGTACTCCAAATGCCATGCCGCAGACACATGAGACGTATGCAAATGTAGATGACACAGAGTATAACGAGCGAGAGAAACGCAGTATCAATATTGTGATCTGAGGCATACCCGAATCTGACAATGAGAAAGTACTCATGTTGAATACGGAGGTCACAGACCTCCTTGCAAACACATTTGGCATGCATGATGTAGTGGTGTATGGGGCACACCGTGTGGGTAAGCAAAGGCCTGAGAACATCGCGCAATTGTATGCACAATGTTGGATGCACGTAAAAGAGCCATCATACTCGAAAATGCTCGCATTTATCTAAGGGACAACCCAATTTACATCAGTGAAGACAGGACACCCGCGAAACAAAAAGAAAGAAGACAAGCATATGAAGAATGAATGAAAAAGAACACCACCTCCACAGGGGCAACATCACCAGAAGCATGACAGGGGGAAACCCATGGGACCACAAACATACACATCACAAGTTGTAATTGCCGAGGTTTCCCTTGGCACAAAGGGGAGGGATTGACAGAGGTTCTACCACAAGCAGACATACTTTTTCTACTTGAAATGTGGGAACAGGACACATGTAGACTGCCAAGTATTCAAGGATATATTACACACTCGGTTTGGTGGCCTGGTACCAAGATGCGCGGTCAAGGGGGTGTTGCTATAATGTACAAGGAGGAAATGCAAAATCCGGTTAAGATATGCAAGATAGATGAACACAAACGATACTTATGGGCTGAGATATGTACATCTAGGAGATCGATGTTCATTGCGGGATGCTACATCCCACATCGGGAATCCCCGTTCTATGATTTGCATAATCTCTCCAAGAATGACCGTTTTGCCAACTTATATGCAGATATTGCAACCTACACACCAAAGGGGGCAGTGATGATACTCGGGGATCTTAATGCTCGCATAGCCAACATACAGGTTCAATTGGTTGACTACTCAATCCATCCCGCAGACAAAGATGGCGATCTCGTATTAGATGCAATGTGGGATAGATGCTCATGCGATCACCTCATGAATGAACAAGGTTCGGCTTTGATATCTATGATGAATTCTATGCAACTTGTAGTCATTAATGGCACCAAGAAATTTGCAAGCTCCAGAACATACACATGCTATACATCAAACCGTGGAAGAAGCACTAATGATTATGCATTAGTTAGCCACAATGCATTGGATTTAATTGGACACTTTAAAATTGATGCTCGGTCACCGAACTCGGACCATACTCCAATTCATGTATGTCTAGACCTCCCACAGATGCCTACACAACACCTCCAAAAGGCGACAAGTTGGGCATATCGAATGCAAGTTACAAAGAAATTTGATTATGCCACTTTTCTGGACAGCTATTTGAGTAGACAATGCATATCCCAGAACATTTCAGAAAATTCGGCTACCTTTCATCAAGCAATAGAAGAGGCAGCAAAGGTCATTATGGAGAGATCTAAAAGAGACCACCAACAAGTGAAGGGTTTGATGAAGAGTGTAAAGCAGCCAAACGCAAGCTAAAGTGCTTCAATTAGTCCATGAAGGAGTGGGAAAATGCAGCCAAGGAATACAGAATGCTGAAAAGGAAAAAGAGAAGGATGCATGAACTTTTGAAGGAGGAGCAAGAGGTGATTCGATTTAAGAAAGAACCCAAGAAAGCATGGCGCAACATGAAAGGAAAAAAGGAGGATATACTGGGAAATTTCAGCATGGACGAAATGTATGTATATGCACAAACACTCTATGCTCCCACCGATGCTCAAATAATGATGAATGCTGAAATTCAGGTTGTCACTAAGGAACCTATAACTTTTGCAGCGGCTTTGAGAGGTTTGAAAAAACTAGCCACTGGGAAAGCCTCTGACATTTTGCACTTCAACTCCAAAATGCTGAAATGGTCGGGTAATGAAGCTAAGAAATGGATACACTGCATGATGAATCAAGCTATCCACCAAGGGATGCCTGAAGATTGGCAAGAGAATTGGGTCAAAGATTTGTTTAAAGGAGGAGAGCGTAACCTACTCACGAACTACCGCACCATCATGGTGGGCTCTTGCATGGCAAAACTTTTTGGGAGTTTGATAGAAAAAGATATTAGCACATGGGTTGAAAACAGTGGAAAGAGGGCTATCGGTCAAGCAAGTTTTAGAGAAAAACATAGTACCATAGACCACTTGATTACAATCCGGATTATGATGGAAGAGGCGCGACTCAAAGGGGAGACTATGTACTGTTGTTTTGTGGACTTTAGGAAAGCATTTAATACGGTATCTCGTCATGGGTTATGGTCCAGCATGGAGACCATTGGGGTTCCCATGCATTTGAGGGTTGCGGTGGCACGCCTATACCATGCGGTTCGATGTAAACTGAAAATGCAAACAGGCTTCTCCAAAGAGTTTTTTAGCACAATAGGCGTCAAACAAGGGTGCCCTTTGTCCCCAACATTATTTGGGCTATGCATAGATGAGCTTGAGGACTTTATATGCCAAACGACGCAAGATAATGAAGATGCACCAAACATAGGCCTCATTACCTTGCTACTCCTCATTTATGCTGATGATGTGGTTCTTTTAGCGCATAGCATATCTCTTTTGCAAAAACTTTTAGATGTGGTACATGCTTTCTGCGAAGCTACAGGACTCTCAGTGAATGTCACAAAAACAAAATGTATGGCGACTTGTACACACAAATCAAAGGATCAGCCCGCCCTTATGTATGATGGGCAAGAGATTCAAGCAGTTGACAGCTTTAAATACCTGGGCATCACTATACCTTCGAATCATAGATGGGGGCAATGTGCAAAAACAAGCAAGGTATTACGAGTTTGAAAACATGTGCAAACAAAGCGTCACTAGAAGGTGGGAAATAAAGTCCATGGCTTTCAATGCGTGTGTGGTCCAAACGCTATTGTATGGGGTAGAGGTATGGGGACCAAGTATTTTGGTCAGCACATGGAATGACATTGAGAAAATTCAGAAAAAGTTCTTATGTAGACATATGGGGATAAAAACCACAACACCATACTCAGTGATGCTATTGGAGACTAGACAAAGACCATTGGAAATGCTTGCTTTGCAAAGAATACATAGATATCTCTTGAAGGTGAAGTTGATGCCTAATAACCGTTTGCCTCAAATAGCATGGGAGGTAGGATGTAAGCCGCAAAAGAACCACAAAAGCAAGTTTCTCACCTCTAGCCTTGTTGAGGACATCAGGAAATGGTTCTCTAAATGGAATGTGGGAGCATATGTGGACATGCATGTAGAGGAAGGTACCGAGCATGAGCACGAGCTGAATTTTGAACTACAATTACTTGAGGCCCTTCATAGCAAATGAAAGAATGCAATGCACAGGTCCAAGTCTAAATACTATTGCAAGCACATAAACACACGATACTCGGAAGAATACAAAACCGGGGAAACCCAAATACATATCAGGACACCCATGTCCTACCGTGCGAGACGGACCATCACCTTGATGCAGACAAGATCACACATGCTCAAAAGTGAAACGGGAGAATGGTTGAATATTGATGCAAACATGAGGAGATGCACTCAATGCAACTTGACTTCATTGGAAAATGAGGCACATGTAACCCTTGAATGTCCAGCATATACGCACATTCGGGTCGACTTTCCTCAACTTATTCAAGGATGTACTACATTTGAGGAGCTTCTCTCAAGCACACATTCCTCTCCAGTAGCACTAGGCATCTATCTTGCCAAAGTGCTAGAACATCACACCACACTCACAAACAAGATCACCACAGAATCATGACACGCCCCCTCCTTCACATGGGAAGGGGGGAGTCTCATATATGAGATTTTGGGTCCCATGGGTCATTTTGGCCCCCCGAGGACGTAAATACATCATCATCATCATCTCTCTCTCTCTCTCTCTCTCTCTCTCTCTCTCTCTCTCTCTCTCTCTCTCTCTCTCTCTCTCTCTCTCTCTCTCTCTCTCTCTAAGTTAAGACACAAACACCATATATGCTCCTACTTCTTGAGTCGGGATCTCTTCCAATTGAGGTTATGGGCATGGAAAGGGTTGTGGAGTACATGATAAAGATGCGTCAAAACCCCTCACATCGACTTCCTACAATTGCATGGGAAGCAAGCAAAAAAGTTCAAAAGACGCATAAAAGCAAGATCTTGAGCACGGGATGGATGCAAGACATAAAGAAGTGGTTTGGGAGATGGGATGCATTACACTTGCTACATGATGCTTCAATTGACTCTCAAGTGAATGAAGCTTTTCTACAACGCCAATGTATTACGGCTTGGGAGAAATCCGGTGGGTCACGCTTCATACATTACACCACCTATATTGCCCCCAACTACAAAACCATGTTCTTCGCTGAGAGAGGGAACCGTACTCACACTTACATGCTTGAGCCTATTCCCTTGTCCGCGATACGCACTATCGCAGCAATTCGGCTTAGCTTCCATTTCCTTCGATGCGAGATAGGGCGTTGGGGCAATGGAGAAGAGTCAAATCGATTGTGCACATTATGCTCACTGCAAGTTCGAGAGTCTGAGTACCACACACTACTAGAGTGCTCAGCTTTTGATCACATCCGAACTTGCTTCTCTCACATTTTCAGCCATAACTTAGACCTACACACTTTCCTCTCCCAGCCAAAGTGTGGGCTCTCCATTGCGACTCTCATCACTACAATTTTGGAGCATCGAGTCACTCATCAGCCATACACATACTACATCACATGTAACTTTGGTCCCATAGGTCATATTTGACCTCCGAGGACGATAATAAAATCTATCTATCTATCTATCTATCTATCTCTCTCACCCTGCGCGAGCCACGCCCGACTACAGCTATTGAGGATCCACAGATATGGCATGATTATGCAGAGAGACTTTACGAGGTGCCAGGACAGCCTCCTATCCCACAGCCACACGAGCCACGCCCCACGTGCTCCTCCTTCTTTACAGCACAGATGGTAGAGAGGGCCATACGCCGCATGCAGCACAGACGATCAGCTGACCATACTGGATTACAGAGTGAGCACATCATTTATGCGGCCTCCACTATATTCCCGTTGATTGCACATGTCTTCAACCGGGCTATAGGGGAGGGCTTCCCAGAGGAGTGGACACAGCACACCATAGTGCCTATCCACAAATCTGGCGACACCCTGGATCCAGGGAACTACAGGACTATCATGATTGGCCACACGATGGCCAAGCTATATGGAGCAGTACTTGAGGCACAGCTCAGCTGCTACGCAGAGATCGAGGGTTTACGAGCTCCAGGCCAGGCAGGTTTCAGACGAGCTTTCTCCACCACTGATCACATCTTCGTTCTGCGCTGCCTCATTGATGGGGCAAAGGCGCGGAAGAAGAGGCTTTACTGCTGCTTTGTGGATTTCCGCAAGGCCTTTGACACAGTCCCACGCGAGAGACTCTTCCAACACCTTCACAGCATTGGGGTACCAACAGAGATGATTTGGGCCATATATGCTCTCTACGAGAAGGTGACGGGTCGAGTTCGTTGCCCAAGCGGTTTTTCAGAGACCATTGCTAGCACCATTGGTGTTAAGCAAGGATGCCCACTCTCCCCGACACTCTTTGGGCTCTACATCGACGAGATCTCCGACTACATACTGCGAGCAGGGGGAGAGGGTAGCGACTTGGCAGGTACTCCGGTCCACATCATGTTATATGCTGATGATATTGTGTTGATTTCAGAGTCACCCGAGGGCTTGCAACGCCATCTTGAGGCCTTGGACGAATTCAGCACACACAGGGGGTTGACTGTGAACCTTG
Source organism: Adiantum capillus-veneris (assembly GCF_014529385.1). Lineage (NCBI taxonomy): Eukaryota > Viridiplantae > Streptophyta > Polypodiopsida > Polypodiales > Pteridaceae > Adiantum > Adiantum capillus-veneris. The sequence continues at coordinate 82,384,500 of NC_140936.1, read as the reverse complement.
GCAAAACCAAGGTTATGATCTTTCACACATCCAGTGCAGTGAGGAGCGCTGCCACCTTCACAGCAGCAGGAGGAAAGGTTGATGTAGTCACCTCCTATGTCTACCTTGGCATCACATTCACCAGCCTACCAGGACCCTTCACTATGAGGCAGGCTGCTGCTGACAGGCTCACCCGAGGATATGCAGCTCTGGCCATGCTAGAGCGGAGATGCCACCAGGCACACTTTCAGGAACCCCGCACGAAGGGGTGGCTTTTCGACACCTTAGTCACCCCGGCCTTGATGTACTCGACGACAGTATGGGCACCAGGATTGACAGCTGACCAGTGGACACAGCTTGAGAGGCCACAGGTATGTATGATCTCACGCTTGCTCCGCAGCAAGAAGACAGTGCCACATGACATTATTAGAGCCGAGCTCGCCACACCACCCATGGTGGTAGAGGCACTATTCCAGACAGCCTGCTTCATCCAGAGGATGAGAGAGCTACCTCCTGACAGACTTACTCGTAGAGCATTTGAGGCAGCTATACAGCTATCAGAGAGTGGGCATGAGAGAGCATGGTACTCACAGGTCAGAGCATGGTTTGAGGGACACGGTCTTGACATGGAGAGCCTACCACCATTCCAGTACGACCCCCACTCACCATATGTTCACCTCTCTCGCAGTGAGAGGAACTTGGTACTGAGACAGGATCTGTGGCAGCTATACACTAGGAGAGTCTGGGAGTCACCTGGCTTGGGGACGAGGATGTCAGATTACAGAGACCAGTTTCTCACCATATTGTCCGGGGGGTTCATACAGAGACCACGCTACATGGACACATATATGCCACACAGCTCACGGGTGGCGATTGGTCAGCTGAGAGTGGCTTCACACAGGTTAGAGATTGAGATCGGGAGACATACTGGTGTTCCCAAGGAGGAGCGCGTCTGCAGAGCCTGCACAGAGGAGGTGGAGAGTGAGGAGCACTTTGTATGTAGATGCAGAGCATACACTGAGATCAGAGGCAGGTATGAGGCCCTATTCAGAGGACAGCCCACTCTCCGAGAGATCATGGACTCTCGAGATCAGAGACAGCTCGCACGGTTCTTACTAGAGATACAGACATAGTAACAGGGGACGCCCTTTTTCGGGCTTCCCGTCCCCACTTTTCCGTCCCCACTTGCCGTCCCGCTCTCTTTTTTACACTAAAAATCCATTTCAGCCCCGTCCCCCGTCCCCCGTTCCCCCGTCCCGGAATGCGTCCCTTGTGACTATGGATACAGAGCCATCGGGACACACTACTACAGCCACACACAGCTACACAGACAGAGGGGAGACAATCGCAGCTCATAGACTTCTTTCAGAGGATTACCGCCCCTCCCCCACCAGACACTCAGAGGGAAGTGACACTCCCACAGGCGGAGGTGAGCCGAGCTAGACGACGACCACGAGTCACAGGCTACAGGGGCGCGAGCTCCCACCACCGACAGATCGAGGAGATCCGAGCCCGGGAGCGCCGTGCCACTGAGGAGCGAGTGGCCCGGATGAGGGCCGACCCGACAGCTTTCATCCGGGCAGCCTTGGCACCAGACCCGCCCATGTACCACATCTTACATCCCCCCATTAGTACAGGATGGAGCTAGATAGCTTGATGCATTCTCATGATTGTACTACCTTGAGCATATAGACATGCATATACCCCTAGAGATAGAGCTCCATCCCTCCTCAGATACCCCACTACCTACACTCAGTTCAGTTTTGTATCAGTTTTTGTTTCATTTGTCTTTCCGATAGACGGATGACATACACACCATGTACATTTGATTTGTCTCATAGGCCGATTTCAGCCTGACATAGACGTTAAAAATCTTTCTTTCTTTCTTTCTCTCTCTCTCTCTCTCTCTCTCTCTCTCTCTCTCTCTCTCTCTCTCTCTCTCTCTCTCTCTCTCTCTCTCTCTCTCTCTCTCTCTCTCTCTCTCTCTCTCTCCCCCCCCTATGCGAGCTGATCTCCTACGCGAGCTGCTTCACTACGCGGGAAAGGTCCACTGGCACAAAGCAGAGGTTTGCTGCAAGTCGCAGGGTACCAAACTCTGCAAGGGCAACAAGTGCAAGTCGTGCACAAGCCACATAGGACGCAGGGCAGAGGAGACGCACGCAGAGCAGAGGAACTCACACGGGGCAGGGAGCCACGAGGAGCACAGGAACTACGGGCAGGACAGAGAGCCACGCGCAGGCACACATTCGAGCCTCTCTCTCTCTCTATAACTTTGACGCTCTGCAAGCTCCTCTACGCGTAGAAAGTCCTGTCCTACGTGCGGGACAGTTTTGCCCTATTCTCAGTCCCTCACCCTAGTACTCTAGTACGCTACCCCACATTTGTGGCTCGGGTTCGATGGATCCGCCTACCGAAGGGGAAGAGTCGGGTGTAGATAGCTACACCACCCCCAAAAAAACAACAGCTACATTTAAACGGAGAAACAGAGATACTGTACTATCACCGGGATCCTCACGAGTTGGGAAAACCTCCAGGATACATGATGAGCTAATGATGGAGAAGGTCCAGGTGATGCTCAAATCAGAGCTAAACTATATGAGGGATGACATCAGGAAGGAAATGCACGCGAGCGCTGAGAGCTACAGGAACTCCATGTATGGAGACATGATGAGAGAACTAAGGAGAGAGATGCGGGGGATACAGAATGAGGAAATTCAGATCTTGAAAACGGAAATACGAAACCTAATCAAGGCCGAAGTAAATGTAACAGAATGCGTTATGCAAAAGAAACTCGATGAGGCATGGGGAACAAATATGGAAAAGCACATGGGGGAAAAAGATGCAATAATCGAGGAGCTAAGAGGAGAACTTGCGGCTTGCAAATCTGCAACTAAGGAGAAGGGAGACGACCAACCTTCGGTGCTGAAGGAGCTCGAGGACATGAAGGATCAGATGAAAGCTCTACATGAACAGAAATCGAAAACCGCATCTTCATGGGCGGAACGTCTTTTTAAGACACATTGATGAAGCAGAGAAATGGATTGAGGATGCGAAGAAAGGAAAGGCCTAGATGCCCGAGACCACACCTACCACCACCATTATTAATATGACCATTGAGGAAGAGCAAAAAAGGAAGAATCGGGCTCTGCATGTGCGTGTCACAGGAGTCAAAGACAAAGAGAACGTAGAGGAAGAAGTGAAGGAACTGCTACAACGCATGGGCATCACAGAGCCTACTCACAAGTGCATGGAGAGTGGGCAAGAAAGGAATCAATGAGAAGGGAAGCGTAAAGGATAGGGCACTTATTCTCCGCTTCCCGAATATAGAAATAAGGAAAGAATTTCTAAAGAAGAGGCCAACTCTTAAGAAAACCGGTATTTTCCTGGGAGATGACCTTACATTGGCACAAGTGGCACACATGCAAGAGTTGATGCCAAAGATCAGGGCAGCAAGAGAAAAGGGGAAAATTGCCTTTTATAGAGGAGGGAAAGTAGTGGTTCTGGAAAAGCGCTCATCATGACGGTGCGAGACCTATGGGGCGACGCTCCGGATAGCAGCGTGGAATTGTAATGGATCATAATAGGCTAGACGTAGATGCCTTTGAAGACAACTTTAGGGACAGAGACATAGTTTTCTACTCAGAGACACACCAGATACCGGGACAACTTATGCCACATGTGAAGGGTTATTTATGGGAAACAGCTGGTCGACCAGACAAGAGATCTCTACGGGGTAGCCGACGTTCAGGAGGAGTAGCAGTCTTATTTAAAGAGGAGCTGAAACCACTACTACAGATTATCAGGAAAGATGAGCAAGCAAGGTATATGTGGGTGAGAATGAGAGCCGAGACAGGTAGATTTCTATGTATCGCTATATGCTACTTCCCTCCAAGTACATCAGTCTACTCCTCACCTAAAGGACAGTCCCCTGACATATGGGAGTTCTCTAAAGATGGAGACATCGTTCTCTTAGGAGATTTTAATGCCAAAACGGCCAACTCTCAAGCAGTATTCTATGATACTTCTAAGAAATGCTCAAAGAAGTGGATTTATCACAGAGGGGGCTTACTAGAAACTCACAGGATAAAGAACACACTGAATATGGGAGGCATCTCATTAAGATGGCAACTATACATGGTTTGGCCATACTTAATGGTCTAGAGAATTTCCCTTTATCTGGGGGATTCACATGCTTCCCGCACAGGCATGGGGCCAGTACAGTGGATTATGTCATGACTTCACCAAGCTTTATTGCTAGTATCGAGGACTTTAAGGTGGGACCCAGACCGGTTGGGATTGCAGTGGATTGTGCTCTCTTGACCTTATCAATCTCCTTTCAATACAATGCCTCTCAAGTACAAAGGAAGAAGACACACACAAGATATACTTTCACGCCAGAGACTGATTCAGTCTATGTGGAAAAGATCTATAATAGGATGTGGGCAGCCGAGCCAGTATATACTGTAGAGGAGATTACTTCTCAGTTAACAGAGATACTACATGGAGCAGCACAAGAGGCATACCCACATACTCAACCTGATCAGAAGAGAGGATCTGGGAACATGCCTCAAAACAGTTGGTATGACGAGGAATGCAGAGAGACGAGGACCCAGGTCCATAAAGAGCTTACACTTGGGATCATCACATATAAGCAGTCTCGGATTGCTCTTCGGCATATAGTACGTCGCAAGAAAAGGGCATTTTTAGCCAAACTGGAGAAGGATTTATATCAGCTCTTCTTGAGTCGGGACTCACATGAGGCCTGGCATTTATTTCACGAGCACTTACCGCCTCCGACAATTACTTCTCCTGAGATTTGGGGTCAATATGTAACATCATTATATATGGTATCTGGACAGCCTCCATTACCAGATCCGCTAGAGCCATGCCCTGCTACTAGTACTTTCTTTACTACGGAAATGGTGAAAAAACCATTGATAAGATAAAACAAGAAGAGCATATGATCATGATGGTTTAGTAGCAGAACATCTAATCCATGCCAGGGATCTACTTTCAGAAGTCCTTGCTCATCTGTTTAATCGGGTCATGTGTGAAGGATTACCTGAATCTTGGAAATTATCTACTATCGCACCTATTTTCAAGTCAGGGGATCCTATGATACCCGGGAACTACCGTACCATTATGGTAGGTCACACATTGACCCGACTGTACGCATCCATTCTTGAGCAAAAATTGAGTAGATGGGCAAAGAATGAGGGCATAAGGGCAACAGGACAAGGAGGGGTTATTCCACTATAGATCATATTCTTACGCTCAGAGCCATTATTGAGGAAGGAAGAGCAAGCGGGAGAAGGATGTATTGTTGCTTTGTGGAATTTCGAAAATCTTTTGATACAGTACCGAGGGCCAGATTGATGTGCAGGATGCAAGAGTTAGGGGTCCCCAAAGAGATTATTTGGGGGATCATGGCCTTATACGGGTCGGTAACTGGTTATGTACGTACTCCAGAAGGGGATTCCGACATTGTTCATTCCACCATTGGAGTAAAGCAAGGATGCCCATTGTCCCCTACTTTATTTGGTATGTACATAGATGAGGTATCAGATTACATTGATAGAGGGTGACAGAGGGGCTCAACTTGCAGGGTCATGGATCCCTTTGTTGTTGTATGCAAAGGATATTGTATTGATAGCAAAATCACCATATGGAATGCAGAGGCAGCTAGATGCATTACATAAATTCGCGGAGGACACTAGACTGTCGATAAACTTGGGTAAAACCAAAGTTATGGTGTTTAACACCACACCGCAGTGGGTTAGGAGATCGGCACCTACATTTGCATATGGCCAGGATACAGTAGAGTACACAGATGCATACACATACCTTGGTATGGTATTTGCAGGACCGAAGTTTACTCTTAAGAAAGCAACGGATGCTAGATTGTCTAGAGCCTCTGCGACCTTGGGAGGGTTGGAGAGGATGTGTTCACAAGTGCAGTTTCAGGAACCACGAACAAAACTTTGGCTCTTTGATACTGTGGTGGCTTCGGCTATGCTTTATGGGGTCCAAATTTGGGGACCATCTGTGGATCAGGATAATTGGAAGTCAATGGAGAGACCTTTGGTATCTATGATTTCCCAAATGATCAGAGCCAAGGCCTCCGTACCACACGCGATTACCCGAGCAGAACTAGCTGCCCCTCCGATAGAAATTGAAGCTCTTACCAGATCAGTGTCCTTTATACATGGTTTGAGGGATACAAATAATTGCCGATATACTAGACTGGCCCTCGAATCCTCTCGACAATTAGCAATGAAAGGCGATGCATCATGCTGGTATGCGCAACTGTCCTCGTGGTTTCAGAGACACGGGTTCAGTATGGAAAGATTCTCTTGAGGCTCCATCACTAGCAATTACACGAACGGAGATTAATAAAATCATCCGTCAGGATATTATACAGTTGGATCCTAAGAGGACATGGGTAGATCCTACACAAGAATTGGGCACGAAGATGGCCGACTACAAAGAAAACTTCCTACAGCTATCTGAAGATGGATTTGTGACTCGCCCGAGCTACATGGATACCCACCTGTCTCATGGTTTGAGATGTGCTATTGGTCAGATTCGTACATCCTCACACCAGCTGGAAATTGAATTTGGCAAATTTAGGGGAATTCCACCTGAGAGCAGAATTTGCAAGTTATGCGGAATGGAGCCGGAGACAGAATTACACTACATATGTCATTGCACCGTATACTATGAGATACGTGGGCGTTTCCATTGCCTATTTAAAGAAGGCTTTGGACCTCTAAATAGAGTCATGCAATACCAAGATCAAAGATGCTTAGGCTTGTACCTACTGGAACTACATCGGCATAGGGATAATCTAATGAGAAGACAAAGAGCACTACAGCCTCAGAGGCAGATCACAGATTTCTTCGGATCGAGAGAAGCAGGAGTGGAAGGAGAAGCAAGAGACCAGCAGCCAGCACAAAGGAGTACCCACATTCATACCAAAGGCACCCTCATTGACAGGGCGATTGAGCTTAGGAAATCGAGACGACCATGACCGAGATGCAGAAGCACACTTCACCGGAGGAGACTATAACAAAGGATTAGAAGCATTCTAGCCAGACACCCAGAATGCTCCTAAGAAGTTTATTTAATACATTGCATTTAGTTTTTCACATTTATTTTCACACTTTCACACTTAGTACTTTACCCCTCCCATATTGTCTTCACATTGTACTGCTTAGTTTAGGATCCCGCAGTATTTATATTTTGTTATCCTAGTTTAATTTATTTTGTTAATCTGACTTTGTATCAGATACACCGCATTGTAACTTTCTGGTCTCATAGGTCACTTTGGCCTTTTGAAGACGTTAATATAACATTTCATTTCATTTCTCTCTCTCTCTCTCTCTCTCTCTCTCTCTCTCTCTCTCTCTCTCTCTCTCTCTCTCTCTCTCTCTCTCTCTCTCTCTCTCCAGGAGTCTCCCCCAGGGCGAGGGACAGCCCTGTGGGGAGGCGTTAGCCCAGACCTGTCCTGCTCGAGCACTAGAGAGCGCGTGCTTTAGCAGCTTGTTATCGCGCTTCAGCAGCCTGTTAAGAGGCTCTACATTTCAGCAGGCCTGTGGGCACAACACTTCAACAGCCGGTTATGCGACGGAGTCTGCGTTTCAGCCCTGTAGCGCCTCAAGCACTGTGTAGAACGGCGGATTCTGGCTCTGCAGGTCTCGGCGTTTTTTCAGGCAATACTCGGCAGAGGACAAGCTTTCGACAGCCCGGCAGGGGTTTTCGACAGCAACTCGCTCTCGACAGCAGCTCTCGACAGCGTTAACGCAACTTTGAGCATTCTTCAAAGGTTGAAATCTTGAGCAATCTCAAAGCTTTCTACCTTCAAATTTGCAAACCAGAGGTTGGTTCCTTTGTACCTCCTCAAGCACAGGGATGACTACCCCAAAGACCCCCGCCAAAACAAAACCGAGCTTTGCAACAGTGCTGGCAGCCCCTAGCAAACTTGATCGCATCACACAGTTGCAAGCAAGTCTTGATCGAGTCCTAGAAGAAAACCTCGAACTCAAATATCGCCTCAGCAAATTAGAAGAGCAATTCAACTCTATGGTTAACCTCACCACCCACAAGGTAAAAGAGGTTGAGGCTAAGGTTAGCCAAGCTCACTCAACAACCATCGCCCAAGTGAAGACGTGTGTAACAAAGGAAATCTCCGAACAAAAATCTCAAGAAGATAATGCCCTCAAGGTACGCATCGGTGGGCTCCCCTTGTAGTGGTGCACTGTTGAGGACACCCTTGAAGAGGCAATCATCAAACTCAACGACATTATTGAGCCAGTCAACATCAAGCCAGAGAATGTCGCTTGGATCAATGACACACATCGCCATGTGCGTCCCGAGCATTGTGTCCTTACTTTCAAGAACAAAGAGGAGCGGGTGAAGCTTCTACGCCAGTCCCGCCTTCTCAAAGAAACCAAGCTTTGGATTGCAGAAGAATTGACCATGAATCAACTCAAGAGTAAAGCGAGCGAGCTTAAGAAGGTGCACGAAGCGCGTAAGCAAGGCAAATGGGCAGTCTACCGAAGTGGCAAAGCGATCATCCAGGAGTTTTGAAATCCCAAACCAGCTCTCCTCCCAACCGACCCTTAGGCTTTTGTTTTCTCCTTTTTCCTACTCTACCCTCTTGATGGACCCTCAGTCCTTAACTGCTATGTACCAGCCCACGCTGAGAATGAATCATTGTAATGTTGTGTTTTTGGTCCCATAGGTCATATGTGACCTCCGTGGACGATAATCCAATCTCTCTCTCTCTCTCTCTCTCTCTCTCTCTCTCTCTCTCTCTCTCTCTCTCTCTTGTGGACATTAAAGTCTAGAGTCATGTGTGCTACATTGTATACATATTTATCATATTTTATTAATATATAATTTAATGTCTTTTATGAAACCTGTTTCATGTTTTTGACGCTATGAAACGAAACGTTTCAAAACCTCGAAACCCCGAAACGACCGAAACCATGAAACGTTTCGTGTCACACTGAACCCATGCGCCTGAAACCATGATGTCATCTCCCCATACCAGCATGTTGTATCTCCTTGTATGGCTAACTGTCGAGAGGACTCAAGTGCTATGCGAGCATATCTGTCTTTGGGAAGTTCCCATGTGCGGTTTATGAAGGAGACTGATCTGGTGAGCGCCTCTACCACTAGTGGGGGGGCCACTGGCTCTGCTCGGATAATGGCCCGTGGTACTGATGCCTTGGCTCTAATGAGCCGCGAGATCAAAGAGACGAGAGGTTTCTCCATGTTCCCCCATCCGTCTGAGCGACCCGGCCTCCCGTGGTGATCTAGTGAAGGTCCCCATATCTCAGCCCCATAGAGCAATGCTGAAGCCACCATGGTGTCAAAGAGCCAGAGCTTCGTCCGGGGCTCCTGAAACTGAACCTGCGAACACATCCTCTCCAATCTACCCAATGCTGCGTGGGCTCTAGTAAGTCTAGTCTCTGCTGCTCTTCTGAGTGAGAATGCAGGTCCGCTAAAAACCACTCCAAGGTAAGTGCAAGCGTCTGTGTACTCCACAGTCTCCTGGCCGTATGTGAATGTAGGTGCTGACCTCCTGATCCACTGTGGGGTGGTATTAAACACCATAACCTTGGTTTTACCCAGGTTGACAGACAAACCACTTTCGTGGGAAAACATATGCAAAGCATCCAATTGATGTTGCATTCCTTCTGGGGATTCGGAGATCAACACTATGTCATCAGCATATAACAAAAGTGGAATCCATGTCCCTGCCAACTGAGCACCTTTATCCCCATCGCTGTCAATGTAGTCAGAAACCTCATCCACATACATACCGAAAAGAGTAGGAGAGAGCGGGCAGCCCTGCTTCACCCCAATAGTGGAGTGAACCGGTGTAGAAAGTCCCTCCGGGGTGCGTACATGCCCTATTACTGATTTGTACAATGCCATGATCCCCCAAATGAGTTCTGTGGGTACTCCCATTTCCTGTAGTCTGCGCATCAGTCTAGCTCTGGGTACCGTGTCGAAAGCTTTGCGGAAGTCCACAAAGCTACAATAGATCCGTCTCCCATGAGATCTGCCTTCTTCGATGATGGCCCTGAGTGTTAGGATATGGTCAAGAGTAGAGAAGCCTCTCCTAAATCCTGCCTGCCCAGTTGCACGTATCCCTTCCCTCTCTGCCCATCTACTCAACTGTTGCTCCAGAATGGATGCATACAACCGTGCCAGTGTGTGCCCAATCATAATAGTGCGATAATTCCCAGGCTCCATGGGGTCTCCTAATTTGAAGATAGGTACGATCGTAGATAGGCTCCAAGAGTCTGGTAGGCCCTCACACATGGCCCGGTTAAACATAACTGCCAGAAGCTCTGCTAGTAGGTCTTTGGCATGCATGAAATGCTCAGCGACTAGGCCATCATGATCATATGCTCTCCCAGTCTTCATCCTGTCAATAGCTTTCTTGACCATCTCAGCGGTGAAAAAGACACATACGTGTGGCATGGATCGGGGGGGTTGGGAAGGGCCGGCTGTCCAGGTACTGTGTACAAAGATGATGCGTACTGCTCCCAGGTCTCTGTGGAGGAAATAGCAAGGGGGGGGGGGGGGGGGGGGGAGGGACTGCTCATGAAAGAGCCGCCACGCCTCACGCGAGTCCTAACTCAAGAATAGCTGATATAGATCCTGCTCGAGTCGAGCCAAAAAAGCCCTCTTCTTCCACCGCACCAGGCGTCGGAAGTCAATCTGTGACTGTCTGTGAGTGACGTTCCCCAACAGCACCTCCCTCTAAAGTCTGGCTCTAGTCTGGCGGCACTCCTCATCATACCAGCTGTTCTGAGGCATGCTCCCTGATAGGCGGCTATGCTCAGGCTGGGTGTGTGGGTATGCTTCTGCTGCTGCCTCATGTAAAGTCTGTGTCAGTATAGTAGTTAGCTCTTCCAGAGGTCGCCCCGGGTCCTAAGTGCATAGGCGTCTGTAGATTCCGTCCATGTATACAGAATCCGTCTCCCGTGTGAATGTGTAGCGAGTAGGGGCTGCTACTCGTGGCCTGTATGCTACACTGAACTGGAAGGAGATGGTCATCGACACCAGAGCATGATCCACTGCCACCCCGATCGGTCTGGGCTCAACTGTGAGATCCTGGATACTAGAGATGAGATTCGGCTGTGCCATGACATAGTCTACTGTGCTGGCTCCATGTCTGTGTGGGAAGCATGTAAAAACTCCCGAAGCAGGAAATCTCTGTAGGCCGTTCAAGATGGCCAATCCATGTGCAGTGCCCATGTCTATCAGGTGTCGCCCATACTCAGTACATTCCACATCGTGTGATAGTCTGGAAAGGCCCGTCTCTACAACATCTAGCTCTCTTAGCATCTCCTTTGAAGTATCATAAAACACTGCCTGGTGATGGGCAGTCCTGAAGTCCCCTAGGATGATAATGTCACCGTCCCTAGAGAACTCCCATATGTCATCATCCAAAATAGAGAAAGGGGACTCTCCTCTGGGTGATGCATAAACTGATGTACTCGAGGGAAAGTAGCAGATAGCTAGATAGAGGTATCTGCCTGTCTCTGCTTTCAGTCTCACCCACATGTACCTAGCCTGCTCGTCCCTGCGGGCTATATGTATCAATGGCTGCAGATCCTCTCTAAATAACACTGCCACTCCCCCCGAGCCCCGCCCTCTGTGCTCTGAGCGTGTCTCCTGTCTGTAGGCTGTCTCCCACCTGTATCCACTGATGTGAGGTATGGATTGCCCTGGGGCCTGGTGTGTCTCAGAGTAAAAGATGATGTCTCTTCCAGTAAAGCTATCCTCAAAGGCACCCACATCAAGACGCGTAGATCCATTGCAGTTCCAGGCAGCTACTTTGAGTGTGGTCCCATAAGTCTCGCACCGTCATGTGGAGCATCGTTCTAGTATTACCACTTTTCCGTCTCGTTAAAAAGCGATCTTGCCTTTTTCCCTTGCCGCTCTAATCTCCGGCATTACTTCCTGCATATGAGCGATCTGCGAGAGGGTGAGATCATCCCCGCGGAAGATGCCAGTCTCTTTAAGAGTTGGTCTTTTCTTCAAGAATGACTTCTTTGCATCCATGGAGGGAAAACGGAGGATGAGTGCTTTCTTTTGAGGTTTCTCCACTGCTTCCATTTTTCTTTATGTTGCCCACTCTCCATGCCCTTGTGTGCGTCGACTCATCAAGGCTATGAGTTCTTTTACTTCTTCGTCCACATTGCCTTTGTCTTTAAGACCGCAAATTCTCACATGTAAAGTGCGCACCCTTCTCCTCTGCTCCTCCTCTAGTGTCTGATTAATGATGTTGTTGGGTGTGGGTGTGGGCGTTATCTCCTTGTCTTTTCCTTTCTTGGACACCTTGATCCATTTCTCGGCTTCGTCCGCCTTCTATTGAGTTTTGGTAAGAACATCCACGCAAGAGGTCGTCATTTCTTTATGCTGCTCTTCTCCTTCTTTGATGGCCCGTACTTGCTCCTTGATCGTGTTGATTTCTTCGATTACTGAGGGTTGAAGTTCGCTCTCTTCCAGTGTGTTTCTTGATCGTGCTTCGGCGAGCTCTTTCTTGAGTGATGCGATCTCTTCCTCTTGGGTCGTCACTCGGTCTTCCAGCATGCTTATCTTGCTCTCTTGGATCAGCACGCGTCCTTCGAGCATGTTTATTGTGCCCCAGAGGTTGCGGTTCATCTTGGTCATGATCTCCGTCATCTCCTCTTTGCATTTTTGAATGGCATCCTCTAGGGGGTCGGCTTTATCTTTCATCTTCCTCATGCTTGATCGCCGTCCGCAAGGGAGTTAGGTGTACGTGTGCACCCACCCTAGCAACGGGCGCGGCGGCTAGGGGTCACTGGATGTACATGTGCACCCACACTGGCGGTGATCGCGACGAGTGGTGGAGCGCGAGGCGGTGTGGCCAGGTGCCCTCAATATGCTCAGCTATGTGTGTGTGTATCTCGAAAACAAAAGTGAAGGGGAGGGGGGGGGGGGAGGGGGAGGGGGGAGGGGGGTAGAAATGAAATGAAATGTTATATTAAAGTTATATTAAAGTCTTCAAAAGGCTAAAATGACCTATGAGGCCCGAAAGTTACAAAGTGGTGGGGGCGGGGTTTTATATATATATATATTAAAGACCTCCTACGCGTAGAAGATGAGAGGGGACATCCTACGTGTAAAAAAAAAAAAGGGGGGAGGGGGGGGGAAGCCCTACGCGTAGAAGAAAGGGGGGGGACGTTCTACGCGTAGAAGAAAGGGGTGGGGGCACGGGACGCCATACGTGGGGAGCGGGGGAGTGCGGGTGAGCAGAGGACGGGAGCAAGGGACAGCGCGGGTGAGCAGGGGGCGGTGGTGCAAGGGGCAACGCGGGCGAGTAGAGGACGGGAGCAGGGGCGGGGGTGCAGGGACAGCTCACAAAGCAAGGGGGGGGGGGGGGGGGGGGGGGGGGGGGGGGGGAGAGCAGAGGGCGGTGGTGCAAGGTCAGCGCTCTCTCTCTGTGAGAGAGAGAGAGAGAGAGAGAGAGAGAGAGAGAGAGAGAGAGAGAGAGAGAGAGAGAGAAAAATTTATTTACGTCTTCAAAAGGCCAAAGAAAACTGGCCTATGAGATAGATCCATGTACAAAAATGTGAATATCCTCTGCATCTTTGGTATGTGCAAAATGACCGGGTAATAGTAGCATCCGGTGTACAAAATGTAGTGTGATAAGTGACCGAGTAATAACAAAGCATCCGGTGTGTAGATGTGGGGGTGACCGGGTAATAACAAAACATCCGGTGTACATAAAGAGGCATGTATGTGTGTAGTGAGAGTGAGGGGAGGAGGGATATATTAATGTCTACAAAAGGCCAAAATGACCAATGAGACCAAACTGATTACAATGGTGAGTCTAGTACAAAGTCTAGTTACAGACAAAGAAAACTACAAACTAGAAACGGAGATAGGAGTGCTACCGACTCCTATGGGTCGCTGGTAAGCTGAGCAATGGTATAATTCCACAAAGCTACAAAGTGGGGATAAGTGTCACCATAATACAATATAGCAGTAGCATGAAGCCTATCCTGATCGACACTCTGGGTGTCGTGCTAGAATCCTGTGGATCCTCTGTCGTAATCTTCATCGGTGCTGTGTGGCTCCCCTCCTCAGTCGTGGTCGTCTCAATCTCCCCAACTCTATAGCTCGGTCAATGAGAGTGCCGCTGCTGTGCGTATGGGTGGGAACCGAGCTCTGTGGTGGTGGTGTCCCCTCTGCCTCTGTGGTACTCGGGTTGAAGAGAGAGAGAGAGAGAGAGAGAGAGAGAGAGAAAAATGAAATGAAATGAAATGTTATATTAACGTCTTCAAAAGGCCAAAGTGACCTATGAGACCAGAAAGTTACAATGCGGTGTATCTGATACAAAGTCAGATTAACAAAATAAATTACACTAGGATAACAAAATATAAATACTGCGGGATCCTAAACTAAGCAGTACAATGTGAAGACAATATGGGAGGGGAGTAGAGATCCATCTTCATCTGCACTCTGGACGACGAAAGAGTATGGCTTGAATCCTTTGCCGTAGCCTCCTTCGAAATTGTGTAGCTCCTCTCCTCCCTCGGGGTCGTCTAGATCTCCCTAACTCCAATGCTCGGTCTATGAGAATGCCAGTAGAGAGAGAGAGATGCCAGAGTTGGTGAAGAGGGGGTTGATCGCCCCCCATGACTACCATGACCAGAAACCCTGTCAATACATCACATGATCTTTGAGAGAGAGAGAGAGAGAGAGAGAGAGAGATGGTGAAGAGGGCGTTGATCGCCCCCCATGACTACCATGAGCAGAAGACCTTGTCAATACATCAGATGATCTATGTGAGATGAGATGTGGAAGTGGGTACCCCCCTGACCCCATATAAATAGGTGCCCAAGGGGAGGTAGGGCAAGGCCTGATAAAAATCCCCGCGACCCAACAGAAAAATGATATATGGAAATATATGAGGGCGCCCGGACAGAGGTGGGCGGCTTGTCCAGAAGTGGGCGGCCGAACAATGTAGTCTAAATGCATTTGCAAACGGTAGCCAGCCCGGAGGCACACTAGCTGTACATGAATTCCCTAGACCTGTGTGAAGCGACAGAGTGGTGTAAATCTAATAGGACTGTCCCATGGCACGACAGATTTGGGTTTGCCTGCACTTTCGGCACCCAGCCAGTACACCTAGGGTGCTACAGCTTGGTCCACTCTCACGGGCCTAGCACTTCATTTTGAGATGGCTTCAGCCAGCCGGATGATTGTGATACAAAAAGGCCAGCCTACTCTCAACCTCCCATAGAGCTTGTACCTCAAGATTGGAGCAGAGAGATAGAGTGTTGTTGGGAGATCATCTGCAGCCTGACACTCGTTCATCTGGAAAGCCCGGTGCTTCCGCATCTTCGAGGCTTGACCCATCCCACCAACGGAGACTGTACATGACATCTAGTAGGAGCTGATCCATACATTCAGGGGACACTTTGAGAGACTTTAGGGCAGCTCCGACCGCATGCGGGATTGTGACCCTGAGGATCAAGGCCCTTCTTCACCATGGTTCATGGGACACCTAGATGGCAGTACCGCCCACTATGTGGCTTTTTCCTCCTCCTATCTCTTGATTTAGCCGTCATTGTATGTATCTTACCTTTTTATTGGAAAAGTCTCCTCCCATTTGGATGTAGCCCTCTCTATTAGGGGCAGTTTGTAGCCCATTAGGCAATATTATTAACTAATAGAAGGAACTTTTTATTCCCAAAAAAAATTTCCAACAATGCTGCTACACATCCTGTAACCTGCACCAGGATCCCTCCGTGAAGAGAGGTAAGGGTAATCAAGGGTGACACTTAGGGAAGTCGTAGCAAAGTGTCTTTAGCCTCCTCATACCCAAATCAGCCCCAAACTGGAGAAAAACCAGGAACCACGAAAGCACAGCAACCTTCTTCTCTCTCAACCAAGTCCAAAACTATGTCTGAATAGGCAGCGGAAGATGCCATGGAGACAAGAACTGGCCTCCAATCGGGTGGACACCTCGACTTCGATCTGGCTCCACTCCGATCTGGCAGAGAGAAATGAAATGAAATGGAATGTAATATTAATGTCCTCAAAAGGCCAAAATGACCTATGAGACCAAAAGGTTACATATGGTGAATCTAATACCAGGTCTGGGTACAAAAAATACAAAGAGCTGAAAAGAAAATAGTGGGGTGAAAGCTGATACAAGGGGAATACAAAGGGTGAGCTGATTCTCTCACAGTCGAGGCATCATATACATATACATCAGTATCCAAAAGGCTATAGAGATTCAATGTCCTCCAAGGTAGGCACTCTGTCGGGACGGCTCCTATGTCGCGCCAGTATGGTATGGATCCTCTGTCGCAGTCTGCATCGATGTCAAGAGGGGCCCCCTCATCCGTGGGCGACGGGGCCGCCCTAACTCTATCGCCCGATCAAGTAGTATGCCTCTGGTGCCTCTGGTGTTGTTATGTTGTTGAGGCTGCTCGGACTCCTCTGTCTGTGACTGAAAGAAATCTGTAATCTTTCGCTGTTGCTGGATCAGAGAGAGAGAGAGAGAGAGAGAGAGAGAGAGAGAGAGAGAGAGAGAGAGAGAGAGAGAGAGAGAGGCTCTCCATGCTAATAACAAACTTCTCAAACAAGTGACCAAGGGTGGTCCGGCATAGAACTGACATGGCTCAATGGATAGACCCAAGATACACACAATTACGACTGCTACTGCCATCTGCTCCTTCATACAAGACCACTAACTCGACCACAACACTGGCTAGCACAAGAAGAAGCTTTGGGAAAAAAGCAATCTGCAACTCCTCTTAGATTGAAGGGAGATCTGAATGGAGGGAGAGAGACAGGCCTCAAGGCTACCACTAGAATGTGGCTGCCCTCTAAGGATCTGGGATCTCTCCACTTCATGCCCTCCACAAGTCTGCCCTAAGGAACGCTAGGGATGAAGCCTCCAAAAGGCTGAGTCGAAATGCTCCACAGGCTGCACCAGAAAACGCTGAACTGCCCCCTGTCCAGGGCTTCCATAAGGTGCCCTAGAGAGCACCCGATGCATGCCTAAGGGTCGCCCCTCTTCTCCCCCCCCCCCCCTCCCTGTTCACATAAATACCTCTCGACAAAGGCTGCCCGACTCGATCTCTCAGCCCTCACGACATGGTAAATGGGCATAATATGAGAAAGAAGGGAAAATAGGCAAGTGAGCCACATGGGACAAAAGGGAAAAAATCACCTAGGGCTGCAGGAGACCTATTAGCAACTGAAACCTACAACCCCAAGCTAAACATGGCTGAAAGTGTCCCGACATGAGAGACTACCTCACACTGGCCGGGCACAGAAACAAAACAGCCCTCACTCCCTATCACCTGTCCCTAGGAGATACCAGGACCAACTGAAGGAATCCATAGAGATGTCATCGCTCTAACATCCTCCACTAAGTTGAACAATTGTAACATCCAATTTATTAAATGAAGTAAAGATTTGGACACCTAGTCTAGACCAATATAGTCAATCTCATTGGATGTATGGTGGATGGAGAGAGATGGAGAGACCACTAGTTGCTATGATCTCTTCGATGTACGGTCACAATGCCACATGAGGTCGTCCAAGTTAAATTGGGAGCTACACAAACTGTGAGATTGAGATATTACAATATATGCGTTGCGAGAGCTTCCATGTCATCGTTATGCTAGATTGACAAAAGGAAAAAAATCACCTAGGGCTGCAGAGACCTATTAGCAACTGAAACCTACAACCCCAAGCTAAACATGGCTGAAAGTGTCCCGACATGAGAGACTACCTCACACTGGCCGGGCACAGAAACAAAACAGCCCTCACTCCCTATCACCTGTCCCTGGGAGATACCAGGACCAACTGAAGGAATCTATAGAGATGTCATCGCTCTAACATCCTCCACTAAGTTGAACAATTGTAACATCCAATTTATTAAATGAAGTAAAGATTTGGACACCTATTCTAGACCAATATAGTCAATCTCATTGGATGTATGGTGGATGGAGAGATGGAGACCACTAGTGGCTATGATCTCTACGATGTACGGTCACAATGCCACATGAGGTCGTCCAAGTTAAATTGAGAGCTACACAAACTGTGAGATTGAGATATTACAATAAATGGGTTGCGAGAGCTTCCATGTCATCGTTATGCTAGATTGGCCCTCAAGTCGTTTCAACAGCTAGCCCGGGGGGGGGGGGGGAGGACTTTAGATGTTGGTATGCACAAATGCCATCTCACTTACAGTTGCCCTTTCAATACTCCTTGGAGGCACTGTCACTCGCATTCACACGTTGAGAAAACAATAGGAATCAGAATTATCAAACAAGATCTCACGTAGATTGATATAGAGGACATGGAGACTCTCCCTTGGGAGTTGGGAAAGAAAGTGATTTTTACAAAAAGCACTTTCTTCACATTATCAAGGATGGTTTCATTTTACAGCCAAGATACATGAAATTACACCTAACCCATGCGCTTCAATGTGTCATAAGACAGCTTCAGACATACTCCCACCAGCTCCACATAGAGACAAGTAGATAAACTTTGGTGTCCCAGTGCTGCGGATATGCCAGCTATGTGACTTAGAGCCACAGACAGAGGGGCATTACATACCGGTATATTATTAGATACGGGGATGATTTTCATTCTCTCTTCAGAGAGGGATTTGGGCCTCTACCTAGGGTGATGGATTAGGCTAATTAGAGACACCTTGGGCTATTCTTGCTGGAGCTACGTAAGCACAAACATTAATTACATTCTCTTCAGGGAGATATTCGAGCCTCTGTCTAGGGTGATGGATTACACCGATTAGAGATGCTTTGTGCTATTCTTGCTGGAGCTACGCAAGCACAAACATGCTCTATTACTGAGTTCTAAATTCTCTAGAAGAGGACCCATCCAGAGTCGGGTGGCAGATTTCTTCCAAAGCAAGAGCTCTCAACAAGACCCCAAGACACGTTTGTTTCAGCTCATGGGATCTCCCAGAAAGAGCTTCACAGATTAGTAGATCTTGACACCCTCATTCTCTTATCACTGACATGTTTACCATCGCCGCATCTACGCCATTGTTGAGAGGCATAGAGCATCCCTACAAGGTTCTTTACAGAGGAGGAGATTGATGCCATGATGCAGAGGCCCATGAGAGAGTTCATGCGATGGTACTTACAGTGGTAATTCACTGAGGAGAAGAGGCTTTGGCAGATACGCCACCAGCTGGGTCTACTGGTTCACTTGATCGATCACATGTTTTCTATGCTAAACTTTGGATCATATGACTATGATGTGATTTTCTAGGTCTTTTAGGCCTTTTTATAAACATTTCAATTCATTATCTTTCTCTCCCTCTGTCTCTACAGGAATTCTCAATGCTCACACCCTGTCCTTAAAAGTAGGACCTCCAATTGGTTCTTGAAAGATATTTCTAAGCAATTTCGCTGCTGGACTGTGGTTGTCCAAAATTAATTTTTCCACAGTTATTAACACTAGTACAGAAAACTAATAATTTCCAAACTTGCCCAATTTCTGAACTGCATCACAAGGAGAATTTGACCTCTGAAGGAACAAAAAGTTGCAGCATAATTGTTAGTTTGAGCTTGAATGAAACAGGAAATCAAAGGAGCAATTCAAATATAACAGTCCCTGTAAGCAGAAGGATTCAAACCACAGGCGATGAAATTGAACGGCACACAAGGAAAGAGTGTTTACTTATGTATGGTCTTCAATCCACGACTGCCCACAACTAGCATGTCAGGATGCACTCTAAAAACTTCCTTGCATATCACTTCTCTGGTGTCTCCTTTCTTGATCCACGCCTTGCATGGTAACTGCACAAAAAAACAACTTAGATTACGATTACCAAAAATTATGTAGCTATTAGTCTTTATTGAAAAAGTGTTAAATTTTGTGCAAGAGAAACGACTTGGAGACAGCATATGTTACACGTAGTGATCCGAGCCTATCACAAATTTTTGTTTACTATATTTTGTTGGTTTTCCTTGCTTCTAAAGGTTTACAATAAAAGAAAGAGTGAAAACAACTTTTTGGAAAAATTCAAAAAATGATTTGATGGGAATTTTTTCTTGACTAGTTCACCGGAGGTGAAAGGTAGAGGGAGAACCTAGTGGTAAAGGGAAGGGAAAATATGTAAATGTGAAAAGAAAAGATATGATGTGGTTGTGGAGCCATGCACCCATGATTCAAGGGTCATGAGTGACTCATATCATCATGGCTTTGGAGCCATATGATGATTCAAACAGATGGGATCCAAGTGGAAGACTTGGTAAAGGAAGGAAACAAACACATGATTTTGCTAGATTTTTAAAAAATACTCCGATCCAAGAAAAGTTGTCTTCATCAAAGTTGTAGCTCATGCGCTGGAGATTCTGACCATATTTTTTTTATAATTTTTGCATCTACGGTCTAGGAGATATGGCCAAAATGGCAAACGCTAGTTTTTTCAACTGTGGTGGAGACCACACCCTCTACTTTCACACACACACACCCTTCCTTTTCCACATTGAGACCTTCTCTAAAAATCAGCCATTAGTCTTCTCACCCTCCTCTCCTTCCTCCTCTCTCTCAAGCTCAAAAAACCATCACAAATTCCTTTTCTAATCACCTCTCAAATCATGCTTAATCTTGTTGTAATTCATAAGTTCTCATTCAACCCCTTTCTATTATTACTAGATATGCATTGATTTTATGTAGATTCTTTACATTTTAAAATAAGGAAGCTCTTGGACTCGAGCTATGAAGGAAGGAGTGAAGACAACACAAGTGATGATGGAGCCAATTAGTTGCAAATTGGTCAACAAATCACTTGGAAGGAGCTTCTTCATTGGTTGAATGTCCCTAATCAAGCTTCATTTGTACAAATTGCACTTGGATCTTAACCTCACTCCTAATCACTCTCTTTCCTATATAAAGAGGCCCCCCCCTTTGTAATTTCAAGTATCCCTCAGTCCCATTGAGTCTTTGTATCACTCATCATGAGCCCATAAAGCTCATTCATTCACTTTATTCTTGCACATTCTAGAGTGCAAATTGTTTTATGCTAGTAACCTCCCCTCCTCTTACTTATGTTAATTAAGAGAGATCTTTTATGTGTGTGTGAGAGTGCTTGATGTGTGATTTTGGCTAATTCTTGAGTTGTTGTTTAGTAATCTACATGCTATTTGTGTTGGGAGTGCTTGAAGTTATCCATTCCTTGTATACACACTAAGGTTAATGCTTCATTCATAGTGATAGTTCGTTCTCTCTCTCTCTCTCTCTCTCTCTCTCTCTCTCTCTCTCTCTCTCTCTCTCTCTCTCTCTCTCTCTGTGAGTGTGTGTAGCGGTCCTAGTCCACGCTTCCAAGACTAGGTGGTGCCTTCATCTTATTTCCCTTGTGGCGCAATGGAGTTTGTTTTGGTGTAGAGGCCGCCATTCCAAATTTCCTTCGTCATAAATTGGTGCCCCCACTGAGGAGTTCTCAAGCAGCGCTCTGTCAATTCTATGAAGGAAGGTCCATCAAATTCTCCGAGACTTCCACTATGGTCTCCCCAAGAAGCTCGAGAAAAGAAGCGTCTTTATCGACAAACGGCACGTATGCGGGTAAAGAGAGTTAACTACATACACCCTTCTTTGCTTCAAGGAAAATTTTGTAGTCATCAAGTCCCTAGGTCAAAGCATTGTGTTGAGTGCTTCGTGGCTAGTGTGAAGACACTTCCTTTGAAGCCTCGACTTCAGGTGGTGAAAGCACTTTCAAACTCGGGTATTAACAAGTTTTTGGAGGGGGAGCTACACATCAATGGGGTGCGGTATTGGCAAGAGGCTACATATGGTGATGCACTCCAACTACTACTAGCAAGAAGGCTCAAGGTAGTTGAGAGGGTAGCCATTGAACCCTATGAACTCTACAAAGCTGAAGATGGTCACACCAAAGCTAGGCTAATCACTGGTGAGAAAATTCTTCGCATCTCTCAAATGGTGGGATCCAAGAGAGCTGAACTTCAATGAAGTGCTTCATGGAAGTTTGTATTTAATGCACCAATGAATAATCCCATTTTCTAGAACTTTCAATCAATTCAGAATATTAGGGTGAATGTGTGCATTGATAGAAAGATTTTTTTCCAACAAAGATTGGTCTTCTATTTTGGAGCTGAGAGGTTGAGAGAGATATTGTTGTCCCCTGACCATAATATTTCCTATTTTGGAGTATAATGTATCCTTTGATGTTCACATCTTCATCTTGCTTTAAGCATACTCCATGAATCATAGGGATTTATATGGACCTTTCCAACCTCTTGCTAGACAAACTGTGCATATAATAGCTAGCACAAAGCTTAGGTTCCAAAACATCATAAGGAACTTACTATGCCCTCGTCGTCTAGCTGAGATTAATGCATCTATCAATCCATTTATTCTACCCTTAATAAGATATGATTTGGGCCTAGACGTTTTCATCTTTGTGCTGTATTGAGAGGAAGGCAACCCATTTTATAATGGCTTTCCCTAATTTTTTTGGGCGTAGTGGGGAAAAGCTGGGGATTTTTTGGATAACTTGGAGATGGCTTTCCTTGTCTCTGGGAGGGATGACGAAGCATTGAAATTGAGAGCTTTTCCTTTGGTACTCAAAGAAGAAGCTAGGGTATGGTTCCAGGCTCTAGATCCAACCCAAAGAGCTGATTGGGAGGGATTGAAGGCGGCTTTCCTACGAAGATTTCAACAAGCCAATTCGGCAGAAGAACTATGGCAAACTTCTGGCCCTTCATCAAGTTGACCCTCATGGTTATGCAACCTATGAGAAAGGTTTTCTGAAACTTTGGGGGCAATGGTCAGACTCACTAAACCCTGGTGAGCGAGCTCCCAATTGCCTCCAAAAGGATCGATTTATCTCAGGTTTGTACCCCTTGCTAAGGGAGAAGGTAAAGAGCAAATTTCCAAATACTTTTGAAGATGCCTTAAGGATTGCTAGGGAAAAGAATCGAAAGATTCTCTATCAAGCCCAAGCTGGCCAGCTAGCTTTGGGAGGCAATATCACAACTATGGAAGCTTCTCACGTACCTCCAAATGTGCCTAATGCACCAGACCTCAATAGAGGTCAACTAGAAGATATGCTCCAACAAATAAACAATCTCACAAACCAGCTAGAGGGTTTGAGAGTAAATCTTGTGCAGGGTGCAAGCAAAAATGGCCAATAATGTCTCTGTCACTTGTGTGGGTGTAGTGAAAGCTTTGAGAGTTTCTGTTTTTGGAATCACTACAGAGGTTGATGCTTATGTGATGCCAGTAAAGAGAGAAGGATACCCCCTTATTTTAGGACGACCTTGGCTCATGGGTATAGGAGCTTAGGCAAGATTGGGCAACAGAAGACTTGGAGTTGAAGCCTCGAGTGGGTGGCCATAGTCGGAAGGTGGTTTATAACTTGAAGAATGGGCGACAAGAGAACCTTGAACTAGAGACGTCAGCTGATGAGTGGAGCTCAAGTGGATGCTCCTCATCCATGGACGAGGAAGAGAGTTCAAGTGAAGAGAGTGATAGCACTCTCGAAGTCATGGGCGTCACCATAAAGAAAACTACCTCATCAGAAGACAACCCAAGGATCCAAATGGAGAATGTGTGGGATGCCAGCCTAGAGAAGATGTTATCCAAGGATATAAAGGAAGAAGAAAAGGAGGGTTATGTAAATGTTCTCAAGAAGCATGCATCATTATTTATTTCTGATTACACTCACATTACAGGTGTCACTGCAGTGAAGCATCATATCCATCTAAAAGAAGGGAGCAAGCCAGTAGTACAAAAACTAAGAAGATTAGGAGTTGTGCAACAAAATGCAGTGTTGTCCGAGGTGAAGAGACTCTTAGAAGCAGGATTCATATACCCAGTAGAAGATTCAGAATGGGTCTTCCCAGTAGTGGTGAGGCCAAAGAAGAATGGTAAAGGGTGAGTGTGCGTGGATTACAAGCCACTAAATGCTGCAACAAAGAGGGACCACTTCCCTCTACCATTTCCAGATGAGATTCTAAATGAAGTAGCAGGCCATGAGCGATACACAGTGTGTGATGGCTACTCCGGCTACTTTCAAATACGCATTGCAGAGGAGGACCAGAAAAAGACTACTTTCATCACACCATGGGGCTGTTTTGCATTTCGAGTCATGCCTTTTGGTCTCACCAACGCTCCAGCCACCTTTCAACGATTCATGAACATGGTCTTCCAACCTTACTTTGGTAAGTCCATAAGGGTTTTCATAGATGACTTTTGTATTTACAGCTCCAAAAGTATGCATCTCGGCAAGATTGATGAAGGATTTACTCGTTTAGCTAAGCTGGGTGGACAACTAAACAAGGACAAATGTCACATTGGGGAAAGTAAGGTTACACTATTGGGGCATGTAGTGTCCATTGATGGAATCGAGGTAGATCCTGAAAAGATAGAAACATTGCTAAATCTACCTCCCCCAACTTCCATCAAACAATTAATCTCTTTCTTGCAAAAGCTAAGATATTTGAGTAGATTCATACACTTACTCTCCCAAGTGATATTTCCTCTACAACAACTGACTCGTCAAGAGACGCTTGTTTGGAGTGAAGAAAGTGATGGGCATTTTAGAGAGATAAAAAAAATGTTAGGGTCACTCTCTGTAATCCTCCAACCTTGTTGGGAAGAAACATTCTTTGTAAACCCTAGTGTGGGAGAAGAGGCCATTGGTGCTGCCCTCCTACAAAAAGATCCAAAAACATCCTTTATGAGGCCTGTGTATTTTGCTAGCCGCCTCATGGAAAACACAGAGAAGGCCTACACCCTGATGGAACAGCTAGTGTTAGCTCTCATGTTTGCGATAACCAAATTTCGGCCATACTTGCTGCCGAAGAGATTTGTAATTATCACTGTGGAGGATATGTTTCCCTATGCACTACAACATATGGAAATCTCTGACAAAATAGCAAAGTGGGTGGTGCGACTTCAAGAGTTTGATTATACAATACAGGTTGAAAGAACAACTCGAGCATGCTTAGCCGACATTTTAACAAACAAGTGCTATGAAAAAGTTTTCCATTTGAAGAGAAAGGAACCTCCACCACCTCCAGCTCTAGAGGCTCTGGTCAATGCTTATAGCCTCTACTTTGATGGAGCATACAAGAGAACCAAGGATAAGGCAGCTGCAGGCATCGTGGTCTTATCTCCATTGGGAGAGAGGATCCATGGTGAAGGGATCACTCTAGAAGATTTCCACTCCAACAATGAAGCAGAATATCAAGCTCTAATTCATGGCCTTTGTTGGTGCCTGGATAATTCAATTGAGAGATTAAATGCTTTTGGTGACTCCATGCTTTTGGTAAGGCAAATGCAAGGTACATGGGCTTGCAAAAATGCCAATCTCTCTACTAAAATGAGAGAAGCCAATGCTCTTATGAGGAGATTTAGGGAGGCACAAGTACATCATGTGCCAAGAGACCAGAACAAGGAGGCAGACCACCTAGCATCATCGAAGTTAAATGAGTCAATAGTGGGAGCAGTGTCCATCCAACTTCCACTTCAGCAAGGAAAGGAGGACTTAGAAGATATTATGCACATTTTGGAGCAAGGAGAGGCTCCTAAACACATGAATGCAGGGGAAAGACGATGGTTAGCTAGGAAAGCTACCAGGTATCGCATAGTAAATGATAATTTGTATTGTCTTGGTAAGGATGGTGTGCTTAGGAGAGTGCCTTTGAAGAGTGAAATTGAAGAGATTTTAAAAGCTTGTCACAATGATGTGTGCGGAGGACACTTTGCACACGACATCACTAGTAGAAAGGTTCTACAAGCTGGGTTTACTTGGCCAAGTCTTCATCATGATGTCAAATACTGGTGTCAAACATGTGATAAATGTCAGAAAGCAAGACCACGATGGCTCATAGCTGAACCTCATAACCCAATAAAGGTATATGGGCCCTTTGAGAAGTGGGGAATTGATGCCATAGGGCCTCTACCACACACTTAGTCAGGTAAAGAGTACATCATTATGGGAGTAGACTACATGACTAGATGGGCTGAGGCTATTCCAACCAATAGAATTACTACTAAGGATGTGAGTCAGTTTACTAAGGATGTGAGTCAGTTCATCTTTGACCACATCTGTTGCCGGTTTGGCACCCCTCTTGAAATACTATCTGATAGAGGACCAAGGTTTAGAGCAGACTTGGTAGGAGAACTCATGCAGAAGCTAAATATTCAGCATCAACACTCTACTCCTTACTACCCTCAGTGCAATGGCTTGGTGGAAAAGGTAAATGGAATCATTTGCAAAATTCTCAACAAACACCTGAATGGAGCTCTATGGGCCTATAGAACCTCCTTCAAAACCGCATTAGGGTACACACCCTTTCATTTGGTTTATGGAAAGGAGGCGCTTTTGCCCATTGAAGTGAAGTTAACAAGTCTTCGAATATTGGGTTGCCAGGTAGGCTCTCAAAAGGAGAAAATACATCAAAAGATCATGGATCTAGAGAGGTTGCAATTGGATCGTGAAGAAGCCATCAACCACTATTCTCAAGAAGCAGAGAAGCGCAGAGAAAAGTTCAACAAAAAGCTAGCATCCAAAAAGGGATCTCTGGTGCTTCGATATGACAATCGCTTCGACACTCGTAAGGATGGAAAGTTTCTTTTTCGATGGGAAGGCCCGTTCTTGGTCACCAAAAAGTTCAAAAATGGCTCTTACAGACTTCAAGACATTGATGGTAAAGTGCACAAGACCAGGACAAATGGATGGCGTCTAAAGCCTTATCACATCAGGATAAGGTCAGCCCAAGATCAAAGAAAGTAGGCTAGAGGCATAAATACCCCTAGCCAGGTTTGGAGGGGCTATGATCCGAGCCTATCACAAATTTTTGTTTATTATATTTTGTTGGTTTTCCTTGCTTCTAAAGGTTTACAATAAAAGAAAGAGTGAGAACAACCTCTTGGAAAAATTCAAAAAATGATTTGATGGGAATTTTTTCTTGACTAGTTCACCGGAGGTGAAAGGTAGAGGGAGAACCTAGTGGTAAAGGGAAGGGAAAATATGTAAATGTGAAAAGAAAAGATATGATGTGGTTGTGGAGCCATGCACCCATGATTCAAGGGTCATGAGTGACTCATATCATCATGGCTTTGGAGCCATATGATGATTCAAACAGATGGGATCCAAGTGGAAGACTTGGTAAAGGAAGGAAACAAACACATGATTTTGCTAGATTTTTAAAAAATACTCCGATCCAAGAAAAGTTGTCTTCATCAAAGTTGTAGCTCATGCGCTGGAGATTCTGACCATATTTTTTTTATAATTTTTGCATCTACGGTCTAGGAGATATGGCCAAAATGGCAAACGCTAGTTTTTTCAACTCTGGTGGAGACCACACCCTTTACCTTCACACACACACACCCTTCCTTTTCCACATTGAGACCTTCTCTAAAAATCAGCCATTAGTCTTCTCACCCTCCTCTCCTTCCTCCTCTCTCTCAAGCTCAAAAAACCATCACAAATTCCTTTTCTAATCACCTCTCAAATCATGCTTAATCTTGTTGTAATTCATAAGTTCTCATTCAACCCCTTTCTATTATTACTAGATATGCATTGATTTTATGTAGATTCTTTACATTTTAAAATAAGGAAGCTCTTGGACTCGAGCTATGAAGGAAGGAGTGAAGACAACACAAGTGATGATGGAGCCAATTAGTTGCAAATTGGTCAACAAATCACTTGGAAGGAGCTTCTTCATTGGTTGAATGTCCCTAATCAAGCTTCATTTGTACAAATTGCACTTGGATCTTAACCTCACTCCTAATCACTCTCTTTCCTATATAAAGAGGCCCCCCCCTTTGTAATTTCAAGTATCCCTCAGTCCCATTGAGTCTTTGTATCACTCATCATGAGCCCATAAAGCTCATTCATTCACTTTATTCTTGCACATTCTAGAGTGCAAATTGTTTTATGCTAGTAACCTCCCCTCCTCTTACTTATGCTAATTAAGAGAGATCTTTTATGTGTGTGAGAGTGCTTGATGTGTGATTTTGGCTAATTCTTGAGTTGTTGTTTAGTAATCTACATGCTATTTGTGTTGGGAGTGCTTGAAGTTATCCATTCCTTGTATACACACTAAGGTTAATGCTTCATTCATAGTGATAGTTCGTTCTCTCTCTCTCTCTCTCTCTCTCTCTCTCTCTCTGTGAGTGTGTGTAGCGGTCCTAGTCCACGCTTCCAAGACTAGGTGGTGCCCTCATCTCATTTCCCTTGTGGCGCAATGGAGTTTGTTTTGGTGTAGAGGCCGCCATTCCAAATTTCCTTCGTCAGTAGGAAAATCCAAAAACAATAACCATTAAGGTCAATAGACATTTTAGTTAGAAGAGATAAATAAAGGTCAAAAATCTTAATTAAGTTGGTATCTCTGTATCAAAGAGTTGGTTCTCATCTGGAACTTTTACTTCTTGGCTTGGAGTCTGTGTCCGGTTGGTTGCCCAAGACAAAGCTAGTCTTCTACAAAAAGTCTCTCTTTCAATAAAACTAACCCTTCGTGGTTTCTTGTGGGGAGTGTAGCTAAAGTCCCTTTTTGCAAAAGGACTCTTTCAACAACACTGCCCTCTATGTTACTCGTGAAGTATGCAACATTGAGCACTCAGTAAAGCAAGCTTCCACTATGCAAAGTAGACCCTATGTAAAATTGTACACTAGCCATCCACTTTGCACTCACCCTTCATAAAATATTGAAAATTAGAAAGAACAACTCTTGAGTGCTTGATAAAACAAAGTTCTTTTTTTATCAAGGATCCTCACAGCTACAGTCTGTTATAGAGTGATTGCGTGGTGAGCACGAAGCCAATGAGTATATTGCAAAACCCAAACTGAGCTCTTGAAGGCTCTCCTTATATGTAGAAGCAATTACAATCCAATTGTTTAAAAGCATGCTGTCACAAGACGGGCACCACGTGCCAATAGAAAAGACCAGACTGAACAGACTTTTAGCACTTCAATAACAACTGAACTAATAGAGTGAGAGAGACGGCACGTTGTCACGAGGACGTCGCAAATGTTAACTATGTCACGAGGACATGGCAACGGCTAACCTTAGTTGTTGGTTTCTTTCCAATGATTTTTGTTTTATTTTTAAGACCTGTTGCAAATGGTCGGACATTATATCGCCAATGTGAACGATAGTTTCACCCACAGACGGGAGGTGGGTCGGCATTGAATTTCGTATAGGAAGAGGGTGTCTAGGCTCAGTCAAGATCATGTAGGTCCCCCCGTCGCACTTAGCAAGTTGGTGGATACTAGGAAGTGAACTCAATAAAGGCAAAAAGTCAAGGTGGGATCACCAGAGGAAAATACCCGACAATTGGGCCACATTTTTTGGATGCCATCCCAATGGGGATAGAAAGTCAAGAGACGAGTGGGAGCCCGACGGAAGCATCTCGTAAAATTTAGAGAACTGCTATTTTGGGCCATGAAATGTGTACGTGTCATTACTTTCGGAATGACAAGGGGAACATTTTACAACTCTGCCGCAAAGTCAACTGGGCAACCACTCGGTAGATTTTTAGGCGGCAACCCCGAAACGGGAAAATGATTGTAATCGTGCCAAGTGGCGCATTTTAATGGACTTTACTCAAAAAAAGAAGGTAGCGCTGAATTTATAGCTGGGAGGCTCATTTTGGGAGTTCTGTCACACAGGTTAAGAGCTATGGAGTGCTTGCTTTCCACTCTATGTACAGTGTGGTGCTAGGAATGATGACCTGCACACTACTCACTGCTCTCTCTCTCCCCTACGTGCAGTTATGTGATGCCCCACAAGAGGGCTTTTCAATTGACCTATGTACAGTTGTGTGGGTTCATGCGCGATTGCCGAGGCAAGAGCCTCTTGCACAGGTACTAGATTAGCTAGTTGTTAATTCCCCGCAGGTATAGGTGAATTCGGAGAGGTTTCACGTGAGAAATCTCGTCCAATTCAAAGGGCAAGTAGCCCTACAAGTGCGGGAGCTCGAGGACTTGCTACGGATGTGACCGGCTCGCGAAACGAAGCCCAAAACAGGGAATTACAGCCTGCTATGTATTTTTGTGTTTAGGGTTTCGGCCCTAAACAGTCCCTAATACCCCCAGGAGGTCTAGGGACGCAAGGGGACCGCTGTAGAGGTGATTTGGCGCATTTTCACGGCAGAAAACAGAGAATTCAGCGTGCTGCAGATTCGCCAAGTTTTGCAAGTGTCCGTACACGTCCGGAAAGTCACCAGTTGCGTGGGGATACTGTCTGTTAAGCATCTTAGTACAGTTATGCTGCCGAAATCGGGCCTAAACAGGTGGTTTCCAGCCCGCATTATGCGGGACAGCTCGTAGGAAATCACAGGTTTCATTCCCTTTGTTAAAACATAAAGATATAAAGATACCCCCAGGAGGTCTGGGGACGCGAGGGGACCACTGTAGAGGTGATTTGGCGCATTTTCACGGCAGAAAACAGAGAATTCAGCGTGTTGCAGATTCAGCGTGCTGATGGGGTCGGGAGAAATCCCGCAGAACCCAAAGACGCAAGAACCAAAGAAAGATCCTTTAATTGGAACCTCCCGCATGCACGAGAGGCAGAGGAAACCTCCAGAACGTCATGTGCAGTTTAATCCAAAGGTTCAAGAGCAGGATCCTCCTGATTCTCCTCAATTTTCTTTCATGAAGGATCTGGATGACATAGTTGCTCCAGAAGACATGTTCCTTGACGATCCGTCGCAACAAGAAGCGCATTCAAGGGAAAGGACTCCTATCCACAAGGAGTCTAAGCATAGAAAGAAGGAGCACCATAAGAGGAAGCACCACAAGCAGAAAACATTCAAGTCACGTGACAAAGATGTAAAATTCGACACCTACAATGGACGGCGTGATAATGACAAAGCTTTGGCTTTCATCCGCCAATTTGAAGTTGCATTTGCAGAAGGGAACTTTAAAGACAGATCCAAGCTTCGCCATGTTAGCATGTTCCTGAAAGGCATCGCCAGCAGTTGGTGGTTGACCCTGATCCTAGAAAAACGCAAACCCCAAGATTGGACTGCTTTCAAGAAGGAGTTCTACGCACAGTTTCTTTCTCCACACTATGAGGAAGAAGTAAAGAAAGAATGGGATAGACTCTCAAAGTCAGAAAACGAAATTGTCCCACGCTATGTGGATAGGTTTTGGACGTTCTCTTGAAAATCACTCCATTCAAGAAGATTGAAGATTTGGAGAAGATGCGCAAGTTTGAAGCAGGATTGCATGAAGCCTTGCAAAAGGCTATGAAGCTTTACCCTCGAGGTAACTTGCAGATACTTATGGAATCAGCTCGCATAGCCGATGGAATACATGACAAGGGTACTCCCAGGAAGATGGAGCAAAGCACCTATCATGCCAAGCAAAAGTCTCTCCATGAGCAGCCTACCTCTACTTCTTCTTCTCAAAAGAAGAAAAGAACCGCCTCCGATGCATAAGCAAAGCCAAATCAACCCAAGAAAGGGAAATATCTCTCTCCTGCTGAATTGAGAACCTACATCAACGAAGGAAGATGCTTCAAGTGTGGACAAATTGGACATATGAAGGGTGATTGCCCTTACTAAAACCCCGCAACCACCCTCTGCTAATGCAGTCCCAGATGTACAGGGGAATACAACCAAGGATGGAAAAGAAAGAGCTCTTCTTAGAGCATGGGGTAGTATCAACAACCAACGGGCTCTTATTTTGTTTGATCCTGGCAGTACAGACAATTTCATCTGTACAAAGCTATCGGATGACCTGAATTTACAACCCAGCCGTTTTGGAGTTTCTATTCAAGCACAATCTGCTTTCAAAGGGCAAAACTCCATCTCTACTCCAATCATAGGGAAGTTGAATTTAAAGGTCGACAACTACAAAGATCAAGAGTCTTTCTTACTAGCTTCACTTGAAGGGTGTGATGTTATCTTGGAAATGCCTTGGCACTAAAGGATGCATCCCATTCCTGACTATGTTCAGAAAACTTTATCCTTTGATCATAAAAGCTGGAGTGAATAAAGGCAAAGGGAAACAATTGCAATTGTTTGCACTTTCTTCTTTCCCAAATATTAAAGAAAATGGACAAGAACAAGTTTCAACCTCTCAAACTTGGATAGTGCCCAAGAAAACCGCTAAAGCTTGTATTTGGGCATCTTCTCGTAATTATGTGTCCCCTTTAAAGAATGTTTCTCAAAAAAAACTCCCTTGTAATGACAACACTTCTCTGGCTGAAGCTTGGGACAAGGTTGTTCGCTGTTACAAGGAAGTTGTTACAGGAGAAGCCTCCTCATTGCAAGGTGCCTTCATTTTCAATCATCCTGGTCCAGGTCTTGACCCACCTCCTCAGGTACCTACAGCTGGGGAGGATATGTCAATGGGCACTACTACTTGAGTCTTCCTCCTTTTTCCCGTTTCCTCACCCATTGTATATACCATATAAAAGGAATATCTTGTACTTGCGGATGCCTCTCTCTCTTCGCAAGAGAGAGAAATGTCACGTGACACATCCAACCCTATGTGTCCGTGGACAAGCTCCAGCATGATCAGGGTTCAGTCAGTCCAGTCAGTCTAGATTTAAAATTGATCTGGCACTTTTGTGAGTCTATTCGTAGACCGTGCATGCCCAATCACTTAGTGTAGATGCATATCCTCTGGTTGCACACAACATGATCATAAGAATTCCCATCAGAATCCTTCAGGAGAATTTTCCAGTGCATTTAGCTTATTTTACCTATTTTTGACATTTTTCTTATAATTTTAAAGTGACTTTTGTTGGAAAGTAGGTAGGGCAAATTGAGTAAGTTTGTATATAAGCAAACCTAGACTAGCACTAATTGGCAGAAGAGGCAGCAGGAGCCAAGCTCGATAGGCACCTTCTCAGCAAGACCGGCAGAATCCCATAGCGTTTCTAGCCAATCAAGACCAAGCTAGCGTTTTCTGCAGCAGACAGGCCTTGGCGTTTTTGCAGCAGATCATCTAGCATTTGTATCATCGCCAGCAAGTCCCAACCCTTGGCGTTTTTGCATCAGAAGATCATCGCCACACACATTCAACCCTAGCGTTTTCAACCCAGATCGCCATCCATTGTAGCTGGCGTTTTTCAGCCATGAAGCAACCGCAGATTCAGCCCAGAAGGACCATCAGTTTCAGCCCTTAAAAACCTGCAGTTTCAGCCCTAAGGAAGTGCGGATTTTCAGCCCTAAAGACCAGCAGAATCAGCGTTTTCCTTAGCGTTTTCGGTAACATCAGATTTCGGCCCATAGCGTTTTTGGACAGTAGATAAAAGATTGCAGATTTCAGCCCTTAGGTCGGTCTCGTCATCACCGACATAGCCTAAACTTGCATTAGTCCCATGCATTCAATTTGTACAAGTTTGTGCAATCATAAGTAGACCACTCTCGCCGACAAGAGTGGGGCCTTCAGAGGAGGGTTTTACGTCTCTGGTGTCGTATCTCTCTTCTCTCTCTATCTCTCAGTCTCATACACTTGCACGCACAGTGTCCATTCACTTTGTGATCATAGCAGTCTCTCTCTAAGAACGGAAGGCTCTCCCTTCCATAAGAACAAAAGGAACCTTGAGCACAGTTCGGAGCACTCATCTTGAGCAAAGCGCAAACATTCATTCCGTTGCACCTAACAAGAGATGTGTCTGCTTCACAACTTTCTTCCTCTTTAGAGAAAAAAAGACTTAAGTTATTAGAAAGTTTTAAAGATTGTTTTGCAGATGAACTTCCAAATGAACTCCCACTTTCTCGACCTGAGGATTATACAATTGACTTAATCCCAGGAAGTTCTCCTCCAAATCAACCCCCTTATCGAGTTAGTCTAATGCAGCAAGAGGAAATCCTCAAGCAGGTTAACGAACTTTTGGAGGAGGGCTTAATAAGGCCTAGTACTTCTCCATATTGTTCGCCTGTCTTGCTAGTACAGAAAAAGGATGGCACATTCCGTATGTGCATAGACTACAGATCTTTAAACAAGATCACAATCAAGAATTGATTCCCAATCCCTCGGATTGATGACATTCTTGATAAGTTACAAGGAGCAAGTGTCTTTAATCGTATAGACTTGAAGAGCGGGTATCATCAAATCCGCATAGCTCCTCAGGATGTGCATAAGACTTCATTTAAAACAACCTTCGGGTTGTATGAATTCTTAGTGATGCCTTTTGGACTCACTAATGCACCAGCCACATTCAACAGAATGATGGATAGAATCTTTCACTCATATAGAAGATTTACAGGCGTTTTCTTTGATGATGTCTTAATCTTCTCAGAGACGGAAGACGAACACTATAAGCATCTCGCATTAGTGTTTGAAGAATTACGCAAACACAAATTATTTGTGAATGCTAAGAAGAGTGAGTTCTTTTTAAAAGAAATTCACTACTTGGGCCATATAGTATCTCACAACCGGGTGAGAATGGACCCTGATAAGATTCAAGCAGTTGTAGAATGGCCTACGCCAACTACAGTACATGATGTACGAAGTTTTCTCGACCTCTGTTCCTATTACCGGCGTTTCATTCGAGCCTTTTCCGCCATAGAGGGTCCTCTCTATGATTTGACAAAGAAGCAGATTCCATTCCATTGGGGACCTAGACAAAAACAAGCTTTTGAAAAGCTTAAGTATCTACTCAATCACGGACCTGTTCTCACCGTCCTTGATCTTCGCAAACCTTTCGAGGTGTACTGCGATGCATCTGGAGATTGTGTAGGAGCAGTTTTGAACCAAGAGGGTCACGCCATAGCCTACGAAAGTCGGCGCCTTAGAGATGCAGAGCTGCATGCTTCCATATATGAGAAAGAGCTAATGGCCGTAATTCATGCTCTCCCATTTGGAAACATTATCTGTTAAGAGTTGATTTTATAATCAAGATAGATCATCAGAGTCTTTGCTACTTTCTCACACAAAGAAAGTTATCAGAAAAGCAGATGAGATGGACCAACTTTCTTTCAATGTTCCATTTTCAGATTTTACACACTTCTGGAACAAAGAATGCGGTTGCAGATGCTCTCTCCAGGCGTCCAAAGATCAATGCACGGACAACAATTTATCATGAGGAACTAGAATCTCTCAGTAAGATGTATCCTCAAGATCCAGACTTCCCTACAATTTGAGCAGATCTTCAAGCTGGTCACTCAAGGCCTCCTTATTCCATTAGGGATAATACGCTATACCGTCCAACAAGCAATATGTATAGCTCAGCCCTTATGACGGAAGGTGATGGACAAAGCACATAATTCTCCTTATGCCGGGCATCGGGGAATTGCTGCTACCACAAGTGCCCTCGAAAGATATTTCTTTTGGCCAACACTCCGTGCGGACATTGAAAAATATACACGCGAGTGTTTAGTCTACCAAAAAGTGAAATATAACAGACAAAGTTGATGGCAAGCTTCAGCCACTCCCTGTGCCTAACACGCCCTGGGAAAGTATTGCCATGGACTTTATTACGGATCTTCCTAGATCCAAGAATGCAAATGATGCAATTTGGACTATGGTAGACAGATTCAATAAGCAAGCACATTTCATTCCAGTTAAGAAGACGATCAAGGCTGATCACATGGCTAGAATATTTCTAGCTCAGATTTTTAAACACCATGGATTGGCAAAGACTATTGTCAGCGATAGAGATCCTCGCCTGACTAGTCTATTTTGGCAAGCATTGTTCGAGAACTTGGGAACTACGCTTGATTTTTCATCATCTTATCATCCTCAAACAGATGGTCAAAGCGAAATTGCTAATGCCACTATTTTAGACCTCCTCAAGTGTTATGTTTCCGAAAGACAATTCGAGTGGGAACAGTACTTACCGTTAGTTGAGTTTGCGTATAATAATACCATACATCCTCAACTGGTAAAGCTCCCTTCGAAATTATTTATGAGAAGCCACTCTTACTTCCTATTATGGTTACCAAAGAAAACATCTTTGTCGCAGATGAATTTGTGCGCAATATTGATATTGCCTATCAACAAGTAAAGCAAGCGATTCTTCGTACTCAAGAGCAACAGAAGAGAAAAGAGACAAGCACAGAAGGAATCTCAATCTTGACAAAGGACAATATGTCCTACTAAAGTCTGAGAAAGCTAGATTGAAAAAGCGGGTCGGAAAAGGAAAAGTTGTTAAACTTTCCCATAGATTTTACGACCCTTTCAAGATTATAGATAAAGTCAATGACGTGACTTTTCGATTGGATTTGCCTCCTCATTGGCGCATCCATGATGCTTTTCATGTAAGTCTCCTCCGACCATATGTTGGACTTCTTCCAATGGCGCCAATACAAGAAGATCCTCCAGAAGTCGAAGAGACTGAGGAAATCCTTCAACCTGAACAGACAATACACCACTCTGAGAGACAACTAAAGTCTGGGAGCCTACATCGAAAGTATTTAGTCAAGTTCAAGAAATACACCCCTTTAGATGCAAAGTGGATGACTGAGTCTGATCTCAAGGACTACCCAGACATCTTGCACAGTTATGTTGACGCTCTACAGTTGAGGTCAACAGTTTAGAACCAAGAGGGATGTAACTATGTCAGACTTTGTAAACAATTAATTTATTTACGAGAAAAGAATTATCTAATTAGTTGTGTGCACATCAGAATAGATCTAGCAGTTCTGGCGCCTCAGGTGCGCCCAAGTTTGGGCCAAAGCACCTCAAGGAGACCCTAGCAAAAAATACCTTGAAGCCCTAGTGATTGGGAAATCGGGTCTTCAATGAACGGCTAGATAGTAGCCTCAGATTTCAGGCTCAGAAAATTACGCGTGCTAGTGCAAGCACAGGAATGAGATGGGGTCCTTAGAACAACAGTAACCCTAAGACCTGAATTATTTTTATGGCCTTAGGATAAATCAGTTAAAGTATTTTTAAATTGTTTATGCTGGACCAAATGGCCGGACAAGTGCAAACAGGTAATGCCAGAGCAGTGTCGGTACGGCATTGTGTTGAGGAGTAGCTAACATTTCATTAGTCGCAGCTATGTGTGCAGTTGTGGTTCAATTTCCACATTTTATTAATAGTTTATGAACCTTTAAAAGTGAAAGTTGAAGGGTTTTTAAGTTATCAAGTAATGTGCCATTTGGAACACTTACCAATGTAAAACTAGCTCTCTCACTCCCACTCTCACCTCTCTCTCTTCTTAGCACCCCCTCTTCCTGACAATGCTCCTACCCCTCCTATTGTGAGTATGCTCTACGCATTGGAGCTCTCCATGGAAGCTTGAGAGCAGCCCCTTGCGACATATCTGGTGACATATCTGGTGGCCTCGTGCTCCCATTGTCTAGAACAAGGGTTCTCATAGCCATAGCCAGCTTTTGGTGAAGTTTCATCGCGAGAAGTTGCAGCAGGCACTCTCTTCATAGAGTGTGGAGGCTGTAAATTCTCTGTTTTCAGCCCCTAATCATCTCTTTTAGGGTGAATTTCAGCATAATACGAAAATAATCTAGTTCTTCTCTACCTACACTACGCGTACACAAAGTTCGGTGCAATTCCATCGCAGAAAAGGTCTCTATTTCGGCTTTGGAAGGTGCTCAGGTAACATTTTCATGTTATGTGCAGAAAATTACAGCAAGCATGAGTGCGTGTCTTTTGCGTGTTTCTCCCTTGTTTTTGTTGTAGGGATGATTATGCACAAAGGGACACAGTTAGCGGAAGGTAGACTCATTTTCGAGAGCTTCCGTTGAGTTTTGTGGAAGATAGACTCGTTTTCGAGAGCTTCCCAAAATCTCATAGCAGAGGGAAAATCCTCTCAGTATGTCACGTGACATCCAGCCCTATGTGTCCGTGGACAAGCTACAGCATGACAAGGGTTCAATTCAATCAAGTCAATCTAGAATAAGAAGTGATCTGGCACTTTTGTGAGTCTGTTCGCAGACCGTGCATGTCCAGACACTTAGATTAGATGCATATCCTCTGGTTGCAAAAGACCATCAGATTCCAGTCAGATCCCATCAATAGCATTTTTACAATAAATAGGCTTATTTTCCCTATTTTTGACATTTTTCACTTATTATTTTTAAGTGACTTTTGTTAGAAAGTAGGTAGGGCAATTTTGCTAAGTTTGTATATAAGCAAACCTAGGCTAGCACTAATTGGCAAAAGAGGCAGCAGGAGCACTCGCTCAATAGGCAACTTCTCAACAAAACCCAAGAGGCCTAGCATTTTCTGCATCAGCACGACAGCCCTAGCGTTTTTTATCTACAAGACCAGCCTTGGCGATTTCTGCACAGCAGATCAGCCCGACGTCATCACGACATAGCAGATCAGCCTAGCGTTTTGCATTTGCAGGACATCCGACGACAGCAGAACAGTATTCAGCCCTAGCGTTTTTGGTTTGCAGCTCAGCCCCGGCATTTTGCAGATTCACCACGACGGAACATCAAGGAACATCAACGTTTTCAATTTTCAGTAGTTAGCACTCGCAGTAGAAGCCCCGAACCTCGCAAATCTCACCTTCCCGCAACAGTTCCTCGCCGCACAATCAGCTTCTGCAAGGTTTACAGTTTCAGCCCGGAAAACGCAGATTTCAGCATCTGCGTTTTCAGCACCACGTCGTCACATCGTCACCATCAACATCATCATCGACATAGAGTCAGAATTCAGTAGATAAAGATTTGCAGGTTTCAGCCCTTAGCGTTTTCAGATTTCAGCCCGTGTCGTCGTCGACATCGTCGGCAAGTCCAAGCATTGTAGAGATTTGCGCAATCATAAGTAGACCGCTCTCGCCATAGAGAGTGGGGCCTTCGGAGGAGGGTTTTACAACGTCTCTGGTGTCGTATTCTCTTCTCTATCTCTCAGTCTCATGCACTTCCATTCACTATGTCCATTCACTTTGTTTGTGTCCATTGCACTCTCTCATTAAGAACGGAAGGCTCTCCCTTCCATAAGAATAAAAGGAACATTGAGCACAGTTCGGAGCACTCATCTTGAGCAAAGTTCAAACATTCATTCCGCTGCACCTTACATTGGTATCAAAGCTTTGGCAATGTTCTGTATCACTCAAGGAAAGAACCACAAGAGTCACAAGAATTTTTTTGCTTGTTGCGGTCGCACGAACCCAAGTTCGCTTGGGCATGTCGATTCCTAATCGTCTTTTTGAAGAGTGACAAGAATCCCAGGAAAGAAGGGCTTGTCCAACCTCCCCTTGTGCCTCTTTTCACTCATTGAGAGCCGACCGTCCACTTAGCTGCCGGCCAATCGACGTGAGGTGGGAAAAAGCAACCTTGCGCAAGGCCGCCAAGGGGTGCGCCCGAGGAAAAGAGCAAAACTCGGGTGAAGAGAAGATCCTTCTCAAACGCAGATTGCAAGCTAAAGAAGAACCTCAAGCACTTGGAGACCCGCAAGAACCTCAAGAACTCAAGAACCCCAAGAACCAAGACCCCCAAGAACCAAGACCCCCAAGAACCCAAGTTCCTTGTGAACTTAAGAACCCAAGACCACAAGAACCCACGACTTCAGTGGATGGTCATCACTTGAAGCGGAATGGATGCTTTGCTTAAAGGTGATGAGCATGAGAGAGGCGAAGAAGAATTTTCGCCACCAGGAGGTTTTTTCGACCCTCCCCCTTTCCCATCTACGCCAAGGATTGCACTAACTCCTATGGAGGAGTTGAGGCAGTTGTTTATGGAAAGGAAATTAGAACGTGAAGCAAGAAAAGCATAAAGAAAGGCCTACGAAGAACGCATGGCAGCCATAGATCGTGACTACGAAGAAAGCATGGCAGCCATAGAGCGTAAGTACGACTTGGAAGCCAAAGAAAGTCAAGCCAAATTGGATCGCGAGAACAAAGAAAGAGAAGCAGAATTTGATCGTGAGAACAAAGCAAGACAAGAACAGAGCGACCAACACATGAAAGAGTTCTTGCGACTCTTTCTATTGTACAGGCGCAGTTCGCACAGAATCAGGAAAAGGAGACTCTCAGTCTCTTCTTCTCCCAAGCATGACACACATGATTTGCATGATGATGGTTTGAATGACAATGATAAGCATGATGATTTGGATGACAAGGACAAGCATGATGATTTGCATGATCAAGATGTGATTTCTCACAAGCATGATGATTTGCATGAAAATGATGTGATTGTTCACAAGGATGATGTGTTAGTTGATACTTTCTCTAGTGAAGGTAACCTCATTGCAGATTCGATCAATCACGAAGAACCGATCTTGGCTCTCGAGCCTAGGTCCAAAGCACCCCTTCAAGAAGAACCGATCTTGGCTCTTGAGTCTAGGTCTCAAGAACCCTCACAGGAAGTACTATGTGTTCGTATGATTACTCAGCACGCATTGTATGCATTGTATGAGTGTTTAGTTCGTGATCGTTTCCTATATTATAGTCGGTGTGTTTATGTGATCCCTTCTGATAGGCATAACATATTGTGCGTTGAGCACATTTCACTCATGAATGAGCACGAATGTATGCGGATTATTCATGAAAAGCTGAAATGTTTGCATTCAAGGAAGTAGCATTCCATGTCTCTTTCTTGGCACGACATAGTTGTAGACAGAGCACATGAAAGTATGCGCACCAAGCATGGGCATTTCCGTTGTGATTTGCTACAGTTGATTGATTTAGATCAAAAGAGAAAGATTCGATCTCATTGTTTGCGTGTGTGTGGTGAACGGTTTGGCACTCCGTCTCTTTGTTCCTCTACATTGCATGCACAGTCTTTCAGGAACACGAGATTTTTTCCAGTCACTTTACATGGAATAGGTATGTTCATGTTTTTGTGTTCGAAGTGGTTTCAGGAATTTTCAACCATGGAGATTCTTGAAGAAGAATGAAGCATGACTCTAGACGAAGTTGAAGCAAGGAAGGAAACTCGGAAGACTTTGTGTTGTTTTCGGCGCGGCCCAAAGAAGCAAGCATTGCAGACCTTTCTGAAGTTCAAGTACCACACGACCCACACATCAGAGTGGGCCGGTGAAGAGTCCCTTCCAGGATTCCGGATGCTACCTCGACGCCATACAGTTCAGTACCAGTACCTCACTTTGAAAAGGAGGGGATGTCAAGTGACATATCCAACCCTATGTGTCCGTGGACAAGCTACAGCATGACAAGGGTTCAGTTCAGTCAAGTCAGTTTAGAATAGGAAGTGATCTGGCACTTTTGTGAGTCTATTCGCAGACCGTGCATGTCCAGACACTTAGATTAGATGCATATCCTCTGGTTGCACATAGCATGACCATCAGATTCCAGTCAGATCCCATCAGTAGCATTTTTACAGTGCATAGGCCTATTTTCCCTATTTTTGACATTTTTCACTTATTATTTTTAAGTGACTTTTGTTGGAAAGTAGACAGGGCAATTTTGCTAAGTTTGTATATAAGCAAACCTAGGCTAGCACTAATTGGCAGAAGAGGCAGCGGGAGCACTCGCTCAACATGCAACTTCTCAACAGAACCCAAGAGACCTAGCGTTTTCTGCATCAGCACGACAGCCCTAGCGTTTTGTTAGGTGCAGCAGAATGACTGTTTGCCCTTTGCTCAAGATGAGTGCTCCGAACTGTGCTCAAGGTTCCTTTTGTTCTTATGGAAAGTAGAGCCTTCCGTTCTTAATGAGAGAATGCTATGATTACAAACAAAGTGAATGGACACTGTGCGTGCAAGTGTATGAGACTGAGAGATAGAGAGAGAAGAGAGATACGACACCAGAGACGTTGTAAAACCCTCCTCCGAAGGCCCCACTCTCATCGGCCAAAGTGGTCTACTTGTGATTGCACAAAGGGGTACAATGCGTATGCAATGGACTGATGCAACTTGGGACTATGCCGATGATGACGATGGTGATGACGACGACGACTTTAGGGCTGAAATCTGTGGTCTTCTATCTGCAGAATTTTGGGGCTGTTTTGGTGGCTGAAAATGACTGTTTTGGCTGCGTTTTGGAGGTTGAAAATGGGGGTGTATCTGCAACCGATTACGCTGAATCTGCTGCGTTTTTATGGGCTGCTGAATTTGCGTTTTTGTCTGCTGAAAATCTGCATTTTCATCTGCTATGTTCTGGGCTGAAAAGCGCCAAGGAGACTGCAGCGTTCTAGCTGAAAAACGCTAATGCTTGTGGCATGTGTTGGCGCAAACGCTAGGTTTGGGGCTGCCGGTCATGGGGAAAACCGCCAAGAAGAAGGGCCTTGCTGGTGATGGCTGTTGGGGGGAGAAACGCCAAAAGGGGAGATGATCTGGCGCCTGCTATGCTCCTTGCTCATCTGCCAAAGAGTGCTAGCTTTGGGTTGCTTATATATTAACTTAGCAAAATTGCCCTACCTACTTTTGTTGGAAAGTCACTTAAAAATAATAAGTGAAAAATACCAAAAATAGGGAAAATAGGCTAAATGCATTGGAAAATTCCCCTGACTGAATCTGATGGATTCTGAAGGGAATATTGATGATCATGTTGTGTGCAACCGGAGGATATGCATCTATGCCAAGTGACAGGACATGCACAGTCTACGAATAGACTACAAAAGTGTCAGATCACTTCTAATCTAGACTGACTGGACTGACTGAACCCTGGTCATGCTGTAGCTTGTCCACGGACACATAAGGTTGGATATGTCACGTGACATCCCCTCCTTTTCAAAGTGAGGTACTGGTACCGAACTGTATGGCGTTGAGGGAGATCGCCAATAACATCCGGAATCCTGGAAGGGACTCTTCGCCGGTCCACTCTGATGTGTGGGTCGTGCAGTACTTGAACTTCATAAAGGTCTGCATCGCTTGCTTCTTTGGGCCGGGCCGAAAGCGACACAAAGTCTCCTGTGGCTCCTTCCTTGCTTCAACTTCGTCAAGAGACCTGCTTCTTCCGTCTTCAAGAATCTCCATGGCTGAAAATTCCTGAAACCATCTCCAACACAAAACCATGAACATACCCATTCCATGTAAAGTGAAGGACAAAAATCTTGTCTTCTCTAAAGACTGTGTATGCAATGTAGATGAACCTAGAGACGGAATGACAACCCGTTCATCAAACACATGCAAACAATGAGATCGAATCTTTTCTGTTTGATCGAAATCAATCAACTGTGGCAAATCACAATGGAAATGCCCATGCTTGGTGCTCATACTTTCATGTGCTCGTTCGGAAACTGTGCCATGCCAAGGAAGAGACATGGAATGTGACTTCCTTACATGCGTACCTTTCAGCTTTTCATGCAAAATCCGCATACATTCGTGCTCATCCATGAGAGAAACGTGCTCAAAATACAATATGTCATGCCTAGGAAAAGGGATCACATAACGATGTTGACAAAAATACAGGAAACGATCACGAATGAAACATTCGAACAATGCGTGAGTATCAATCATGCGAACACATAATACTTCCTGTGAAGGTTCTTTGGACCTAGGCTCGAGAGCCAAAATCTCTTCTTCTTGAATGATCGAATCGTCCTGTGGGGGTTC
This sequence comes from Adiantum capillus-veneris, assembly GCF_014529385.1. Taxonomy (NCBI): domain Eukaryota; kingdom Viridiplantae; phylum Streptophyta; class Polypodiopsida; order Polypodiales; family Pteridaceae; genus Adiantum; species Adiantum capillus-veneris. The sequence continues at coordinate 82,341,116 of NC_140936.1, read as the reverse complement.
TTTGGACCTCGACTCGAAAGCCAAGATCGGTTCTTCGTGATTGATCGAATCTACAACGAGGTTAGCTTCGCTAGAAAAAGCATCCACTAACACATCATCCTTGTGAACAATCACCTCTTCTTCATGCAACTCATCATGCTTGTGAGAAATCACATTTTGATCACGCAAATCATCATGCTTATCTTTGTCATCCAAACTATCATTATCATTCAAATCATCATGCTTCTCATAATCATGCAAATCCTGTGTATCATGCTTTGGAGAAGAAGAGACTGGAAGAGTCTCCTTTTCCTGAATCCTTTCAATCTTGTCCTGCATATTAGCAATGAGAGATGGAGAATGAGCAATGTCCTCTTCATGAATGACAACAGGAGAATCACTTTTGGCATTGAGAGTTAAAGTGTTGGCCTCAAAATCAATGAGAGCGTTAGTATCACGAAACCATCGAATGCCCAAAATCATATCACATCCTGAGAGAGGAGAAACAACAAATCTTCTAGTGAAGGCAGTCTGTTGAATTGCAAACAACACATCAAGGCACTCCTCCGTGATGAGAGTGTCCATACCGGGACGAAAGTCAGAGACCTCGATAGGAGATCTCGGACTAACTTCGAGGCGGGCTCTCTCAACAAGAGAGGAATTGATCACATGAGGCATACTACCTGGGTCAAACAATATGACAAAACGGTGCCCCAACGTACGACCATAACATTTAATGAGAGAATCATCAATGGGAGGGTCCTGAGAAACTTGGGGCACACTCGTGTTATCATTCATTGCATTGACAGAGGAAGTGGGTGCTGTGGGTTCTTTAGATTCATTCGATTCAAGCTTAGGACATGTTCCTTTTATGTGACCCTTAATGTGGCAATGAAAACGACGACCTTCCTTAGAATAAGTGCTTTGTTCTCCCGACGTATGTATCCTCCTACAATTCCTTGTGCTACCTTTTCATCTAGAGTAAGCTTAGGTTTAGCAATTGTGTTAGCCTTACCCTTAGATTCATTAGCAGAATTCTTTGATGAGAGACTGTTGGAAGATTGGTTAGAAGAGTTATCATTCTTACCGTTCTTACCGTTCTGAGGGTTCTGAGAAGTCTGCGAGGTACTTGTGGAAGTCTTGTTCTCCTTAGGCTTTCCCTTGTTGTGCTTCATCTCTTGTGAGAGCGATTGCTACCGCCTTGTTGAGATCCGCGGGGTCAAAGACTTCGACATCAAACTTGATGTATTCGTCTAACCCAAAGAGAAAAGCCTCTTTGCGCTCATCATCCGATTTGCGTAATTGAGTGCCTAGCTGCAAAACACGGTTAGAAAAAGACATAACCAGCATACCATTTTGCTTGAGAGCGCGCCAATCGTCCTTCAATCGTGCAAGGTACTGAGGTGGCACAAACTGCGCCTTGAGCTTGTCTTGGAAATCAGCCCAATCGAAGGAAAGGGGCGTGAATCCGTCGGCTTCCTCTAGATGCGCGGCTAGTTGTGCCTCTTGCCATGCATGGTACCAATTAATGGCATCACCGGCAAGGTACATAGCTGCCGTCAAAACCTTGCTATTTCCTGTCTTCTTAGTTGTCGCAAAATAAGCATTAAATTGATGCAACCAAGAATGAATAACCGTAGCATCCATCTTACCGTCATAGTTACTGAAAATCAACTTCTCTGTGACTGGATGATTGGAATCCGCCTCGTGGCTTGCATCACTTGATGAACTCCCACGATCTTTGGGTGGTTCGGTCTTCGAGGCAAGTACTTGGGAAAGCAATTCTTGAGGGCGTAGCTCTCTTTGAGCTTTACGCTCGGCCTGCCTTTCTGCTTTTCGTTCATTTCGTTCATCGCGCCCGCGTTCGAAAGCAGTTGATTGGTTTCTTGTTGTGCCAACGCAGCTCGATTCGCTTCTAAAGTAAGGCGAGTCGCTTCTTGTTGTTGTAGTGCGTTTCTTTCATTTCATTCCATCGTAATGCGAGTCGCTTGTTGTTGTGCGAGCATCATGTCCATCATTGACTTGACCATCATCTCCATAGGAGTTAGAACAACTCGTGGCGTAGATGGCGAAGGGGGAGGGTTGGAAAAATCTCTTGGTGGGGAGAATCCTTCGCCGCCTCTCTCACGCTCATCACCTGTATGCGAAGTATCCATTCCGCTTCGGGTGACGACCATGCACTAGAATCTTTGGTTCTTAAGTTCACGAGGAACTTGGTTCTTGAGGGTCTTGGGTTCTTGAGGTTTTCTTTCGCTTGCAAATCGCGTTTGAGAAGGATCTTCTCTTCACCCGAGTTCTACTCCTTTCTGCGGGCGCACCCCTTGGCGGCCTTGCGCTCATACCAAGGTTGCTTTTTCCCACCTCACGTCAATTGGCCAACCGCTAAGTGCACGGTCCGCTCTCAATGAGTGAAAAGAGACACAAGGGGAGGCTGGACAAGCCCTTCTTTCTTGGGATTGCTGTCACTCTTCAACAAAACACGATTAGGAATCGACACGCCCGAGCGAACTTGGGTTAATGCGACCTCAACAAGCAAAAAAAAACATTTTGTGGTTCTTGTGGTTCTTTCCTTGAGTGATACAGAACACTACCAAAGCTCTGATACCAATGTTAGGTGCAGCAGAATGATTGTTTCCGCTTTGCTCAAGATGAGTGCTCCGAGCTGTGCTCAAGGTTCCTTTTGTTCTTATGGAAAGTAGAGCCTTCCGTTCTTAATGAGAGAATGCTATGATTACAAACAAAGTGAATGGACACTGTGCGTGCAAGTGTATGAGACTGAGAGATAGAGAGAGAAGAGAGATACGACACCAAAGACGTAAAACCCTCCTCTGAAGGCCCCACTCTCGTCGACGAGAGTGGTCTACTTTTGATTGCACAAAGGGGTACAATGCGTATGCAATGGACTGATGCAACTTGGGACTATGCCGATGACGACGACGGTGACGGCGACGACGACTTTAGGGCTGAAATCTGTGGTCTTCTATCTACTGAATTTCGGGGCTGTTTCGGTGGCTGAAAATGACTGTTTCGGCTGCGTTTTCGAGGCTGAAAATGGAGGTGTATCTGCAACCGATTAGGCTGAATCTGCTGCGTTTTTATGGGCTGCTGAATTTGCATTTTTGTCTGCTGAAAATCTGCGTTTTCATCTGCTATGTTCTGGGCTGAAAAACGCAAAGGAGACTGCAGCGTTTTGGCTGAAAAACGCTAATGCTTGTGGCATGTGTTGGCAATAGCAAACGCTAGGTTTGGGGCTGCCGGTCATGGGGAAAACCGCCAAGAAGAAGGGCCTTGCTGGCGATGGTTGTTGGGGAGAGAAACGCCAAAAGGGGAGATGATCTGGCGCTAGCAAACGCTAGGGGCTGATGGGGGGTGGCCTCACCAAGGATGGCTTGGAGAGGTTCTTGTTGAGAGAGGGAGGGAGTACCTATTGCTTGGAAAGCCTGTTGTGCTCCTTGCTCATCTGCCAAAGAGTGCTAGCTTTGGGTTGCTTACATATTAACATAGCAAAATTGCCCTACCTACTTTTGTTGGAAAGTCACTTAAAAATAATAAGTGAAAAATACCAAAAATAGGGAAAATAGGCTAAATGCATTGGAAAATTCCCCTGAGTGAATCTGATGGATTCTGAAGGGAATATTGATGATCATGCTGTGTGCAACCGGAGGATATGCATCTATGCTAAGTGACTGGGCATGCGGTCTACGAATAGACTCACAAAAGTGCCAGATCACTTCTAATCTAGACTGACTGAACTGACTGAACCCTGGTCATGCTGTAGCTCGTCCACGAACACATAGGGTTGGATGTGTCACGTGACACGTTTTTCATCTACAAGACCAGCCTTGGCGATTTGTGCACAGTAGATCATCTCGGCGTCATCACGACACAGCAGATCAGCCTAGCGTTTTGCATTTACAGGACGTCCGGCGACAGCAGAACTGTTTTCAGCCCTAGCGTTTTTGGCTTGCAGATCAGCCCCATCGTTTTGCAGATTCACCGCGACGGAACATCAAGGAACATCAGCGTTTTCAGCTTTCAGCAGTTAGCACTCGCAGTAGAGGTCCCAAACCTCGCAGATCTCACCTTCCTACAGCAGTTCCTCGCCGCACAGTCAGTTTCCGCAAGGTTTACAGTTTCAGCCCGGAAAACGCAGATTTCAGCATCTGCGTTTTCAGCGCATCGTCGTCGGATCGTCGCCATTGACATCATCATCGACATAGAGTCAGAATTCAGCAGATAAAGATTTGCAGATTTCAGCCCTTAGCGTTTTCAGATTTCAGCCCGTCTCGTCGTCGTCCTCATTGTCGTCAACATCGTCAGCAAGTCCAAGCATTGTAGAAATTTGTGCAATCATAAGTAGACCGCTCTCGCCATAGAGAGTGGGGCCTTCAGAGGAGGGTTTTACAACGTCTCTGGTGTCGTATTCTCTTCTCTATCTCTCAGTCTCATGCACTTCCACTCACTGTGTCCACTCTCTCATTAAGAACGGAAGGCTCTACCTTCCATAAGAATAAAAGAAACCTTGAGCACAGTTCGGAGCACTCATCTTGAGCAAAGTTCAAACATTCATTCCGCTGCACCTTACACAGTATTCAGAGAGTAGCTTTCGCACTCTCCCTTAGTAATAAAGATAATCTCTTTATGGGGGGGGACCAGCCCATCTTCTAGTCCCCAATGAAGTGTCAAGCTTTCTCTCTCTCTCTCCAATTCTCTTGAGTATTTGAAGTATAATTAAAAGTCAGTTTATGCTTCCGTATTTTTGTGACACTTCCTAAGGAGGTTCAGAGCATCCAGCTACAAGGCAGGAGGGGGGTTCAGAGGATGTGTCAGGATATTAGAGAGGCTATACCAACTGAATGGCACACCCCTCTTGAGGCCACAGCTGCCAGATGGCAGTCAGATAGGTCCGAAAAGAATCAGTCATTGCATGATAAGGAACCTCTCTCTCATTCACTTATTAAAGCATGAGAAGCATTTTGTGTATGGCAGAGATGCATCCAGCTACAAGGCATGAGGGGGGTGCAGAGGATGTGTCAGGATATTAGAGAGGCTATACCAACTGAGTGGCACACCCCTAGATGGCAGGCAGCTGTGGTCCGAAAAGAATCAGTCATTGCATGATAAGGAACCTCTCTCTCATTCACTTTTTAAAGCATGAAAAGCATTTTGTTTATGGCAGAGATTATAGTTTCAATATTGCTCATAAAGCCCTCAAGTGGCTCCAATCTTTGCCTAGTGCATTTTGAAGCGACCGTCAAGCTGGATGGTCCTAGACTTTAAACCAATTTGGTGGTTTGATTGTTTATATTCCTAATAAAGCTAACCCAATTGCAAATGCGATCGTCACGCACAACAGATCTTAGCTCTCGAGTTGAGGACCGGAGTATCCATTCATGAAATATCTTTGGTTCTCATGAAAAGTCAGTATGCATTTTTCGAGTCTCATTTGTAAAGGTCTCTTGTATTCTTATCACCCTCTGTGTATTACCTTCTCATCGGAAATCTATATTGCAGGATGCACATGATTCACTCACAGACGAGCACAGAAGCATGAAGATCACTTTAGGAAAGATAGAAAGATTGCATTCAAGGAATACACAACGCTGCATCATTGTTGATAATGTCAATAAGGTTTGCAAGCTCATTCCTTAGCAAGACACAGTTACAACACAAGCATTGGCACAATTGTCCATCAAGCACTGTTATTCCCTTTATGGTTTTCCATAGTTGATAGTTGCACGTACAAAATCAAGTTTAGATTGCATTTTTTGCAAGCACCCTTTGGAAAGTAAGACACTCCGTCACATTTTTCATCTGCATTCCATCCACAGTTTTTTTAAAAACATAATCCATTTCTAGTCATGAAAATAGTGAAAGACGTGTCTATGAATTGTGGTTGCCTCACTATGGTCAATGCACGCCATTTTCCGTGTTTTTTGGTTAGCGTTGTTTCAAGGAGATTCTTCAAGAGGACGAAGCCAAGCTCGTAGACAAAGTTAAAGACATACAGCAGAGCAGATTATTATACATCACTTTCGGCGTGGCTCAGAGAAGCAAGCATTGCAATCCTTTTCGAAGTTCAAGTATTGTGGCACCCACGTAGCACAGTGGGCCAACAAAGATTTTTTTGTAGATTCCCCGAAGTTGTTGGCAGACTACACAGAAGCCATGCAGCTCAGTACCAGTACCTCACCTTAAAAAGCGGATGTCACATGCAGATTTAACCCTATGTGAATCTAGACAAGCTAACTCCTATTTCTAGGATTTAGGACAGCCTTAGAAGTGTTATGGCACCTTTGTGAGCCTATATGCAAGGCGTCCATGACCAGGCACTTTAGAGTAGTTGCATACCCTCTGATTGCACATGAGCACAGCCATTGTCTGCTAGATGTAAACACTGGGGAGTGTTCCCATACAGAAGCATCCTAGGTATTTACCAGCATGTGAAGCACCTCTTATAAGAGTTTATACTTACTAATAAGTGACATTTTAGCCAAGTCATGGGATATCTATTGAGCCTTGCCCGACCGTGCATTATCTACCTATAAATGTGACCCCTAGGGTCATTATTCTCATATAAGTCAATACCCTCAATACAAGCACCAAGTACCTTCAGTATCTCAGCATGCTAGCATTTTTCACCAACACATCCCGCACCCATGGTGTTTTTGCTTAGTATCAACCTACACTGCTCAATTCAGCCCGCAGTACCAGATCAGCCCTAGCATTAGTAGTTTCAGCCATTACCTCGTTGTACCGTCACTCCAATGTTTTCAGATTCATCCCTCAAATCAGCCAGCGTTTTTCAGGTTTCAGCCCACCCTCGATGTCGGCCATAGTAGATTAGCCATAGCCTCGTCAACGAATGCAAATCCATCAATCCCACTAGCGTTTTCATATTTCAGCCCTTAGCCTCGTAGATCCAAGCATCAGTAGCAAGATCCCATCAGTCTTTGCACATCTCTCATGTAGTAAAAGGAACTCTCATTCAGTAAAAGGAACCTTGAGTAGCCACTATCAAGCATTATTCACCATCAATCACCTCCTCTACACATAACAACAGCGGCTCCGGATCAGCCCCAAAAGAGTGAAAAACAGCAACAACCAGCAGTACGCTCCTTTTCTTCACAAAAATCAGCACCACAAACTTGCATAGATCATTGATCCGACTCAAGAGCACGCCTTGGCTCTGATATCATGTCAAAGGTGCGGCAAAAAATATGAAATGACTGATGATCGAGTCTGCAACTGCAAGGATACCTCCTCTCGAGTATGGAAAGCCACCAGATCTCAGATCTACCGCAATAAAACTCCACCGGATCAACCTCTGAACAAACTTCATAGGGCAGCCCACTGCTAGGGCCTCAGAGAGCACCACTTGTAATCATATCACCTGCAAAGGAGTAACAACGCTATGTGGAGAGAGAGAGAGAGAGAGAGAGAGAGAGAGAGCAAGGGAAAAAAATAAAGAAGTAGAGATCTATTTGGAGAAAGAAAACACTAGAGAGAAGAGGCAAAGAGAAAACACTATAGAGAGTACCCAAAATGCTGGCTAATCTGCTGGTTGAAATTTGAATAACTAATAGAAACAATGGGGGGCAGGGACCTCTCTGCTGCTCGACCCACACATGAAGCCCCACGTGTCACCAGCATGTGACTACTATCTATCCTTTTTGTTGATTTCTTTCTTATTATTTATTTACTTTCACTTTTTGGAAACACCCCTCGGGAAATCTAACTGCCCTGCATTGCATAGCTAGTGTGGAACTGTTCAGAGGGAGTCCAGGCCCGAGGACAGGAGAGCACTAAGGTTGGACAAGGACTATGGTTAGCCAAAGTGGGATCATTGACTAGCCAAGTGGAATCCTTTGCTACAGAGGCTACATTTCAATTCTTGGTGTGGCTGCAGTGTACAAAGAGGGTCAGATGACCTAGAAAGATACAATGGCAGCATCTCCTAAAATTTAGGGAACTGCTATTTTGGGCCGAGAAATGTGTTCGCGTCATTACCTCCGGTATGACTAGGGGAACATTTTACAACTCTGCCGCGAAGTCAAATGGGCAACCGGTCAGGATATTTTTAAGCGACGAACCCGAAACAGGAAAATGCTTGTAAATGCGCCAAGTGTCAATTTCTCATGGACTTTCCTCCTACAAAAAGATGGGCGCTGATTTTTAAGCTGGGAGAGGGCTTCAGTTGTATTTTGTCGCAGGTTGAGAGCTATGGAGTGCTTCCTTTCCCTCTTATGTACAGTGCGGTGCCAGGAGTGATGCCCTGCACGCTACGCACTGTCCTCCCCTATGGCAGTATGTTATGCCCCTCTAGTGGGCTTTTCAATTGACCAATGTACAGTTGTGTGGGTTCATGCGCGATTGCCGAGGCAAGAGCCTCTTGCACAAGTACTGGATTAGCTAGTGGCTAATCCCCCGTAGGTACAGGTGATTTGGAGAGGTTTCACGTGCGAAATCTCGTCCGATTCAAAGGGCAAGTAGCCCTACAGGTGCGGGAGCTCGAGGATTTGCTACGGATGCGACCGGCACACAAAACGGAGCCCGAAACAGTGAATTACAGCCTGCTGTGTATTTCTGCAGGTTTAGGGTTTTGGCCCTAAACGGACCCAAATACCCCCAGGAGGTTCGGGGACACGAGGGGACCGCTGTACAGTTGATCTGGCGCATTTTCGGGGTAGAAAACAGAGAATTCAGCGTGCTGCAGATTCTCGCCAGGTTTTGCAAAGTGTTCGTATGCGTCGGGAAAGTCATCCAAAGCGTAGGAATACTGACTGTGAAGGGTCCTAGTACAGTTATGCTGCCGAAATCGGGCCAGAACAGTTGAAACTCAGCCAGGGTTGTGCGGGGCAGCTTGTAGGGATCCACAGCTTTTATTCCCTCTATAAAAAGAATAAAGAAATACCGAAACGGGCGTCTATTTAGGGGCCAATCCGGTGTCGGTCTTCTCATACAGGTGCAATCTAGCAACCTGTATCTCTTTCCCCTTTGTTGTGTCTTGAAAGTACAGGTAAAGTGGGCGACAAATTAAATGGGTGAAAGCAAATAAAGTTTAAGTCTAAGGTCTACCGCCCTTTTGGATTAAACAGGCCGGTTTCATGGTTCCATCCCCGGGAGTAAATCACTTTTTCCTATAGAAGTGAGCCTTGGTCAGTTTGGGCTTGAAGACACAGGGGATCATAGACCAGACAGGGGAAATTGCAATTATGGCTGACAGACCAGATGATGTGACTGAAGAGGTTTCCTCTTCGCAGGGTCAACAGACACATGAAGTGGGTGAGTCTTCAGGACCACCACAGACGGATGATGATATATTCAAGACCCAGTTGGCTACTGTTGTGGCTATGTTCACACAAGTAATGTAGAACTCGAGGTTTTTAGCCTTTCTGCAACCTCCTCTTCCGTCTCAGCAAGTTGTCACTGGATCATATTCAAAAGCCTGTTAAGGCTCAAGCACACGTGATTCATACTGTAGAGTCAATGGAAACACCTATACACGTGACGGAGAATATGCAGTCTCCACAACTTGTGCCTAAGGTGCAAGAACAGGTGGCTGAGATGCCAGTCTTTCAAGCTGTACTAGTTCAGCCAGCCACTTTTCAGCAGCCTATAGCTGGTTCTAATGGGCAGGGAAGCAACCTACAAGCTATGCAACAAGTCTTCCCACCACCTTCAGTACGCCCTGGCTATTTTGGAGGTGGATCAGTATTCCAGAACGTGGCTGGTCATGCACCTGGAAATCAGTTTTACACGCCAGGAACAGCGTTCGGGGGTGCTCAAATGATGATGCCTAACCTCATGTATGGTGGCATTGGCATCCAACCAGGGTTTCAAAGCACTCAGGGCCAATTTGGGATGCCACATGCAAATTTTGGTATGGCTAGAATTACAAATCAACAACCAAATATGGCATTTCCAGGTCAACTTAATAGCGGTCAAGAAACACAGATGAACCCTAACAGTGTTCCCATGTTTCAGTCACTTCCATATGACAACTTAACGCCGCTGGAGAAGCCAACTCCGTACAAAGAAGGTGGCAAAGGTGTGGCATTCACGACCTTTACAGGGTTTGATGACAGGAAGAAGGCTCTCTCATTCCTCCAACAGTTTGACAAGGCCTATGCAGGGGGAAACTTTACAGAGGCTTCAAAGGTCCGCAAGGCAGCCACTTTCTTGACAGGGAATGTGGGACAATGGTGGACAACTTTATTGCTTCGAGGACAAGCTCCGTCCACATGGATTTACTTCAAGCAGATTTTTGAAGCAGCTGATGACTTTGAAGCAGATGTCATGACAGAATGGCACCAGCTTAATGCTGCCACTTGCAAGAATCTGGATGACTACAATCGGAAGTTTTGGAAAGCTCTACTTCCAGTAACTTCCTATAGGTTTGTGCCATTGACAGAACAAATTGAAAAATATTATTGTGGCCTACCCAAAGGATTGAGAAAGTACTGCACGAAGACCAAAGTCACTACTTTGACGCAGCTCATCGAGGTAGCAAACACTGGCAATGGCTTGCTCAAGGGAGAAGATTGTGAATTTAATACTGGCGTCAAGGAAGATCAGCCAAGAAAAATTCAGCGAAGAAGTACGTTCCCAATGAGGTTCCTAGAGGGACTCAGGAGCCAGCCAACGCAGGGAAAGGCAAAGCTATGGCTGAATCAGAAAAGGGACCAGCAAAGAAATGGAAAAGACGTTTTTCTCGCAAGTCGGAAGAGCAAAAGAAGGTCCTGAGATCAAAGAACAAATGCTTTATCTGTGAGCAGCCTGGCCACATTGCTTACAATTGTCCTCAAAAGAAAAGGCCAGTTGATTTTGAAGACAAGGAGGACAGGAAAGGAAAGAGGTCCATGGCTGGTCTAGTTCCAGATATGGTGGGCGACAAGCCAAATTCAGATGCAAGTGAGCTTTGCAGAGCATGGGGAAAGGTCACGGATCAAACAGTGCTTATCTTCTTTGATCCAGGTGCCAAAGCCAACTTCATTTCCGAGAATTGGCTTCAAAGTTGGGAATCAGACCTGAAGAAATGGGGTATACAACAGAGACAGGTTTGGCATGTCCTGGCCATACAGAGGTTGTGACACCCATCATCGGAAAGTTTCGCCTACATATCCAGTCCTATGTAGATGCTGAAGAATTTTACATCATGCCACTGGACGGATGTGACATGCTGCTAGGCATTCCTTGGTTGTATCGTGTACAGGGAATCATGGATGCCTACAACAAAAAGATCACTGTATAGAGTAGGGGAAAGACTCACAATATGGATGTAAAGCTTACAGGGGAGTCTATTCCCACTGTATCAGCTGCTGCTATTACTTCTGTAATGAAAAAGCATCTTTCTGCGTACTTGGTTTTTGCACGTGAAGTGTCAGATTGTGATGAATCAAATTTATCTGTGTTAGATAAAGAAAGGTCAATGTTTTTACAACAGTGTAGTAACTGTTTTTCCGATTCATTACCATCTCAATTACCGCCAGAGAGACCCGAAGACCATGCGATAGATTTGGTGCCAAACAGTAGCCCACCAAATAAGCCTCCGTACAGGGTTAGTGCGGCTCAGCAGAAAGAGATAATGAGCCAAGTACAGGAGCTGTTAGAAAAGGGGTTGATTCAGCCCAGTTCATCTCCATTCTGTTCTCCAGTGTTGTTGCTGAGAAAAAGGATGGCTCATGGCGTATGTGCATCGACTATCGTGCACTGAACAAGAATACCATCAAGAATAGGTTCCCTATACCTAGAATTGATGATATTCTGGACAAATTAGAAGGAGCAACTATGTTTAGCAGGATAGATCTAAAGAGTGGGTACCATCAGATCTGCATTAGATCAAAGGATGTGCACAAGACTGCTTTTAGAACAACGTTTGGCCTTTACGAATTTCTAGTGATGCCCTTTGGTCTCACAAATGCTCCTGCTACGTTCAATAGGATGATGGACAGAATTTTCCGTCCACACCAGCAGATGGTTGGTACATTCTTTGATGACATGATAGTCTACTCAAAGAATGAAGAGGAGCATAGGCATCACTTGGCCATTGTGTTCAAAGAGCTACGCAGCCATAGGTTGCTCATCAATGCAAAGAAAAGTGAATTTTTTCTGGAAGAGATTCGCTTTCTGGGACACATTGTCTCAAAGGATGGTGTCAGAATGGATCCTGCAAAAGTTGAAGCGATCAAGTCATGGCCAGATTTGAAGACGGTGCACGATGTCCGAGACTATGCTCCTATTACAGAAGGTTTATCCAAAATTTCGCTAAGATTGCTTCACCTTTACATGCTCTTCAAAAGAAGGCAGTCACCTTCAGATGGACACACAAAGAGATTTCAGCTTTTAATCTCTTAAAGGAAAAGATGATTTCAGATCCAGTCATTGTGTTGCCAGATCTTAGGAAGTCATTTGTGGTCCAATGCGACGCCTGCGGTAGTAGTGCTACTGCAAGATAGCAGGGTAGTAGCCTATGAGAGTAGAATCTTGCAAGGGCCAGAAAAGACTATGCAAGTCTATGAAAAAGAACTACAGGCCGTGATTCATGCGCTCTTAAGTTAGAAACACTACCTGCTAGGTGCAGATTTCATTGTCCAAACGGATCATCAGACCTTGCGATACTTCTTGACACAGGCAAAGTTATCTGAGAAGCATATGCGATGGGCAAATATCTTGTCCATGTTCCATTTTCAGATTGTGCATGTGGAAGGCAAGAAGAACGTTGTGGCTGATGCCTTGTCAAGGAAGCCACAAATTTCAGTTGTGTCAATTCCTTATCATCATGAACTTGATGATATGAGGGAACAGTATGCAAATGATGAAGATTTTGCAAGGGTCTTCGAGCAGCTAATGGATGGACAGCGTCATGAACACTATCTTCTCAAAGATGGGTTCATGATGATGCATGGCAGATTGTGTGTCACAAAGCCATTGCGACGCAAAGTTATGGAAGAGAGTCATGTCCCACCGTATGCAGGGCATCGTGGTATCGATGCTACAGTTAAAGCGGTTGAGACATTCTCTACTGGCCTACATTGAGAAGAGATGTGGATGCCTTTGTGCCAGAATGCCTAATATGCCAGAAGGTCGAGTTTGACAGGCAAAAGGCACCAGGGTTATTGCAACCACTACCTATTCCAGATAAAAGTATTGCTATGGATTTTATCTTTGATCTTCCGAGAACGCAGACAGGAAACGATGGTATTTGGACCATCATTTGCAGATTCAGCAAGCAAGCTCATTTTATTCCTGTCAGGAAGAAGATAAAGCCAGATCAGATAGCACGCTTGTTTATGAGCAATATTTTCAAGTATCATGGCATGCCACAGCCGATTGTTAGAGACCGTGATCCACGCATGACAAGTTTGTTCTGGAGAGGCTTGTTTGAGAATATGGACACAACGCTCAAATTCTCTTCGTCATTTCATCCTCAAACAGATGGGCAGTCAGAAGAGGCAAATTCTACTATCCTAGATCTGCTGAAGTGCTATGTGTCAGAGCATAAAGGAAAGTGGGAGCAGTATTTGCCATTGGTGGAGTATGCATACAATAACACAGTGCATTCATCAACTGGCAAGGCACCTTTTGAGATAGTTGAAGGTGGCAAGAAAGTTCCTCCCATCCTGCATACAAAGGACAAGATATTTGAAGCAGATAAGTATGTTCAGGACATGGATGAAATGTACAAGAAGGTCAAAGTGGCCTTAGAAAAGACTCAAGCAAAGCAAAAGAAAGCAGCTGATCGTCACCGTCGTGAAGTGGTATTTTCACTTGGTGATTGGGTGCTTCTACGCTTTGAAAAGGCAAGGTTAAAGAAGATGAAGGGCAAGGAAAGACTGTTTCGAAAGCTCAGCATGCGTTACCATGGGCCTTTTCAAGTATACGACATAATTAATGATGTTGCATATAGGCTGAAATTGCCTGAGAGTTGGAAGATTCACAATGCGTTTCATGTGAGTCTTCTCATACCCTATGTGGGTGATGTGCCAAAGGATATGCCAGCTGAAGATCAGCCGGAAGTCGAGGAACTTGACGAGATCTTGGTCCCGGAACAGATTTGGCACATAAAGAAAGAAAAGTGAAAGGCAAGGTTGCTAGGCGTTACTTGGTGAAGTTCAGAAACTATCCATCAATGGATGCTAAGTGGATGGAAGAAGGTGAACTTGCAGAGTCACCAACTGTGTTATTACTTTACCTTGAAGCCTTCGATTTGCAACCTACCTTGACCCCTTGAGTTTCAAAGCTACATGGATTGTCAGTGTGACAATGGCTTCTGAAACAAATGATATACATGGTATTTAAAGTGAGCTCAAATCAAGTACATGTTACATGAATATTAGAGCTGTACTGTTAGGTGCAGCGGAATGAATGTTGTATTTTCTCAAGATTAGTGATCTTTATTGCTCAAGGTTCCTTTTAGTTCTTAGGGAAAGAGAGAGCTTTCCGTCTTGTGGAGAGTGCTATGATCACAAACAAAGTGAGTGGATTGTGCGTGCAAGGGAATGAGACTGAGAGAAGGAGAGAGAAGAGATACGACACCGAGAGGTTTGTAAAACCCTCCTCCGAAGGCCCCACTCTCGTCGGCGAGAGTGGTCTAACTTGATTGCACAAAAGGTGTACAATGCGAATGCAATGGACTGATGCAATGGGACTATGCCGGTGACGACGACGGTGATGACGACGGCGACTTGGGCTGAAATCTGGGATCTTCTAAATGCTGAATTTCTGGGACTGTTTCGATGGCTGAAAATGACTGTTTTGGCTGCGTTTTCTTGGCTGAAAAATGAGGTTTCTTAGAGCTAAAAATTGATGGTCTTTACGGGCTGAATCTGCTACACTTTAGGTGAATAATGCCGGTCTTAATTTGCTGCTGAAATCCAAAAACGCCAGGGGCTGAAATTGGTCCTTCTGTCGCCGGGGTTCTGCAAATGCAACAACGCTAGGCGGATCTGCTGTGTCGTGATGACGCCGGGGCTGATCTGCTGTGCACAAATCGCCAAGGCAGATCTGATGTAAAAACGCTAGGTCTTCTGTGGAGAAAACGCCAGAGTAGTCGCGGGGGTTGGTCTTGCTGAGAAGTTGCCTGTTGAGCAAGGTGCTCCTGCTGCCTCTTCTGCCATTTAGTGCTAACTTGGGTTTGCTTATATAGAAACTTAGCAAAATTGCCCTACCTACTTTTGTTGGAAAGTCACTTAAAAATAATAAGTGAAAATCCCAATAAATAGAAAAATAAGCTAAATGCACTGAAAAATTCCCCTAACTGATGCTAATGGATTCTGATGGGAATTCCGATGATCATGCTGTGTGCAACCGGAGGATATGCATCTATGCTAAGTGACTGGGCATGCACAGTCTACGAATAGACTCACAAAAGTGCCAGATCACTGCTAATCTAAACTTGACTATAGAAGTGAGTATTTCTTGTCAGTTTGTCAAGGATACAGTAATTGCTTCTATTAAAGAGTACATGTGTAACTGCATTCTTAAACTGTCGGTTTGGGTATGCTCGAAAGTGTTACTGGATCCAACGTGTACTAAAAGGAAGTGGCAAAATGCGTAGCTACCAATTTGTCATTGGAAAGTTAATGACTCAAAGCAATGGCAGAGTGCGAAGCTACCACTATGTCGTTGGGACAAGGTTCACACCCAGGCAATACATGTGTCGACGAGGTGTTGAATACACCAGGATTGACAATGAGCATTATGTGTCGACAGGTGTTCAATACACCACTGTTGACTGTGAGCATGTACGACATAGATGCAAACGAGGACGTTTGAGATTTCAAGAGGGGGGTATGTCACCAACGTGTGACTACTATCTATCCTTTTTGTTTTCTTTCTTTCTTAATATTTATTTACTCACTTTTTGGAAACACCCCTCGGGAAATCTAACTGCCCTGCATTGCATAGCTAGTGTGGAATTGTTCAGAGGGAGTCCAGGCCCGAGGGCAAGAGAGCACTAAGGTTGGACAAGGACTATGGTTAGCCAAAGTGGGATCATTGACTAGCCAAGTGCAATCCTTTGCTACAGAGGCTACATTTCAGTTCTTGCTGTGGCTGATTTGTACAAAGAGGGTCAGATGACCTAGAAAGATACAATGGCAACATCTCCTAAAATTTAGGGAACTGCTATTTTGGGCCGAGAAATGTGTTCGCGCCATTAACTCCGGTATGACTAGGGGAACATTTTACAACTCTGCCGCGAAGTCAACTGGGCAACCGGTCAGGATATTTTTAAGCGGCGAACCCGAAACGGGAAAATGCTTGTAAATGCGCCAAGTGTCAATCTCTCATGGACTTTCCTCCTACAAAAAAATGGGCGCTGATTTTTAAGCTGGGAGAGGGCTTCAATTGTATTTTGTCGCAGGTTGAGAGCTATGGAGTGCTTCCTTTCCCTCTTATGTACAGTGCGGTGCCAAGAGTGATGCCCTGCACGCTACGCACTGCCCTCTCTCTCCCCTATGGTAGTATGTTATGCCCCTCTTGTGGGCTTTTCAATTGACCAATGTACAGTTGTGTGGGTTCATGCGCGATTGCCAAGGCAAGAGCCTCTTGCACAGGTATTGGATTAGCTAGCGGCTAATCCCCCGCAGATACAGGTGATTCGGAGAGGTTTCACGTGCAAAATCTCGTCCAGTTCAAAGGGCAAGTAGCCCTACAGGTGCGGGAGCTCGAGGATTTGCTATGGATGCGACCGGCACGCAAAACGGAGCCCGAAACAGTGAATTACAGCCTGCTGTGTATTTTTGCAAGTTTAGGGTTTTGGCCCTAAACGGACCCAAATACCCCCAGGAGGTTCGGGGACGCGAGGGGACCGCTGTACAAGTGATCTGGCGTATTTTCGGGGCAGAAAACAGAGAATTCAGCGTGCTGCTGTCGGGGGATATGTGTTCGCTACGTGAGCCAGGCAGGCGCCGGGTCTATGGCTGTGGGAGGTGTGAAAGAGAGAGAACAAGAACAACAGATGTAACTGAATCTGGAAATCACCGTAATCATCAATTAATTGATTAATGTTTGAGTACAACTTAATCCTTAGCCAAGGCGGGCTGTTAGCAACACCGTCTCTCGGATCATCTGATAACTAGGAGTTTAAGCTCCCGTTTTACAAGATTAACCGGGCCGTTAACGACACCGGGCTTAACAAAATAATTAATCAAACTTTAGCTGATGACGATGATGGAAATTTCCTCCTGTCACTTTATCTACCTCAATTGACCTTAGATTCAACTTTATCTTTCTATGTCGGTCTTTCCTTGCTTAGATAGCACTCAAAAGCTTTTTGCAGTGCTCTTTTTCCTTGCTTAACCTCGTTTTCTCCTTGCCTTCTTGATCATGGCCGCTCATCTTATGCTCGATGAGAGAGAGACTTCATTTTTGCTTTGCCCTGGTTCTTACGCGGTATCCTACTTCAAATCCTCCCTTGCCGGCTTTTCTTGCCAAGATCTCCTTCTCCTTTTTTATTAACTCCCTTCACGCCTCTTGCCGAGCTCTCTTGTGAATCCCCGTACTCTTCTCGGCCTGCTCAAGCTCTCTTGCCCTTTCAAGCTTTGACCTTGGCTTGACCAGGCTTGGCTTCAACCAAGCTCTCTCCTGTGCTCCTTCGACCAAGCTCGAAAGAGAGAGAGCACTCCTTATCAACGCTCGAGAGAGAGAGAAAGCCCTGAATTGCACGCCCTTACCTTGCTTTTTGTCTCCTTGCTCTCCTCTTCTCTAGCTTAAGTCCGAGGACGAGGAAGAGAGAGAGAGAAAGATAGCCTTTGGTTCCCTGCCTTTGTTCAAACTCGAGAGAGAGAGTGAGAACGCCTTTGCTTTGATTGGAGATCGAGAGAAAGAGACCTCGCCTTGGCTCCCTTCACCTCCTCGCCTTGGTCCTCCTCTCCTTGGTTCTCCTCGTTTTTGCTTGCTATCTCATCTCATGCAAAAGGCATCCCCTATTATTAGCATGCCCCCTCCCTTAGCAGTGGCGCCCGGCGTCATTGACGTGGCGCGTGAACGTACATGATGACGTGGCACTCGACGATTTTGGCAGCTCAGATGACAACCCCACTGGTGCCAGAAGGGAGCGCCATGGCTTGCTCTTCGCTTTCCTTCTCTACGGCGACCTCAGCCGATGCTCGACCCGGCCACCACGAGGCCTTCTTCCCCTGCGCAGCCCGTCATCGCTACCTTCTCACCCTTTTCTTCATTCCTTTTTCTTTTTATTTCTACACTCAATTAACTTTAAGCCCTTGTGGGCGGCATCCCATGGGCGGCCTTGCTTTAAGTGGGCGGCCTTAGCTTTTAGCGGGCGGCTTTAGTTTGAGCCATTCCCTTGGGCGGCCATGCTAATTTACTCGATGGATGAGATGCCGTGTACAAGCCTGAAGTTCAAGCTTAAGGCCTTGGATATGAAATCCTCATAATCTCCTTTAATTTCATCCATGTCCTCCTTGAAGTCTGTGGAAAAGGCATCACAGTCTCTCTCGAAATCATCGATGTGCTGTGTACAAGTTATTAACTCCCCATAATCATCCATGGGAATGTATAACCGTCGGCTCCATCATGCATACCATAACTAAATACTGCCACACACCCCCATTTGGCATTCATACCGACTAAAGTATCCACAAGCACAACATCTTTCTTCACCAACCCCTGTCGAGCAACCTCATCATGAAATCTGCTGCCCATATCAAGAGACGACCTTATTATACTGCGTTCAAAAGCCTGGCTACTGCTCATTGACCGAGCGGACCAGAGCGGTACGGAACCGGCCCCCGATGAATCTTTATCGGCCAATATCTTGATAACCGGGACTCCGATCACTAATCTGAAAAGACCGACGTGCTCCACAAAGTGTTCACTTGGAGCCCGATGCATTCATTTCAATTCTGTCACCTCAGCTGCAGTTGCCCAATCCGGTACGGATCTGCAATCGACTTGAACTTTAAACTGCCATAACTTCTTCGCCGTAGCTCCAATCGACGAGCCGTAAAGACAGGCCGGTAGAGCACTTTAAGCACTGTAGTTCTAGATCATAATATCCCATCTATGCTCACTTCAAGCATAGTCCTTTTTAGCATTATTAAGGCATCAATTGGCCCTTTAAAGCCGCATCTGGTATACATTAATCATTAAACTTGGCCTGTTAACAAGCCCTGATCACTCACCACTAAATGTGTAGGCTTCAAAGAAGCTTAGCTTGCATTTCTCTGCTCTTTTTCTCTTCATGGCAGCGGAGCTGTACGACATCTTGCCCAAATACTGGAGCAACATAATATCCACATGAGCATACATTGCCTATATCAATCAACGCCAAGTATTTCTGGTGCAAATATGCTACCCCTGGTTCAAATAGTACGTAATTACTATGCATACTTAACAGTATCCATCCATATTGAATCTGCTTACGAACATCCTTAGAATCTCCTGGATCAAACACCACCGAGATCACATAGCATTGATGGGCTCCGCAATATACTAGAGCTTCACCTGAAGCATAGTGCAGCACCCACATCCCGTAAACTGTTGGCAACTTAAGCTCATTACCAAAAAGCATTAAAGAAATCTGACTCCCTTTTACTGGAAGCCAAGACATCACTGAAATAAGCATCATTAGGAATAGCATCCAAATCCAGGCACATTGTCCAAGGAAATGAAAAACCCTGTGCACTTTTTGCAGTATAAAGGATGATTTAGCATCAGCACCCCCTCTAGCTTCATAGCCATCACGAAAAACCTTGGGAGTCTCTCGACCTGTATCATTAGAGGAATTTTTACCTGTTGGGTGGTTTTCATCTTGATCATGAAAAACAGCTTTATCTTGTAAATCTTCATCCATAACATCCTCGGGAAAATCACCCTTGGAAGTCTCAACATTAATCAAGACTGTGGGAGTTATCTCCTCATGCAGCCCATGTACAAGCATAGATGTAAAATCCCTGTCGATAACCTGTTCACAATCACCATGATCTAAGCAATCTTCATACTCATCACTATCATCCTCTACTTCCTCATCTGCACTTAGCAATACATTATAGAGCTGTAAAGGCTCATCTAGCACCCCCTCTGAAGAGGTATATGCATCAGAAAGCTCTTCTATACTGCCATAAACATCTCCTTCAGATCTAGACAAAAATTTGCCGATTATAGCATCCTCTTCTGTGATAGCATCATCTGCAAGCATATTGTCAGTAGCAATCATAGGTTCATTGACATCCTCAGGCTCATCCTATGCTGGGTCCACAATCTTAGTCACTTCATCAGCTACTCTGTATATAATAGATTTATTTATGCAATCATCTGTAGTAGACATGTTATCCTTCAGTGCAAATAGCTTCAGTAACATCCTGTAGAGGTTCATCTGTTTAATAAACTCTTTCAGAATAACCCATGTCAAGGTCAACAACTTGCAAACCACTTGCTGTACAGTCTGTCTTCACTGGAACCATTATTAGAGGTAGCGTCCATGCGAGCAATCTTTGAAAAAAATTCATATAAATCTGTTCCAGCATTAAATTCATTGTTTACCTTTTCTTCGTTGCTCAAATTAAGCTTACTTCCAGCTTAGCATTTTCTTTGGCTTTACTTCTTGCAAAAATATGCTCCCAGAATTCATCATAGTTGAGGATCTGCATTTGATCCCCTTCACCTTTACTGAAAACAACCTTATTTCGTTCAGTAATCTCCTTTATTTCCCGCTCTAGAATCCTTGAACTTTCGTAAATAAATTCCTCTGCAAAATACTCCCACCGTGTGGGATATTCTTCTGCCAGTTCTTGAACTTGCTTCTTAAAATCCAAGTTTACAACCTCCTCAAAAGCTGCAATCATCCGATCTTCTAGAACATTTCGGCTCTTCATCTCAGCTTCGTAACAAGCAATAAAACCTTCTGGATCATATCCCTGAAAAACATAATACTGCTCACATACAGCATCAAGTGCTAGCTCTATAGCATCACCAATCTGCTTTTTTATCTGCGTGGCTTTTGCTTCCTGCAGATACCCCTGAACCAATTCCATCATTTTTGGCAAATCTGCAACTGCTAGATTTTTATTAAATCCATTGGCACTGAAATCTTTAATAAACTGCTTTAACTGTTCTGGCATCTCCATCTTTACCTCCCACCCCGGCTCGTTTCGCGTCAGGTTCACCAAAGAAGTCGGGGAATATGTGTTCGCTACGTGAGCCGGGAAGGCGCCGGGCCTCTGGCTGTGGGAGGTGTGAAAGAGAGAGAACAAGAACAATAGATGCAACTGAATCTGGAAATCACCGTAATCATCAATTAATTGATTAACGCTTGAGTACAACTTAATCTTTAACCAAGGCGGGTTGTTAACAACACCGTCACTTGGATCATCTGCTTACGAGGAGTTTAAGCTCCCGCTTTACAAAATTAACCGGGCCGTTAACGACACCGGGCCTCAACAAGATAATTAATCAAACTTCAAGCTGATGACGGTGAAAGAGATTACGTTCTGTCGCTTTATCTGCCTCATTTACCTAATTTTGCTCAGTGCCTCAATCTTTATGCTTCATTTATTGCCAAAATTCTCTGCAAACTATCTCTTATGTAGCATTCTCTGATCGCCTCTGTCGTCCTTTTTATGCTTAATTGAGAGAAAGATTGAGAGAGATCTGCCAAAATCCCCCCCCCCCCCCCGTCTTTCTTGTTCTTCACCTCCTTCACAGATCCTCAATTTTACTCCTTCACTTTCCCTTAAGGGATCTGCCAAACTTGCCCCGATAGCTTAGGGGTTTATAGTCGTCCAAGCTCTCCTTTGCTTAGCTTCGAGAACGAGATCAAAAGAGAATTTGAGAGAGCTTTGCCTTGGTCAAGCCTTGCTTCTTTCATGCCCTCAAAATCGAGAGAGAGATTCTCCTTGTGCAAGCCGAGAGAGAAAGCACGCCTTGCTTTGGTTGGATTAGAGATCAAGAGAGAGAGAGAGAGCTCGCCTTGCTTACCCTCCTCTCCTCGCCTTGCTTGCTTCGCTTGCCTCAATCTTACTCCTTTGCTTGCTTCAAGCTTACTCCCTTGCTTGCTTCATTCAAGCTTCCCTCCTTGCTTGCCTCAAGCTCTTCTCCCTTGCTTGCTTCGTTCAAGCTTCCCTCCTTGCTTGCCTCAAGCTCTCCTCCCTTGCTTGCTTCGTTCAAGCTTCCCTCCTTACTTGCTTCATTCAAGCTTCCCTCCTTGCTTGCCTCAAGCTCTTCTCCCTTGCTTGCTTCGTTCAAGCTTCCCTCAAGCTCTTCTCCCTTGCTTGCTTCGTTCAAGCTTCCCTCCTCCTCTCTCGTTTTCTTGCCAACACTCAGCATGCAAAAAGTGTCCTAATAATAGTGTGTGTCCCCTTGGCAGTGGCGCCGGGTGTCATTGACGTGGCGCGTGACCTTATTCGATGACGTGGCAAGCGACGGGGATGAGCAGCATCAAACGTCCTGGAACCAGCACCGAATGGCTTCGCCATAGCAAGTTGACGATTTCTCGCTTCTTCGCCACCATCATTTGAGCGCCACACTGGCCTGCTCGAGTTCATTTCCCTCCACGCTGCCTGCGCACCCCTTCTGCCCGCCATCTCCTTCTTTCCTTCTTTTGTTTACACACCCACTAAACTTTAGGGTGGCCATTAGATTTAATGTTCTTGGGCGGATTGTTCACTTGCCCTAGGCGGCCCTTCATTCATAGTGGGCGGCCTTGCCTTTGCTTTTGGGCGAGCGGCCTCCCTTTGGTGGCCTTTGGGCGGCCAAATTAACTTATTGGCGAGCTTAGGCCCTCGTAGGGCACCACATTTGTTATGCATTGCCGACAGTCAATCGAGGTATTGCCAGACATAAAATCTAATCGACTTCCCACTGTCATGTTGAGCATTTTCTGCACCCAATGCTCCAACAGTCCTTGACTAACAATATCACAGTGAATTTTGGTGGCCGTAAATGGTCTTGAATAGTGCCGCAAGCCTGCTAGATGCAAGTATGAGTGATTGCATTTGAATTTTGAAGTAAGTCCTTCCTATCACATTCGGTTAAAGAGTGTTAAGAGTTTCATTCCTGCTAGTCGAGCATTGTCAATCATGACTATTGCCGGCCAAGCACTGCATGAAATGGCATCCCAGACATGAGACTCCTCAAGCTATTACTGCTTCCGCATTGCAAAACCTGAATGAAGCTCAAAAATTCCAAGACGGCACACTGACCGAGCGGACCGGACTGATACGAAATCGACCCTCGGTGAATCTATAACGGTCAATAACTTGGCAACCGGAACTCCGATCGCTGATCTGAAAAGACAGGCACGCTCCACAAAGTGAGCACTTCAAGGCCGTGCATTCGTTTCATTTTTGTCACCTCAGCTGCAATTGCCCAATCTTGCAGCCCAATCCGGTACGGATCTGCAATCGACTTAAACTTCAAACTACCATAACTTTTGCATCGTAGCTCCAATCGACGAGCCGTAAAGACAGGCCGGTAGAGCACTTCAAGCACTGCAGTTCTAGATCATAATCTTCCATCTGTGCTCACTTCAAGCATACTCATTTTTGGCATCATTAAGACATATGTTGGCTCTTTTAAGCCGCATCTGGCATACATTAATCATTAAACTTTGCCTGTTAACAAGCCCTCATCACTGACCATTAATCAAGTATGCTTTCAATTAGCTCGATCTGCATCTTCTTGGCATATTTCTTAGCATGGGAGCGGAGCTGCACGACACTGCAGATTCTCGCCAGGTTTTGCAAAGTGTCCGTATGCGTCAGGAAAGTCATCCAAAGCGTGGAAATACTGACTGTGAAGGGTCCTAGTACAGTTATGCTACCGAAATCGGGCCAGAACAGTTGAAATTCAGCCAGGGTTGTGCGGGGCAGCTTGTAGGGATCCACAGCTTTTATTCCCTCTTTTAAAGAATAAAGAAATACCGAAAGGGGCGCCTATTTAGGGGCCAATCTGGTGTCGGTCTTCTCATACAGGTGCGATCTAGCAACCTGTATCCCTTTCCCCTTTGTTGTGTCTTGAAAGTACAGGTAAAGTGGGCGACAAATTAAATGGGTGAAAGCAAATAAAGTTTAAGTCTAAGGTCTACCGCCCTTTTTGGATTAAACAGGCCGGTTTCACCATGACTCATAAAAGGGGGGCGTTCTATAAAAATGCCACATCATCTCATGAGATAATAAACTAGCCAAGGCACCAAATTTGGTTCTTGGCCGGATAAAAAGGGAAAATTGTAGATAAGAAGAGACTCTGACCCCAGGACAAACTCAGTCGGGGACAGCCACAAAACAGCCCTTACTCCATAAACTGCTCTTGGGAGATGCTAGAGCCACCACCGGACAGCAGATGAAACTCTTAACAAACCCAAGCCAAAATGTACACATAGTGAGTAAAACATGCATCTCAACCTAAACAATTGAATCAACATAAGACAATTGCTGGCAGTGACACCAAAATTGCAAACCATTTTCACGGAGCACCACATGCTGTGGTTTTATAATTTACACAAACGGTCATCACCACCAAAGGACAAGCAGAATCTGTGCATACCTGAATTTCATTGCATAAATGCACAAAATGCTCTAACAAATGGATGCCCCGCACTTTATCTTCATGTTTCATAGCCTCGAAATCTTCCTTAGTAGCGTAGAGGCTATCCATATCATCAAAAGCTGTGAAAAGTAAGAAAAAATAATGAGTCTTTCACTGCCACTCCCATTCAAGCATCATTTGAAAGAATGTGCCTGCACTACACTAACCTAGCCCATAGAAAAGAAAACTATTTTGCAATGACATGTTCTCAACATTGTGTAATCAACATCAAGCAAGCTGGCTGGCAATGGACGGGGGCTTTATCCATCCACACGCCCTGGTCACATTGGCCTTACCCAAGAAACAGTTCCATGGTTTGTTTGTGCAAACACAAAGAAAAGATACACATCATTTCACGTAGCCACGGACATAGCAGGAACAAGACTGGGCCAGGGTGGATGCCTTGGGGAGTATCTCATGCTTGAGGAGACGATGGCCCTGAGCTAGACAACAGAAGGTTTTCATAGAGCTTCGTAGATGTGTGCATCTGTGAGTATATGGTTTGAATCGTGTGACAAGGCACCAGTGGCGCATACAGATGTCATATTTGGTATAATTATATCTAACAATTCACAACCTAGAGCATTCAGAGAGCTTTCATCTCTCTAAACAATCATTGAACTGGATAGCAGTTCATCATGGAACAAGTTAGTCAGTAAAGGCATGAAGTCACACATATGTACTTAGAAGGTATAGATGTGCATCGAGGATTAAAGTCTAAAGCCATTGACACCAAAGCTTACAAGATTTCTTCAAAAACTGGGTACTGCTTGTTAAACGAATTTACATACATCTATGATACATGGGTTATGTTTGGAAATAAAAAGCTACACACACCTCAGTAGGGGGTAAAGAAAAAGCATCTCAATATACAGACATGCGACACAACGTAGGCATGCAAAGTGGAGCTTGTGATTTCAGATCAGAAAGCTTTACCGTCATCATCAGGAACCTGGACGTGCAGAATGAGAAGCTTGAACTTGGGTCGACAAGCAGGGTGTATAAGTTTCTCGACAAGCCAATGGAAGGCCGCCATGCTGCTAATGGAGGGAAAGGGGTAACCCTTTATGGAAGATTGGCTCACAGCTAGCAGAATACGAGTGGGAGCGTCTTTGTCTGCATCAGCAGATGATGATGCTGCCATGATGAGGATTGTGAGAAGTAGAAGCTCTTAATTTGATTGAACTCGTTTCGTCGCTCGTCTGATGCGCGCCTCTTCTGGTTCTTCTTTTCGCTGCAATAGTGATGCTGGTGAACACGAGATGGGCAATGTCTGAAATTCTGAATGAGGACGGCCATGTGTCCTTCCTGGAAGACTTCATATGCACCCTATGATTCGGATGCTGTTGGTCTAAGCATAGCCTTGGCCCTTGACAATTGTCATGTGAACGAGCCTCTTGACTTTCACGTACAGTATGCAAAGATATTTTTTGCACATTTTTGCACAGGACATTTAGCCCGCCGCCCATGTCAACCAGTCGACAAAAACACCCTAATTCGAAAAATCACAATATGCACTTGAACAATAACATAGAGATGGCAGCCAAGGCCGCAGTTGGGTTCTCAACACACCAAGTAGTTGCATACATAGCCAACAACTTTTCTTCGTTATGACTTCGCTGCAAGAAATTGAACAGAATATATGTATCTCTCCAGATGAATGGGTGGGTGGATGGCCGTTTGGAACCAAAAAAAAAGTACCTACTTGCTAGGTCAAACATAGTCATTGGCCACATGTGACAACAAGTTCACACGAGACATAGTTACAAGCTATCGCCACAAGATCTATAATCTTTAGAATATAGTCTTGTTAACTTTGCGTGTCATCTTTATTATTCTTATTTGTATTCAGATATGGATCGGACTTGTCGGTCCCATAGGTGTATAATCCACGGCTGGTGATCATCGATGAGAGGCACACTAGACTGCGCACCAAACTCGTTTAGTGCCAATTGGCTAAATGTGGACGCTCGTATGTGGAAGGGACGGACCCAACCCATAGATAAGGTTGTAAAACTAGTTTTTTAATCATTCTGAACGTATGAAGCTGCCTCTTGCCTTATCTTCTTGTTATGTCTGTCTGTGAGATTGAGTGTGTGTGTGTGTGTGTGTGTGTGTGTGAGAGAGAGAGAGAGAGGGCGTAGGCAATCGAGCAGCATAAGTACGACGGGAGCGAGGAGGACGAGAGCAGTGGCAGCTTCTTCCTCTTGTGGCGCGCACGATTCCCTCAACAACAACGCAGGAGGTGAGTGACACAACATCTGTAGTCATAGAGCTTGTCTGTGTGTACAAGTTGTGTGCTTGCAGCTCCTTTGGCTCGAACACGACCTTGAAAAACTCCCCGCATTTGACATTTTTGGCATCGTTGTTGGGGAGCCACTCTGCACCAAGCTCCAACTGCAACCTACATCTGTGTTGAGGTTATTTTTTTGCATGTTTGGAAGGCTAAGAAGTGTGTCTGTGTGTGTGTGTTGTCTATCTGTGTAGATCTGGATGTGTTAAAGCCGGTTGTGTTGTTTTTTCGGGTAATCGAGGCTCTATTGTTTTTTGCAATTCCTGTTTATATTTTATTGTATGGCAATGTTGCCTTTTTTTTGTTTTTATATAAACTTAGGCTTTGTTAAGTTATGCTAGTTGCAGTTTTTTTATTGTCAAATTCTGAGTTGATATCTCTGAAAATCAATTAAAACAAAAATGAAAAAAAAAAAAGAAAAGAAAAAGAAAACAAAAAAAAAGAAACGATGTTGAAGCAGTTGTATTCTTTTTTGAATTGACACAAAAAGAAAGAAACGACTCCAACTAGCCCTCGTGTAGGCGAGAAAAAAAAGAGCCTATATATAGGACGTAGGGTCCTCCATAGCTTCCTTTCAAGTGAAGGAATAGTGTGTCTCATGTTATATATATATATCCCACTTCTCAAGGGCAAAAGGAAGCATGTGGGATCTAAGCTTTGTTCCTACACGCCCAAGTGGTTACAAGAGTTTTCGATAGTAGAATACTATGATGTAAAGCACGCCACATCCCTCTGATCGATACAGTCGTTTCGAGCTATCACATGACCCATACCACATCACACACATAAAAAAGGATTCAAAAAAACAAAAAAATCAAGTAAAAACGATCGAAATAGCTAGTGGCGAGGCCTCTTAGGGTACTTGTCAACACTTTTAGGATACGCACATCACATGTATTTACGCTCTAAACGAGTGCTAGAGTCAAAGCAGTTAGAGAATGCCTCAAATTACACAGGAACCCATTATCCACCCACATTAGGTTCCTTCGGCTAGGACCCAATGTAGTGCAACCTAAGACCCACACACCGTGGTGTCTAGTGACTCTTCCTCTGATTCTGACATGAGGGAGGGACACCCTACCCCATACCCGGAAAATACAAACCAAATGTACTTGTCTCGGTCCCACACCCAAGTGCTAGTGTATTTAGTTACCTAATGGAAACCATTAGTTGAGCCACTCGTTCGAAGCCTATAACTAGTGAAGTAAACGAAGGTGATGGGGAGGTAGATTCGCTTTTGACTTCTCATGTAGACCCTATACTCCCCAAGAGTGTCCATGTTGATATTCTACCCCCTGCATTCACTAAAGACCCTACCAAGACATCACCCTCTGAAGTTCTACTACCCAATGGTAGGAGTCTTGTCGAAGTACAAGAGGTTGAACAATATATGCAAGCAGCTACGGAAAGGAAAATTGAGAGCCTACGTATAATGGAGCAACGCTGAGCCATGAAAGCAAAGAACCCTATGAAAAAAATCATGCCAGATGAGCACCATGCTCCCGAATTAGCAATCACTGAGGGTCAGACCATAGGTAACCATAATGCCTCCACTTCAAGGGGAACCTCCAACACTCCAGGCTTAGAGGGGGTATTTCTCACTGAAAATTGGGAGTATGACCTGCAAACTGAGACTTTGGCCAACCTGTACACGGGCTACACATACCATGTGGGTTGGTTAGAGGTTGTATAATCCACGTCTAGTGCCACAAGTCTAGAGGAGCGGCAATGGATGGTCTTTGACGTCATCCATGGGGTTGTCCAATTGGAGAGGCAAAACAAGGAAATTAACATTCCTTCGATGGGTCCTATGAAATTCTTGGATACGGGAAAGGCAAAACAATCGACCCTATCACAAATGGAGACTCCCTCAGTAAGTCCCATGGATCCTTCATATGTTGTTTCGCCTAGAGTCTCGATACAATCTGAGCCAACAAGAAATAGTTTTACCTTTCCAAACTTAGCTCATCTTTCCCTCAAAGACACTACGACTACTATGCCTATCCCGGTAATGAGCATGGCAAAAAGACACTACGACTACTATGCCTATCCCGGTAATGAGCATGGCAAAAAGTACACCCTGGACCTCATTCGTTAGTAAAGCATCACCTACCTAGTAGCACAATGCCTACAACAATACCTACATGTATATATCAATCATATATACTCGTTGGCCCGCATGCCCATGTAGCTCCTACATCCCCAATTGTTTCAACAACTTACTCTCCACGACCACCTTATCCAAGCCCCTATTTCATTGGAGCCATACTAACTAGCATTAACATGTCACATCTTGTGTCTGCTATGCCTAGGGCCACACATATGAACTTTGGGCCACCACATAGCGCAACGTCGTGCCAAGCTTGGAGCCCAAGAATCGCCCATATGCCAAACCCAACGCCAATCCCCATTCCACATGCAGTTTCGAGAGCGCCTCTACAACATTCTCAAGCTATCGATCGATCTATTGCTGAAAATATGTGTAGCACGCCTGATAGAGATACTAGAAGTAAGGCATTACAAGTGGCCAAGCTCACCCAAAAATTCAATGGAGACAGAGATGTTAGAAAGCATATATAGGGATTTGAACACATATGTGGTTCCATGGAAGAGAACAATGAACTTCATAAGTGCAAATCTTTAAGCTTGACTCTAAGTGGGAAGGCGGAGGATTGGTATAGAACCCTAAGGAATGAAGAGCGCACACACTATTCTACTCTTAGGAGATTGTTCTTGAAAGAGTACATACGAGAGGGAGTGCTTTGGGACGTAGCATCTCAACTCTATAAAGCCCAACGGGAGGAAGATGAGTCAGTGAGAGACGTTATTAGTTGTTTGAACCATTTGAATTCTCGTTGTAATCCAAATGAGTGTTTCAACAATAACCAACTTGTCGATAGATTCATTAGGGGACTGTGACATGAGGATATCTATAATGGCCTAGTCATTAGAGGTATCACTACTTGGGAAGCAGTCACCACCAATGCAATCCAATTGGAAGACAATTTAATGATTGAAGGTGAAAGAGTGTCTGTTGAGCCAAAATCCACCAGCTCGCAAGCAATTGGGCATGAGACGGTGACCCTAAATCCAATCATGAAAGAGCCAAAGATATTTGATATGACTTTGGCCGATCTCATCAAGGCTATCCAAGAAAGCCTTAGGGATAATCATTTTCTCCAAAATAATCACATGTATCCAAGAAGGTAGCAACAATGGTGCTCTGTTTGCTTGAGACCACATAGCACCTGTGAATGCCCTACCTTTAGAGTATAGTTTAACAGGACTTGCAATGCATGTGGTAGGTATGGCCATCAAGCTAAGGATTGCCTAGTGCTTAAACACGTAATGGAAAATAGACCACCCTCAGCCTAGATAGGATCGCCTTGAGTTCCTGCATTAATGCCTACCCCACCCATTGATAAACCATCGCAGAATATGGTCCCTGGAACCCAAAATGTTGCCCAAACCACACTTTTACCCCCTCCAGTGCTAGAACTGCAGCCTCCGCACCCGAGAGTTACCCCTATGAACCAAGCAGGTTGTGAGCCATCTAGTACTTATTTGGGGTGCAAAGAAGAGATAGAATTGGGTATCACCTATGGAGTAGATACTCTTGAGGAGTGTCCCAATACTACATGAAGGACCATTGGGGACAAGTCAAGCATGTATATTAAGCTACTACTCTTGCAGCAAGAGGCCAAAACATCAATATCATTTCCAGGAGACCGCCTCTTCAATGTTATGAATGTGGTGGACCACATGAGTAGTTGAGTGTCCTCTTAGAATGCAAAGGAATGTTGCGCCAATGCAAAAACGTCAAGGGAGCACATCAGCAATGCCAATATTCACATGTAATCGTTGTGGCATAGATCATTTGATTGCCCAATGCCCTAATAATCCAAATGCACCAAAGATTACACCATTGAACTTGATTGAGATTATCGATGGGGCACCACAAACTACACCTTGTAGTACTAGTGAACGCACTCACACGGTCGATGCTCCAAAACCAAAATTACATCCTCGAAGAGAGAAATGCTGCTTCGATTGGCCGAGCGAGAAAGAAGAAAACACGAAGGAAGAAATCACTAAAAGCTAGGAATTCAAGCCCTAATTCAAAGACAAACATAGGGACCAGTGATAACCTCGTTTATATGAATGATCTTGAAGATGATTCCGATTCAATAGAAATCATGGAGACTAAAACTTCCACCATAAGAGAAAAAATCAATGAGGACCACCACGAGAGGAAATCAAGCAAAGACACGATTAGGGAAAGACATAAGGAAACCACTCCCATATCACCGATGATGCAATGAATGTCTTCAAGGCTAACTAAATCAAGCGAGAGCCTCCAAGAGAAGCCACAAGGACCAAAACCCAAGGGAACCACAAAGAAAACTGGAACCTACCCAAACCCTATAGAGGAGATTGAGCGAGTTAAGCATTTAAAGAATTTGGTAGAGAAGACCCAAAGAGGGCTTGAGATAGAAACTAGGTGGATTAGGATTACGGACACGGTGTTCCCCACACAACCGCAACCTCAAGGAGATCCCAACCCACTGGTCATACCTAGTATCATTAGGGAAGGAAGTGAGGTCAAAACATCGGAAAGTGGGCATACACCTTTCTTGATTGAAAGAATGTTTGGTGAGGAAATACCTGGCCCCATCAAAGAAATGGAGATCCCATCTTCACCAGCCTTTGGTCATGGAGTAGAATCTCAAAAAGTGTCCTTGAACATTGCCAAATTAACGGATTTCATGGCCTATGAAGTCAGAAACATTATATCCTAGCTCTTCAGGACATTTCTCAATGTCATAATAACTAATATCTAATTCTCCTAAATTATTTTCTTATGTTAAACCGATCATTTAATATGGGGAAGTGCAGGGGAGAAAAAGCTAGAATATTGGTTAAGCTGGTAGACCTGCCACCACAGTAGGGATCCAAAGGAGGGAAAATACGGAACCAAAGGGAGGGCCATCTGCAAAATATCAATGTGCAACAATGGGATTAAAAGACCCTAAGGTTCAGCCCATTAAGACTTTCAAAATGCTAAGGTTCCAAATTCAAAGGTTGTGTCCAAAGTCAAACACTAGGAAAATTGGATGCTTAGTGTGTGTAAAAAAAGTCTTCATAATCCCTACATAGGAGGGAGCGAGCCCTGGAAGTAGGGATGAGAGAGAAGCACACACACACACACACACACTCACAAGCTTCCTTTACACAAAGGGAAAGAGGGACACATGCCAGCTCCCTAGCCCAGATGCCCACAAGGTGTATTCAAATCCTATTGGATGGCCATGGAGGTGGACCAATGAGAATTAGGCTAGACTAAATCTAGTTTAATTAATTTAAAAACACTTAATAAAAGAACCAATAGGAATTAAGCTCTCTAGAAGACTATTGGACAGTCTCCCAAGGGGTCCAATGAGCATTCAGCAACCCAATGGCTTGTCTGATTCCTATTGGCCACTAGGAGACAAAGGGGTCCAATGAGAGTTTAGTTGGATTAATTGATTACCTAAAGCTCTCACAAAAGGGGAAAGGGGGACACATGTCAGAAGGGTATGACTTATGCTCTTGAAATCCCATTGGCTAAGCCCGGAGAGGTCCAATAGGGTGTGAGCATGAGCAAATAGCAAGAGGGATCGACCAAGAGAGAGAGGGGGTTGATTTTCTCAAGGCATTATTGCATACACACTCACACTAGTCCATGTGTGGAGCAAGAAGACTCTCTCTCTCCTTCTCAAGC
Organism: Adiantum capillus-veneris; assembly: GCF_014529385.1. Classification (NCBI taxonomy): domain Eukaryota; kingdom Viridiplantae; phylum Streptophyta; class Polypodiopsida; order Polypodiales; family Pteridaceae; genus Adiantum; species Adiantum capillus-veneris. Next base: position 82,308,534 of record NC_140936.1, on the reverse strand, counting down.
TTTAATGGAAAGCTTACCACCTACTCCAAGCTTGTGAGAAGGGAGGCCTACACCAACAACTCTTGGCTTTGTGATGCAAATCCAACCAAGAGCCAAGCTTCAATGCATGCGCATCTCCTCTACCATGCTAATTACTAAGCTAAGCTATGCTAATATGAGTGATTATGTAAGGAGATTGTACATCTTTCTCGTAAGACTACTCCTTCTTCCTTTCAATCTACTCTCATACCTCGCTAGCTCTCACCATCTTCGAAGGTGTGTGAGGTCTTGGGTCTGAGACCATGAGGGAATTGATGTTGTGTTTAATAAGTGTTTTGCTTAGTGCTTGAAGTTTCCATCTTCATTGCACTAGCTCGTATTGAAGGAACACAAAGAATTGTATTATAAAATGTCTCTCTTGATGGGAGAAACCATAATACAAAGCCTTTTGGAGGGGGGACTGGATCCATGTAAATCCGGTCCTCAACTGTTGTCAATAGTTTAATTTCTCTCTCTTTTAAAGTATTGTTCATGCTACCTAACTAGGTGTTATACTTTTTGTTGCTCTCTCCACCCAAGCACTCTTGTTATTCTCATTAGGAATCTATTCTAATGAAATGCTCACTATGTTCATGCTATTTTTTTTGCTACACACAAGTTACTAGGCCATTAAATGTTACAGATTATTAGTGCATGAAATGACCAATCATATATTTTGTTGCTTTCGTTTGTTTTTTGCAAACAACTGACATCGTTCAGTGTAGAAGTTAATTATTCTTTGTAGCATTTGAATTATATGTGTCTTATTGTTTGCAAATCAAAGTTGACATATAAATAATCATCATGATAATAATTGCATTGAAAAATTCATAGCATTGTTGTAGTTATTATGATGTGCATAGAGTGTATTGCAATGTGTATGTTTGCTCACAACATAGGTGATCGATATGTGGATTGACTAACGTGTATTTAAAAATGTCATATTGTGCATTTTGGTTACTTTCATAGTGAATGGTTTTTTAATATATATTGAAAATAAGAAAAATGTTTAAAAAACTGAACATCTGGTTATTTTGTCTTGAGTTTTACTTTAAAAGCAATGGAGAAAAATGTGGGCACAAGTGGTACGAAGAAGCCAAATAATAAAAAAGCTCCTGGCAAAGAGTGGGATTATGCTCACAACATATGCGGCCGATATATGGAGTGGAAATGTAAATTTTGTCTCACAACAAAATCAGGCGGTGCACCATGTGTTAGGGACCATTTTTTGGGTAGCATTAAAAAGAGTTGTAAGAAATGTGAACATCCTTAGGCACCTACAATTGCAAAGCGTTTGAGAGAAGAGCTCACCAAAAAGGGTGGCAAGAGACAATAAATATATAGCTCTGTGTCTACAAGTCAAGAGTTGTCAAAGCCAAATATTAACTCCGTAGACCCTGTGGTGACGCTAACTAACCTTAGAGAACAGCTTGCGCAGGGGGAGAAAATTTCAAGCAATGTTCCTTTTAAGTGTCACAATGAAGGTGGACTTGGTCAAATGCATAAAAAATCATTACATCAAAGCTTTCTAGTGCATTCTCTAGAAGAAGCACAAACTGCACTCTCCAAAGCAATATTCTCCACTGGAAGTGCTTTGGTCATGGTAGATAGCAATCATTCGAAGGCTGCTTGGAAGAAAATCGGTGAGTTTGGCCCAGGATTTTCAGCTCCTTCTTATCACATGATAGAAAATTTTTCTTGGACAAATGTTACATCAAAGTCAAAGAGCGTGTTGGCAAATAATACTTGGAAATATTTCGCTTTCAGGATGCACAATTGTGAGTGATGGTTGGTCAAATGTTCAAAGAAGACCGTTGATCAATGTAATGCTGGTTTGTCCAAGGGGAGAGCAGCCATGGAGGGGAGGGGAAGGAGATTTGCATGGCTTCTCTCTTTCTCTCATGCGAGAGCAAGGCCTCTCTTCTCTCATGCGAGTTTCTCTCTCTCTCTCTCTCTCTCTCTCTCTCTCTCTCTCTCTTTGTGTGTGTGTGTGTGTGTGTGGCCGCGATGGAGGAGGAGACCGTGCTTGCATGCTATGCCATGCAAAGGTCGAGGTCGAGATTGACATGAGGGGCACTGCGGGCATGGCCACTTAATCGGGGCCGAAGACAAAGCAAGGACTAACCGTGTGCACGGGGGCTTAGCAAGGAGAAGCTCACAGGGTTGAGGTGCAGGAAAATCCTTGCGGGCGGGCTCAACAGGGTCGCAGGGGCAGTAGGAGGCTATTTCGACACAGGCTCAACGCCCGACATGCAACCCTTTGCTCGGCCTCACATGTTATGCCTCACGGGCGCTGCCATGGCTTTGCAGAAACAAAGCTCGATTTTAAAAAAAAACTTTTGTGACTGGCCACCCTAATTTTGAGGCACCCCCACCCAAATTAAGGGTTGAAGCCCACGACTAGGGTCGACAAGGCTATCCACAGCCGGTCGACATGCAAATTCGACCTGGTTTTTGGGCGATTTTCTCACATCCCTCCACTTTCACAACCCCGACACAGAGAAAACAGCAAAGACTTATTGCTATTGATTCGAGGATCATAGATGCATTCTCCAAAGGCAAGGCAAACCGACAATATTTCAGCATCTCAAGGAGATTGTCATGGCCTATTGCTAGACTTGTGGGGGCAGGCGGCAAAGGTGTTTGGCATGCCTGACCATTTGTTCCAGATTGAGATGCTGATTGTTTCAAGTTTTGGATTTGAATTTTTGCTAAGAACATGGTTCCTAGGGAAAGTTTGTCCGAGTTTTCAACTGCTCACAATAAACCTATACGGTCAAGGACAACAGTAATCACGCTAAGCAAGTAGCATACATACCTTCTCAATCCGGTGTACAAGTAGACAAGCTCCATTCTTGGTACATGCTCGAATCTTTGCTATGACATCTATCGCCAATAGCGTTTGTTGGCAATGGGGCCAGACGTAATTATATGACGCAAGACTTCCATTCCTGTATCTTGCATTGAGACTCCCCACGTTTGACATATGCCATGAGCAAAAAAAGAAAAAAATTGGGAAGGACTAGGCAATGTGTTTGTAGGTTATTTCATTACGTACCAGATGGGTGTATAGGATACACGAGGGCGTATATGCATATGCGAAACTCTCTCTCACAAAGCAGATATGGCTATGAGCCGGTTTGGAAGGAGTTTTTTCTTCCATATTTCATGACAATTGGTGGTAGTCGGACGACCAGATTAGCCAAGTTTTAGTTTGTCTTGTTTTTTTTTTCTTTTCCCATGTTTACACTTTACTTGGTACCTACTGTCGCTGTGCCAAGCAAAGTGCTTTGACAGTTATACACGACAGTTTTATATGAAGCAAGGCACTTATGGTTTTGGCTCTCACGTTTGAGGCCATCACTCTCGCCAAGGGCTTAAAATTCTGTATGCAAGACATGCTAGCTAGGTGGGTTCAATTCTACCGCCTCATGAAATACGCTTCCGCTATCCCACTCGCAACTCTGTCAAAGAGAAGATAAGTTCAAGATTGTTTAACATGATTTTTGGTTGCTGTCAACACACACCAAAATTAAAATGAACCTAAATCTAGGGCTTCTTTCACAGGCAAAGTGCCATTTTTAAGTCATTTTTGTAAAGTCAAGACCCCATACATGGTAAGTAGGTCAAGCTATGACTTGTGTTTTCTGTTATCTCTCTCGATGCGAGCATTATACATGCAGATTATTGCGTGCTTACAGGATAAGATGCAAGTAAGGCATAAGATGTGTAAGAGCACACAGAGTGGACACCCACTCTAGAAATTTATGGAAAGTTCCTTAGCCTAGCATGCTCTTCTTCTCTCTCCTTCTCTCTCTCTCTCTCTCTCTCTCTCTCTCTCTCTCTCAGAATAAGGAAAACTTGCTAAGAAACTCTTTAATACATGTTTTGCTTGTGAGTCAGTTTGAGCCAAGGTGCTCTAATGCTCAGCTAGAACTTGGCCAAGATGCCATTCGCATTAGTCTTCATCGGTTCATCGATTGAACACTAATTTCCAAAAGGGCTATGAGCCACACACAGGCTGGCTAAGAGCCATTGTCAGATCTTGGATAAGACCCAACTATTGGCATTCCTTGGGTGATTGTTCTTAAGATCGAACAGATCTGCCCAGTAGAGTACACATCAAATACATCGACCTTTATGGACATGCAAGAGTCTTGTCATTACGGATCTTTTGGGTGTCATTTTTTCACTACATGTTTTTAGTGCAACGCTCAAGTTGAGTTTTTTGATAATCTTAAACTCACATTTGCTGATCTATACCACAGAGTCTAGAGGCAGCAAACAGTTGAGACAACATGGTTGTCTATAAGAGCTAGGCATTTCAGTTGTGTGGATTTCCTGCCCTCTCTATAGCACTACGAGTGTCTATGGAAGCACAGTTTTGGGGTAAGACCTAGCAGGTATCGGCATTCAAGATCACATTTTGATCTATCACAGTTGCACTTTCAAGGAAAGACGTCCGCAATCTACCACGGGGTAGTGGACAAATCCAATCATTTTTGTACACGGTCGACTATGTTAGTTACCGTTAACTGCTACTTGTGCAGTTTCTCTCACAGGTCAAGCCAAGGGGTTTGACTACTAAGATTCTAACCAATGGGTTTGGATTGCAAAGGTAACACCCAGGGTTTCCATTGCAATGTTGCTTATTTTTTCATTTTTCCATTAGTGCTCCTATGCATTTAAACATGAATAAGTGAACTTTAAGTTCAACCTTCAGGTATGCATCTAATTTGGTTTTATTTCTTTTTTGTTCGTTTTGTCCACGTCGGATGCGCACACTATGTTATCATCCAATTTTTCTCTTAATAGAAATGACACGATCATATAAGAGCCAAGCCATTTGGGTTGTACTGTCCAAAATCAATTTTTGCATTGTGCAGTTATAGACCCACTTGTAGGGTTTGATTTGGCACATGTTGTCACATGGGATACAACATGGTCTAGGAATTCAAGGAGTTCGGTTTAGCCAGTGTGGAGCAAGGCTAATGAGGGTCCCTCTCACTCTCATCGTAGAGTGTTTGCAGTTACCTCCACACACAAGTACATCTTGTACTTGAAGAATGTTCTTTTTTCAGACATTCTTACATGAGACATATTTCACATGTGGAGGATATGAGTCTTTGGGACTGACACTGGCGCCCACTATTTCAAGAATGTGTCACGACAAAGTCCCTAAGTGCTCGTCCAATTTGTTTTCTAGACCATTTTCAACACGACGTATCAGGAGCAATTCCAGTGGCCAAAAATTGTCGGATACTTAGAATGACTTGTTAAGGTACAAGTGCTGCTAAACAATATTACAGATGGTTGTTTTACATATAGAAAGGCTATGAGTTGTTAATGAAAAAGTTTCATTGTTTGTACCTAGAAGTGATCATTGTTTCACCTTCTATTATGGTTCAGACGTTTTAGTAAGGCTTGCAAATATTTGTAACTGAAAGTATTTAGTTTCTTTTCAAGACTATTTACATTCCTCTTTAATGTGTGCTAGGCGCATCACATTTGCCATAAGTATTGGCAAGGATGATCATGGATATACAGGTTCGGATCTGTTTTTTGCTGAATACACAGTAGGTGTTATGGGCCCTAGTGTTTAGCAAAGGCTAATTTGGAACAGCATGCATATTCATCAATTTGTTGCTTATGAAGCATTTTGCACTCTGTGTGCAGTATCTCTATGAGATTACTTTTGGGTCTACTAATCACCAATAGAGGTCATGGCTTGGTTGAGTGTTTGTGGATTTTTCAAGTTAACCACGATGGTTATTCTAGACATTGTTGATTCGTCAGCAATGTTATACGATATTGTGATTTCCATTTACCAGTCATTTAGGACGGCTGTCTGTAAACCATGGGGGAAACACACCTCAGTATTGTCAGTTATCCAAGGGGATAGGAAAATTACAAAGTGTAATCTTGTGCTAAATGATATGCAAGTGCGTACATTAGCACCATGCAATCCAATTAATACGCATTTATTGCTCTATTTGGAGTTTGCTTACCATGAGATAAAGCATGTTTGCGATTAGGTTTAGTCTCTTCATGTTTAAATCAGGTTCTCAACTTTAAACACTAGTTATGGTGGGATTGTTTACTGATGAAATTTGAGAACAAGTCAAGGACTAATACTTGGCTGATGAGTTATTTAAGCAAGTTACTTTCACAAAAAGTGAAAAGAGGTACTATTTCAGGTACATCTTTGTTGTGATAACTCGTTTAAGCATGCTCATGTGCATTCTAAATGGAGTCTACGCACTAGATGGTTCCAAAAGGACAACAATGTGCAAAATCACGATGTTACTCTTGATTTCATTGAACCTCCTAATGTACCGTGTTTTGATCAAACAAACAGCTGGATCCATGACGGTCACCACTTTGGAAAACATTAGTGTTCTTATGAAGATCCTACCACTTTTGTTTTCACGGACGAAAACGCTTCTCCAAGGGGCGAGTAATGTCATGCCAAGGGTAGGACTATAGAAGGGCACGGCCCTGGCCAAGGGCCAATAGATACACATGTGGTAGAGGGGTATATATAGGAGGGCCAATTGCCTATATATAGGTATGGCTGGGTGGTTATTGGCATGTCTATCTCCCTATGCCCTTTCATGGCTATAGAAAGCCATGTTATTTCTACATCTTTCTCTACCAGTTGTGTCATGTAAATATCTTTCTCTCTCTTTCATTGTAGGTTGGCGCCTTCCACTATCAATGCCAACTCATCTCGGGTGAAAGTCACACAACTCTCCCTGATATTGTGAGTGGAAACAATTGTCTCCTTTGATGAAAAGTCTACTGGTCGTTATTGCACAAAGTGAACATATAACATTTTTGTAAAATATAATGCACAATTTGCATTGTGCAGTGGATGGCCATAAACTTCCAAGTAGATCCTCTCAGTGTTTTCTTTGATCGCACCATGGAGGCACTTCAATACCTTCCACCTTTATTTCTTGATCTCTGCGTCCTCACAGGGCCATATTGTTTTGATCATGTCCTTCGTCACTTTTTTATTGATCTCTTTCCATTGCATGTGGTTTGGATTTTCCCATTTTGAGAGTCGTCGAGCAGTGCGCATTGCTTTCTATGCTGACATACCGTGTGCTAGAGACTTCATGCACTGAAATGCATTAACAGCCGCTTTTTGTTGATCATCATGCACTGATTGGGTGCCACAAACTTCTTCATCGGCCATTTTCTCTTGGAGCTGCAATGGACAAATAGACAAATATTCAATATCATTGGCAAATATATATCCTCACAATTCAACAGTCTCACAGATGCACAAGGTACATCAACTTCTCATCCACTACATAAGACGTCATTGTCTCTTTAAATCAAACCACAACTGATGCGACTAAACAAAATCACAATTGCCAGACCCAATTGAACCACAAGACAATTTTGAAATACCCCGTATAACACGACAAATTTGAAATGACTAAAGATAATTGACTCAAGGATGTGAAACACTCCAAACCAGATAATATTCTTCAATAAAAATAGAATACACTGGACAAGACATATGCATATCATAAAAATGTTTAGACTGGATAAAAAGATGGTGTAAGTTCAACAAGGGGGTGTTGAACAGTGTTAGTGTCTGTCTTTAAATGTTCTTTGAAAAATGTCAAAACTTCAGATGCATTTCTTCTTTGTTCCCACTCTTTAACTTCATCCAACAATCTACTTTAATCTAAATGGCCCTCATAACATCTTGGTCTGGGTGGTAAAAAAATTCTTTTGGAAAATATACATTTCTGGCTGCACTCCAAAAATCTATCAGCATGTCGAATAGATAACCCAATGCATAAATGTCACTCAATTTTGTGTAGCATCTATGCACCGTGGATTGTATAATTCTAGAGCAATCCACGCTCGCTTGGCCATCTCTGCATCCCCTACTACATCCCCTGCTCTCTGTGCCTCCAAAAATGTAGAGTCGGACTGTGTGCTTGGATGCAAATAATTGATTGATGTGCACATAGCTGGCGTTCTGGGAATCATTCCCCAATCAATGATGCCGACACGAGGTTTATTTGCGCGAGTAAAGTCCAACATTATGTTGAACGGGTGCAGGTCACTGTGCACTATCCCGACTGAGTGGGTAGCCGCTACGCCATCGATTAAGGCATGACAAATGGCTAGCATCTGCTCGATCACTTCCTTGATCCACGTCGTGTCTATCTCTTGTACAGGAAGATTTGCTACAGGCAATGACCTCCAACCGTGTTGTAACCTGTCCATGTGTCGTTTGAACAATCTGTGGGCGAATGGTAAGCGGCACATCATGTCCCCCACGGTACCCCCATTGTAGTATGGGAATATTGTGATCCAAGGAGCTTCAATGGTAAAGCCAATGCACCTTACAATGGAGGGGTGAACCGTTTGCATTCCTTGCTCTGTTTGAAAGCTGTCAAATTTCACCTCACTCCCTTCCTTGTAGCATTTTCCCACATATGTGATGTGATCTGGAAAGAAAGAGATGCCTTTGATGGTGTACAATGTGCACACACCAAAGGAGCCTGCTCCAATCCTCGTACCTTCTACCAAGGACTCATGAGGGATGCCGACAAGATGAGCGCACTTGGCATTCAAAGTCATGCACATGATTGTGCCCGTGCTGCATCTGATCGACCTTCCATAGTTGCTTGCACATCTTGGGCCATCTTCAATCTCTTGGGTAAGGCTGCTTGGTCCTACGCTTTCACACGCTTCATCTTTACCTGCTGTCATCTGAGTTGATCTTGTAAGCGATCGAGTGCACCCTTTAGGGAACAAGTTCATAATTGAAAATCAATCAAACACCACAATTCACTTGGCTCCATTGAGGTATTGTTACACATGTAAAAAGGACACGGATATTGGGAGAGATTCTCTTTACATGGATGTCCTACCTGGAATGGCTGATTCAGACAACGTTGATTGGGTACACCTCGTAGTGACCATAGACACTTGGGGCAATAGAGGAACAACTTGGGTAACACCTAAGGGTGAAGAAATATTGCAAGTTGCACCAATGAATCTGTTAAGTGCAATGCATATGTCTTCTGAGGAGAGTGAAGACATGAATGACATCCAAGCCACTAGTGCCTCGGAAGATTGTGATCAATGTGACTCAGAGACTGAATTGCTGACACAAATTGATTCTGAGCTTAAAAGGGAATCTAACTTGTATATTAGAGAAACAAAACCCTTGAGGTCATGTACCACGTCATATGACAATGTATCCAGGAGTGAAGAGGACACAAATGAGAACAAATCCAATGATTCCATGCTCGTAGCAACCCAAAATAAAAAATTAGACAAGATGAGTAAGAGATATAAGAGGCGACGATATTGAGCAAATGTATGTGCTTGGATAAAAGAAAAGAAATCCACCGCAGAATGGCTCATCTATGTGGGGGCATGTGATGCTCATCAAAAGATGGTAGATAAATGCGACGGCACCTTTAGAGTGTCAAGTAGTGTAGCCTACAACCCTTTGACGTTGCACATTTAGAGATTGTAGAGAAGCCAAAGTTAAATTTGTATTATAAGGAGACACCAAAACCTGGAGTTAGCTCAACAACAAAGGGAAGCAGAGGTGAAATCACAGTCCATGACACAACCACATCCCACAGACGTACACCCTGAGCATTTCAAATCCTGCACCACTAAGGAGCATAAGATTGTGTACACAAAGGCCCAAATAATGCCTACCGATGGAAGTAATGGTCTATGATGGTGCGATGATAGTTAAGGAAAAAGAATTAGCAGACCCACTTGAGGAATCCAAAGATTTTTTCATTGCCCAAGACCTTACTGAGACTGAAGAGGCTATACTTAAAGAGATTCTCAAAGAATTCAAGGATATATTTTCTTGATCATATCATGATATGAAGGCGTTCCACCTTCCGCGGTGCAACACAAAATTCCCATGATTAGCATTTCTAAAGGCCAAGAACGAGCCTACCCAATGAACCCCTAAGTATGCAAAGGCTGTTTAAGAAGAGATTGAAAAACTTATCCAATGTGGGTATTTAAGAGAATCATATACCCTATTGAGCACTCAAAATGGGTTTCTTCGATAGTCATTGTGCCAAAAAATAATGGGAAACTTAGAGTATGTGTGGACCGCAAGAAGGTTAATGCAGCCACTAGGAGAGATCATTCCCTTGCCATATTCAAAACATGTGCTCAAAAGAGTTGCAGGAAAGGAAGCTTATAGATTTTTAGGTGGATACTCTCGTTAGAATAATCAAATCATGATTGCACTAAAGGACCAAGCTAAAATTACTTTTATAACCGAATTTGGAGTGTTTGCATTTCATGTTATGGGGTTTGGCTTGACAAATGCCCTCGCTACATTCCAACAGTTAATGAACACTACATTCAAAGAATATTTAACGGAGTTTTGTGAATCTGTCCTAGAAAAACTTTATGCTTATTCCTCTTGGGAGAAGCATCTATCATGTTTACAAAAAGTGTTTGAAAGGTGCAGATTGTATCGCATCTCATTGAGCCCTTTCAAATGCCAATTCTAGGTTAAGCATGGAGTCATTTTAGGATATATAGTGTTCAAGAATGATATTTCCAGATAAAAAAGCAAAACTAAGGCCATTGCCAATTTGCCACCACCTACAAACTATAAGGAAGTTCAAAGATTCATGGGCCATGTTGATTAATATTGGCGGTTTATTTTAAACTTCACTGAGATAGCTCGTCCATTGCACAAGCTTCTTATCAAGTTTCAATGGACCGAGAAGTGTGACCATGCTTATGAGTTATTCGAAAAGGCCCTGACAAGTGCCCCAATCCTACGAGTTCCCAACTGAAATATAATTTTCCATGTACATATTGATGCATCAAACTTTGCTATTGAGTGGGTTCTAACTCAACCAGGAGGACATAAATTAAACTACCCTATTAGCTTTGCAAGTTGCCAATTAAATGATGCTAAGATGAACTACACCACTACAAAGCCAGAAGGTTTATCTATGATTTTATGTTGTAAAGAAATTTTGATATTACCTTCTTGCTACCAAGTTTGTGTTTTATGCAGATCATCAAGCGTTGTTGTATCTAGTAAACAAGCCATGTTCCATGGGAGGAATTACACAATGGTTGTGAGTTCTACTCAATTTTGATTTCACTATTGTTTTAAGACCTTGCAAGAAACATGTTATGGCATATCATTTGTCTCGCATACCCAATAGTGAATCCCAAGTTGGAGTTGATGATGAATTGCCTGACACTTCCCTATTTATAGTTGAGACAACGCTTGAATGGAGTGAAAAGATTGTGAAATTTTTAGATAATGGGTTTCCCCCAAAGAGCTTCGAAAGGATTTAGCTTGAATGTTAATCAAGGAATGTGAACCTTATTTCTTGATTGTTGGAACTCTCTATAAGCAAGGAAAAGATGACATTAATTCTTAGATGACATTCTTAGACATTGTGCCCGTGAGGATGAATATTTGTACATTTTGCAAGAAGCACACATGGGCGTAGCTGGTGATCACTTTTTAGGAGATCTGACTACTAGAAAGGTATTATAATTAGGCTATTGGTGGCCATTTTATTTAAGCTTGCATCACTCTTTACGAAAGGATATGATGAATGCCAACTTTATGCAAAACCCCAAAGAAAAGATAAAATGCATCTACATCCTATTAAGGTGACCCAACCATTTGAAAAGTGGGGCTTAGGTTTGTAGAGCCAGTTAGTCCAACAACCCGTAATACTCAATCTCGATATATTATCGTGGCTACTGACTATGTGACAAAATGGACTGAAGCTAAAGCTACACACAAAGCTGACACAAAGACAATCAAGTTCCTCTTTGAAAACATTATTACACAATTCGGATGTCCCTTTGAGATTGTGAGTGACAATGGTACCCATTTATAAATGAAGTGATAAAGAACTCACCTCAGAATTCATCATATCCCACCATAAATCTACACCTTATTATCCACAATCAATGGCCAAGTTGAGAGTACCAACAAGACTCTAATTTTTATCGTAACTAAGACGATAGAGGTTCATTGTACAGATTGAGACTTCAAGCTTACACCAACTCTATGGGCTTATTGTATTGCTTATAAAGTGGCCATTGATTGCACATGGTTTAAAATGGTGTATGGTCAAGAAGCAGTAATGCCATGGGAGTTTGTCATTCCTAGTCTTCAAGTAGCTTCTCAAGAAGGTTGGGATGGTAATCCATTAGTCGAGCATTTATATATCCTCAAAATGCTAGAGGAAGAGAGGTAGTTGGTTGTGCAAAATGCCCTTGTGGAGAAAGAAGTAGTTTGATCGCCATTAAAGAACAATGACGTCAAAATTCTGATAAAGTTCTTATGTACAGAGTGTGTAACAAGAAGAAAAACTTGAAATACGCTCACAAAGGGCCACATAGAGTATGTGAAGTTACCCCACGAGGTACCCTTTGTGTGGAGACTCTAGATGGAGTTGAAACCATTGGATTCCTCAATGGGATTAAATTCAAAAGATACTATGATCCCCTAAGCCAAGAGGAATTACGTGCCATCCATCAAAAGAAAGCAGCAAAAGAACAATCTGAGAAAAAAGATACAAGCCAGGATTGAAGCGCGAGAGTGAGAACAACATATTAGACGGCAACGAGAAGCCAATCTGGGTGTTACACATTCATTCCAAGTTGAAGCACATGACAATTCTATACACTTTGAATTGCCTCTATGTTACCCAATTGAGTTGAATAGCTCCTATGGGAAAGTACTATATAATGTATTATTGGCCATAGGAGCTCCACATTTTTTTTTAAATCCTATGGATTGTGGTGTCAGCTAGGAAAGCCACCCTTATCCACAAGTACCATCCAAGTCAAGGGTTTAAATAAGAGGAAGACCATTGTTTTTGGAATTCTACACACTCCTGTCGTTTATGACAACGGGACTATGGTTCAAAGATTTTTGGTCATGCCTTTTGGCACTATGGAGGGTAACATAAACCTAGGGTGCACATGGAGGTTGCAACTAAATGTAGTATTGATTGGGGAACAGGGAGTATCATGACACAGAGCCAACTAAAAACATGGTTCTGAAGTTCTTTTGTAGGTTTTGTTTTTTGGCATAAACACATTGAGCATATATATGTGCAGACACTAAAGTTGGTGTTGAGTTAGGAGTACTCATGTGTTCATATCTATTGAACTAATGTACATGAAATGTACATAGTTATTGTGGTTATATAAAGTGGCAATTGAAATTGTGCTTACCCATTAGCTCTAACAATCACTTCTCACTTGCTTTCACTTGTAGAACCTTGCCAAAAGAAATGCACTTTTTTCTCTTGCAATTTATTTTTTTGAACTTAAAATGAGGATTGCCCCACTTATTATTAGGAGGCTTAGTAATTGGAATTATCTTCAAGCTTCTTAATTTGTTCTACGTGTGGTCATCTTTGATATCGTGAATGATTAATTGATAGATAGTAAGATATTGAGCACATTTCTCCAAAAAAAAAAAATTCACTCCTTCAGGATTGGTTCTTGTAGGCAATGGTAAATTAAAGACAAGCACAATCATGATTTGTATCATTTCTTTCAATGACTATGAATGCTCATGTTTGTCAAGAGTCTAAGCAAACCTTGCTTGTTTTCTATCGGTGTCCCCTAATCAAGATAGCTTTGTATGCTTGGTTTGCTTGACAAAAGCAACCTATACACTAGATTGTTTATTTACTTTTTGATCTTGTGTGGTCTACCTCACGTAGGTTAATATTTTTTCTCTGTAGTAAATGCTTCATACCTATGCTAGTAATTTATGAAAGTTTAGAAAACACTTATTTTTCTAAAACCATCGGCATGAATCAATGTCACTTTTCATAGGAATTGTATTTTAGATGATATATCAACATTACATAAAATTTGTTCTATGTTCTCTCATATCATATTCATAATGTTCTTGTTGGATTGATTTGGGTACCCAAATGTTGGTGAACTTTGGCTTTCCAGTATTCAAACTCTAGAGGAAATCTTGCTATACCTATGGATCAAACAAAATAGAAGCCCATCCTTGGTCAACTTTTGTGGTTTTCATGTGGAGAGGTCTAGGGGCAAGCTGCAAGAGAGTAAGCCCAACATGCTGGAATTAAACATAATTGAGGTTTTATCATTTTTGGGATCGTGCTTGATCACTCGTCTTGAGTGTAAACAACTACATCAGTACAACACAGTGTTTGAATTTTCTTTGGAAGATCTAATGGACTTGGTATTGTGTTGTTACTCTTCAAAGGTCTATTTCACTCTTGAGTGTTCTTGTTGTTTCTAAGAATTTTAGAATAATGGAACTTGTTTGAGAAAACAGTTAAAGAACTTGAACATTTTGAGAAATTCCAAGAAGACTTGAGCTTATAGCAACTCTACTAAAGATAAGCGTTGATGGCGTATGTATTATGGTCTTGGGGTGCCTTTTGCTAATTGGTTCTACCTATAGAGAGGGAGGAGAAATCCTCTCAATGGATGCATACTATCCAATGCTTGCCTCTTTGTTCAGCTAGGGTCAAAGAGGTAACCATGGATCACTTGAACAACTCTCACACCTGCATCGTGTCACAATTTATGGGAAGCCTCCCATGTTGGGACCACATGAGCTAGTAAGATTTGACACCATTTGTCACTATAGAATCATAATTTTTGTAGATGATGGGCAATGCAAATTTTTTTGAACTTCTTGTTAGAGAAAAAGTTAAAGTTTCTAGAGAGTGATAGTTGCTAGAAAGTGATAGTGACCATGAGTATAACTTAGGATTGGTGAATGGTTAAAACAATGTGGAAAATTGCTGATGTAGGAGCAACACAAACCATGCAAGAATATCTAACTATTCTTAACTTCAAGATAGTGAACCTAACTAGAGACGCATATTTGCGTAGGGAGTGGCTGTTTAGCCTAGGTACGTCTTTGTCTTGTAGCTATTCACACAGTATGCTTTAGTTTGAGCACTAGTGAAGTGTGTGAGCACACTTACAATCACTAAGGCACATTTTTCTCTCTTTAGAAGATCGCCCCCCCCCCCCCCCCCCCCCCCCCCCCCCCCCCCCTTTCAAAACCCCGTTTGTATATATGCACATCACTCTAGGGAAATCCTATCATTTACATTATTGGCACACACAGTAGTACACCTTCTTGTTTTGTGCTCTTGGGCTTATCCTTCACCTTTTCCATGTTTGTGTGCATTCCTACAACTGTATTTCCGACAATTGGTATTAGAGTGGGCTTCAACATCCAAGGTAGCATTGCCAACAACCTTTCAGCTCATGTTCTCCAATTGAGGTGATTTTTGGTGAGCGTTCGTATCGCAGCATACCCTTCAAGAGATATCTTTCATCCAGGGCTGTCAAAATTTTGGTTGGGACTCATTTCAACTCTCGTTTCCATTATTGGTAGGATTGTGCAAACAGTTTCATCCGTTGTGCAGGTTTTCGAACAATGCAGTTTCCTACAAAATAGGCACTTTGTAGTTTGTTGTGGATTGTGCTATATAATAGAGGTTGGTTTTGTACAATTTTTCTTCAATACGGGCAATTCTTGCATCAGGTGTAGTCAACAGGCATGGTTGACTACAATGTTGTTCTCTGCATGCTGTCTGATGAGGACAAAGTAAACAAGGACAACTATCCACCTTGGGTATACATAATGCAACATGTCCTTGTTGTAAAGGGAATTTGGAACATTGTTTAGGGTTATGATGTAAGACTGGGTTCTGTTGATGACGGTGCAAGTTCTAGCAGCTCTACTATTAGATTTATTTTGCCTACAACTTCCCTACTAGTGAATCCTCCGGGTCTCAGGTTATCCTTGAGGTGGTTATAAATTCAAGATAGCGAAGTAGAGTGCAAAGGAGAAACTTTCCAACAAAATAATGTGAATATAGCTAAAAATATAGTTACTTTGTAAATTTTTTGCTCAAGTTGCATGCTACTTTATTGGCAAGCGATGTAGCCTCTATTTTGAGCGGCAATGGTGGTGACCACGTGCATGGCAAGCTCATAATAACTGGCGGGGCTCTCCATCTTATATAGTTATTTTTTGACTCTGCAATATCCTTCCAAAAATAACATGTGGGTTTTATACCCAAGGTCCTATAAAAACTCCTCCCTTTAAAAAAAAAACGGGGGGCTATTGACCCTTCCATTCCCCATTCTCTAAGAAAAATTTCTTTCTCACAATTCTGTGAACATGGGCTATTACTTGGGCAAACATCTCGATACACCACAAAGGACACAAATAACAACACTCTATAAGAAGTTTTTTTCACTAAGTTTCTCTAAATTTTGTAGGTTATCTGACCTTCAAATTAAATTTTTAGAGATAAATCTCAAAATTTGTAGGTGGGTTTACACTAACCCTAGGGTCCACCCCTTAAAGACAAAAACCATCAACCCTTTTTCACTTGACCTGCTTATGCTTCGAAAGGGACTACAGTTCAAACACTCACAATTTTCTCATTAAATTTGATGCATTTTTGGTATTTACACAAAAAATTGTTAAATTTTAATGGATTTCTTCAAGGAAACGTCAAAATCTAGAGAGAATTTCACAATTTTTAGCTTTGGTTTGAAGGACACTTGTAGATTTTGGCCTTACAAATGAACCCAGGTAATTATATTGAAAATCAAGGTGAAGGAACAGATGTTTCAATAACTTAAATATACACTATACCGTCAAACTTTGTATGCAAGGTAGTTGTGCAGCTTCTCATGGTTCTTGATAAAAGATAGATTACCATTACATAAGATTTTCTTCATTTAAAAGATACACCGTTATATTTTTCTAGGTGATGCTAAATAATTAAATTTGTCTAAAATTTTTACCTTTGTTTGTAGTTACAAATTCAAGCTATAGAAGCATCAGTCCTGAATGACACTAATTAAATGAGTTTAACAAGGATCTTATAAGTATCGTTATCATATTAGTAGCTTGTTCAAATTTTGTTGATTCACATAAAGCTAAGTAGAAAATGAGAGTAACTAACCTTTTCAAATCTTGTTGAATGCTTACTCCCTAGGAAAAAAGTTTTTGAAGGATACAAACCGACAAGTACTTTCTTACTTATATATTCCAATTACAATTTAGCTCAACCTGAGGCAAACCTGAGGCAAATGGGCCTTGGATGTGAGGTGTTAAAGCTTGTCTTGTTGCTTACAAAATTGTAATTTATGGTTTTCTTGTTGGAATTTGTTACATTACCCATATTTGATGCAATTATTCTTTTAATTCATTGCTATGTGTGGCAATTAAAGACATTTGTGATAAAAAAATTATTGTTTCCAAGAAGATTGAAGATTAATTAAGGATAAGACATCTTCAAGATATGTTTGTTTGTTGCTGATCTTTTTTATAATTATCTTTAGTTATAGGTGTGAGTAGGCTTTGTAAGCCCAAGTGCCTATATTTTGTGATTGGTCATTGTTTAAAATATACTTATCATATCATTTAGACTTTACTAAGAGTTATATTATGAATCACTTAATAAAAAAAGTAATTTGTTTGGTCAAGTTATACACCTCACAAATAAGGTTGGGAGGACAACTTGAAGCAAGTTTGTAATGGTTAGATGATTATAAATCTTTCTTTCATTCACAATGTGCATATCAAGCGTATGCCACTCTCAGTTAGCAATCCAATCTTTCACATCCTCCTTCCCTGTGAACATTGGCCGACTATATGTCATCCCTTCGAAGTCGCTTCTCTCTTGTGTGAATAACTCCACAAAAGTTGAAGTTTTTCACCCCAATCAAACCACTAGTTTTCTTCAATGATGTTCAAACTTAGAAAAACCACTTTACTTGGGTGCACAACCAACAAATTTCCGCTCCCTAGAAGGATCGCCAAAGGATGATGGAGCAAAAGACGCCATGCGTACACTCACACACGGAGACAACTCAACACAACCCAAGGAATTTACTTAAATTCCACCCCACACACACCACCACTCAAAAGCTATGAAAATTATCCCCACAATCCCCATTCAAACTCCAAACACCTCAACCTACAAGCCCTTGCTTGCCTGCAAACACTACAAGATGAGTCGGTTTGGATCAACACTTGAAATCACATTTGATGGTGACCAAAATATACATGAAAAATCACCAAAAACTCAAAAACTCCAGCCACAAATGACCCCTCTCAAACCTGTTACCATATACATGTGGTAGTGATGTGTGTGAACACACTTAGGACCACCGGGACATTGTTTCCCTCTCTAGGAGGTTTTTTTTCCCGTGCATTGTTTATACGCCCATTTATTATAGGGCTATCTATCTTTCCATTGCACACTAAGTAATATACTCTCTATGTGCCTTGAGCTTCCTTCGTCTTCTCCAAGCTGTGTGCGTTTCCTTGCAACCCTAATTCCAACAATTGGTAGTAGAGCAGGTTGTGTTCTCCTGGGCTTAATCGCCAATAGTGCCAGCACACGCCTGCTCACTTTCTCTGATTTTAGTGAGCTTTGGTGAACAAGCTCGTTGAGATGTAAAGGATGCACAGGCTCATGCGTTGGGATTTAAGCATATCATGAGGGCCACATGTGGAGGATTTTGACATTAGGAAAAGTTTGGACTAAAAAATGGGCCTTGTAAGAATTGTTGATGTGGCATAGCTTTCAAAAAGTGGGGATCGGTAATTTTTTTGCAAATAAGATCCAAATTTATCGGAGGTTGGATATTTAGAATCTACTCTTCAAATGCTATCTATTGATATATAACATGCATGCATCGAACATTGCCTTCATGTAGATCTAGAAAAAGGTGATTTTAGATTACCGTAACGGTAACAAAACCTGGCTGATTGAAAAAAAATGGCATAAATTTCATAGAAGTCATCCAAACCTTTCGGACCTTGGCTCTTTAAAATCCATTTTTCAAGAACTTTCCAATGATAAGTCATATCATGGGGTTCTAAGCAATATTTAGAGGGGTCTTCCGGGTTGCTTTCTTTTGTACAACTTTGATGATGTGGCACTCTTAAAAGGCCCAAAAATGAGTTCAAAATTTTCCTAATGCATGTGTTTTTTATGCTTCTTAAGTCATTTGGTTTGAATTGAACACTTCAAACACTTAGTCAATTAAGCATGGAAATCATTTATGGCTCTTGAGAGTTTACCTTTGAATTGAACACTTCAAAAACCTTAGTCATTTAAGCATGAGAATCACCTCAAGCTTGGGCAAGGTTCCCACAAACACTCAACAAGCCAACAAGCACCTCATGCTTGGGTAGGATTCTCACCTCAAGGTCAGCCCTAGCTTGCCTAAGGCCAAAGGACTTTTTAACACTAACTTTTGGAGGTCTTTAATGAAGCTAACCTTAAGGTCTTTTAAGCTCCATTATATGCACATTGCTCTTTGATAGACTACCTTCTTTTGGACCCCTATTGAGATGTAGCCATCTCTCCTCTTGGTCCCTTGCTGAGATAAATCTAGAAGTACTTATTGCACATTGCTCTTTGGTAGATTGTCTCCTTTTGGACCCCTATTGAGATGCAACCATTTCTCCTTTTGGTCCCCTATTGAGATAGGTCTAGAAACACATATCTATATCATAAATCTTGTTTCCCTTTTATCTTCCCATATTAAATGATCAGTTTAATATGAGAAAATCATTTGGTAAAGTTAGATAATATATTTTATGACATTAACTCTCTCTTGAAATCATAGTCGTCCTCGACTATGAGGTAGAGAAGATAAAGCCTAGTCGTAGTCGTCCTCGTAGATAATATATTTTATGACATTAACTCTCTCTCTACCTCATAGTCGTCCTCGACTATGAGGTAGAGAAGATAAAGCCTAGTCATTAGTCCATGTTTTCTAGCAGGTAGAGGATCCCTTTTTACCCTATGACATTATTCCAGAATGGATGATTAATCCATTTGGTGTTTGGAGACTTAGCTACCGCAAGCATGTCTGCTTTTTAGTCCATGTCATAGTTTCAAAGTAGAGTGACAAGTTCTACTTGGTATTTGGGAGTCATCACCACCACAAAAATGATCCTCAGCATGCATACTTCTTAAATTTTGTGCACAATGAAAAAAAGAGAATGAGTCTTATAAGACAAAAACATTGTTCATTTAAAATGCATTTTCATTTTCTTACTCTAGTGTAGCAATGTAAGCATTGACAAGGTTCATATTATCCTTAAGCTAGGTTCCTTGCATCCCTCTAGCATCTTTGAAAGGATAATCCTTAAACTTAACAAGAAAACATTGGATAACGTTACCATTTCTTAGTACCTTGATCGATTCGGGCTACAACACCTCTTCTTGATCTTTGATCTCTGGTGGGTCCTCCAGTATTGGTTCTTTTGGTGGCTCTCCTTTGTAAGGCTTGAGTAGGCTCACATGGTTAGCATTGTGAATGAGCCAATGGTTGGGAAACTTCAATTAATAAGACATCTCATTAATTGGATTAAGAATTTTAAACGAAAGGACCATAGTATTTTTTTGCTAGTTTAGCATAATACTCTTGGTGGCTCATAGGATTCTTGCACGTAGTATGCCTTAGATGAGCCTTGAGAAATGCAAGGCTGTACTTACGTACTTAAAGTCTCGGACAGTAGCATACTTGTCTATCATAAAAGATAGATCATTGTGAGTTGCTATAGACACCACATTTACCCTTGGCCGTCGTGAAAGTGCATCAACCACTTGATTGTGTTTGCCAGCAATGTGGGCAATATGAAATTTAAATTGCGAAAGAAAATTTTCCCACCTTAATTGTTTGTTGAAGAGCTTGGTTTGCGTCATGAAGTTCTTGAGGCTTTGTGATCCATTCGTAGGATGAATGGAGCCCCCAAGAGATAGTGTTTCCATGTATTTATGGCATGTAGAACAGCTAAAAGCTCTTTTTTGTATATGCTCAAGACCCTTTCATCGACATTGAGCCTTTGGCTCTCATATGCTATGTCATGCCCTTCTTGAAGTAAAACTGCTCCAAGGCAGTCACCACTAGCATCACATTGGACCTCAAATGGCTTTGAGAGATTCGGAAGCATAAGGACTGGTTAAGAGGTAAGCTTCTCTTTGAGCTTGTCAAAAGCATTTTTCTCCTAGAAGGCCATGAATACTTAATGTTCTTCTTTGTTAAGTCATGTAATGGTCCTGCTATTTGAGAAAATTTTGCTATGAAGCGTCTATATTATGCACACATACCAATAAAGCTTCTTAGCTCGTGTAGATTCCTTGGATTAGGCCATGCTTTTATTACCTCCAACCTTGATGGATCCATACAGATACCATCTTGAGAGATAATGTGACCTAAATATTGTATGTATTATAGAAACAAATTCACTTTTCTTTTGATAAATGAAAAGCTTATTCTCTCTCACAACTTGAAAGATTACTTGGAGGTGTCACTTGTACTCCTCAAGAGAATTTGAGTGGCCTGAAGATTTTTGTTCATTGTGAGTTTGAATGCGGCTAGAGCAAACTTATCAAATAGATCTTCTACCCGCGGCATGAGAAATATTTTTTTTAATAGTGATCCTATTTCCCGAGAGATTGACCATGGAAAACTTACTGCACCACATAAGTGCAAGGGAGGGATTTTTTTTTACAAGTTACATAAACGCATAAGTTAGGGACAGGCCCCCAATAATTTATCCCCCAAGCTTAAAAATAAGGGAGGGGAGTATCATATTTAGGGTGGGGGGGGGGGGGGGGGGGGGGGACCTGAGCCAGGTTGATTACTTGTAACGATTAGTCACCGATGTGAACTAGAACTGGGATTAATTTAGGGGAATTTTTTAATCAGGTCACACATCAAATTTTGCATCAAGCCAGTCATAGATAAGGGTTGATTTGAAGTAGGTCAAGGATTGATCTATGCTAGCTTTGGAAGGGTCAGAATTGGACGAGTAGCCAGAGTACATGCTGATTGAACACATAGTTTGAAATTCAAACTAAGACACATTGAGGGTACATCTAGTTATCAACAAAAGTGGCTCCTTATTATGTTTCCAGTCACTATGCTACACACTCTTTCACTTGGACGAGTAGCCAGAGGGCAAGTTGATCGGGCACATAGTTTGAAAGTCAGACTAAGACACATTGAGGGTACTTCTAGTTATCAATAAAAGTGGTTCCTTAGAACATTGCCAATCACTATGCTACACACTCTTTGATTAGTTTTACTCAGCTAGATCATGTAAGACCTAGATTTCATATGTAAGATAGGGGTATGATAGTTTTCTTCATTGATTGTCATATAAGCGTAGACAGGGTGGTCATATTACCTAATATGAGTCATATATAGGGGTTTTATCAAAGTTCTCTGCTCGAAGGTGGCGTCCCATTTTATATATAGAGTGAATCCCCCAGGTCCTATTTAGTGCTCTATAGCAACACACATGTGATATGTGCCATCTTTCTTTTGCAATAAAAGTATTGGTGAACAAAATGGAGAGGAGCTAGGCCTCACCATCCTTTTTTCCACCAATTCATGCAATTGCCTCATGATCTTCTCTTGTTGAGCTTGTGAAACTCAATAAGGAGGTTTTATAGGCGGTGAGATGCTTAGTAGAAGCTCTATTGCATGGTCATCATCCCCTCGTTCTGGAGGTAGCTCATCTTGGAATCATTTTAGGAAATTAGACAACTCTAATTTCTCTTGATTCCCTTTATTGCTACTTGTGAAAACATTAGAATCATTTACAGATTCTCTAACAAAAATCATATACGCAAAAAAATAGAGCTTTTCATTGACTTATCAAAAGCAAGCATATTTACTAGGGATATGGTGTTTCTCGACTCATTAGCATCTATGTATATGCTCTTCTCCCTGTATGTGAAGTAGATTCTCCTTTCATGCAGTTGAACCATGGTGTCCCTAGGATAACATCCTCATGTTGGAGAGGAGGGATGAATTTTTTTTCTTTGTCAACGTAGCTTTGGATATGAAGCCCCAACTTCTCAATCAAGGGAGTCATCGAGGCTTGCTGTCCCTTGAAAGCTGCATCGGTAGTTTTAGTATCTTCCATCTCAAAATCTTGAATGCCCAACTTAGTGGCCAACTCTGTTGATATGAAGTTGTGAGTAGAGCCAGGGTCAAAGAGAATAAGGGCATCATGCTCCTTTACTTTTCCCCAAGCATAGGAGAGAGCCTTTGCAATGAGTATCCTCTTTTGGAGCTTCAACCATGGAAGCACTAGGAGTGTCATTGCGTACATTTCTTTTGGGACAAGAGCGATAACCATGTACACACTTAAAGAATTTATGGTCTTTACAAAAGGCCTCTTATTATTTGGGAGAAATCTTATTTTTCCCTTTATAAGCTCCTTTCTCCTTGGCCTTGTTGTTGGTGGTGTTGGTGTTGCCTTGGGAAGAGTTTTGAGCATTGCTCTTCGATTTAGCTTCATTTTGATCCTTGTTTTCCATGAGCTTGAAATTTCTACTCGCCCCTTGTTGGAAATTGATCCTTGAAGCAACCATAGTGTGGTGGATGACTTCGATGATAGTGCTAGGATGTTGTGAGTTGACATACTCGGCCATTTCTTCAGGTAATCTTGCACAAAATTGTTGCTTTTGTTCGGCAAAGTCTATCCTTTGAAAGACTGTAGCTTTGAGATGTAAATCCCAAAACTTGTTATTTGTGGATAGACCCATTGAAGAGTAGATTCAAACTTTTCCATTCGGTGAGCACTTTGTCCTTGGCATTGCTTTACAAGGAATTGCTTTATTATGGAAACTCGTAAAGTTTTCCATGTCTTTGAGGCTTCACCATTGCCACAAAGGCTAGCCCACAATTGATGACCAGATTTTTGAAAGTGCATAGCTACATGGTGTAGCTTGGGGACTCCATACAGCCGTCGTCTCCAAAGGCCACATCAAATTGTTGGATGAAGGCCAATCGGTGGCAGCAAGGACTAGAAGAGAGAGCACAAGGAAAGACCCCAAACATAAAATTAAGAA
The DNA here is from genome assembly GCF_014529385.1 of Adiantum capillus-veneris. Lineage (NCBI taxonomy): Eukaryota > Viridiplantae > Streptophyta > Polypodiopsida > Polypodiales > Pteridaceae > Adiantum > Adiantum capillus-veneris. The sequence continues at coordinate 82,284,586 of NC_140936.1, read as the reverse complement.
TAAGAAATCTTTCATAGATGCTATTCCTATTTGTGAGGAACTTGGTATGTATTGAAGGATGCTCCTAATATAAATTCTCTGCCCTCATGTTTGTGAGTATAGCCTTTTTATTTTTTAAAGAAAAAAGAATATTTGTGCGTACACAAGAACCTCATAGCGGTTTGTACATTGCATAGAGATGATCGAAGTAGGGTGGAGCTGAAGTCATGCCTCATGTTTGTACAGTTGTACATTCTTTAGCCACTTGGGCCACATTGGCGTTCAAGTGGGAGATTGTTAGGTTTCAGTCCCATGGCCGCTTATGGCCAGTGGTCGATTATGGTCGGGTGCCCGTCCACTTACTCTATTCATTTTGTTATAATGTCAATAAGGAGTTGAGAGGTATTAATCTCAAGAGATCCACCAAATACTGTGTCTCCTCCTTCCCCTTCTCTCCTTCCCTCTCTTGCATTCACCTATCCTTTCCCACACCTCCTAAGATTCCATGAGCAAATTTTTCATCAGGTGTCAACTTAGGGGTTTCCCGCGTTTTAGCCTTTTCTTTATCATCATTGTAATAGTTAAGTGCTCTAGGTGTAGAAGAAGATTGAGAAGAAGAATGGATGTCACGCTTACCAATGGTCTTACCGTTCGATTGGTTCTGAGAGGGACTCAACTTGTTCTCCTTTGGATTACCTTTGTTGTGCTTTATCTCTTGTGCTAGAGCAATTTTGACGGCGTCATTGTCGTCCGTAGGGTTAAAGACTTGTACTTAAAACTTGATGTAGTCGTCTAACCCAAAAAGGAAAGCCTCTTTTCAGCCGCGACATCCAATTTGCACAGTTGGATTCCAATATGAAAAAATACGATTAGAAAAAGATATTACTGGAGTGCCATTTTGCTTTAGACCACACCAATCTTATTTTCATTGATCTTCGTATTGTGGTGTCATAAAGCGCGCCTTGATCTTTTCTTAGAAGTCAACCCAACTGAGAGAGAGGGATATGCATGTCCGCAGCATTGTCAAGGTTCTCCGCCAATTGTGGCTTGCCAATCTTGATACCAATTAATGGCATCACCCATTAGATACATGGCAGCAATCAAAAGTTTAATGTTGTTTGTTTTCTTGTTAGTTTTAAATTAAGCATTAAATTAATGCAACCAAGAGTGAATCACAAAAGCATCCATCTTACCATCATACTTACTAAATTTCTACTTCTCAGTGATTGGATTGTTGGAGTCATCTCCTCTACCTGTGCTACGAGATGATTCACCGTCTTCTTTGAGTGGTTCGGGCTTTGGGGAGAGTACCTCTAGGATCAACTCCGATCAACTCTTGCATGCATTGATCCCTCTGTACCTCTCGCTCTAACCTTTCACTTTTCTTTGGCCGCTATGCATTGAGCCTCACGTGCTTGCTCATGCGCGAGCTCCATAGTTACCTTTTGGTCTTTGATCACTATGCTTTGAACTTAGCGTGCTTGCTCACGCTCAAGCTCCATAGCTGCCCTTCTTCCTTCCATTTTGGCACCTCTTGGTGTACCATCATCATCATCGACTTGATCAAAGCCTCCATAGGGTTTGGTGCAATTCGTGGTGTAGATGGGGAAGGATTGGGGAACAATCTTTCTGGTGAAGGGACTTCTGAATTGGGGAACAATCCTCCTAGTGTAGGGACTTTTGAATCTCCAACGCCACTCTCATCACCTTCATGCAAAGTATCCACTCCGCTTCGATGATGACCATGCACTTAGTTCTTAGGGTTCTTGGGGTTGTTGAAGTGTTTGAGTTCTCAAGGTTTGTGAGTACTTGGGGTTCTTGAGGTTCTTGGGCACTTAGGGTTCTTGGGATTCTTGAGTGTTCGGGGTTCATGTCTTGCAACCTGTGTTTAAGAAGGCTTTGCTCTTACCCAAGCTCAACTCATTCCTGCGGTTGCACCCCTTGGTGGCCTTGCGCTCACACCAAGGTTTCTTTTTCCCACCTCACGTCGATTGGCCTACGACTAAGTGTAAGGTTTTCTCCCAATGAGTGGAAAAAAGGAATGAAGGGAGGCTGGACAAGCCCTTCTTTCTTTGTTTACCTATCACTCTTAAAAAACACAAATTAGGGATTGACAAACCCAAGTGGTCTTGGATTACGTGTGATCACAACAAGAAAAAATAAATATTGTGCTTCTTTCCTTGAGTGATGATACCGAACACTGCCAAAGAGCTCTGATACCAATGTAATGTGCAGCGGAAGTGAATGATGGTGCATGGCTCAGGATGAGTGATCAGTGAGTGCTCAAGGTTCCTTTTACTTAGGGGAAGGGAGAGCCTTCCGTACTTAGAGAGAGAATGTGCAATGACCAAAACAAAGAGAGTGGAAAACTGTAAGTGCAAAGTGCATGAGAGTGCTAGAGAGAGAGAGAGAGAGAGAGAGAGAGAGAGAGAGAGAGAGAGAGAGAGAGAGAGAGAGAGAGAGAGAGAGAGAGAGACGACACCAGATGGGGCCCTCCAAGGACTCCCCTCTCTATTGCTAGAGAGGTATTTGCTTTAGATTGCACAAGTCTGATATAATGGGTCTAGATGTTATGATGTTTGATGATGTCTTTGTCAATCGACGATGATGATGACGACAACAACAATGACGATGTTGACAATGATGATGATGACGATGTGGACGACGACACTGACTAGATCTGCAATTCTCATGGGGCTGAAATCAAGAAACATTAGGTTTTGCTCCTGTGGATCTGCAACTATAGTGGTGCTAAATATCGAGCTACAACCATTGATGCATGCAAGGCTAAAAACTAAAAAAACTCTGTTGTCTTGAGGATGAATTCTATAAATGTTGGTTGTTCTTATGGCTGAATTTTGATTGCTGATTGATCTGCTGCAATAGGATGACTGCGGCGAGGATTTGCTATCGGGAAGGTGCGTAGCGGCGAGGCTAAGGGCTGATCTGAAAACGCTAGTCTTCTTGGCTGAAAATGTTGGTCTTCTGGGTGCAAAAATGCTCATGCAATGTCATGCAAAAACCCTGGTCTTGTTGCTTGAGAAAACACTGGAGAGCCTGAGGGTACTACTGATCTGCTGGGTGCTGTGCCCTCCTTGTGTCCTCTGCTTCTTCTGCTATCTACTGGTGCTCCCTGCCTCCAATAGGTGAAAAATGCTGGGTCGAGCGTGTAAGATGAGTCCCCCATAATCTCACAATAATTATAATATGTGAAAAAGTCACTTATTAATAATAATGCCACTTAAGAGGTGGTTCACATGCAATTTTGGAAACTAGGTTCACGTGATCGAAAATGCGCATGTTAGAGGGTACGCAGCTACTCTAAGTACCTAGACATACACAACTTCCGTTGTCAAGAAGTAGGCGGTCTTGCCAGGAAGGCACCGGGCCTCTTGCTGTGAGAGTTTGTGAGGAAGCTCAAGGGTTATGAGAAAGAGCTAAGATGTAGATAACATAGCTTCTAGAGATAAAGAACAAATGTAGCCAAAGAAGCCGCTCACTTTTCCTTACAAACACACACGTGATGGAGAGAACTCATGAAAGATAGTCAGAACAAAACAAAAATGAAAACATCGAGATTACAATCATATCGTATCATGGGTAGGATAAAAGGGTTAATGGATGAGTTAATGTATTTTAATCTTTGTTGTCGAAATAAGCTACGGATTGCTCTTTGGAACTGTAGCTTTGTGCTTACTATAAGTATATGTTTTGTCTAGCGATGGGGATTAGTTGTGAGTACAAATCCTCTTGATTCATAATAAAATAACCACACTCACATCAAAAGAGAAGTTATAGTCAATAATAGGTAGTATGATGGGATCTGGTGAGAGAAGTATTTCGTTGAGCCTTTCAGGACCAAATAGAAACACTATGCGTTGCTGAAAGTGAATCTTTCGACTAATCCAAATGTTGACCCTAATAGATTGCACAGAATGGAAATGAAAGAAATCGCCTCTATGTGGATTATGGTTATTCATCGATGATATACTTAGTATGTTCAAAGATAAAGGTGTGAAAGAAGTGAAAGGAGAAGAAGAAGAGAGTTTCTCTCCCAAGCCCTATTCTTGCCCTTAGGCAATAAGGATACTGTGGGGAGAGAAGTACCTGTAGCAAGGAGATTCTAGAGTTTGTGGAAGAGAATGAGAACCTTAAGAGAGAGAGAGAGGTGCTTGTGAAAGATGAATATATGGTTACTAACCTTGTGCACATAATTGTTTCCCGCAAGAAGGTTGTGCCCGTTACATTGACAAGATTGCTGCTTGAATACCTTCCAATGAAACAATTAGGATACAACAAGAGAGATGAAAGGAGGAGTAAAGATAGAATTAGAGATAGATCTAAGTGTGGTGGTGGTATTAAAGATAAATAATGAGAGATAGAGAAGGAGTTAAAGACAAGTATTGGACTAGATATGCAAATGAAAGAAAAACTAGCAACATATATCTTACATGAGAGCAATCGCCACCACCTTAATGGAGAGAGAAGATGAGGCAAGACTTCAGCCTTTCTTCAAGATAAAGTGTGGCACTAAGATGAGTGTGTCACTATGGAATTGAGCTATTCTCACTCACTCATAACTTGCCCCCAATAAAGAGAAGGTTGCCCTTTTTATAGGTGAGGGAGCCATGTTTTACATAATCACTTGATTAGGCTAAAGAGTTAGCCCAAATCAAATGTTCTTGGATATTTCTTAAAATGGGCAATATTAGGACTCAAAATATCATGAAATTCAACATTTTTGGTCGTTGAGGCTCCATGTGGGTGCATGATGTATGTGGGCCCCACCTAGGCATCTTTTGTGTGGCTCCAGCAGGGGGTCCCAACTTGTGTGTCTTGTCCTTCAAGGCATCTTTGAGGTGTCACATTCACATGCTTGTGTCTTTTATCTCCAAATATCTTATTTTATGAAAAAGACCAAGATTACCTCTTTTCACTTGATTCACCTGTTTACCATCTCTTCTTGCAGTGTAATTGTGAGAGGGTTTTTCACTGGTTTCCATGTAACTTTTGACCTGTAACTCGGATTGACATGCTTCAAAAGGCAAAATTGGCCAAATAAAAGAGCTTGAATTGGTTTTGGCCTTTTCTCCACGCCCTTAGGTCGGGATTTTCAAATTGGGATGGTCCAAGAAGCTTTGGATCTTCCTTTTCATAAAGTCTTCTAGTAAGCCCTTCCCTCTTGTATGTATCCAAGAAGGTATGCATTATTGAAGGGTTATATTATTAAATAAATGTTAAAAGAAGAAAATAATTTATATATGGTATGGTATAGCTGAGATATTAGAAGAAATATAGAAATGCTTTTCCCCCAGACAAAAAGAGGCACAATCATTGATACTTCTCTTGCAGTACTTTCTAATAGTAATGTACATTTATATTACTTCAAAGGTAATACTAAGGTATGGTAGAAAACTTTTATTTATGCATATGAGTATTATATGAAGTATACTTATGCGTCAAAAAGTCACAAGATAAATCGTTTAATGCCCGTTCCCACTATATACGTGCCACAGCACGACACCGTACAGGCTCACAAGGGTGCCAGAATACTTCCTAGGCTACCTAAACCCTACAAGTAGAAATAGCTTGTCCACATGCACATAGGGTTAGATGTGCACGTGACAACCAAACACAGAGGGATTCATAATCTTCTACAGATTTGAGGTATTGGAATCACTCGCCTTTTTCTCCCCTCTGCAGTGCATACAAATTCCACCCCCCATCCACCAAGGCCTAGTGTCCCCATGCCGCCCAGATCCCCTGATTTTGTCACATCAAGTTTGATTGTCAAAATGAGGAACACCCCCAAAGGGGAGAATAGTGGCTCTCATAAAGTAGTACTTTAAGAACAATCCCAAAAAAAATCGACACGCACAAGATGTGAGTAAATAAGTGTTGAAGATGCCTAAACTAAGGACGTCAACCCTCAGCACTATTTAACATAGGGTCATTAAGACTTCAAGGCGATAGGATCAATGATCACAGACTCGTTGCAGGGATCTTGAGGAGGATGGACGAAGGAGAAAAAAGCCAGCGCATTGACTTGCGACCCCCCCCCCCCCCCCCCCCCCAGTCGGAGACTCGAACTCGAGACCTCCTCATTAACAACCCAATGCCCTAACCACGTGTCCACACGGGGTTGCTTGTTGTGAAGGCGAAACCACTCTCTCATAGAGTGAACTTGGACAGAGGTAGAAGTAAAGAGGGACCAAAAAAGTAAACATGGACCAAAAAAAAAAGAGGAAAAATGAGACGATTTCCAAGCTTCGTGAGAAATGTGTTTCACTTGAGCGCCCTAGATCCCACCGCTTATACTTCATTCAATACCCTGTGTTAGATAGTGTTGAAGGACCTCAACATGAAGCACTTAGTCTCAAGAAAATTAGCACGTGGAATACGTCAAGAGGCAAGGGCGAGGGCCTTGCTGAGGACATTACAATCTCAAGGCTCAGAATAACATGAGTGTATGTGAAACCCCGGTGTAAGAAAGGACTTTGCGTTGACACTTCCCCCTACTACCCCTTGCCTTCACAGCAAGGCAAAGGTGCAACGAGAAACACCGAACTAAGGTCAGACAGCCCAACAAAATGCACTCCTTAATCCCTGCTCCACCACTTGCTAACACCAAACCTTGCTTGCCATCGCTCTGTATTTCTCTTCACCCTAACTTTCCATCGCTACACATTTTTTTGTGATTTTTAATATAATACACAATCACTCGTCAGAGTGAGTTTTGCAAAAAAACAAAAAAATACCTTTCGCATCCTCTTAGATGGGCCATTGTGACAGTTTACCTTTTTTCCAATGTGTTTGTTTGCATGTGGTTGCTTCTTGCAACCAAATTGCATGCACTTAGATTTGAAGAGCCCCTATTGTAACACTGCTGAATGTGTTAGGGTCCTTTCATATGCTACAAGGCAAAAATACATTGTTCCTCCAACACTATCCTCCAATTCCTAACGTTCGAAGGGGGAAGACAAGTGAAAATCAACCAATTACAAGCTACATCGTTGCTTATTATATCACTCTAAAAATTACACTAGCACCTTCAATAATGAGAGGGATTAAAAGCTATAACTTTGGGCAGCCATGAAGCACACCCCTGTCATGATAAGGCCAATTAGTAGGTTTGGTTTTCAGTGATGTTTTTGCTAGTTCCATCACCTCCCTGAAGGATGTGAATAAGACTCTCTATCACTATGTTAGCTCACTAGCCTCCTCTCTATGTGTGGATAGGAAGCAAGATCAAGGCCATTCCTTGATTCGAGAAGATATGAACAAGGAACGGAGGGTTGGGGTGCTCTTAGTGATCGTAGAAGCACTTCATGCAAGGCCATGCAAAGTAATCATCACAAAGTACTCCTTTCCCCTTTCTACCTTGGTTTTTCCTCCTCCTTTTTCTTGCTGAGGTCCCCCTCTTTCCTTTCCCCTAGGGGGAGGCTAGTAAAATTTATCTAATGGTGTTGCATGAAGCATTGCACAATGGAATTTTCAGAGGGCAAGCTGTCTCGGGTGGAGCTATGCAAACAACACTGGTATCACCTAAAGCTAGAGGGAATAGCCCAGTTCGTATTCATGCATTGGGTGGCCTCGGCTGTCTTTCAATACCTTACCTCAAGGTCCCAGTACCTATGCACACGTGGTTCAGAGTCAACCCATGGTTAACTTGTCCCCTATCATTCAACAACGTCTACAAACTGACATGTTGAATGATTTTGTGAATCGTCCGTCGGGATTGGCATTTGATGGTGCTTTGCACAACCTATCAAGCCAAAGGCCTTTCTAGGTAAGTCCCAATGCTCACTTGCACAATGGAAAATTTTGAGTCATTTCAATGTTTGGCAAAAACTTTTATAGGCCAAAAGGGCTACCCTCTCTCATGAGAGGCAGCCATGTGTAGCTGCCCTTGTATAGACAAGTCCAAGTTGGACTCTCCCACGCATCCATGTGTGGCCACTCTTGAGAAGACAAGTCCTCTTAGAAATCGGCCATTGTACATTGACTTTTGACCACCGGCCACCGGCCATTGACTACCGGCCACTGGCCAACTGGTCGACCATTTTTCGATCACTTTTCAGCTACATTTCGGCCATAATATTCCGACGAAAAGGGAGTATTCCAACGAACCCAACTGGACATGAATTTTTGGTTTTTTGGTGAGTGATTTTTCTCATGCACAATGGCTTCTCTTCATAATGGGGCCTTACAAATGTGCGTTTTGAGATTAAAAATTACAAGGGGTAAATTGGACTCCATACTTAACAATCTCCCACTTGGAAACTAATCTCCACACCAAATCTGTGATTGCTTTCCATCTTGGTTTCTTATCCTTGAATGCCGATTGAAGATGAGGAAAAGCTCAAATTCTCCTTGTTGACCACCTTTGTAAACATGTTTACAAGATTCTCACTTGTGTGCAACTTTCCTAGCTTTAGATATTCTTCTTCCAAAAGAGTATGTATGAAGTGATATCTCACCTGAATGTGCTTTGTCCTTGAGTGAAATGTTGAATTATTTGCAAGATGAATGGCGTTTTGATTGTCATTGTACAAGACACAATTGTCTTGCTTGTATCCAAGCTCCTCCAAGGATCTGTGAAGCCATAGAATCTCTTTTTTCTTGCCTTTGTCATTGCTACATATTCTGGTTCTGTCTAGAAAGTGAGACCACTTTCTGCATTTTTGAAGCCCAACTTACTGATGTGCCTCCAACTATGAAGACATAGCTAGTAGTGCTCCTTCGAGTATCTTTGTCACCTGCCATATCTGCATCAACACACCCTTGCAAGAAAATATCAGTTCCTCCAAAATACAAAGCATTTGTTGTTGTCCCTTTTAGATACCCAAGTATCCACTTCATAGCTTGACAGTGCTCTTTACCTGGATTGTCCTGAATCTACTCACAAATCCCACTGCATGTGCAATGTTTGGCCTTGCCCAAGCTATATGGAACTAGAGAATCTACCGCTGCACCATATGGAACTTTAGACATATAAGCAATTGGGGGGGTTCACCGTTTAGGTTCCCCCTATACAACGTGCATATGCGAGGTAATATAAAAACCCGTCTTTTAACATGTGTGAAAGAATAAAATGACCCCTTATTTTAGGATTTTCTTCCAAAATTGAATATAAATATCCCTTATTTAATGTATCTCTTTTAAATTGCCTTAAAAATTTTAATTTTAAAACCCCTCCTTTTGAACTCACGTGATACATTAACATGATTACATACTACATCCCCCGAGATAGGCAATCTCCTCTTGTGTCTTTGGACACATATCCTTTGTTGGTTTAAAGTGACTAGACAAAGGTGTTGAAACCAATTTTGCATCTTGCATTGAAAACATTTCTAGTACTTTCTTGATGTAATCCTCTTGAGATAGATTTATTTTCTTCTTTGTCATGTCCCTTGATATCTCCATACCAAGTATCCGCTCTTTCGTTGAAAAAGATTTAAACATCTCCTCTTTTAGGTCTTTGATATCCTACATGCTAGCACTTGCAATCAGCATGTCATCAACATCACAACATTAGGATGATGGACTTCCCATCAAATTCTTCGCATAAATGATCTAAGTTGCAACTCCGTCATTCAACATCCATCGATCGAACTTCAAGTACCATTGTCTTGATGCTTGCTTTAGACCATACAAGCTCTTCTTTAATCTACAAACCGTTTTCTCCTTACCCTTTACTTAGTACCCCTTTGGTTGAAGCATGTAAATTTCCTCCTCCAAGTCACAATGAGGGAATGCCATATTTACATCCTGTTGCTCAAGATTTGAGTCATGAGTAGCCACAAGGCTTAAGACAAGCCTAATTGAGTTCCTGTTTACAACATGAGAAAATATTTCATTGAAGTCAATATCTTTTTGTTGAGAAAACCCTTTGACCACAAGCTTGGAATTGTATCTTTTCTTCCCACCTTCTACTTCCTTCAGCTTGTATATCCATTTGTTCTATAGTACCCACTTACCTTTAGGCAACTGTAATGAGTCCATCTCCACTTGCATGCTCTTCATCCATTCTTCATTGAAGTCGTGTTGTGTAGCTTCTCTGTATGATTCTAGCTCTCCAAAATCTAAGACCAAGAGATAGTTGAAGGAAGGAAAGTACACAGACATACTTACTGCTTCCGTCCAAAGCTCAAGCGGTAGGCTTGCATATAGCCGCATATCATGCCAAGGGCATAAATCCCTGTGGTCAAGGACCAGGCCCAAGGGGCCACCGGCTGCTAGTGTGGATAGGGAATGAGGCCCATGGGTCTATATAAAGGGAGGTTGGGAGGTTCATTCTAGGTCCCTCCAGGGGTCGCACACCGGTACCAACGCTTCTACTTTTGGTCCAAGGACGTGGAGCCACCCACTTTTTGCATGTGCATGAGCAAAGAAGGGGCTTGAAAGCTCTCTAGGAGGAAGGAGGGAGAAAAACCGGGTGTGCAAAGCCACTTTGCGAGGGGGGAGAGGACGTCCATGGCCGCCATATCGTGTGCAAGCGAGATTGAGCTGAGTGCAAGGTCCTGAGGAGGAAAGTCCATCACATCAGCGCGGCCCAAGAAGCAAAAAAACTCTCTCTCTCTCTCTCTCTCTCTCTCTCTCTTTCTCTCTCTCTCTCTCTCTCTCTCTCTCTCTCTCTCTCTCTCTCTCTCTCTCTCTCTCTCTCTCTCTCTCTCTCTCTCTCTCTCTCTCTCTCTCTCTCGCCCTCGATGCCCTACTCGCCATCGGCAAGTCTTCTTTTTCATGCACAAGTGCCCAAAGGCCTTTGGCCTTAGGGCAAGGACTTTTTTGAATTAGGACAGGTGTCCACGGCATTCAAGCCCGCAACTTGAAACCTCGGCAAGTGTTCGGGAGGGTTTGGCAAGGATTCTGGCACATCATCGGAAACCAATTTGCTACAGTTGTAGAAGTTTGGCTTCCACTTTCAAAGTCTAAAAGCGTTGTTATTTGGAAATCAATTGTGTTTGACGGGAAGCTTGTCAAAACACCTTCCGACTGGAACGACTTGGAAATTGGGCAACAACAATTGACGTGGAGCCTCAATACCATCACGTATCCAAGAGTGGCTTGATCTTTGGGGCAAGCTTACATCTTTGAATTGAGGTTGTGGACATAATTAGCATGGCTAATTAAAAGCGTCTGGCATACACAGTATGGCTATGAGCTTATTGATATCCAAGTATTCTTATTTTTCTTCCTAGCATTACACAGTCGCCATGGATTCAGATATCAAGACTTTTGATTTCGAGCACCATATGCCCAATCTTCCCAATGATGGCTCGCAATCAGATACTCTCACGGAGGGTACCCGTGAAGCTACGGGAGGAGATGACCCTTACAAATTGCTTGATATTCAAGAATGTTGAGCACGTCAAGCATGCATGGCGATGATGGAAAAGAATTTTGCATCACTAAATGAAAATGTTCATAAAATATCCACTCTGATGGTACAATTTATGCAACAGCAAGCCAAGGGCCCTATTGACAGACACATGTGTGAGCATGTAGCCGATCAGGGGTAGGATCCTCCTGGTCAGGGATAAGGTCCCCCTCCAAATTCTCTCCTCTCTCTCACTTCAAAGGAGGTGGAAGAATTGTTGAAAAATACAAAGCCCTCAACTTTTAAGGGAGAGTAATGCGAGGCAATAAGGATGCATTGAATATCTTTCTCAACAAGTGGGACTAAATTCACGACTTACAACGTACTCCGGATGTAGTCAGGGCACTGCAGACAAGTTTGAATCTGAAAGGCAAGGCCTATAAATGGTGGATGTCTCTCAAGGAAAATAACATCATAGCACAAACTTAGGCAGCCTTTGAGGCTATATTTAGAAAAGAGTTTTTGTAAACAAATGAGGTAGATAGAAATTGGACCGCTTGAGACACGTGTTCCATGCACCAACATCTATCATTGCTTCAATATATCTCGCACTATCAGGATGTTATCCTCAAGTTGGAAGGGTTAGACACCTTTCAACAAGTACGTGGCTTTATCCATGGTTTGACGCCAGAGCTTAAGAAGCACGTCAAGACTCAAGATCTCAAAAAACTTGAGGAGGCCATAGTGCAAGCTCACATTCATTATGATCCAAATGATAAGAAATCACACTCTACTCATGTGCCTGCTAATACACATGGTAATACACGCACACAACATGGGCACAATAAAAGGAAATTTATAGTAGCCAAATCAGAAGCAGCTAAGAAACCCAAGGGGCCTTGAGGGCCTCTCTCTACTAAGGAATTTGAGAAGGCTAAAAAAGAGAAGTTATGTTTTCAATACTTGGGAAGCGTCCATGGCAAAAAGGACTGTCCCAAGGGGAGATCTACTGCCCAAGGCAAGGAGAAAACAGTGCACACGGTGCAGCTGTTGCCTCTTGAATCTTCCTCACATTTCTCCAAGGTGGAGGTAACACACATCGAGGTGGTGCATGAATGCTGTATAACAGCTTCCATGTGGCAATAGTCCTTTGGTTCACATAAGCTAGTGTGTATGCACGGATCTATTCAAGGACACAAGGTGTGTATCTTGGTAGATGACAGTGCTACTCACAATTTCATTAACTATGGGTTAGTGAGGGCTCAAATTTCTCTAAACTTCGAGTTCCCACCTTTACAAGATAGCGATGATGAACGACAATGATGCCGAAGTGTGGGATATTGAAGTGAGAGTAGTACCGTTGGAAATTCAAGGATATTCTACATCCTTGGATTTCCAGGTTATGAAAATGGAGAGGGAAGATGTGGTACTTGGTCGAGAGTGGTTGCATAGCCTAGGACCATCACTGAAGCATAGCTATGAGCACAATAGTATGTTGTTTGAATCCGTGGTGCACATGTGTTTTTGTTAAGAGAGAAAAATGTGCATTCCTCACTGATAATCTTTCAAATGTTGAATCTGTTGAAAATTACTCAACGGTGCATGCTACTCTCTCTTCTCTTCCAGCAATGGCTACTACTCTCTCTTCTCAACAAGCAAAAGTTGCTAGTCAGTTAAAAGATTTATTAATGGAATTTCAAGACTTTTTTCTTAATGATTTATCATCAAGATTACAGTGACACAATCTGTGCAACATGACAAAGACCTGATTGCAGACAGTAAACCAATTAGTAAATGACCCTACAAAATGAGTCATTCTGAGGCTGCTGAGGTGGAACGTCAGCTTACTGACTATCTCAACAGAGTTTTTATTCAATTGAGTTCTTCACCATGGGCTTCTCCTATCCTATTAGTGAAGAAAAAGGATGGTAGTATGCACATGTGCGTAGACTGAGTGTTACCATGCACCGAGCGATTTTCGAGCAAGGACAAACCCGAGAAAGTGTTTGTACACGATATAGTAAATTTTATCGTCAAAAGAATATTTATTGTTCGTTATATATTCATGCACCACAACAAAAAGGGTTATCAATGGATAGAAAGAACAGGTGGCAGGGCTTGGTTTGACAAATACACCAACTATTTGTGTAAAATTAGTTGGTGTATTTGTCCTACAGAAAGAACGATGCCAAGTGAGAGAAGATGCTTAGATCTCTCTCTCTCTCTCTCTCTCTCTCTCTCTCTCTCTCTCTCTCTCTCTCTCAAAAATGAGAAACAATATCACTATCAAGGACACATTAATTAGCATCAATTTTCAACAAAAACGCCATAGAAAACCTGTCTTTAGTGTATATTTAAAGCACAAAAAAATTGAAAATTCTCGGTTAGTTTTGAGGCTTGCCTTGAAGGAAACCGGGTAGATTTGGAAAATTCAAATAACCCTAAAAAAATCCTAAATTTTATGTGGAGATTTTCAATGCTCTCCTTTTTCCATTGATTCCTAGGTGTTTGGGAAAAATGTGGCTTAGCTTAATATCGTTCCCTTTTCAATTTAAAAAATGCTAGTATGTCCCAACAATTTTTGAAAAAAAAAGTGCGACACGAATCCCAAGAGATGCCTATTGCAAAGACAAAAGATGGGACTAACAAAAGGAAGGGCGTAGAGTCATCTACTATAGCACGCTAGCAGGAGAAATAGCATGGGGTCAATGACACATAGTCATTGACGACAGCGTGGCCAAGCAGGTTTTGGGAGGGCTTGGTTATATATTTTTATTAATGTGTTGCACTATGCCGTGCAACATATGCAACCTCCTACATTGTTAGCTCAGTTGACTTGAAGATGTGCGTGTGGAGCAACGAGAGTTCCAGTCCAGCTTGCTAAGTTTTTGGTTGGGCAACTTGCAAAGGGCTAATGCTACATTCGTTGGAATCTCGGCAAGATTGCAACAAATATAATAATGAACCTATTAGTATGCTGAACCGAGTAGTAGGCCAGTTGAGGGTAAGCGGAAAGGGAGAAATTCCGCTTCAATATAAAGAAAAATAGTGTAAAGCCCCAAAAAATAAGCTTAATTTTCTTAAATTTTCTCTTGGCAAATTCAACAAAAGAAATTTGTATAACAGATGCTAGGCAACTGGGGGGGACAGGCTGTCTCCGTCTCTCTTGTCCGTGTGCTAGTGAAGAGGATGGGAACATGGT